>NC_064250.1:55077443-55824943 GCF_003254725.2 Canis lupus dingo
TATTATAACGGTTAGTGTTGGCTCCGTTAATAAAATAATATAAAGGCAGAAAATGAATGACAACTTAGTATCTTTAGCATCAGGTGCATCCAAGAGAAAATCAGTGATATTAGTGCCAGAATGGATAGATTTTTTTTTTTCATTCAGTTCATTAAGTTAAGACTATTAAATTGTCAGGATGCCTGGGAGGCTCAGCAGTTGGGCGCCTGCCCTCGGCCCAGGGCATGATCCTGGAGACCCGGGATGGAGTCCCACGTCGGGCTCCTGCGTGGAGCCTGCTTCTCCCTCTGCCTGTGTCTCTCATGAATAAATAAAATCTTAAACAAATACATTAAATTGTCATACTTTTAAAAGTAAAACACCTGACATTACAATCCATTACAAATGGAGTTGGAAAGCTTAACATTGAAGTTATATTTAATTGCTTTTATGTTAATAGTACAGATATGAATTTGCTGAAGTATATGTTGTGATAAAAACATTGCTTTTGCTCAACTGATAAACTTACATAACTGATGTGAATTTCAATTTAGTTATGGTACATACTTCATAATCTAGTGCAAGCAAGCCACAGCATTCTGTAACCTGAAGAGACATTGTGGTTTTCAGAGTTTACACAGATAGGTAATAGATAATAAATTAATGATTTTGTTTGTTATGAAGGTAATGTTGAATACAAAATTTGCCCAAACATGGCAATCCATACTTTCTCTCTCATTACCACTTCTCATAAATCAGAAATGTCTTAGCTTTTGGCAACTACTTTTAAAAATCAAATAAAGTGCCCATAAGTGGTGCTGAATATTTTTGGAAATGGGGTTACTCAGTTATAATATCATCCTGTTCAAGATAAGCTGGAAATTTTTTCCTCAGTGTTGTTATTTCCATTTTAAGTATGATTTACTCAGTTCTCACCATAATAAGCATATTCTTAATCCCCTTTATTTCACCTCCCACACACACCTCCCGTCTTGGCAACCACCAATGATTTTCTGTATTTAAAAATGATTCTTTTTTTGTTTGTCTCTTTCTTTGTTCATTTGTTTCTTAAATTACATATATGAGTGAAATCATATGGTATTCATCTTTCTCCGTCTGACTTATTTCAATTAGCATAATACCCTTTAGGTCTATCGCTGTTGTTGCAAATGACAATACAATTCTTTTTTATGGCTGCGTAATATTCAGTGTGTTTGTATGTGTGTGTGTGTCTGTGTATGTATTTGTATTTGTGTACACTGCATGTTATTTATCCATTCATATATATGGTTGAACCCTTGGATTGCTTCTGTATCTTGGCTGTTGTAAATGATGCTTCAGTGAGTATAAGAGTGCCTATGCCTTTTCAAAGTACTGTTTTCATTTTCATTGGATAAATACCCAGTAGTGGAATTACTGGATCATATGGTAATTCTGTTTTTAATTTTTTGGGGAACTCTCATACTATTTTCCACAGTGGCTGCACCAGTTTGTATTCCTATCAACTGCATGAGGGTTCCTTTTTTCCCACATCCTCCACCATACTTGTTATTTCTTGTGTTTTTGATTTTAGCCGTTCTGACATGAATGCGGTGATACCTCATTGTAGATTTGATTTGCATTGCCCTGATGATTGGTGGTGATGTTGAGCATCTTTTCATGTGACTGTTGGTCTGTCTGTTTTCTAGGGAAAAATGTCTATTCATGTCCTCTGTTCATTTTTTAATTGAACTTTTTTTTGGGGGTGTGTGTATGTGTGTGTGTTTGTACTGGGTTATATAGGTTCTTTATATATTTTGGATATTAGCTGCCTGTCAGATATATCATTTGCAAATGTTTTCTACCATTCAATAGTTTGCCTTATTTATTTATTCATTCATTCATTCATTCATGAGAGACACAGTGAGAGGCAGAGACACAGGCAGAGGGAGATACAGGCAGAGGCAGGCTCCATTCAGGGAGCCGAGGTGGTGTTCGATCCCAGGTCTCTAGGATCACACCCTAGGCAGAAGGCATCGCTAAACCGCTGAGCCACCCGGGCTGCCCTGCCTTTTTGTTTTGTTGATGGTATCCTTTGCTGTTCAAAAGCTTTTTATTTTGATGTAGTTCCAATAGTTTAATTTAGCTTTTATTTCTTTTGCCTGAGGAGACATATCTAGAAAAATATTTCTATGGTTAATGCCAAATACTGCCTATGTTTTCTTCTGGGAGTTTTTTGGCTTCTGGCCTTACATTTCGGTCCTTAGCCAATTTTGAGTTTATTTTTGTGTATGATGTAAGAAGGTGGCCTGGTTTCATTCTTTTCCAGGTTTCATTCTTTTTTCAGGTTGCTGTCTAGTTTTCTCAGCACCATTTGTTGAAGAGACTGTTTTTTTTCCCCATTGTATATTCTTGCCTCCTTTGTCATAGATTAATTGACCATATATGTGTGGGTTTATTTCCGGGCTCTCTATTCTGTTCCCTTAATCTGTGTGTCAGTTTTTGTGCCAGTACTATACTGTTTTGATTACTACAGCTTTATAGTATATCTTGAAATCTGGGGTTGTGGTACCTCGGCTTTGTTATTCTCTCTCAGGATTACTTTGGATATTCAGAGTCTTTTGTGGTTCCATACAAGTTTTGGTATAATTTGTTTTAGTTCTGTGAAAAATATTATTGGTGTTGATTAGGATTGCATTAAAATCTGTAGATTGCTTTGAGTAGTATGGACATTTTAACAATATTGGTTCTTGTCCATGAACATGGAATATCCTGCCATTTGTGTCATCTTTAATTTTTTTCATCTAGGTTTTATAGTTTTTGGAGTATAGGTCTTTTCACCTCTTGGTTATGTTTATTTCTAGTTTTATTCTTTTGTTGTAAATGGGTTGTTTTCTTAATTTCTCTTTCTGTTACTTCATTATTAGTGTATAGAAATGCAACGGGTTTCTGTGTATTAATTTTGTACCTTGTGACTTTACTAAATTTATTTATTCTAGTAATTTTTTGGTGGAGTCTTTAGGAATTTCTGTATGTAGTATCGTGTCTGTGAATAGTGAAAGTTTTACTTCTTCCTTACCAATTGAAGGCCTTTTATATCTTATTGTTTGTTTGCTCTAGCTAGGACTTCAGTACTATGTTGAATAGAAGTGGCAAGAGTGAACATCCTTGTCTTGTTCCTGATCTTAGAGGAAGAATTCTCAGGTTTTGTTCAAGATATTGTTCAAGAAAGTTGGAAATATTTAATCAAAGTAAAAATGATGGAGTGTAGAAACTTCAGATTTTCAAGTTTTTAGTAAATCACAGTTATTGAGGAAAAAAAAGCTTGCAGACAGGAAGTCATTGACATTAACCCTGTGAAGCAAATGAGAAGCTAAAAAATTAAACTAAGTGCATTCATGGCACAAAAGTTTTAATATTGGAGTTCTGTGAATATTCTGTGACTATCTTAACCTAGAGATAAAACTTTTAGTTTGAACTCTTTTATTAATTGGATATATTTATTTTTCATCTAAAAGGTTTATAACTTTGAAACTTGTAAATTAATGAAATATATTTTTAAAGTCCTAAGTAGAAGCAACTACTATAAAAATTTTCTAGAAATAAAGCAATATCTGTAAACATATTTGAGTGAAATATCAAAACGTATTAATATGTTAGATGAAGAAAGGCAGCTGTGAAAATATTTTGAGTGAAGTAGTCACACATGTCAATATAAATACTGGTAAAATTTAGAATATTCTCCATTCACCAAAATATTATCTGAGTTTACTAGTTACCCCAGAATCTGAAATATCATTTTCTCAATTCAAAAATCTTAAATATGATGGGCTGTAGAAAATCATAAGTTGAATATTTTTAAATTACACATTTATTATGCATAAGACCAATTTTGAAGGGAATTACAGGCAATTTTATGATAAAGAATAAGACTATATTGAAAAACTAGATTTTTCATTAAAATACAGATAGAGCTAAGAAACTATTTAAATTACTTTAGTATATAATAAAGGAACCATTTTGCATATCTTTTTAGTGTTTGGAAATAAATACAGAGATTTAAAAAATTTTGTGCTTTCATGTACTCAGATGTATTTTAACTTTTAGAAATAATTCTGAAAATACATTTGAATAGAACTGTATATATATGTAATATAATTGGCACATACAGTATAATATAAAAACATAAGTAATATAAGAAAATCAGTTTATCATCGATATATTGTATTTGAAAATTTATTTTTCATATCTCCATTTTACTCTAAGGTTTGTCTAAATTTGAATTGCAATTTATGGAAGTCTTTCCAAATAAACCCCATAGTCAGAACAATCAAGAATATTAACAAGAATCAACAGTATTTACAAGGATAAAATTCAATTACTCTTATCCCCTAAATTCTTTTTGTCCTTTTAAAGTAAATATTTTTTTGGTATATCTTTAGAGAACCCAGGATAATCCTGCCTCCAAGTGTTCTGAGTTTGCCAGCAGCTCAATTTTGGGGACCAAGTTAATAGGTCAGTGTTCTTGCTAAATATATCACAGACAATATATTGTTATCATTCATTGAATGTGCACATACAAATAACATTTTAGCCTTCTCTTAAGTGTCAGTTGTTTTGCTTTCTAACTCTATTAAATTAAATATGCACATTTCATTCCCAATTCAGGATTTTATTCGTGGCACCTTTCAAGTGGTGAATAGACCCTGAACCTGCCCATTAGGAATGAGGAAATAGAAGTTCAGTAGTAAAATTGGAAAAAACAAAACAAAACAAAAAAAAAACATTAACCATAGTCTTGTCGTTCTAATGAACTCATTTACCTTTTCATGCGCCTGTTAGAAACAGCCTCTTTCTTCCTTCCTCCCTTCCTCCGTTCTCTTTGTTTCTTTCTTTGTTTCGGCTTTATTTTTAAAAGCAATTCTAGCCTCATGGCAAAATTGTAGAGAAGTTACAGAGATTTCCTCTATACCCCCGCCTCAATGCATGCACAGCCTCCCCCATTATCAGCACCCCCTACCAGAGTGGCAACTTTTAATCTGCTCTTTAAAATACTTTTAGCCTAACTGTATTAAAAGGAAAACTATTGTACTTCTTTCCCCCCCTTTCCCTTAACATCTAAGATGACTTTCTCCACACTCTGCCTTAGAATTTAGCTAGCAAGTTGTCTTAGAGCAAAAGGTTTGGTGAGCAAGGTTTATTCTAGCTGCCTTTGTTGGCAGAGTGCTTACACTGCCAAAGGCTTCTCAGCCTCTGCTAACTATTGATTTTAATGGATTTTGTTGGCCATTCCCAGTCCATCTGTCTGCAATAAAACAAAGATCTCTTCAGCCCCTGTAGGAATTTCAGAGCTATGAAAACTCAGAAAATGCCACCTGGGAGATTATTTTACCTCCCTTTTTGGCAAAGATTAAAGTGTTCTTCTGGGATTGATTTGTGCTCTTCCAAGCTTTTGAATAGCTACTTTTCTCACAACTCTTTAAAAAAAATCCTTTGCAGTGAATACGTCCTCTCATGAACCCAAAGATGCTGGGATAATAATAATAAAAACATGGACTAATGATCATCTTTCTAAGTAGAAATATTGTAATAGGACAGTATTCACTGTAAAAAACCCTGAGACAACATCTTTGGATCGCTTCTTCACTTGCTCTGAAAAGGTGTTGCTTTGAAAAGGTGTCTCCCATTCTAACCCTGTATTTATTTAACCATCTTCCAGTAAGTACACAGTTCTTGTTTTCCTTCTATACATCATTTCACTAAGAGACCAAAAGAGAACAGAGGGATGTTAACTCTATAGATTCTTAGGATAAAGTCATGTTTTGTTCCTCATTCCCTAAGCAAGATTGTAACTGCACAATGTTTTTGCCATCAACCCCTGGAAGATAGAGGAGCTATTTTATTCTGAATTACCATGGAAACTTCCAAAAGTCTTTAGGCAGATTATCCCAGAGCAGGGACAATGCCAGCCTGCATGTTTAGGAACAGGTGTAAATAGTTTTCAATTCTTCTACAGAGACAGACTCTAAAAACAACTCCAGGCTGTCTCTCACATCTTTAATCCTTTCCCTAACTCAGTGGGAGCAAAGTTGACTCATGACTCCAGAGCTACAAGCCCTCAGTTTCTGGAAAACTTGTGGATTTGAGCCTAAGGAAAACAAATGTCAAGATGCCATAACCACAGTGATTTATATCTCTATTCATTATCGTTAATATTTTTCTTCCCTATCATAAATGCCTAGGAACTGCCACATGAAATCTAAGGAATGTTATTGCTCAAACAACAAAGGGAATAGAGCAAGTTAATGCATTTTATCATTTTACAGGAGGGAAACTAAAGTGAGTAAGTACCATGCATCATAAAAAGAATCATATTTTTTAAAAGCCAAATAGAGAGGTACTAATAAAAGTGAAGGCTTTCTTATTTCACTCAGTCGCCTGCAGAGAAAGAAGAGGGGGAGGCATTGAGCTGAGGGGCTTGGCCCTCAAGCCAAGTATCATGCATAGATGTCTGGGTACTGCGTTTCAGCCTTCCCTTCTAGGGTCAGGAAAACATGCCCGGATGGGACAGCTGAGACCTTCCTAAAGGTTTGGAGGATTATGTCAACCTATTAGAGTAAAAGGAAAGGAGATTCTTGGGGCCAGACATCTTCACTGCCAAAGATCTATTGCTGCTGCTGGGAGAGCCTATCCCCAGCCTGATAGTATTGCAACTCACTTTACCAAAGCAGCCACTGTCTGTGACTGTTGCCATTAGAAACACTTCCACAGTCCAGACAGGGATTTTCTTGCTGCTAATCAGTGAAGGAGTAATTAGGCATGCATAGTTAATGGACAGTGGCTGTGGAGAAGGCACCAGCTTCCTTCTGAAGGGAATTCTAGTTGCACTAACATTATGACATGCAGGAGATGCTCTGCCCTCCATATGGAATGAAGCAAAGACTGTCAAACTCATCTGATTTAGGACTGTGAACCTGGATTCCTATGGAGATTTCAAAAGCACAAGGTCAGGACTCCTAGTTTGAAATAATTCAGCACTCCTTTTTCTTCAGCTGCAGATTTCCCTAGGAATCCTCTTTAATATTATGGCATCCATGGGATTGTGCTCATAAAAGAGAAAGACATAGATGTTTCTTTTAATGCCCTGAATACAGAGTTGACCAGTCAACTCATTATATTCTGCATATTTTAAAACATGATGTGGATATTTTTTTAGGAAAAAAAAATTCTATAGTGGGTCACTATTTTATATTAATGATTTTCAGGGTAGAATTGTCTGATCAAATAGTGAAATAAATTCGTGTTTGTTGTTGCTGATGTACAATGCAACAGGACATAAAGGAAGAATGGACAGTTGAAAGAAACTAAGGACAGGAAATATGTATGAAGTGGGAAGATGTGGAATGCCATATCTGTAGTGAAACTAAGGGAGTTCATTTGGATTTCATACTGAAGAGATTATCTTTCATATTTTCCTAAAAGAGTGCAATATAACACATTTTTCACAAAAAATAAAAGATGGAATCAGGTATTGAAGGAGACTATGCATATACTTGTGTTTTAGAGAATGGCATTGAGAAATAAAAGGGGATATATATATATATATATGTAAAGGTATGTATATATATATATGTAAGCAAAATTTTTAGTAATAATTCTTCATTAGAAAAAAAGGGAGACATTTGAAAGAAAAAACGGGGTATTCTTTAAATAAATGAGCTCATTTTCCAGCTTTAAAAGTGTATTTTCAAATTTGGCCAGCAGAAGGTACACTGTACAAAGGGCTGAGTTACAAACTAGGCTGGTACAGTGTACCATAAATCAGTTTGGGTAGTATGTTGAATTATGTTCTTAATCATGGAAGGATACTTTTGCTTGAAACTATTCTTACTCATATTTCTAGTGGTCTTTCTTATTTATGGGCATGTTGGAATGTGGCCAAAGCTTTTCCCCTAGGTAAAATGACAACATCTTAATTAGGAATGTTTGGTCTGTGGCATGAGTTGCCAGAGAGCAGTCCCATTGTTCTAATGCACAGACATCCATCATCAGCCTGCTCGCAATGCCTGTAGCCTAGTGGTAGAAGCACAGGGCTGAAAGACCTCTGAATCATTTTTTGGATTCTAGCACTGTCTAGGTGTATAAAAACAGGCAAATCATACTTTCTCTTATAGCTCAGCTATGTCATCTTTCAAGTGGCTCTCCCGATTCCTAGTAGAATTATTGTGAAAATTAAATAAATTTAAATCAGAGGAAACATTTTTCCCCCAAGAAAGGCATAAGATTAAAAAAAAAAAAGATAATGTTGGTATTATCTTTGGAACAAGGAATTAGATGGGCAAAATAGATGCTGTATTATAATTTTAGCTTTTAAGTTCTTCGCCATGTAATAGAAAATCTGTTGTAGGATAGGGCAAGGCTGCAATCTACTCATCTCAGAAGCTGCAGAGAACACATATCATCTGTTCAAGAAGTATTTCTGAATGCAAAGTAGAAGACTTAACAGAAAAATAACACAAGCAAAAAAGCTAACTAGAAATCTGTACTCTAAGAAACTACTAAATACCCATGAGAAGTGCATGGTGGAGAAAAGCTTTCCCTTTGAGTGTCTGAAACTGACATTATGGCTTTAAAGAAAAAGAAATTGGAATCTAGGAAAAATCTCAGTACATTATTTCAAACATCCCTAGTTTAAAGAAACTGATTATTAATTCTCATTTGTTACATATTTTCTAATCTAAGAATTTGGGCTGTGAAGGAAGCAAAATATGTGTGTGTGTCTCCTGTAGGATTGTGTGCCCATGTATTGTTGGAGGTGGGAAGAGTTCACAGCAAATGTGAGAAAGTGCTGATTTGTGTCATATTTTAGTGATTTCAGAAATAAGGAACACTCTCAACTTTCTGAAACAAGCTACACATCTTATGACAAAATATTTTGGTATTGTGGAGATTGGCAGTTGTCAAACTTTATTCAAAAGTATTTTAGTCTTTAAGCCTGTCACCTTTGTCAAATTCTTTACAAGTGCAAAGCAAGTGCTTTCAAGAAAGACCTTGGCAAATATGAAGACTTGCTCTGTTGCCACTAGGTAAGAATGTTGAATTTTGAAAGAGCTGTCAAATCATGCCCTGAGTCACAATAAAAAATGATGCAAAGATCAAAAACATTAAGATATGTTTTAGATTAAGAAGACCAACTCCTTATTAGCAGTGTTGTCAAATCTGGTACTACTTACTGGGAGGGCAATAGCTAATGAAATGCAAGTGCTATTTTGAACCCTTGAAAGATTAAAAAAAGTAAAAAAAGGTTGCCACTTATATTCTTCATTAATTTCTGTTGCCGATTGTTTTTAAAGGGTAAATAACTGGCCACCCTTACGTTTCTATGAGAATCTTTTTTTCTCCCATTTGATAGCCTATGTTCTTTATTTTTTAAAATATTTGTTATTTTGGAATTGGTTAAGTCTTAAAAGAAGTTGTGCAAATAATGCAGAGAGTTTCTGTGTATGGTTCATTCAGTTTTCCCCAATGATAACATCTTACATAAACATAATACATTGTCAAAACCAGGAAATTGACATTGGTACAATTATATTAACTCAAATACAGACCTTATTCAGATTTCACTAGTTTTTACATGCATTCTTTCTTCTCTGCCTTCTGGGAATCTGAGTTACCTAAATCTCTAACTGGTTATCAATAATAAATATTATGTGATACAGAAACAAATCATTGACCAGCAGTGACATTTAAAATGAGCAATGCTAAACCGTAAGTCCCATCTGTTTTCACTTATTTCACAAGGTTCCTGTCTTTAGCCTACTTAATCATTCCAACTCCCTTCCCTTTTCAGACTTCCCTCCCAACACCAGTATTCAGATAGCAACTGCCTAAAACAAAGTTTGACATTTTAGAGTGTTTTATCTTTGATAAACTCAAGGGGGTCATTTCTATAAATTCTACAGATGCTTTCTGACATTAATACTGACAAATTAAAGAAATGAACACAATTTGTAAATCTAAGAGCTTGTCAAGAATAACAGACATTTGTGTATTTCTACCTGGTGAACACCTGGGTTCAGCTCACTAAGGAACAATGAGCACCATTGTTTGGAATAGAAAAACCAGTCTAAAGGAGACTCTGCTGTTGCTGAATGTGGTACCAAGGCAGTACTTTGGCACACTTGAAGATGACATGCTGTTAAGTGTTTCATATTTAAAGAGTAGAGATATCATGGTCATTTGTGACCATTAAATACATCATATGTGTTCTTGTGGTTGAATTAAGTATCGTTGCAATTCAGTATTAATAATCAGGATTTAAAAAAAAGGTTTCCATAAAGGAAAACAGGCAGAGAGGCCATGGATAGATGAGAAAATCATTACTATTATGCACAGGTGGAAAAGAAATAGACCTAGTCAACTAAAATTATGTGAGCTAGGGATGCCTGGATGGCTCAGTGGTTGAGCGTCTTCCTTTGGCTTAGGGCGTGATCCTGGAGTCCTGGGAAAGAGTCTCATGTCGGGCTCCCTGCGTGGAACCTGCTTCTGTTTCTGCCACTCTTTTTGTGTCTCTCATGAATGAATAAATAAAATCTTTAAAAAAAATTAGGTGTGCTAGATTGATAGTTTATTAAATGAAAGACGGCCATCTCTGGGACACCTAGGTGGCTCAGTGGTTAAGTGTCTGCCATCAGCTTAGGGCATGATCCTGGGGTCCTGGGATTGAGTCCCACATTGGGCCCCCTCCATGGAGCCTGCTTCTCCTCTGCCTATGTCTCTGCCTCTCTCTCTCTGTGTCTCTCATGAATAAATAAATAAAATCTTAAAAAAAAAAAAAAAGAAAGATGTCCTTTTCTCTAAAATTCTTCAATGGGAGAGCATGAGACCAGGGCCACTTTCTATAAGCTATCAGCTGGTGAATTAAAAGAGTAAAAGTGGGATGTCCTTAAGACAAATAACTAAATGTTTTTTTTGTTTTTTTGTTTTTTTTTTTAAACTGCTGGAACATGAAAGCACCTTTTTGGGAGACAAACAATTTCTTTTAACTACTGCCTGTGTATCCAACTAATAGTGGAAAATTAAAAGATTGTAATAAATCTATCTACTTCTGCAGCCCTGTGTCTCCAGGTTCTCAAGTTCAGACCAGACTAGTTAATAGCATCTATTTTCACTTCATTCACTTTGCCATAAATGAGGGCGAATGCTGTTGGGCTCTGGTTAGTCTGAGTGGGTAATGGCTGCTGGGGAGAGGCACTGTGAAGTTAGTGGGCCCAAAGGTTAGATTTATGATTAAGGGACACTTAAGTTGTTTTGAAAGTGTATGCTGGCAGGAGCCTCCAAGTAACACAAGAGGATGAATAGCTTTGTAGGGATATTTTTTTTTGGCTATATTATAGTTTGTTTGTTTATTTCTTTCTTTCTTTATTTATTTATTTATATTTTCCTTAATAAATAGTTTTCCTGATGAGTTTGCATGAAAACATTCATGTCAATTCCAGGCATTAAGGACACTGAAGCAGAAGAATACCTTGGGCATTTTAAGTGGGAAAGGAAATTTATAGAACATTGTTACCCCCCACTGGGCCTCTCTATCCTTTCTAGAAACTCTGGAGTCTATAGGTACAGAAGATTAGAACTTCTGTTTCCTCACACTTGCTATCATAGAGATTTATCCAAGTTTTATTTTACTGTTGATATAAGGAGGTGAGTTACTGGGATCAAGAGGTCTTGCATTTTATGCTATCAAATTCAGTTGTCAAAAGAAAGGTTTTGTTGAATATCTGAAATCTGAAGACCAGCTCTAGGTAATCAGTAGTTCCAGATGAGCTAGTTATGGCCATGATATAGATTTGCACTTGTCAAAATTAATGTATTTAGCTTCCTTTTATGAGGATTCATTATTTTCAATAATTAATAATAGCTACTATGTAATATAAAAAGAAATTAGATGCCAACAATAAAGACAGTCTTTTATATGCCAGAGTTTGCAGTTTGGGTTTAGATAGGCAAGAAAATACACAAGTACCATTGAGAGTTAAGTACAATAATGATACACAATGCCCTGGGCATACATAGAGAGATTATAGAACCCTAGAGGGAGAGAAGGGGATGCAAGCGCTTCTCAATTCTAATATTTAATATTTGTTGCATGCAGCATATAAAATGAAACCCACCCTTGAAGCTTTGATCATATTTATCTCTCTTCTCTGCTCCCAGGGTAACTGCTGTCTGTGTCTTTCAAGGAGCATTTGCCTTATATTATCTTTTCATGTGTATTATTCAGTCTTCTGTGTTACATGGTGAGCCCTTTAAAGACAGAGACCTGCTTCCCCAGGCCTCAAGAGCTGTAAGGTCACACTAGCAACAAATTTCACAATGCTTTACTTGTGTAGTAGCAGAGAACTTGGTGTGTAACTCAAATTTTCAAGTAGTAATTTCTGAGTGTTCTTGGAGATTTTTTGATAAAAGCTCAACATGCAGTTCTCACATACCTCACTACATTCTCACTCTGTCATTGCACTCTACCTCCTGCTGCACCTGCTCTGCAGCATCGCTCCACCACTTCTATCTGTCTGCTAGTGACACACAGGCACCAAGGGTGCCATTTCTTCACATTGCTCACTTTGTGGGGATGGGTTCTGCTCTCAGGTCTCCCTTTGCTCCTTGAGCACTGATGCTGCTCTGGTTGTGGTCGTTATGTCTTTGAGTCTCAAGTGAAATATCTTCACATCTTTAACCACAATCACTCTCCTCATATGGTTAATCCTTGAGGAAAGGCCTGGAGACTTGCACCGCTCTTTCTTCATCACTCCCTATTTCCCCTAATCATAACCACCACTGAATCTAGTAGTTTTCCTCCCTCCTAAATCAGTTCATGCAAATTGACACCTGAGGGCCACTAGATGCACTGCTTTATTAGGTACACTCCTTAGGCTCGGCCTGGATGCCTGCTACATGAGCATCATTGCTCATGATCTTCTATATATAATCTACACTCAATCAAGAGAAGTATTTACTAATTGATTTATAACCACATCTAATATGAAATAGCACTACCTAATAACATGCAGTTGAAAAAAAAAAAAAAAGAACACTTTTTCTTTTACTTGGGAACCAAAGCAAATATATGTGAGTAAATGGCATAAAGGAAAAAATGCAACCCACTGTGCCGCAAGACTAACAATATGGCAGTAATGTGTGCCTGCCAAACTGCCATCTCCAAAAATTAATCTTTCATTTCATCTCTGGATTTACTGTCACACTTCGGCTGGGAGTACAGTTATGACTGAATTGAGATTCTTTTATATTCATTCCTCATGCTACAACATAATAAATATTTTTATTGCCAAAGTTTTCTTGATGCATATATTATTAGAAATCACAGAATTTGTCTCATAGTTGGCTACATGGAATCAAAAGAAGTAACATTCTTTAAAGTAAAGAGTACCTGAAGGAGGTTCACAGAAAATCCATATGAATATATTAAATATCATCAAAAAATGCACACACACACACACACACACATTGGCTCAGTCTCTGGTGCTTTACAAATGAAATTAGCTCCATTGCTTGCTTTATTTAGGTTCTATCCCAAAGTTTCCCTACAATAGCTAAGTTATTCTTCATTGAAATGTTTTCATTAGTTATTGATACTAATCGAAATGAAAAGCAGGATATTGGCCTCCATTTACTGAAGGGCTTGGCATTTGTACATGAGCGTGTTGAATATAATGTCATGGTATAAGGATAAAGATAATGCTTAGTGCCAAATAATGTGTGAGAATTCTTATACCATATACATGCAAGTAGATAATTATTACTGGAGAGCATGACAGATTAAATAACTATTTTTTTTTCTCATTGTGTTGACAGTTAAAAAGACACAAGAAACACATAAGAGTTCTCAAGGCCTAGGCTCAAAACTTAGCATTGATTTCTACTTCATTCCATGGGCCAATGCAAGTTTAAGTAGTAAGCCCGGAATCAAGTGAAGAAGAAATATACTCTGCCCATGATGATTCCTTGGCAAATATAAGGAAGAAGGGAAGAATTAGGAAGTTAGTTAGATCAATATATTAGTCAGTCATATAATTTCATGTCATGTTTCTATTTCTAGTTTGCTTTTATGATGAACAAACATGATTAGAAAACAGTGTTTTATTGAAAGCCATAGTTTAAAAAGGTGAGGGAAAAATACCTGCTATAATGATTTCTAAGTATACTGTAAGGTCCACTGATGGAATATATGGAGCCTCTTGAAAAATAGTCCCGAGTCCTTTGTTTGTTTGGTTGTTTGTTTTTTTATTGAAGTGCGACCATGCTCTATAAACTTTTAGATTAATTTATTTTTTTAAGAGTTTATTTATTCATGAGGGAAACAGAGAGAGGCAGAGAGAGACACAGAGGGAGAAGCAGGCTCTCTGCTCCCTGGGGAGCCTGATGTGGGCCTTGATCCCTGGACTCCAGGATCATGCCCTGAGCCGAAGGCAGACACACACTGAACCACCCACGTGTCCCAACTTTTAGTTTTAAGTAGCATAAAGAGTATTGGTAAGCCATCTAGTGGGTTTCTAAAAGCAGGTCTTTCAAAACACTGGGCATAGTTCAGTTTGCTGAGGGTTTTAAGTTCAACATTATAAAAAGTTTGACTGTTGTACCATATTATCCTGTCCTAATTAGCCTAGCTCCTAATCATGTTGCAAAGGGAAAATTAGAATACTTACAATTTGGGGCAAGGATGCTTTGATATTAGTATTGTTTTGAATTGAGAATGATTTTGGATTACTGCTTTGCTTGTTTTTCAACTATAAATAACTGTTGATTTAGCCTAATCATAATTTATTTGTTTTGTGCTTACTGTTAGTAAATTTACTTGCAGCAGTGGTATTTAGACTTCTAAAAGTCTCTATTATAAGGTACAGAGAAGTTGTGCTTCAGATAATGTTCACTTATATAATTTGTTTTTATTGTAATTGTGCATAGTTCACATACACAACCGCCAGAAGATAAGGTGCAAAATGGCAATTTTCATAATAATGTTTCCTTGGAAAGTGGGAGTTGATTGATTAGAAAGAGTGCTATAGAATTGTCTGTGTAGCCTAATGGGATGTGGTTTGAGAGCCATTATTCTAGATTAAAGTACATGATATGATGAATGTTAAATCAGGGAAGGCTATACATGAAGCCCAATATCTAAAAATTGCTTCAGTTCTCTCAAAAAAGTGGCTCTTTTTTCTCTCCTCACATGCAATAGGCAGAATTCCTGGTTACATATTTAATATTTCAGTAACCAGACAATGTATAGTAGAGGGGCTGCTATTTATGCAGTTCCTAAATTATTAGTGAAAATCCAGTCATTTGGTCAGTTGTACAGATGCTTCTAGACACATAGATGTTTGGTATAAGTGGTTGAAGTTTTCACTTTTGATCCAGATGTTTTCATACTAATTAGTTGTTGTTATGAATCTGATTTTTGCAAGTGTTGTTTTCACCCTTAATTCAGGGCTTTTAAAACTTCTGTGGACTCTTCAAGCTATAAGCATAAGTTTGCTATGTTGAAATCTGAAGACATTAAGTCATGTATTAGAATAGGTGATACTGAAAAGAGCCCATATTTTGGAGTCCTGGAGAAAAATGTCAAATAGCAGATTAAGAATTGTATAATGTAGGCAAGTCACTTAGCTTTGGCAAAACTTAGCTTTCTCACAAATGACATGGAGAAAATGCCTGCTTTGTAAGTATGTTGTAAAGATTAATGGCAGTATATGAACTATGATTTTTATTAAATTTTCTTAATAAATAGCTTAAAATTGATTAATATTACTTCCTTAAGTTAGGAAATGACTAGATGTTGCATTGGAAGTCACTATTTCAGTTCCACTAATAGAATGAATGAATTCTTGTATTAGAATGGCTACTCCTCCATGTTTGCCCTCTCCATGGCTTTCAGATCTTAATCTTATAACAATCAGTCTAGAAGATGTCCTGAAAATGACAGCTGGATTATACTAAAGAGAAAGAAAAAGATAATGAGAGAAAGGAATGAAGTCAGGTATATAAGCAATTATAACTGTGATTGGAAGAGGAAGTTTGAGGTTGTCTATAGTAGAATCAGTGGACTGTAGTGACTATTCTCTTTTCATTCCCAGAAAAGCATAGGCTAATTCTCAGTCCTTTGGGGATGGTGGTTCACCAATATTGAGAGGGCTGATTTTTTTCACAAATGTGCTGAATTACTAGTAAAGACAAGTTTATAACTGGAGGTGGTATAAGCAAAAAACTAACATAAGACTTTTCTTTTTAGAACAGAAATATCTTAAAAACGTCTTTCTGTGGAAAAAAAAAGATAAATTGATAATAGTTTTCAACCTTTTTATGTGTTGCAGGGTAGGAAAATGCTATGCAAAGGATTAAGAGAGACGAGCTATGGTGTCGTATCAGTGTTTTGAATTTTGTTTTCTGCAATTTTACAAATGCTAAAACTAAAAGTAAAGTATAATTCCACTGTTATTTTAAAAGTGTGCTGAGATACTGTAGTCATGGATACCATATCACTATAATTGATGAAATGGTTTTGAATCAACTTACAGGCTAATATCTTTAGTAATGAGTTAATGAAGTTAATCAGGCCTGGACACAGACTTTATATTCTTAATAATATATTTCTAATTATATACACATACCCATATGCATATGTATAAGTACATATACAAATATGGACACTTATGAAATAGATATATATTTGTAATATATGTTTGTTTTCCTTTAATAATTTATTCCTTCAGCTGGTGAGATATAACTTTACTCTGCATTTCTATAGTATGGTTCTGTTTCATTTATTATTGCTGTGTGACAACATACTCCAAAACTTGTTGATTTAAGCAGTGGCCCTTTTATTTGTTCATGATTCTTGGTCTAAGCTAGGCTTCTACTTTATCTCACTGTGGGTCCATCTGAGGATATGTTTTTCAGGTCAGCCTGAGTCTGGGTTTAGCATCTTTCTTTCCAGTGAGTCTCCAGGACTTTTCTCTACTTCTCCATTTGATTCTTTTTGTGGGCTTTCCATCAAGATAGCATGACTTACATAGAGATGGGGTTGTGATCAGGGTTCCCAAGAACACACAAAATAAGGAAAATAAGGAAACAGATCTTCTTAAGGTCTAGGCTAGAAACCAGCTAGCATAATTTATAACACAATTTCTTGGTTAAAAGAAGTTACAGGAACAGACTAGATTCAAGGATGAAGGCATTACATAAGAATGTACTTATTGAAATCATAAATAATGGGGGGCATGATTCACTGGAATCTAGTAGTGTGCCCTCTGTACCCTAATGATTTGCATCCCTCCCACATGTAAAATACATTCACCTCTTCTCCTGGACTATCAAACATCTCATCCCATCAGTGCTTCAAGAGAGGCCTGAGGTCCAGGATCATCTAAATTATGCCCAGGAAATAAGACTTCTTGGTAAAATTCCATTACTTTCAGAAAATATTTGAACTAAAAAGACACATTTCTTTTCCAGATCTACCAAACATTTCATGATAAGACAGGGAAACAACAACAAATGGAACAGACAGTCCCACACAAATGAGAGTGTAGTGGGACCACCTGAAGATAAAGCACTTAGTAATTCCCAGGAATTTGGAATTCAGCAAAGCACTTAGCACCATCCTTCCTCACCATACTCTGGGATGGGAGATGTGAATTGGTTGGGACTGATTTCTGTTCCACATCACGTTAGAATGGTTATTCCTGTTGCTTGATATTGTAACTTGGGCTTTTAACTTTTAATGATTAACTTTGTATAAGAAGAGGTCAGTGTTCTCCCCTGGGCAGTTTTCTTAAGTCTGCTTCCTCACATTATAAGTTTTGGAATTCAGAGGCTCATTTTTATTTTGTACCTTCTCTGTCCCTTTTAGACCAAATTTATAATTTCTCTAAAAATGTTAAGTATCCTTTAAAATTTAAATTGCATGTACTCTATTAGACAAGATCTATGCCCACAAATCTCTGTAAGATAGACCTAACTTCACATAGACCTAGAGCCCCTGGAAGCCATGAAACAATATATACTCAGCATCTCCAGAAGTTCTTCTAGGGAACAGTGTCTACAAGGCATGTCTTTAAAATCATTTTGAAGCCCCTTTTTCTCTGAGAGGGTCTGAGAGGTTCTGCCTTAAGTCATTTTTGAAATGTTTAGAAAGAGACTTACAGCCATGTTGTTGACTTGATTTTCCTCCTAAATTTGTTTTTGATTTTTGTCCTGGATTTGATTTTTGCCTTCAGGCCATTTGTATTTTGCAAAACTTTTGCTAAATACAGATGCTATGAATGCAAAGTTTTTATTTTTTAACCCAGCACATTCAGATTGGAAATGTTTCATGTAGATTTCGTTAGAAAATGAAAAGAAGTTCCTTCTTTAGTTCATCCCTCTCTGTAACCTCTCATGCATAGGAAAAATAGGCCAATAAGTAGTTGCAGCATTCTCCATGGAAATGTTCTTAGCAAAATTCTTAAGCTTATTAGGAACATTTGTTAATTATCATAGGTGACAGTTTCTTTAATTATCCTGTCAGTAAATAGTTTGAATCCTTTTCCTTAATCTCAAGTGAGGTTTCCTTCTTTCCCAGCTTCTCATAGTACTCTCCTCAGAGTCCTTTGATCTTCTTCCTCCCTGCATGTAAAGTCAATGCCACAGTTTCAGGTTTTGTTTTAGCAATCCCCTCTGTTGTCAGGTGTCAGGTTTTACTTTAATTATGTATGGTTACATATCAAACCACCCCCAAGTCAATGGATTAAAATAACATCATTCTATTTACTCACAGTTCTTCAATCGGGCTGGGCCCAGCTAAGCAGTTCCCATGTTCTTGTTAGCAGACATTTGTGTAACTGCATTTAGCTGTCAGGTCCCCTGGAGTCTGGCCTGACCTAGAATACTAGAATGGCCAAGACAGTCCCTCTCTCCTTCTCCCCTCCTCTTCATATCTTATTTCTTGTATCATATCATATCTTATTTCTCCTCCCTCTCCCCTCTTTCTCTCTGGGTATGTGCAGTTTCAGGAGCTCTACTTCTCTACATGGTCTCTCCATTGGTCTCTTCTGGGCAGGTAGCCGTAGTTTATACATGGAAACTCAATGACTCAGCACCTAAGAACACCAAGGTGAAAGCTCCCGGGCATTCTTTCGGTTAAGTACTGGAACTGGCACAATATTACCTCTACCACATTATCCATACTTAAAACAAGTCCAAGGACCAGTCCATGTTTAGGAGGAATGTGAATCCCATGAGACAGGTGTCACTTTGATCCTACCCATGTAAAAGAATGTCATATATCTAAAGCAAAAACATTTTTTCTGTCTAAATTGGATTCATTCTTCTAAAATCCTCTTGCTAGATTTGATGTGTTCCTAGGCATAGAGAAGTCTACTGTTTGATGGCTTCCAATTATTCCATCAGGGAACTTGAGGTGTTTAGACCACCCATAGTCCAAACAGAGAAGAGTCATGTGAGATTCCTCTTAATTGTCAAAACAGAGCCATTGGAGTCTAATTGACATAACAGTGACAGCTCCTGGGGTGAGGAGTATAATAACCAAGGACAAGAAAGGTTAATTATCCTTTTAAGATTTAGATAGCTGAGAACAATAGCTGCTCTAACATCTTTCTGAATAAATTAATATTGGTTATTTCACCTATATGTGTGTTGGTAGGTAGGGGTTAGTTAATATTGATTGGAAGATATAGGGGCAGAGAAGAAATTCAAAGAGAAAGAGGGATCCAAGAAGCCCATAGTTAAAAGAACTTGAAAACGTAGTCCTTGGACAACTCTTATCAATATAAATGTGCTAATTAGGGACACCAAAGCACTTGTGCAATTTTCTTTTAAGTAATATTATATTCAGTTATAAGGATGATGGAGATGGAAATGATGGAAACAATTTGAAAATATCAACTATTTTTTCTCCCAAATGAAAGCTTGTAGCTTGTTTTTATAAATAAACTTTTATTAGAATAAAGCCACACTCATTCATTTTCATATTTTCTGTGGCTGTTTTCATGCTATTATGCCAGAGTTTAGTAGTTTAAATACAACCATATGGCCCCCAAAGCTGAAAATACTTTTTTTTTACAGAAAAAATTTGCCCACTCCTAATCTAGGCAAACTCCTGAAAAAGAAAAAGGTCACCTGTGAAAACATCACTTATTGATCCATCTTCATATAGGTCAAATGACTAAGATGCAGCTCCATTTCTAGAGGATCTTATTATCTAATTAGAATGTTAATGATATGCTGATCCAGGAAAGCATACCTTTTTGGCATTTGGACATGTAGTCTTTAATTCAGTAAAGCATATTGGAGAAGATTTTCATAAATACTTTCAGCGATCGAATGTCCCAATTCATAATCTCATTTAGAAATCTTAAAAGAAAAAGCTAATATTCAATTCCATTGGCAAATTAATAAATATAATTAATTAAAAGTTTGTTCAAACCCTAATTTGTTCTTTATTTTCCACCTTTAATAACTCACTTCCCAGGTATTAATCATTTAAAATATCAAAAACATATATATATATATACAAATATCGACATCAGAATAAGTACAAGAACAATTTTCATCATCCTGCCAGATTAAAAAAACATTATTAATGTTTTCAAAATCCCCAATATAAAAATAACAGCCAACAATTAAGTCATTGCATTTTGAGCAGAATCATCAGTATAGGCAAAATTTCATAAATTAATTACCATTATTTAGCATTTGGGAGACTTATATCAGCCAAAATGATACTCATTTTGGGAAAAGTTTCTTTAAAAAAAAATCTTATGTAGTGACAACACTTCTTGAGAAACTATTATATGCTAAGCACTGTGCAAGAAGGGTGGGTATATTCATTTTACAGATGAAATTTATGGATCATAAGAAATTAGACAAAAATAAGAGAATACTGCTAGATATGATTTAAATCCAATGTCTGTGCTATTTCTGCTTTGCTATCTCTGAGATTATGTAAAGGAAGGAATGAAGGTAAGTTTCCATAAAGGGTTATCTATGTCATGAGGAATTTGCAGCACTTGTGTTAGGGTATAGATTCCCTAGAGGGAATTTTGCTTCTTACAGTTTATTTCATTATATCTCCTGTAAATAGGATGGTTGGTGTTTGCGGAGGTGAGAAAGTACCTTTGGTTTTATTTCAAGTATTACTGCACAACTTTTCAAGAACTCACATAAACAATGATGTATATTTTCAAAACAATTTGTTTTGTATTCCAGAAATATGAAGACATTCTTCTAAAAGCATATTAAGTTATTAACCTATTGGACTTACTTTATAGGCACTGCATGAGGCTTATAGTTCAAATGTCTAGCTCTCCTTGATCTTCATTAATTTGAGTGAGAATTTATACCTGAGGTGACTGTCAGCAATCTTGGCTTTCTGGACATTTTTCTGTGCTAACTTCAGGCTTCTAACACCTCTGTAATAATTTTTCCTTTCATATTGAGTCACAAATTATACAAGGTCAGTATATTAATTGGAGTAAAGTTTGACAATTCCTAGGCCAAATCCACGAGTTGTCCATATCCTTATACTTTCTCATCCTGCATTCCAAAAGGCTTCTCTTACCACTTGGTCTCAAAGACATAGATGCAAATTCTGACTTCTTTGAGTACCTATTCCAAAGCCCATGCCTGCATCTAGCTCTTCATTTTTCAGTCAACTTCAACACATGTTCTTGTGCCAATATCTATAATCCTTTATCCCAGTCTTTTGGTTGTACTTCCCTCTAAATAAAATTCCTATCTTCGAGTGGAGCAGGTGATTGAGTCTATGGCAGAGACTGCTAAGTGTCCACTAAACCTGTTTCCTTTATTAGGCACATAGCTAGATTACATTTCCCAGGATATCTGTGGCTAGAGGTGGTCTTTTGACGTTTCAACTAATGTAAAGTGAGTGGAAGGAAAGTATGCCAGTTCCCAGGCGTGGCTCATTAAATCGCCTACCTATATGATTGCTCTTTTTTCTTTACATTCTAGTTAGTTGTCGGCTCCTTGGGAAACCTAGGTATGTGGTGAAGATAGTGGAGCTTCTGTTAGCTTAAGACACTGGATGACTGCAACTGCCTCGTACAAAAAACACTGTGTTCTTACATGGCTTTATCTTGAGTAAGGAATAAACTATGGGTTAAATATCATGGTTTGTTATTTGGAGGCTAGAATAAAGCATTAATTATTCAGTGTTAAAATAGATTCTGCCAAATTAAAGATTTTTTTCCCTTTTATACCAGCTTAGGGAGATATTAATTGGCAAGCACTAATCGCTAAATTAATCTAATGTACACATAAATAAATAATGCATCCTATCCTTATTTGTGTTGCTTCTCAGTATGGCTTATTATTGATATATATAAATATAAAATTTGCAGAGATAAATAATGTTCAATATTTTTAACTAGATAAGTAAAATATTTTTATAATACATAGACAAGTATACATGAGTAAGTATACGTTATATTGTGAATATGTATATAAATGGCAAATGTATTATTCTTTTAACTACTACATAGAACTGCTGTGCCAGGCACTGTGCACAGTCCCAAAAATACAACAGAATGCCATCAGGAAAAGTTACGTCTTTGTGGGCCTTACATTATAGTGGTGGAAAAAGAAAATTATTTTAACATATCAAAGAAATATTTAGTATTATTAATTATTCAAGTAATTATTTGTTTTAATATCTTTATATAGTTATATTCTTAGATCTCGTTCATCATATGTGATATAAATTAAGACAGCCTATACCAAATGATATTTAATAATGCATAATATATCTGCAGTCTTAATGACAACATTCACAGTTTAACAGTATTTAAACAAATCACCTTTAATTACTTTATTTATATATGGTAGTTTTTGTACCTTTATGTATAATCATATTAACTTGGTTGAAGTAAATAATTTTCACAGATAAATTTTAAATAAAACCCTCATATATGGTTATGGGAACATATCTATATAATGATTCAGTACATAAAGAAGGGGTTGAATAGTTCTCTGTTTTCTGCCAGTCTTCTCACATAGCATAGATATTTGTGGTTTTATCAAGGACAATATATTCTAAATAAATATAACTTTAAAATGACTTGCACAATTGTTCCTGTCTTTGTCCTTCATATTGAAATCAAATATAAGTTACAAAGCCTAACACACTCTGTTCTCCTCTGTGAAGTTTTTCTTAATGACTTTCTCACTGAATTTTCATGGCAGGTATATCTGCTGTTCTCACTGCTCAGCCATCAATATTTGTTTTCAATTATTTCAACTTCCAATTAAGACAGACAATCATGGGACGTCTTGCGTTGCTCAATTTTTGTCCAGGAAGCAGATTTTTAAACTTAAATGTTTGGCAATAATTGAGTGCAGATAAATGCTTCATATCTTCAAATATACTAAAGGACAAAATAAAGATTAATTGGTTAATTAAAATAATTTTAAAGGTACTTAGATATCGTGCCAAGGGCACACTTTAGGAATACTAATATGAAGTTATCAGTACTTCAGAAAATACAATAACACAGTTCAGTATAGTAGGAGATACTTCAAGGCATTTTACCATGAGAACTTAGTCCTCAAGCAAAGAAAGGCTAAAGAAGTCAAGAGTAAATTTTCACTAAGATGATGAGATTTTCTGATCCTCTTTAGTAGAATTCACAGTAAGCAGCCCCACTTGTTATTCTAGCTGATGTGGATTTTTCTCCAAATTATCAGAGCCAAAAGGCTCATTTTATCATTTTAGCATGTCTTAGAGGCCATAATGCCAAAACATTCTGACTTAAAAAGAAAGCATTTCTAAGAGTGTGCAAGTGGGTTTTAAAAATACTTCTGGTTCTTCATTTTATTACCCATTTGTAGATCTTTATCATATAAATGTATCTATTCTGTGCTTTCATGTATATGCAAGTACTAATTAGTGCTCTAAGATATGTTAGCATTGTGAAATCTCAGTTCCAACTTCTCACCTATCCACATAATCCACTTAGTGAAATAATCTAAGTAGGTGGTTGACCCTCCACTAAAGAATCGTGGTTTATCGGGTCCTTTTAAAAATATATTTTGAAATATTCTATATAAAAGCTTATATGCATAGTTTAAAAAATAAAAAATAAAGTTAATGTTCCTTATATACCCCCTGATATATTCCCTTTCCTTACTTACAAGATAACTACTCTTCTGAATTTGAGACTGATCATTTCCATGGATTTCCTTATTATTTGTATTATGTAAGCATATTTCCTCAACATTGTATGATTTGCATGCATTTGAATTTTATATATACATATGTAAGTCATGTCTTTTTTCAACTTGCTCTTCTTTTCCCAGTATTATGTTTGTAAGACTAATGCCTGTCAATACATGTAACAAAATTGTAAAGTTACTAATTTTTTAAATATGTTATTTTGGGGGGAAGGAGTTATATTGTTAGACTGTATTTGCTAGCCTTTATAGATAAGTATGACCATATGATTGAGGTCTGTGTAATGAAACACGAATAGAAGTGATGAGATATTTCTGATCTAAGTGTTTTAACTAACTCTGACATCTTTTCATTTCTGCTTGCAAGATGAAGATGATGACAGGGTCCTAGATGATGGTGGGAACCAAAAGATGGAAAAAGCCTAGTTCCTAAAGTGCCACTTGGGAGAAAAGCTGACAGCTGATGAAGAATATCTGTTTTAGATGTTTTATAAGTAAATAATTATCTATAGTATTTGAACTATTACACACAGGGTCATAGCTAATATGATACGTATAGCTTTAGCTCTTCTGTTATATTACTCTGTTTCAAGTACAAATATACCCCATTTATTTATTCATTCTTATGTTAGGACTAGTACTCCTAATTTTAATTTTTTTATGAACAATATTGCAATAAATAACATCATACACATCTCTTTGGACACAAGTACAGGATTGGTACTGAGACGTATATAAATGTGATTAAAATATAGGCTGAAGTTAAACTACTGCATCTTCCAACTTACTAGATTTTGTCAAAGTTGATCTCCACAGTGCTTTGGCATCTTAAGATCCCACTGGCTGTTTTTTATATTTCTGGAATGTTTTGGATGCTGAAAAATCCTGAGAGTCTTTTCTGAGATACAGAGCTTTAATTTTTTTAATCTTTATTATATCATTTATTTATTTATTTATTTTTATTATATCATTTAAATCATTATTATATCACTGGTGCTTCATTGGCTGTACAATGGGGTAGAGAAGAAACAACAGTGATTGCTAAATTATTATCTACCAGTCATTAATATCACCTAATAATCTCATCAACTCTGGAAGGTAATCAGGATATCAGAAAAGATTGATCTTGGGGTGTACCTGGGTGGCTCAGTTGGTTAAGCATCCACCTTTGACTCAGGTCATGATCCCAGGGTCCTGAGGTCAAGGCCCACATGGGGCTCCCTGCTTAACAGGGAATCTGTTTCTTCTTCCACTCCCCTGCTTGTGCTCTTTCTCTGTAAAATAAATAAATAAAATATTTGGGGGGGCTGGGGAGAAAAGATTGATCTTAAAATAAAAAAAAGACAATGCAGTCCCTGAATATGTTATTATACTTATCAAAAGAATAGGAACTTACTTTTAACTTCAAAACTATAAAAAATCAATTTAGTGGGTCACTCTCAACATTTGTAAAGAAGTAAATAAAAAAATCAGATTGTGAAACACATAGTCAATACTATTTTTTTTTTCAATACTGTTTTTTAAAACTCTTATTTTAGAATTACCATGAAGGGGAGGCTTTACAGATTTGAAACCACTAAGTTTAAATATTTCTCCAGAGGAATGGATACCAAAACTATGTCAAAATACAAATAAGAAAATTAAGTATTCGTGAGAAACCATATATTGCTGTTAGGAATTTCATAAGTTGATAAGAAAATTTCATAATTTCATAAATTGATAAAATAAATTACTAAGTAAAAAGGGGCAAAGAATATAAACATCACAGAAGAAAGGACAGTTACATTTTAGCTGAACAAATGAAAATATTCTAATCTCACTTATAGTTTTAAAATAATGAAAAATTAAACATCTATTTACTCCTACATTTCTTTCATTCAAATAAGATAATTTTTAAAGTACATATATTGAGGAAAAAATATGGAGAAATAGAATCTCTCATAAATTACTTGAAATTGTTCAGAAGATTTTTGATGGGTTACATAAAAATGCTTTAATAATGGTTACATTCTAGAAATAGGACTTGTTTTTTTATGAAAAAGATGTTTTCATTATGTACTCTTTATTCTTTGTATTCTTTTTATCATGTGCAAGTATAAATTTTGGGCTGTGGTACTTTGATACTTGGATTTTCATTTAACTAATAGCAAAATATGAAGCATATTAGCTTACTGTTGCTGCCTAACAAATTACCACAAATGTAGTGGCATAAAACTACATGTATTTATTATATAAAAGTTATTCATAAATTAGGAGTCCAGACAAAGCTTAATGGACTCCTCTGCTCTCAGCTTCACAAGGATATTATCAAGGTGGTAATTGGGCTGTGTGTTCTGATAAGGAGGCTCAGTTGGAGAAAAATCTACTTCCAAGCTCACTCAGGTTGTTGGCAGAATTAATATCCTTGGGGTGGTAGGACTGAAGGCTCCAACTTCTTGTTGGCTTTGGTTGGAGGCCAACCACCTTTAGCTTCTAGTGTCTCTTGTCACTTGGGTTTCTTGAACATGGTTGTCTACTTCATCAGATCTTAAAGGATAATCTCTAAATATTGTTTGAGAGTCTTTAGACAGAGATTGCTAGCAAGGAGAAATCTTACATAATATTATCATAGGAGTGACCTCCAATCATCTTTACCATATTTCTCACTGGTTAGAAGAAAGTCATAGGTCTCACACACATTCAGTAGGAGGGAAATAATGCCAGAGTTAATACCAGGAGCATGGGGGTTATAGGGGGCCTAAAATTTATCCAGAACATGAAGGGAATATTTAATATTTAATAGAAAGAAATGTAATGAGTGGCTGACATGATAACTATTCTAAAATAAACCATAATTATTTAAATAAACAAAAAACCCCAAACAATATCTAGTGTTTCTTGTATATAATAGTCTTATATTTAGTAATTCAAATTGAATGTATTATATGCTTTAGATAAGTTACTTCTCTCTACTTTTCAAGATTGTCTGAAAAGTCCTTACAATAAATAGAGTAAAAATTTTAAGTACATTAGATTTCTAAATATTTGGAGACCATTCATGAGATACTCATGAAAAGTTTGAATAAATTCCTAGTTCCTTCCTTTGTAATCAACTTCATTACTCATGGATGCTATAAAAAGGCAAATTTAGATTTTTGGAATTTAAGCTGTGCTGAGATAAATTTCAAGACAGCAGGAGATATAATTCAGAGAGGTTATGTGAATAATTAACCTTTGGAAATAACACTTGCTATGTGAACACACATATCAATAAAAATAATTACCAGATTCTATTCACCTTTAGCCAAAGATTGCAGTGGGTAATTTAAAGAACAATTTGAGATTTGCATATCAGTCAGAGTGTTACCTTTTCTCTGGTTCTTGGTATTAATAATATGCCAAACAGGAGAGCTTCTGTATTGGTGTGTAAAAAGGGACACGGTGATCATTTGATTGTCAAACAGTAGCAACCCTTTCATCAGAAACAAAACAAAACAAAACAGTTTTGGGCTTTATTTGTAGATGGTTTAAGACAATAAGCTGATTTCATAAGGTATCGATGTTACTCCTTCAATGACAAAAGGAATTTTCTAACAAAAAGTCTGACAAGGAGGAAATGGCGTTGTTATAAGAATAGAAGATTTGCCATGAGTTTATTTGTCAATACAGTCTTTACACAGAATAAAACATAGGGATATAAACAGACACCTTTTTTGGTTGTCAAGCATTCAAATAGCCTTTTAATTATCCAGTCTGTTTTAGACACAATTGAAATCCTTTTAGTTTTTTAACTCTTTCTCTAGCAGATTTAAAATAACTACCATCTTCATTTATTTAAATGCATTTTATTTTTAATTTTTTAAAAAAGACTTTATTTATTTATTCATGAGAGAGAGAGAGAGAGAGAGGCAGAGAGAGAAGCAGGCTTCGTGCAGGGAAGCCCGACATGGGACTCGATCCCGGGACTCCAGGATCACGCCCTGGGCCGAAGGCGGCACTAAACCACTGAGCCACCTGGACTGCCCTAAATGTGTTTTAAAAAGGTGTTTTCATCATGTATTCATTATTCTTTGTATTCTTTTTATCATGTGCAAGTATACATTTTGGGCTGTGATACTTTGATACTTGGATTTTCTTTTCTATACAACTTTACAAATAGCAATCTGAGAAGGAGTGTTTGGGTGACTCATAGTATAACAGCAGGATGGGCTACCAGAATCGCTGAAACTTGAACTCTGGACTCTCTTCAGTACATCCTTCCTCACCTTTCTGTATGTGGTTAGGTGGCTTACATTTGTGACTTAATAGCAACATGAGGACAGAGCAGATTGCCCCAATCCTAGACTTGATTCATAATGGGCAATGAACTCATTACTGTGAAGAAATGAAGTGTGAATCCCCTGTCATCAGGTCCCTCCTACTGGTAGGAGAAGAATAACTAGCTATGCGACAAGGTGCCTGTGATTTAATCTTGCATTCCTTCAAATATAAACCGTATCCAATAATAAGATTTTCTGTTTTTGTTTGTTGGAAAGACTGAGGTAATGCATATTATTAAATAAATATTGCAGTGAATAAGTTAAATAAGCAGAAACAATTTTATTTAGTCTGTTGCAACAGGGGAGAGATTGAACTTTATAGGGTTTAGGACATGCTAACCCAAGATATGGCATGTTGGCACATCGTATATTTTAAGCTGAAAAATTTTGAGGAAATGTCAGAAACAAGGTCAATTTGCCTTTCTCTTCTGCTTACTCTTCTTTCCCATAACACAATATAACATCCTCATGAGAGAGGAGCCCTCCCATCCTCTCCAAAGGTTCTCCAAGAAGAACCCTAATAAACAGATTTTGCCAAGTACTCTCCAGTTTATTACATTTTCTTCATATTTCCTAACCTGATCTATTCCTCTACAACTCTGTACTCTTCATGGAACCCAACATAAAAATACAAAGCTCTCTTTCTTTGGGTTTTCATTTCCTTTTAAAGTCTCTCATCATGTAAAATTTATATTAAATAATTTGTGCCTTTCCCATTAATCTCTTTGTAAGTTTAATTTTCAGACCTGACCAGGAATCTTAAGAGAGTCAAGCAAAACTTTTTCCTCCCCTCCCCAGACTCAATTCCTTTGAAACATGGTGGTAGAGTTGTTAAGTGCTAAGGTAAGCTAGTGGGAAAGTACTGGTAGGTGTGAGGAGGGGTGATGTTTGTCAGTATGATTAGGCCATTTGTATTTGTAATTGGTGTTTATTTAGTCAGCTCCTACTCACAAAGACTGGAAGATAGGTACGCTGTCTTTATTGATTATTACATTTTTGAAGAGATGGTTTGCAGGTCCTTTAAGAAAGACATTTCCAAATTGTCAAACAGACAAGAGACTGGGAGAAGATTTCAAAGGGCCAGAGAAAAATTTACAATTGCAAGTTTTCTTCGGTCAAGGGAGGTTAGGAACCTGTAGTCTGGAAGAAACCTATCTGAAGTTTAGTAAAGCTAAGGGGATTGTTAAGTCAGTCTTGATCAATATACTTTATTACAATGATTTATATTATGCCAAGATCTATACTTAACAACAAACATCATAATTATTATTGAAATTATGACTTTGAGTAGGCTTGCTTTCCTTCTTAGGCTGTTTAATTTCAAATCATAGATCAAATGTTGGTATGCAATATAGATAAAGAAATGACAAGTATTTAGAGATGATCTAGTCCATTGCCATTGTAGAGTTGAATTGGTGATCCATTATAACAATTTCTGAATAAATACATTCTTGAGTCAGAATTTTGACACAGACAAATAATTCGTCATGACAATTTCTCCAAAGAATATCAAAACAAAAAATGTACTGGTAAAGGAAGAAAGCAAGTTAGAATAATGTGAACTTCGGAGGGTCATGTTGATGAAGTCATGTTTAAAAATTAGGCTAATCTGGGATCCCTGGGTGGCGCAGGGGTTTGGCGCCTGCCTTTGGCCCAGGGCGCGATCCTGGAGACCCGGAATCGAATCCCACATCAGGGCTCCCGGTGCATGGAGCCTGCTTCTCCCTCTGCCTGTGTCTCTGCCTCTCTCTCTCTCTGTGACTATCATAAAAAAAAAAAAAAAAAAAAAAGCCTGAAAAATTAGGCTAATCTGAGTTCCTTGGTTATAATCCTGTACCTAAATTGAGGAGCCTTCCATATTGATGTTTTATTTTTTTAAATTTAGTTATTTTTAAAGATTTTATTTATTTGTTCATGAGAGAGAGAGAGAGAGAGAGAGAGAGAGAGAGGCAGAAACACAGGCATAGTTAGAAGCAGGCTACCCCCCAGGGAGCCTGATATGGGACTAGATCCCTGAACTCCAGGATCATGCCCTGAGCTGAAAGCAGAGCCCAACTGCTGAGCCATCCAGGCGTCCCCATACTGATGTTTTAGAGGAAAAAATTCTTGCACTTTGGTCTCGTCTCAACCTTACCTGTAGCCCCTGTTTAGAAAAGGCTAGGAGACAAAACTATAGCAATAGGTATCCAACTATCCTAAGTTCATTTCGCTTCTTCACAGAATAGAGAATAAAAAATGTTATTTTTTTTCCACCAGTTACCAGAAAACAGGATTTGGGTAGTTGTTTTTACTAAATAAATTGCAATAACTTCTGAGCCAAGAATATGATAAAATCATAAACATGAAATTCTTTTAATTTGAGATATTAATACCTGACTCCTTTTCTCATGCAGCATTGCTTCACTCTGAATAGAAGTGAAAACTATTCTTTTTTTCCATTCTCTATTCTTTGTACTTATGTTTTATTCTTACCTAGAATGCTTCCTTCTTTTACCTGTCATTTAGGTAAATGAGACTAGGAAGACGAACATCATTTGGAATTGTGCAGACTGATTTATATTTGTCTATTCAGTTCATTCTCAAAAGATATCAAAATAACCCTAGTGGATCATTACCATTATTATTTTAATTTTGCCTCTGAGGTGACTGAATTTCAGAGATATTAATAATATGTCTGTGTCCTCACACACCATTCTGTGAAGCTCCCTCTTTACATTTTACCTTGTCTCTTCCTGATCCCATTTTAACATTTCTACCTCCTTTTCATGGAGGTAGAGCAGCAATGGCTAAGGATGGCTATACTGAAACATTAGGTTTTTCTACCATTAGAGATGATATAGAGAAAATCCTATTTCCTAAGCAACAACATTCCTCATAGAAAGACTTATTTTCTTAGATGAGTACTCTTATTAGCTACTTTTATAAGAAATTTCTTAAATGATACAAGATAATCAGTGAGTTAATTTGTAAGTTAAAATATAAAGTGGCTATTTTCTTGGCTTTCTTTACACAGTAGGGTGCATAAGAGGTCAAGCTGAATTATTTAGAACATTAGAGGAGATTAGACTGTGATGAGAAAGAGGGAGGGATGTAGGATTCTTTCATTCTATTGGAAGAATAGCAGTGATGTCTAAGTAGAGGTTTGTTTTGACTTTATTCTTTGTGGTATGGTTGACTTCTCTCGCCTATCTGCCTGTGACATTCTCAATAAAATCTCTTTTTCTTGTTAATGTATTGAGAAAATGGATATGTTATTTTTTTCTCACAGAACAAATTACTGAGTATGGCCCTAAAGCTGATTAGGGAAGTCCTCCAAGATCTATGTAAAACTTTGGAGGCATTCTTAGGACTCTTATCACGTGTTTTATCTGTCTTTTCTCATCTGTTAGTGAAGAAGAAAAAGACCAATGTATTCAAAAAGAAAATCTAGTGAAGAAGAAAGGACAAATGTGTTCAAAGGGAAAATCTAGCCAAGATTAGAGACAAAGGAACAACATCTTTGTCTCTTAGTGAATTTTGCTATGTGGCAATAATTGGTGGATGTACAGATGGCTGTTCAAATGTGTATGGATGCAAATATTATCTTTAAGGAAGTTAGACAAAGAACTTCTAGAAAGTCATATGCCTCTAAGGACCCAGTGGCATCTCTCCTATGAGATGTCTCAAATGTGTGTCTCATTTGAGATGAGATTAGATCACCTTTGAGACTCAGTGGCTCTCATTCGTTAAATTTCATAGATGCATCTGAAGTTAATAGCTTTCTCAAAATCTTTCTTTCAGTCTTCCCAAATACTAAGTGGAACCCAAATCTGTATTTGATTCTTGACATCTCAGTAATGATTCTGCTCTGGGACAAGTTTTTCAGTCTTTAGTTCATCAGGGTTTAATTCAAAACAACACATATTCATTAAATACTTACTGTGTGCCAGAAACATTGATTGGAGCTATGGAATATGGGGAATACAAGGGTGGTTTTGTTATTATAATAGGCTTGTTTTCCATATTTCACTGTCTTACCTGATGAAGCTTTTTTCTGATTTATCTGTCTTTCTGACTTTCTAATTCTTGGTTATCTTGAATTTTAATTATTGGTGTGTCTTTTGGTCATCCAGATTGCTTGCCTTGCCCTAATCATTGGCATATTGTTCTTTTTATTCCTGTTTGTTTAAATAGACTGAAATATATTTTTGACCTACTATGGTGATTAAGGTATGCCTTCTAAGTTACTAGTATCAAGTCCTTACCTGGCCTTAAAATAATGTTTGATATACTGGTTCATCAATGAACACTTACTCTTTGGGGAGGAGAAAGGAAGAATTCCTTATTGTTTTTTTCCTAAGAGTTCTTGGACAAGTATACTTTCCTCTGAGAATTCTCTCCATACACACCTCCTCCTTCTGTCTCTTCTCCTGAGGACAGTTCAGGAGACAGGTAAACAGAGCAGTTTGCATTCCCCTACTGAAGCACACAACAAATCCTTTCAGCAAGTCTTGCTGATGGGATATAAAAAGAAAACATTAGCTTAGAAAAGTCAATAATGGTATGTAAAATGAGCCTCAGTTTTTCTTTCTTCTTTTAAGGTAATGAGAGTAAATTTAGCCCAAATGTGTTCCTGCTGTCTGGTTTATTTTAGAGCAATTTAAGAAATAATTCTCCACTGTTAGGTTCGTGTTCAACTTTGAAATCATCAGTTTAGCAGTGGTGAGCTGTTATCTGTAAGTTAATTCAGCTTCAATTTCAGTGGTTAAAGATACAAAGTAACTCAAATTGCCATCTTCTGGGTTCACAGATAATTCTGGGAAAATTGGAGCCTAGATGACAGGGGAACATTTCCTCTAAAGTTAATTTAAATTAACAGATTCAATTTCATATGTGTTATGAGTTACCTGAATTTCCAGATGGGGCCTATAACATTTAAACAGAAATCCCACCCAGAAGTTATTCCCTCTACTGGCACACAACCTTGGTAAAATCATCTCTCAGAAACATGTCAACACAGGTGCAATGGAATATAATCAGCATAATTTTCCACGACAGACGTGACTTTGCTAAGAATGCAGAAAGAAAAGAAAGACATTAGTGAAGATTTCAGAGGTACCATAATTCAAGCCGACTTATTTTGGAGGAGAGCAGTATTTGCTAATATTGCTATTGGACAAAACCAAATAAATATATTACTAGACAAGACTAAAGCCAGAAATCCAATGAGTAATAAAGAATGTCAAAAGTCACTGAAGTATTTATATGCAGTAGTTAAAATATAGCTTCTGCAGAGGTTCCTTTACTTCACTCTTACAACTATTTTCTGGCTTAAACACAGCAATATATTTTAATATTAGAATTGGGGAATTCTAGATCTGAAGATATGATTACCTGGTAATAACTGAGATGAGATTTATGTGACAATAATTAAGAAGGAAAAAAATATCCTTTACATAAAATATAAACTATGAATTGAGGATTATATGTATGTTAAGGCATATGCATCCACTCACAAATATGATTATGTATCTCTATATCTTAGATTCTAATATAAACTATTTTGTTTTTAATAAAAATTAGGTCACACATTAATCTGATAATCAGTCTCATACATTGGAAAAATTTGAAAGAAGATTGTCATTTGAAAACCCATTGTGTGCCAATTTCACATACATTTTTCAAATACATTGACATTTAGGTATTGATATATTTGAACCAACAGGTCATAATATGTAATGTCTCTCCTTAATCTTACTAATAATCTAGAGTTTATTTTCTAAAGTCATTTCCTTCGGTTTAAATGTATTCATATAGAATATTTTTATTTTGTTTTTTTATCTTTATACATGGCATCAGCCTTATTTAATAATAGTTCAGTAGAAAATTGATAGATCAAGAGGGCTATCTACTACTAAATTCTTTCAGTTCTGTGCTCTCTAGCTCCTAGACTCACTGCCACCAGACATCTATGTTATCATTTCAACTAGTGGCATGCTTTGTCACCACTCAGGCACCTATATGGTGAACAAGCCAACAGACCAACACTCATAGCTGGTTTCATGAGTAGTTACTATCTATGAATTTTCCCCAGAATCTTCTAGCACTTTTAATGCACAGATAGAATACTACATACAATAGCTGGTTTCCAAAGATGGCCATCATCCTTTCCAGTATTCCTGCCCTGGTGTGCTTTCTTCTTTTTGAATCTCGGTTGCCCCTTGAATTCTGAACCAAGAAAATAGATTGTTGTGATGTTTGTGGATTTCCAAGTCTAAGTCAGAAGAATCCTTGAGGTTTTCAACTAAATTATTTTGAATTTTACTTCTTGGAATGACCTCTCTGTGAAATTGGCCTCCCTGCTTATGAGCAGCCCAAACCATACGGAGAAGCCATGTTCAGTGGCTGTGGTCTATATTTCTAGCTGAACTTCCAGCTAAAAGCCATTGTCTACCACTGGCCATGTGACTGAGCCATCTTGGACATCCAGCTCAGATGAGCCTCTAACTGTAACCACATGAGAGACCCCACATGATGAGCTGGTCTTGCTAATACATTGCTAATATATAATTAATAATCCTCTGTTTACTGATATTTATGTAGGTAGAAACATGTCTGAATGGTAGGAGAGGGAACTAGCTTGTAATCGTAAAGCCACTGTAGATGGCTTCTTTGGAGTAGGAGCTACATCTTATTTTTTTTTTTCTTCCAGATTTTAAATGCTTATTAGCCCTTCAGAAGCTGGGTAAAATTGTTATTTGGTTTAAAATCAAATCAGACGATGTTCCCTGAAAGGTAGTAAAGTCTAAAAGACTATTGATGTTGAGGGACATGGTTTAATACTTAGTCTTAAAGTTTAGAGTTGAATTGTTATAAATAGCTTAGAATGACAAAAGTGCCAAGGCTTAATATTTCTTAGAATATTATGATTTGTTAGCAGTGAAAATATTGTCAGATACATGTATTTTAAAATTTACTCCTTTTTGCTTGACATTGAAAAGTAAGAGTAAAATCCTTATGGTTGCATCTTCCAGTTATCACAAGGGATTTTCTGAATGTCTTTAAATGGTTAGGAAATCAGAAACATTTAAACCCTACAGAGCATTTAGTGAAATCAATGTAGACATATATTCTTTGTGTACTTTTAAGGCTCATCAATCACATAGGGTTGTCATGTGAAATCTGAAAAGAATAAATGTTAAGATTTAAGAAACATTGGTTCTCAGAAAAGTTTAGCTCTTCTTTTCAGAGCGAAGAAATAGGGAATAGTGAGGAATTTGGGGAATGAAAAAATCTCCACTGTCCTGACAACATATAATTCAGATGAAAGTAGTCCTAACGAAAGTATCTTGCCAGCACATGCCTAACAATTTCCCAGAATGTTTCTTTCAATATGTGGCCAATTTGCTTTAAAAAAAGTACCAGTTAAAAATGTAAAATGTTTCCTTTCATGATCAACCTTAATATCTTAAAGTGAGTTTATCAAATGGACACAGTGGAATCAATTAAAATGCCATTTGTGACACTTCTCTGTAAATTGCTAGGCTCTAAACTGTTTTTATTAGTAGGCCTTTATCATTTAAGCTTCAAAGTGGATGCAGCACAAAAAAATTTTGATGTGGGGCCTATAGTAAAATGATGATTCATTAATATTGAATTACTTTCTTTGGATACTGAAGGGAGCATCAGCTGAAAACTAGGGGAAGGATGTGGAGGACAAAGCTCTAAAAGAGAAGCTAGGACAATGGAAAAAGATGCAGAGAATAATAGGTGTTCCATACATATTTGTTTCCCTTTGCCCTAGTTTATGATTTTGATTGAAATCAAAAACAAGCAAGATCAACATCTTTTATATACTTGTACTAGGAAGGATTCATGAAAATGAGTAAAAAAAAAAACTTTGAAAAATGAATATTGGTTACTAATATTAGTAATTTGGTGTAACCCAGGAATATGGTGTCCTTGGAGTCAACATTATATACTCGGATTCATCTCATCTTGCTGCACTCTACATATTCATAGTCCTTTTGGTACATACTTGCCACTGACAGCTCAACTCATTATAGCAATTCAAGACAGACAAAAAACATAGTGCAAACATATATCTCAGGCCCTGCACTGTCAGTGAAGGACAAGGTAATAACATAGGGAAATTCCTTCTTACTCAAGTAGGGTAATATTTAGTCCTATGTGTCCAGTTCCATTTTAAGCTACATATCAGCATATAACATTCTGAAATTTTAAATCCAGAATTAAAATAATTTTTGTAACTCATAAGGGTAAATACAAAGAAAAGGTTAAATGAAAGGGGTATAAAAGGAAAGAAGGATTATTATTTAAAAAAGAATTTACATCATTGTTTGGTGTGGCAAAATACAGAGAATAGGTGTCTCAGATGAAAGTAATGATAGCTAATGGAATTGAATAATAAATTCAATTAATATCTTCTTATGGGTCAAAATGAGCATATTAAACATAGGTATTATGCAAGGGACAATAAACTCACACCAGACTGTTGTCAATAGAAAATCATGTTTCTTGGTGGAGGGGTGGGAAACTAACAAACTAATAAGCAGAGAGGTAGCAGAATACACATGGAATTCCAGCTTTCAGTATATTTTGGAGTGATATGCTTATACGTGGCAAAGCCAGACTACAGTTGCTGTGGCAAGGATTCTAGTAGGGACCACAGTCAGTATTTTTTGGAAAGCAGCAAGAAGCTTTGATACAACTCTGAAATAGTGGAAGTTATTAATCAAGGATGTGGCCATGTTAGAAAGGAAGGTGTTTGAAGCTCAGGGGCTGGTTCTCTCACTGTGCTAATTTAGACCTGATCATTTCTACCGGTGGAAGTGGAGAGATTAGCTTTTAGGTTAGGTTTGGTCTATCCTCAATAGGTCTTATTTAAGGAGTGTTATTGATGGGAGAGTAGTTCACAGAGGTCAAGTAACTTACCCGAGATTATGTGGGTATTTAATAGCAGAGTTGATATGTTGATAGAAGTAAGAAGGGCCTATGATTTCATTCATTTATCATCTTCATATAATGAATTGGGATGCTCTTTTTGGTATCTTATGAAATAATTTGAGTATATGTGTTAATCTGTTTCTTGTGAGTTCTGTAAAAATTGTTATGGGGGAACAGTTGAGTAGTTTGTGGATTTTTTTTGTTTTGTTTTGTTTTGTTTTTGTTTAGTTTTTGTGTTTTGTTTCCATTAAGAGGTGTTGGAGGTAGTCAAGAATTGCTGATTAACAGTTTGGTTTCTTTTCTTTCTTTCTTCTTTCTTCTTTCTTTCTTTCTTTCTTTCTCTTTTAACAGTTTGGATTCTTTATAATTGTTTTTGGTTTAAGTTTTCTATTTCTTTCTGAGTCAACTGTTGTTACATGATATTTCCTAGAGAAATTTTCATTTCAGCTATGTTTTCATCTGTATTATAAAATTGTTGTAATTTGAAAATAATCTCTACTGATCTGTATCTCTGTGCATTTTTCTTTCCTTAGGTGGTTTGTTTTTATCTCCTTACTTTTTCTTGGTAAACCTTCTAAATTTGTGTCTATTTTATCTATCTTGTGAGTTGTCTTCATTAGATTTCTTTAAATCTTAGACATATTTATAACTTCAGCTCATAATTTTTAAAAAGCCCTTTTCTGTTCAATCCATCATCTTTATTGTTTCTGGGTGTGTTTCTATTAATTTTTCTACTGGGTTTGGGTCACATTTGCTGTTTCATATGCTTAGTAAATTTTTAGTGAATTTATGACATAATGAATGATGCATATGAGAGTGTATGAGATTTGTTATCTTTCTTTAAAAAGTATTAAAGTTTGTTTTTGCTGGCTTGATTCTTTCAAGGTTTGATTTTAAATTCTTTGAGGGTGAGACAAAGTGCTAGTCTGGTCTAACTCCTTCTTAAGTATGATTCTTAAACAGTTTCTACTGATTGTCTTGAATGTTGAATGAGATTTTTACAGTCTGGCTGCTTGGAATTTGGATGTCTCTTAGTTCTTGAGATGTTTGGAGTTTGTTAACTTGTAACTCCCTGCCTTTGTTATTTGCCAGGCTTCATAGAGTTTCAGCTTTACATTCACTGATTAGTATGAAGTCAGAGATTCAAGGGAATCCAATAAAAAATATCAGGAGTTCAGTCTCTTCCCTGTAGATTTCCTCTTCCTCAACTTCCCCAAACTCTGAGAAATAAGTTTCTTCAAATCAGCAATCCATTATTTAGTGCTTACCTTCCTCATTCCTGAGCCTCTGTCCAGAAATTGTCTCCAGTCAGAAAGAATACTGTAGAGCCTGCTTGGTTTCTATTCTCTTAAGGATCATGATCCTGTTCTGTCAAATGTCCCAATGTCTGGAACCATTTTTTTCTTATACTATGTCCATTTGTTTAATTGTTTGCAAAGGAAAGGAAGGTTCTCCTCTAGCTACTCCTTCATGACTGGAAGCAGTACTACATTCCACTAGTTTGTTAAGTCTTACACATTTTTGTGGTTTAATCTTTAATGCCACTTTCAGTATGGTTATTTTTAATGTGGAATTATTTAGAAGTGAGTTTCCAACCATATATTTGTGTTTTTGAAAGACTATCCTTGTTGTTACATTTTAAGTGTATTTCTTTCTTATTAGTATTTGTTCTGAGTTCTTTTGAGATAGCATCCAAAATATGGGTGAAATACTGTATTTTCCTTAATTATTATTTGCAAGATTCTGTATGTATCAACCATATACATTACTGTTGAAATAATTGAACCTGCAAAGATTTGGGTTCTTCTATCAGTTTTAGATTGAGTAGTATAATAACTTTCCAATATAATTATTTGATATATTTATTTATCCTCTATATAATTTTAGCCATGTAGTAAGCTGCTTTTAGTCATTAGCTTCAGAATTTTTATATCTTTCTGTGGGACTCAGGAATTTTACAAAAATCCCCTACCCCTGGACAAGCAGAGCAGGACTAACTCCATTTGTGCTACACCTGCCACCTCCTGTATGACCCCCACATAACCTGCTTATTGCTTAAGGCACTGCCCCACCCTAGTCAAGCCGCTGGGCACACCCTAATCCGAAATCGGCTCATAACAATGTAACCCTGCCTTGTGCCCACCAAAACTGTGCCGATTCTGACCAAAGTAATAGGCCAGTTCAAATGGATACTATAGGGTAAGATGTAATTCAATCGGCCACCTGTGTGTGGACCGACATGACTGTGCAACTATCTGGGTATCCCATGGGGCACTGGCCCCTATAAAGCTGCTACGCCTCTGAGTCTCGGGGTCCAAGTCCCTGCTCTGCTGCATCGGGTATACTTGGACCCAAGCTTGAGCTTGTAAATAAACCCTCGTGTGTTTGCATCGGTGTCGGCTCCTTGGTGGTTTCTCGGATTCGCAATCTTAGGCACAACACTTTCAATTGTTGCTTCCAGGCGATTAACTTTTTTTCTATTTATTTTTTGTTACTCCAAACATCTCTTTATTTTCACCTAGTGAAAAAAATAATTAAAAAGAGGCAGTTATTTTTTCTCTGCTCTATTTTTTAATGAGTTTTTGTACTATTAAAAAATGTAAATTTACTTCCTGAAAGGATTTACAACAATAAAATAAACACATCAATAGATAGACTTGTAGCCCTTCACTATTCATATGACAGCTGAAAGCCGGTAAGTAACAGGATTCCAAGATCTCTTGCTTATTAGGAATTACTTAAATTTTCTGCAAAGAGAGCTTTGTAACATTTGGTTTACTATTATTTTAGTTATATATTTGCCTCTTTTTTTCTCCTTCACTTTTCAGGGCTAATATTAAGAGAGTTCAGAGCAAAAGTAAAGGAATATATAAATTAAATAAATATTGTGGAGTTTTGCCAACTACTTGCTACCTAGTTTTAAGTTTGACTCTCATTTTTGTTATTATAGTACCATAGGCTAAATTCAATGGAAAAGCTGGAGGCTGTTGTGAAAATCCAGAAAGTAGTGGCTTGGACTCCAGTGATAATAGTGGAAAGAGTGAGAAGAAATCAGGTGATTGATGCATTTTGAAGCATGTGTTGGCTGAATTTGCTGATGAATTGGAAATAATATGTGAAAGTCATAGAGGAATAAAGATTTTAAACTGAGGAATTAGAAGGATAGAGTTCTTTCTCTAAAAGACTTCATCTAGATATAACATAATTCAACTATTTCAAGCTAAAAATTAATGGAATTAATTGGAACTAATTACAGTGGTTATTGCCAAACCTGGCTGGATAGTTGAGCCACTGGGAGTCTATATAAAAATATAGATTCTTAGCTTTGTTTCTAGAGGATCAGACTCTATGTTGGAAGTAGAATTCATGAATTAACAGATGCATGTAAATAAAATAAAACAAGTAGGTTGAAAAGAGAAAAATGTACTATTAATGTTTTATTTTACATACATAAAAATAGAGGTCTTCTCAAATCAGTGATGGACAAACTACTACTTATAGGCCAACTGCTATAAATTGTTTTTTCCTTTTTTTTTTTTTTGAATATACACATATATTTGTTGTCTGCGGCTGCTTTCATCCTACACAGCAAATTTAAGTGGTTGAGATAGAGACTATATGGCCCACAAGCCTAAAATATTTATTATTTGTCTCTTAAAAAAAAAAGATTGCTGGCCTCTGCCCTAAAAAAATAGTTTCTATATAAGTACTGGTGCATTTACAAAGTAAAGAAAATAATTTGATGGATTAGATTGAATAAATCAGGACTAGAAATGAGAATCTTGAAGCTAGATAGTGTATTTTACTACCTGATTTAATTCAGTTGAATGCCGTTCAATAAATATGCATTGATCACCTACTTTGAGCTTGTTCTTTGTTAGTTGAGCTAATCTCATGGGCAACATCATTGCCATCAGAACCTTTATGGATGTATTGCCATTTAGGTTGGACACTGAACAAGTCTGGGGTACTGTTTACATAGTAGATGATAATTTATTTCAGGTTCCTTAGTTGTGTAATATGGTGGCTCTGATCGTCCTCTGTACCTCAAATGTTTCTCACTTGATTCATTGTAGAAATATCAACATTTGAAAGGAAACTTGGGTTTCTGGATGATTTCTGAATGTAAACTTCTTTACTATTGCTCAGAAACTTTAATGAAATACCATTTTCTGAGTTTGTAATGTGTGGGAAACTTCTGTCTTGGCTTTCTCCCAGGACTTCCAGAATGAGCTTGCATTAAAACGACTTTTGTGACCTAGAAAATTCCAGACTGTGGTGTTTCCTTTAACCTACATCTACATAATGGCAAAATAAACACTTTGGCAGAAAACAGATCCAGTGAATAGTTATTTGTCTTAAACATCTGACCACTTGCAAAGTGAATCACCAAAGTATTTTTGTCCTGTAGAAACAGATCACAAAACCAAGTCATAAAAGCTAATGAATAATATGTGGCTTTCTCAGGGTTATTTATATAATGTTGTTAAGTAAGGGAAATCTTTTAAATTTAAACAATTCATCTTCTGTTGGTAGTCAATCAGTGTCCATGCTAGGTGAGTTAAGGAGAGTTGGGTGTAAAGAAGTAGAAGACATCAGGGCATCTGGGTGGCACAGTTGGTTGAACTTCTGACTCTTGATTTTGGCCCAGGTCACAATCTGAGTTGTGGGATGGAGCCCACTGAGCCAACTGTGACTCCCTGCTCCATGGGGAGTCTGCTACTCTCCTTCTGCCTCTCCCCTCACTTGCGTTTGTACATTCTCTCTCTCTCTCTGAAATAAATAATAATAATAATAAATCTTAAAAAAAAAAAAAAAAAGAGGATCCCTGGGTGGCTCAGAGGTTTAGTGCCTGCATTCGGCCCAGAGTATGATTCTGGAGTCCCAGGATCAATTCCCACGTTGGGCTGCCTGCATGGAGCCTGCTTCTCCCTCTGCCTGTGTCTCTACCTCTCTCTCTTTGTCTCTGTGTGTCTCTCATGAATAAATAAATAGAATCTAAAAAACAAAAACAACAACAAAAAAAAAGTAGAAGACCTAACTTGAGAACAGAACTATATCAAAAGCTACTTGGGGGATCCCTGCGTGGCGCAGCGGTTTAGCGCCTGCCTTTGGCCCAGGGCATGATCCTGGAGACCCAGGATCGAATCCCACATCAGGCTCCCGGTGAATGGAGCCTGCTTCTCCCTCTGCCTGTGTCTCTGCCTCTGTCTCTCTCACTCTCTCTGTGACTATCATAATAAATAAATAAATAAATAAATAAATAAATAAATAAATAAATTAAAAAAAAAAAAGCTACTTTATCCTGTGAGCTATGTAAACAAATAATGTGTAAAGCTCCAAAATCTTGCTAATTTCATGAAACCAATGAATATAAAGGAAAACGAACTTTTAAAAACACTTTAATGTAATCTCTACACCAGTGTGGGGCTTAGACTCACAATTCTGAGATAAGAATTGTGTGTTCCACTGACTGATCCAGACAGATGCCCCAACAATTTTTAAGCACAGACTCTTTTAAGAGTTTATTTACTGTCCCATACCTTAGGCAGGCACATCTGAAATGCACAGTATTAAAGCACCCTACCCTTTCGGTAAATGGATAACAGCATTTCATTAAAAAAGAATGAAAAGGGGTGCCTGGGTGAGTTAAGAATCTGCCTTCAGCTCAGGTCATCATCCTAGTGTCTTGGGATGGAGCCAGACAGAGTCTGGCTCCCTGCACAGTGGAAAGCCTGCTTCTCCCTCTGCCCCTCTCCCCCACTTATGCTCTCTCTCTCTCTCTCCTCGCTCTGTGCTCTCTCAAATAAATAAAATCTTAAAAAAAAATTAAAGGAATGAAAAAAAAAAAACAATTACATGATAACCACTCATCTTGATATACTAATTACCTCTCAGTTTCTCAAGATCTTTAGACTCAGCACGTGTATCAGTCAGGGTCCTTTGAGGAAAATGATTCAAACTCAGTACAGGGATGCCAGGTGGCTCAGCAGTTGAGCATCTGCCTTTGGCTCAGGGCGTGATCCTGGAGTCCCAGGATCCAGTCTTGTATTGAGCCCCCTGTGTGGGGCCTGCTTCTCCTTCTACCTATGTCTCTGCCATTCTCTCTCTCATGAGTAAATAAATAAAATCTTAAAAAAAAAAAAAAAAACTCAGTACAAAAGACTTTTTGTTTCTAAGGGCCCCAACAAATGTTGAGGCAAGGCTCTTAAAGACTAATAATAGCAGAAAGCCATTACCACACCCTGGATGAGGGGCCAAGAGAAGGAAATAGAAGTATTGGGTGGGGAGCTACCTTCAGAAGCTTAGTCTAGGAGGAAATAGCCATTGCCATCAAGGTGACACTGAGTCAGGAAGGGTTCAGGGGAGAGCATACTCAGCCTTCTCTCAAAACTTCCCAGTGCATCACATTTGGCAAACTCATTTGCTTCACACAGGCACATTGGATAGGGAAACAGTAGGGGCAACACTTCTTCAAGTGAATGTTTTCTTCTGTGCAGATTTTTGTTATGTTATCTTTTTTTTTTTTCAAATTTTTGAGGGCAAGTTAATGAGATGATGAACACTAGAAATTCATTTAGTTTCTTTTAAAACATGTACATTTAAAAGGAATCAACAAGTGGGACCTAACATTTAAAACTCACTGTACTCTCCCCAAGAACATCAGGAAGCCTGCTAAATGAAATATACCTGGTGAAAAGTGCCTCAAGTAGAGCCTAATAAATCTTAGACGAGCAGACAGTTGAAACAGGAAGACCTGCTGAGCTCTGATGCAGGAGAGTCTAATCCACTGGATAAATTGTTCCAAGAAGAACTCATCCTTGTGAAAATATATTATCCGTATGACAATACCAAGGCCATCGTCCAAGGCGGTTATTGGCTGTGCAAATGCCAATAACAAAAGTGAAATATACCAGGAGACTGAAAGTGGAGAAAGAAATAGGTGATTAAATACAACATATGGAGAAATAGAAATGCCCACATGGGTTCCGCCAATCTTCTCTCTAAGACGTGGCATTCCTTCTATCTGCCTTAGCTGGCACCACCAAATATTCTTAAGTTTCAGATATACTTAAAAGATAACTTCAGAGAATTTCCTCAATAATCATAATTATAATAACTATTATATAGTTAATAACTGTATTCTGGGATAAGTCAACTCAGGCCAAAAGAGGTCTTAAAAAGAATGATAGTGGCAAAAACAAAACAATATCAAATAACAAACAAAAGTGAAATATATAAGCCAAATTAATTTTTTGGGTGACTCAAACAAAAGAAACCTAAAGAAAAAAAATTGTGCTTTTGGTGAGGGAGAGCTGCTACTGATGAAATAAGATGAGAGACCTGTAATCTTTGACTTATCTAAATAAATACTCAATCTTTATTTTACTTGCGGAAATACAGTTTTATAACACATACTTTGCCAAAGCAAGGGGATAATTAATCTCCTGTGAAATTGAAGCCTGGAGTAAATCTCTGGATATCTTGAGCAAGAATATTCAAGAGCAAATAGTTGGAGCTATTTGTTAACTGGATTATTTGTGTCATAAAAGCTAATAACTAGTCACCAATATCTGATGAACGTGTTTCGTTTGAAGATAGGAAAAGATTCAGACTTTTTTCCACCTTGGGGGACTGTGCTCAGTACCTTATCTTTTTTTTTTTTTAATTTTTATTTATTTATGATAGTCACAGAGAGAGAAAGAGAGAGAGAGAGAGGCAGAGACACAGGCAGAGGGAGAAGCAGGCTCCATGCACCGGGAGCCCGACGTGGGACTCGATCCCGGATCTCCAGGATCGTGCCCTGGGCGAAAGGCAGGCGCTAAACCGCTGCGCCACCCAGGGATCCCAGTACCTTATCTTTGAGGCATGTGTTAGTGATGTGGTTTGTCTATCATAGTCTCACTGTTAGGGTTATTGTTCCCTTTATCCTTAATCACCCCTGCAGTGTCATCCTGCAGGGCATTTTTGTGCAACAGAATGGTAGGGTGGTGGTAAAAATGGCATTTTTAACCCTAGTTCTGATTCCAGTTCTGTCACTCTATGGTGTATCTATATCATATTTATGAGAACTTATTTCATCAATTCATGCCTTAGTTTATTTATCTGGAGATGATTTACCTGCAATTTACTACTGAAACAGTTTTTTTTTTTTTTTAGTTTTTTTGCAATTTATTCATGAGACACAAAGAGAGAGAGGCAGAGACATAGGCAGAGGGAGAAGCAGGCTCCATGAAAGAGCCCAATGCGGGACTCAATCCCAGGGCCCCAGGATCATGACCTGAGCCAAAGACAGGTATTCAACCACTGAGCCACCCAGGTGCCCCTATTACTGATAAAGTTTTATTATATATACTCTAGTAAGAAAATCAAAGGATATTTTAATAGAGACCCAATGATTGGCATTGAAGAAGGAATAATCAAAATCTCTAAAAGTCCTTAACTAGTTTACTTTTTTTTAATAAATTTATTTTAAAGATTTTATTTATTCATGAGAGACATAGAGAGGCAAAGGATAGGCAGAGGGAGAAGCAGGCTTCCTGTATTGGGACCCCAATGTGGGACTTGATCCTGGAACCCCAGGATCACGTCCTGAGTCTAAAGCAGACACTCAACCACTGAACCACCCAGGCCTCCCATTAACTAGTTACTTTTTATGATAATGCTCTTCCTTTTTTAAAAATAACATATCACTTTTTAAAATTTTTGAAGTAATTCGTGTTCATTACCAATAATCTGTGAAGTATAAAAATATGAGGAAAAAAATCAAGCTTCCTTATACCTATGAATACATAGTCTGATATAATTAGTTATTTTCTGGACACACACATTCTCATGCATACAGACACACATTTCAATAGAATAAGATGATGTTATTTCGCATAACACTATATCACAAACATTTCCTACCACAGCTATTTTAAGGGATTATTTTAAATAATGACAAAATGCACCATTCTATCAACATTCCATAGTTTGGTAAGTAATGCCCCTAGTTTTAAAAATGTATGCTTTGTAATGTTTTCTTTTCCTTGTTCTTAGAAGGAATACTGTGATGAAAACCAGAAGAAGGTGCAGAATCTGTGTGGACACCTGTTATAATTTCAGAGTTTTGATACATTGGGTCAAATTGCTTTCCTAATGATTGTCACTAGTTTATGCTTCTACCTGCATCAGATATTTGCTAAGATTTCAGACAATTACATATACTTTTGTTTTCTGTTACTTTGCTAAATAATTTTTTTAAATGTAGTTTAGGATGAATAGTTAATAGCACAACTATATTATATTGAGTCTTAGAAGAATCCAGTAAAGGATAGATGTAGATATAGATACAGATACAGATATAGATATATGTATTATGGGAGAGATACACATACACAAAAACACATAGAATATATCTATATAAACCACATATAAGTGCACACGCACAGACACCTATACAGAAAACTCAGACATCGGTCTAAACTCCTACCTTAGTAGGTACAAAGGAAGATGTGAGATATTACAAACAAACAAATATGCTTACATATCTGATTAGAAGACCTAACATTTTTTGGATTGCCTTTCTGCTGTAATGGAAGTAGATTTTATGAGAGAATAGAATTGTGTGACCTGGTTGTCTGACTTGAGGACTATGGATATCATATTAAACCTATCAGCTTAGCAAATATTTTAAAAGGCTAAAAAAAGCAAGTGTTGACATAGATGTGGAGCAATGTGAATTTTGGGGCATAGCTGGAAAAGTAAATGGTAAAGGGCAGAACAAGTTTGGATAGATTTCTTGGGCATTCCTCTATTTATTATAAGCAATCCTATGGCATCATTTCTTTTTTCTTTTTTTCTTTTTTTGGGGGTAACATGGTTTGTGCTTTATTGATTCATAAGTTTATGAATTCTAAAGAATTCTGATATAAGAATTCACACTTGCTTATTATATTGTTTTCTTTTTTTACTTATTTTTTTTTAATTTAAGTTCAATTTGCCAACATAGTGTAACACCCAGTCCTCACCCTATCATGTGCCCTCCTTAATGCCCATCAACCAATTAACCTATCCCCTCATCCACCTCCCCTTCTGCAACCTTTTGTTTATTTCCCAGAGTTAGAAGTCTCTCTTGGTTTGTTTTCTAAAAAATGGATTCAAAATTTGTATGTTTAGGCCTCATTTCCCTTCTGAATTCTGCACCATCGTTGATACTTACTTTTAGATATCTTTATAAGCATATCTTACAGGCCTTTCAATTTTAATGTATGTACCAGACTTTCCTAACTCCTCTTGGGCATGCTGTATTGATTAATGACAACAATATTCTCTCAGTTATTCAGCTTTGGTATTGTTTATACCTTAACTGTACCCAATATTCTTCATTTTACCTTTAGTGCATCTTGACTGTATTTTCTTTGTATGTTGCTGTTTAGTTTATTTTCTTGTTATCTTTGGTCATATCTCATTTTCCTGCTTCTGATCATCCTGTCCTAAGCAGCATTGCTCTAATAGCCCTTCTCAGAGCTAGCTCACTTTTGGTCATGGAACTACCAGGCTTAAAGTTTGTTAAAACTTTTTTTTTTTTTTTTTTAATGCTTTACATGAATGTAAAACACAATCCTATACCCCTTGCCTGGAATTTAATGTCTTCTTACATTAAGGAGTCAACTTTTAGCCACACTTCTCTTCTTGTGATCTTCCCTACCCCTGTATATTCAGTAATTTGCATCATTTGCTGTTTTTCAATAGCAACAGATTATTTTCCATTCTCCCAACATATACCATTCTTGCCTTTATAAATTTGTGCAATCTGGTCTAAAATACACATTTCCTTCCTTTGTTCCAAGTGATAGACACATATTTCCAAGTCATTTTAAAAACTGTTTCTAAAAAAAAAAAAAAAAACCCAAAAAAACTGTTTCTACATAAATAATTCCTTTAGATCTGCTGGTAACAGTTAATATTTCCTTTTTGCTAGAGTCCAAAAACTAATCATTTTTGCTTAGTTTTTTCCTTTCTACAATTTATCCCATTCATTTCTTTAAACTTATGCATTTTCTTTCCTATCTTTCTTACCAAATTGTGAGAGCCAAAATCTTAGAGCTGATTTATCTTAGCTTTTCTCTTCAGCACCTCAGAGTATCAGACACATTGCAGGCACTCTATATATGCATGTTGGATTTAATTGAATTCCACTGAAACTTTAATCAGTATACACTTTAGCAGACAGTGACAGAGACACAATGGACCTCTTCCCACAGAACAACTTGTTAACAGCCAGGCCTTGAAGCACACTTTCTGGATCACATCTGGATGGCCAAGCCAAAGGGGAAGTAAATAAAAGGAACCAAAGGGTATTTCTCAATGGCCAGAGCAGCAGGTAGAGGGCAGTGTGTCCTCAGAATGTGCTTAATGCTCTAGAGCCACTCCTCCAGCACTAACAGTAGGATGGCAGGTGTAGAATTCATCATGCTGGGCTGCAACTTGCTTTGGGACCTGGCTGCTATTATGATTTTCTTCTCCATTCACTTTATGCTCATTGAAAGAGATACAAATGATAAGTGTAATCAGCAGTGTCCAAATTATGACTTCCCAACCCTTGGAGACTGCTTACATTGACTTATTTTTGGATTTTGAAATTTAAATTAGATGGCCAACAGGAATTGATAAAAATAACAAACAATGAATATAGGGAAACTTGTAGTTAGCAAACCAATTTCATGTATAAGGCTTCATTTAATTTTCACAACTCTCTTCGAGTCTGGTAGAGCATACAGTTTTATATTTTTAGTTGTGAAGGTTGTAGATTTTAGAGTCAAATGATCATAGATTTAAAGTTCATCTTTTCCAGTTATGAACATGTGTACATACTATTTTTTTACATATGTACTTTTGTACATATTACTATATACATCTATGATAATTTTTTATGTGTCAACTTGACTGGGTCAAAGGATGCCCAGATGTCTGGTTAAACATTATTTTTGGGTATGTCTGTGAGGATGTTTCCAGAAGAGATTAGCATTTGAATCAGAGGACTCAACAAAATAAATGGCCCTCCCCAATGTATATGGGCAACATCCTATCCTTTGAGGGCTTGAGTAAAACAAAAAGTGAAGAAAGAGAAATCTGCTTTTTTCTGCCACATTGTTTGAATTGGGACATCTCATCTCCTCATGTCCTGCCCTTGGACTGAGATTTACAGCATTATTTCCCTTGGTTCTCAGGCGTTAGGACTTGGACTGAATGATACCATTGACTTTTCTGGGTCTCCAGTTTGCACATGGCAGATCAAGGGACTTCTCAGCCTCCATAATCACATGAGCCAGTTCTTCCTAATCTCTTTTCATATCCTGTTGATTGTGTTTCTTTGAGGAACTCTGATAGAACATCCCAGTCTCTTTCTTTCTGTCTCAGTCTCTAGAAAACAGATACTAATGACATTGATTATCCATAGGGATGTTGGAAGGATTAAATGACTAAAGATATTTCATAAGGATACTTCCAGATAGTAGAGCATGCTGGGGATTGTGAAAGGAAAAATACTTTGGGGTGAGAACTATGTTAAATCTCATAGTTAATCTCTATGTTAATCTCATAGACTCTCATTGTGGAAACATGGGTACATTGCAGACCATTCTGAACTTCATTTTCTTTATTTACAAAACTGGGGGCTAGATCTTTCTGTCATGGTTTGTATAAAGATTAAGTGTGTAGCAAATTTGAAAGACTGCTGTCTGCTAGAAAGCTGTGTTTGCAGGAATCATTCAATAAATAATAGTTTCCTTCATCTTTCAATAGACCTCCTTTTATTTTTCATCTGTAAAGTAGAGATAAATAATACCTTGCCTGTCAGTCTCATGGACATATTTTTGAGGTCAAATTAGATAATGAATATGCTTTAATAAAATTGTAAAATGTTAGTTTATATCAAGTTTCGATGCTTATTTGATTAGATTTTCTACTTATCTGTAAATATATCCATTAGGAAATCTTGTTGACTCTCTCTTCAAAATATACGAAGGGTTTGGCCACTTTTTATTTTCCCCACTGCTCCCATGCTGTCCAAATCCCAGCCACTGTTCATCTGGGTGACTGCTTCCATGGTGTCTCTCACAGGCTCTTCTCATTTCTGCCGTGGGGTTTGAGCCTTATAGATATATTATGCATGTTGTGTCATAGATCTCTTCAAACCCTTGAAAGAGTCTGCATTTCACTTAGAGAAAGAAAGAGACTGCAATGCAGTACTTTTGGTGATCTGTTCCCTGCAATCAATTATTTTATTATCTTTCTAGTCTCATTAACTACAGATCTCTCTCTTGCTCATTCCATTTCCTTTCCATCTGCCTCCTTGGTATTCTTTGAAGTTGTCAACTTAGATTTTTGTTTTTGGGCCCTTTGTAGGGGTGCTCCCACTACCAGGGATTCTCTTAACTGTCAGCATGGTTAATCCTCTTAACCTCCTTTAAGAAGTTACTCAAATGTCACCACTTCAATGAAGACCATCTTGATCACTCTATTTAAAATTACATCTCCCTGCACTCCTGATCCCCATGATTCTGCTCCTCATTTTTGTCCATCATAGTTATCAACTTATGTTATACAATTTATTTGAAAATACTTGTTTTATTGTCTGTCTCAGTGAATAGAAGTTCCATTACAGATCTCAGCTTTATTCACTAATGCATTCCAAACTTCTGAAACAAGCCATCACTAAATATTTGTTGAATTAAAATGAATTAGTAGAGACAGAGGTGCCATTTAAAAAAAATCAATTTGTAGATTTTTGTCAAAGGGCTTAGTGCCTAGCACAGCATTATGCACACGTGGACCCGTGATCAGACCATTATCATTTGTATTTGCTACATTAATTTTTGGTCTTTATTGAATCAGCCTAGCCCTCCTATAATTGAAGCTGCTGTCCACAATTGCATTGGCATCTCTTGAGAGAAATAGAAACATGGAGCTGACTTTTCAGAATTCTGATAAAAAATGCATTGCTCCATGGCTGAGTGCACTTAATTTTCTTATTAAAAGCTAATGCTTGCATCCCACATGAAGGTAGACACCATATGCCAGGTAGTTATATATCCCTGGAGAATGGTCCCCAAAACTGCAAGCTAGTTTGCATGAAGGATGCTAAGTTATCAAATTCTACTGACAGAAATGTATTGAATATTTTTTAAAAGGACATAAACATACTGCATTTTTAAGATGACAGTATTTTGATATGTGACAGTTTCTATAATTACAAATAAAGCATATCTTCAGCTGTGCTTTATGATTTGTATTAATGATGATTGGGAAGCACTTCTGACCTGAAATACATGCAACTTTGTCATATCTGGACACAGTCTACCCTGAGATGCTTGGAGTGAACAATAATATCAAATGAATAGCTCTGGCAGAGAAAATTAAGAGATTCCCTTTTAGCCATAAAGCTCTTTGGTAGGGATTAGAGGTTGGAAATATCAGAAGAGGCAGATAATGAAACCCTAAGCTACCCATGGTGAAAAGAAGAAGATGGATGATGAAGACACTGATACCAGAGGCATTAAATACAACGATCATGATGGGAAATGGAACCAGCAGGAGGTATTCAGACAGCTTTGTTTCCTTATTCACATTTCACAGTGATACTTTCATTTTAATCTTTTCTTCCCTGTGTGTAGTCTTTTCTCTTCTCTGGTTCAATTCTGTGGGTGTATTTGTGTGACTTTGTTTCTGTGTGCACTTGTGTAGGGCTGGGCGTGATGATAATGATCAAGGTTTAAGAAAGGTAGGAGGAATCGAAAGTATCCACAGTGATTTGTGGAGTTGTGACAATATTTTTAATTATGTATTTATTCCTTTCACTACCTCCCCTTTCCTCTTACTCTTTTCTTTCTGTTTTTTTTCAGGACCAATCTGATTTTTGTTTGTAATCGTAGTGAAAGGTAAATACCACTGTTATGACAGCGTGTCATTTCTTTCTCTCCCAAGCAATAATTCCAGCAAATAATTTTCAGATATCTTTTTTTAAGATTTATTTATTTATCTTAGAGAAAGAGCATGAGCATTGAGTGAGAGGGGGATGTATATGGGGAGGGGCAGAAGGAGAGAGAGAGAGAAAGAATCCTCAAGCAGACTCCCCACTGAGATAGAGCCTACAGGGCTCCACTCCAGGACCCTGAGATCATAGGCTGAGCTGAAATCAGAAGCCAGCTTGCTTAATGGATGGAGCCACCCAGGCCACCCATCAGATATCTTTAAAGGACAGCTTGTTTCAATTTCTTATATCTTTTTGGGCTAGAATTGTTTCAGAAGAAAGATCTAATCAGACATGATAAGCTGTCCTTTTGTTTATCATTTGTAACAGGTAAAAAGAGATCCATGTCTATTTTGAGAAGTAACCATAAGCATTAGGGAACACTTATCCTCAGAGCAGCTACAGGCCATTATGGTTTGTTAAAACAATAACAATAGAAGGAGGGGGTTACAGATTGTCCCTGTGCAGATGGGTGGCACTGTTAACATTCTTTTTGTGAACAAAAGCTCATAGAGAGTTCTGGAGTTGTCTCATTGAAGGCAGCAGCACTATAGGACCATTAGTATGACATACATAAATCTTTATAAAAAGATGAGCAGAAGACAGAGGTCAGCTTTACTATGGGACTTGTCTTACCATAGGCAAGAGACCTCTGATAATGTCCACAGATATATTGTCTTAATTATCTGAAACATGACTTTGTTTCATTATATTCATTTTTCTGCAGATGTTTAGAGAGAAGGAAAAAAAAAGGAAACTGTCAAGACAGGGACAGAAAACACATACAAACATGCCCTTAGTCAAAAAAGATTCTGATTAGACAGTTTGATTAAAGATGTAATAAACAGATGGTGGAATCTATATATTGGAGAATTCATGTATCTTTGACCAACATTTCAAGTGACTGTAGGGCACATATATATGAAGTAATATAGCAAAGCATTGCTAAATGTCATCTTTCCTAAATAGAAGGAGCAGCATTTTCATTGCCATGGCAATTTAAAGAGGATAGAAGCATAGAAAAGAAAACCAGGTTGTGTATTAGATGTTTTGATTGCCAAGATGAGAAAACTGAAGATGAGTTACCCTAATCTCCATGAGAAAAGAAAATTTCTAAGAATGACATTTGAAGGATTGTGGAAAGACATGCTATAAGTCAACTGCAGCTAGGTGTTTTCCAACTCTTCTCAATCTTCTCAATGGGATAATTAAACCATATGGATTTGAAAATTAAGGTGATGGCTCAAATAAAATGCTATCTTTACAAATCCACATTTCAGAACATAATTAAAGAACTATCATTATACAATGCAAAATGCAAAGCTCAGTGCATTACTCTGAATGTTTTACTCTGCTGATTTGCAAATCTTGACAGAATTGAAGGCAACATTTCAAAATAAATAAAATGGAACTTTGCTTAAAAAGATAAACAAAATATCTGTAAAAAAATCTAATGGGGAATTATTCTCTCTGAGTGCCCCATATATATCACTATAAATTCTTACCTCACCCAGCTCACCCAGAGGATCTATTTTAATGAGGAGGAAAAATTCAGATCTGTGATTTATTTACAAATTCTGATAAGAAGGCCAGTGGTAATTTACAAAAAGCCTTTAGTTTTTTATTATACTTTTTTCCCCTGTACATGTGAAATACAGTTACTACCAGTTCTTTAAGCCAAACACACCTTGCTAAGTAATGATTTGACTTCATTTAAGAAAATCATGGAAGATTGAACTATTAGTAGTCAGAACTCAGTTGCCCCAGCTGTTTATCTTTTTCAGGTTATGTGTGTGTAGACATATGTGTATGTTTATTTATATGTGATGTGTACATGAGAGATCATCATCAGATAGAAGAATGCAGCAAATTCCTGGAAGATACACTTTAGATGAGACAATATTTAGTAAAGCCTGATTTGTTAGTGGCTGTACCTCAGAATCCAAATCAGTTCCTAGAACAGAGGAGATACTCAGTACATTTTGTTGAATGGGTCAAGAAATAAAGCTAAAGGGGATCCCTGGGTGGCGCAGCAGTTTGGCGCCTGCCTTTGGCCCAGGGCACGATCCTGGAGACCCGGGATCGAATCCCACGTCGGGCTTCTGGTGCATGGAGCCTGCTTCTCCCTCTGCCTGTGTCTCTGCCTCTCTCTCTCTGTGTGACTATCATAAATAAATACAAAATAAAAAAAAAAAGAAATGAAACTAAAAGCTGGGATCTTGAAAATTGGAAGGAGACTATAGCAAGTACGTGTGGTGTGCCACAATGTCCCAGGATGAGATTTGAGAATTAGAGAGTGCTAAAGGGAGAAAACTTGCAAATAGGAAGTATTTGTAAGTCTGTATGTGGACTATATGGAGCAATTCACTTCATCTTTATTATCCCAGAAACATTTTGCTGAGGGACCAACAGTCAGTTTATATTATGAGGCAAAACCGAAGGTTTTCCTTCCAAAAAGTTGACTAGACATTTTGGAGAGTTCTAGGTCTGCAAGGATAGGAATAGGTGTCCCAGAATGAAGCGCTGGGGTTGCTAGTATAAATAAATTTAAAAAGAGAGAGGGTAAGGAAAATGAGAGAAAATATGAGACACCAATGATTATTCAAGGATATTTGACTATAAGAATTTTTCAGAGACACAAAGAAATGGAAGTGAAATAATAATGTGATGATTTTAGGGCATTTCCCAGAGATAATGACTGACATAAATTATATATTGAAGTTGCCTAAAAATCCCAAATAGGATGAATGGGAAAATACTTAAAGAAACTTAAGACTGTAAGATAAGAATGAAGGAAAGATCCTATTTCCAAAGAGAAAAACAATAAATACAAAGGAATAAAAATCAAAAGCTTTAGTATTTTTGTTTGTTCATCAGCAAGAGTGGATGCTGGAAAAAATAACAGAGAAATGCCCTCAAAGTTCTGAGACCTACAGTTTGAATCTGGAGTCAATGCTAAGCAAGAAAAGCAATCAAGGATGATGACAAAGCAAATGTCTTTGGATATGCAAAGACATAGTCTTAGATTTAATTTTTTTTTAATTGTTCCAGGGATTCTTGTAGGCACTGAAGATAGAGCAGTTAATAAGGCAGACAAGGTCCCAGTTAAATGAATAATATGTTCTGGAGGTTGGAGACATACACAAAAACATCAACAGGAAATTGTAGTAGGTAAAAGAGAAAACAAGCCCTCAAGTTCTCTACTGATGAAAATATCAATACCAAAGACTTTGCCTCAAATCATGGCTGTTCTAACATCCTGGTTCCATTTATAGCTAACACCAGATAAATCAAAACTTCTCTGACAGGTTTCCAATATGCATGGAAGTGATTTGTTTCTCTCTCTCTCCTTTCTCCTCTCTCCTTTTACTTGCTTCTTTTTTGTGTGTTTGATTTCTTTGAACCTGTACATAGTCAAAGTTTTATAAAGTCTCTCTTAAATTAGTCTCTCATTTTGTATTCCATTAAACAGCTGTTCTTTGCTCTTTGCTACCACTCTCTTTTGAATAAGTCCTAGGGTAAGAACTGACTTTTTAACTAAACCATTTTGTGTTACCATTTCTCTCCCTGAATTTAACTTTGCTACTATAACTGTGATATTTTCTTTATTATTTCATTCTTAACATAATTTGTGGTCTATTATTTTCTTTTTTAAAAATTAATTCTTTTTCTGACTCCTCACAGTAATTCTCTCCCATCTTAGGATCTGTTTGCTATTTTGGGCAATGCATGCCCTTCTGCTCCCTGCTGTGATTCATAATTGTTACTTGGCAGATGAATCCTGGCATGCCTAATCATTGCTCTGAACTTTCCACAAGCTCAATTAGCAAACAGTGGTAGTGCAGGGGGTGCTTCTCCAGAAAACCTCAGAGCAGCCCTCCATGAGTTCTTAAATTTGCAGTGACTCACTATAATTATAGTTTTTCATAAGTATAAATCATTTGTGTCTATAGAACATATAATCATGATATTATATTATCTTTATACCTCTGAACATAGATGAGGCCAGTGCTTATTAAGGAATACTGACCTAACTGAGTAAATATTTGTAAGAGATTACTTGATGGAATTCTTAATATTTCAAGCAAAGACATCTTTGATTCAAGGAAGATGGAAACAGGGCTAAAACTTACCAAAAGCTTCTGCAAATAATATCTAAATGGATTGCTAAATGAAAAATGCAACAGTGAAAGGTTGTCAGATCCATTTTCCACCTCCCTATGTCATGTTGCTATCAATGTGTGAGAAGTTCTACTTCAAAAATAACATTCTTGAATAATGTATCTTTCTTCTCAGATTATCCGTAAGTTTTTACAATTATGGCTGAACTTTTTTGGGTGGTTTAAATTTCTATGTATCAAAGTATACTCTTCACTCTTTGCTTTATTTGGCAGAGATATAATATGATAGAGTGTAAAGATAGATGGGTATCATAGATGGGTATCAGAGATGGTATCATGCCTATGTCTTTGACAGTTGGGCATTTAACCATTGGGCAAATTACTGGTATAAATCAGCAGTGGTAATATATGGGTAATAGTGTCTTCCTTGCAGAGCCTTTACAAGGGTTGAAGATAATGTGACGAATGTTCCACAACACTATTATATAGTCAGTAACTGGCAGTTCATTATTGGAGGCTTATTAAAAAAAAACTTCAAAAAAAGAGAAAGAATTTAAGATTTTGGATAATTGCTCTTTTGTTTGACAGTGATAGGATGCTCAAAGAGTTAAAGAATTTAAGACCTGTGGATTACTATATTTAAGAAAGCCATATGGTGTTTCACTGTGTCACATGAAACTTACTGTTCTGAATTTGGGACTAACCTTGTTTAAACTTCCACAAGGAAGGAGTACAGCTAATAATAATTCTGTTGATATTTGGTAATTCTCTATTAAAAAGACATTGAGGGGGCACCTGGTTGTCTCAGTAGAGCGTGCAACTCTTGATCTCAGAGTCATGAGTTTGAGCCCCATGTTGGTGGTAGAATTTATATTAAAATATGTATATATACAATATATGTCATATATATGTATATATATGTGTATGTGTGTATATATATATATGACATTGATAATGATTCAGTGCAATCTCATCAAAATCCCAGCAAGTAATTTTGTGTATATTTGTGATCTGCTGTAAAGTTTATGTGGAGAGGCAAAAGGCCCAGAATACCCAACAAAATTTTGAAGAAGAACAAAGTTGAAACAGTGGCACTATCTGACTTCAAGGCTTATTATAAAGCCAGTGTGTTTTTGGTAAAAGAATAATTACTCAATGGAAAAGGATAGAGAGCTCAAAAATAGACCCACCCTAATATAGTCAAGTGACCTTTGACAAAGGATCAGAGGCAGTACAATGGAGCAAAGATAGTTTCTTCAAATTGTGCCAGAATAAATGGACATCCATGGGTGAAGAAATGAATCTAAACAAAGATGTCATATCCATTACAAAGATTAACTCAAAATGAATCACAGACCTAAATGTAAAACACAAAACTATAGAACTCGTAGAAGAGAACTTGAGAGAACCTAGATGGCCTTGAGTATGACAATGACTTTTTAGATACAATACCGAAAGTATGACCCATGAAATAAATAATTGGTAAACTCGACTTTACTAAAATTAGAAACTTCTGCTCTGTGAAAGACAATTCCAAAAGAATGAAAGGAAAAGCCACAGATTGCTGAGAAAATATATGCAGAAGGCACACCTGATAAAAGGACTGTTATCCAAAATATACAAAGAACTCATAAGACACAACTATAAGAAAACAACCCAGTTAAAAAATTGGTCAAAGACTTTAAAAGGCACCTTACAAAAGAATATGAAGATGGTAAATAAGCATATAAGAATATTTTCCAGGGGGCACTAAGGTGGTTCAGTGGGTTAAGTGTCTGTCTGACTTGATTTTAGCTCAGGTCTTTTTTTTTTTTTTTTTTTTTTTTAAAGATTTTTATTTATTTATTCATGATAGTCACAGAGAGAGAGAGAGAGAGAGAGAGGCAGAGACACAGGCAGAGGGAGAAGCAGGCTCCATGCACCGGGGGCCCGATGTGGGACTCGATCCCGGGTCTCCAAGATCGCGCCCTGGGCCAAAGGCAGGCGCCAAACCGCTGCGCCACCCAGGGATCCCTGATTTTAGCTCAGGTCTTAATCTCAGGGTTATGAGTTCAAGCCCTGCATTGGGCTCCATGCTGGGTATGTAGCCTACTTTAAAAAAAAAAATCTCCATATAATATGTTATTAAGGAAATGCAAATTAAGAAAAAAAAAAAGACATGGAATACCACTATATACCTTTCAGAATGACCAAAATCTGGAACACTGACAATAATAAATACTGTTGAGAATGTGGAGGAACAGGAGGTTTCACTCATTGCTAATAGGAATCCAAAGTGGTACAGCCAATTTGGAAGACAGTTTGGCATTTTCTTATAAAACTAAACATTCTTTTACCATATGATCCAGCAATTGCAGTCCTTAGTATTTACCCAGAGGAGTAGAAAATTTGTATCCCCAAAAAACCTGCACATAGATGTTTATGATAGCTTTATTCACAACTGCCAAACCTTGGAAGTCACTAATATGTCCTCCCCCATTAGAGAATAGATAAATAAATTGTGGTACATCCAGACAATGAAATGTAATATTTTTTAGTGCTAAAAATAAGTGAGCTATCAAGCCATCGAAAGACATGGAGTAACTTTAAATACATATTATTAAGTGAAGGAAGCCAATCTAAAAAGGCTACATAATGTATGATTTCCACCATTTAATTTGGTATCCAAATATGTAGCAGGTGGTCGGTAATGCATACATATTTTTGATAATGCTATGCCAGATTTTATGTGTTGTACAAACTGGCCATGAGTTTCGTTGTGGTAAATTGTGAATAATTACTTCCTAGATTAACTAAGGCAGCATTGACACAATGCTAGAATGAATGATTTTGGAGAAAAAGCAAAAAGTAAAATTATGGTCAAATTCTGTATTTGTTCAGAGAGATGCTGTATCTAAAATATTTAAAATAAACATTTTATTTTCATTTATTTCATACTCATTTGTGGATATGATTGAACTGATGCAATGATAAACATACTAGCATTCATATGTGTCAGATACTAGAATAAACACTTTACATGCACTAAATATTCAATCTTATAATAAGCTATGAGTTAAGTAAAATTGTTATCCTCATTGTACAGATGGGAATATTGGGGCTTTAAGTTACTCCTTTGCTTTATAATCATTTGATTATATCATCTGATTAATTTTCTCCTTCCCACATGATGTAAGTATCATGAGAACAGGTGCCATGTTTATTGTTGTATTTCTGGCACATATTCTAGTCCACAGACATGGCCTATGTTCAAAAGACATTTTATAAATGCTTCCTTCGTTCTTTTTTTTTTTTTTTAAAGATTTTATTTATTAAGCAGGGTAAGCAGGGTAGGGTCAGAGACAGGGAGAGAGAGAATCTCAAGCAGGCTCCCCACTGAGCATGGAGCCCATGGTGGGACTCCCATCTCACAACCCTGAGATCATGACCTCGGCTGAAACCAAGAGTCAGACAATTAACCGACTGTGCCACCCAGGAACCCCAAATTATTTCTTCCACAATTATTGTTAACAGTTTTAGTTATAAGTTCACTGGACTTAATGGGTTAATGTTACCATTTGATATATAGTCACCTTCACCCAAAACCTTAAACAAAAGGTTGGTCATTTTTTAAGTTGTGTTAGCTTTTTATGGTGACAGGGTACCATATATTGACTAGAATAGTTATTTAATTAAAGGGGCTCATAACTTATATTTATAACCCTTGATGGTTTTCAGTGTGATTTTTCATATTCTAGCATATTTCATATACTATGTATCTGGCATTAAATCTGAGAAAAATATTTAGTGACCTACTGGAAGGACCTAGATGATTTTGCACTGATTTTTAGAATAAGTGTATGTCAGGTTTTCTTGAGAGCTGGAATATTGGAAGGGCTAGGGAGGACAGAAGTTCACTCTGGTTACAGTTACTCTTGCCATCATTCTCAGAGGTATATGGAATTATAAAGTACAATGATGGTAAGGCTGGTGTCCTTGGAATGCTTCCAGTGTAAGATACAGGCAGTGTGGATCTTTAGGATGTATTTCTCCAAGCCCAATTAATGGTGCCTACCATGCCTAACTTACTGTGAACAAGTTAGTATCTATGCCTAGCTCACTGTGAATAGAGTGATTACTTTGACTCAGAAGTGGGACCTACCAGGCTATTTAATTCAGATGACTAAATGAGGTAGTTTAGTGCTATTAAAAGATATACAATTAAATTAGAAACTAGATTTCTGGCTTAACTTGAGAGTTTATTTAATCTTGGGAAAGTGTATACACTTCATCTATGAATGAAGAGTCTTGCCTTGATTGTCTCATATTGTGTTATGAACATTGAAAGAAATGTTGGATATTTAGGTTTTTTTTTTTTTTTTTAAGATTTTATTTATTCGTTTGAAAGAGAGAGAGAGAGAGGGCCTGAGCAGGGGTAGTGACAGGCAGAGAACAAGGAGGACTCCAGCTGAGCAGCGAGCTTGATCCCAGGATCCTAGGATCACGACCTGAGCTGAAGGAAGATAACCAACTGCCTGAGCCACCCACACGCCCCAAGATCTTTAAATATTTTGTGAGCTAGCAGGCATTATGCATGGGTAAGGCATTTTTTAGTTATTTTCCATGAGTGCAACAAATGGGCCTAAGTACAGAGTAAACATGGACAATTATAAGAAAAGAGAGGGGTACCTGAGTGACAGTTGGTTAAGCATATGAACTCCTGGTTTTGGCTCAGGTCATGATCTCAGGGTCGTGGGATGGATTCCCACATTGGGCTTCACATTCAGCGCAGAGTCTGCTTAAGATTCTTGCTCCCTCTTCCTCTGCCCTACTCTCTCTCTCTCTCTAATAATAAATAAATCTTAAAAAAAAAAAAAAAAAAGAAAGAAAGAGAATCCGGATGGTCAGGGGTGAGCTGGTGGATGAGAGGATGAATGTAGGTTAGGCAGCAAAGAGGTAGAGTAGAAATACATAGATACCACATCAGAAACTTTGATTTCCTTTCTCTAAGTATCTGTAACTTTATATTAACCCTTCATTGAAGAAAGGGCCAGTGTGTAGAGAGGAAATAGAGTCCTGAGAATGTCTCTTTGACACACTGTCTTATTATCTTCAACTAACATTTCTTAATTGTTCACAATAGCAACATTTTAAGGGCCCAGTATGTCTCTTCACTACAATAAACCCTAAACTTTTTAAAAGACAGTGTTTGGATGGAAAGTTAAATACTAGAGAATGTTCTAAGGTTAATTGCCAATTACAGAGGATACTCTTAGAAAAAAAAATAAAAGCAATAAATTTCTGATTTCTGGAGCTGTTTGAACATAGCTCTGGCAGGTCAAGATCTGTTGACCTAAATTCAGGATATTCTCTGAAGATAGAAACAGTGACAACTACCCTGCAGAAAAAAAAATCAAGAGAAATGTCATATTTCAAATGAAGGAATGAGTTGTGTTTTTTTCACTCAGTTGATTGCTAGAAGTTGGCTGCAGCTAGTTGGAAGAGACAGACTTCCTATTGAATATGTTTGATAATTACCTATATTCATAATCCTTCAATATCTAGTCACTATTTTTTAAATTATCATATTTTTAAATAACTCATATAAATTTTTTCTTTTTGGAAATTGTCTCTGAATATATAGACACATATATGGGGCAAATAGTACACACTCATTTCTACTTTTTTTCCCTCTTATCAAAACATAGTTCCCTATAAATCTCAGCCCACAAATTCAGATTTTCATGAAATGTAGCTTTGTTAAACTGTCCACTTGTATTTTATTTTGAACATTGATCCTACCTGTTGCAAAAAGAAAATCTTGGTAAACTTAGCGACTGCCTGTTGTTTTCCCTAAAGTAGCATCTCCTGGATGTTGGAAGTGTTTGGCAAGAACTGCGGGAAGGGAGTAGGTGCTAGGCCTTCTTCATTCTCTGTGCACTGCAGTGCTACCTACCATCTGAGGTCTGCATTTGTGCACGTTACCGATAAGGCATCTCTCACTGCTTTTTGCCAGGTCTCTATGAGGCCGGCTCTGTCTGTCTCCTGAGGGCACAGGAAACATTTTTTTCTGATTCACCATGCTACTTTGATGTGCGAGTGATCACTGATGCTATCTTAGTTCTCTTGTGTGCCTACTTGAACTCACCAGAAATTATTCCACTGACCCCCCTGGTCTATGCCAAGGCTTGCCTTTGCAACATCTGCCCAGATGTATCATGCAACCAACCATTTCTTCTGCTGCTCCTTCGTAAGCATGTGTGGCGATGGGATGAAAGGTCGTGATTTTGATGTTTATCAGCTTCACTTGGGAATTGAGACTTAGATATGTCTCTTTTTGATTAACTCCAATTATCTTGGGGATCTTTTGTTTTATAATCGATGGATAGCGGATTACATTAGAGAAATACAAATCTTTCTGACTCCCTATAATTCACTTCTCTTGTTATTGTCATTGCTCTTGGGAAGGAGGCCATAGATCTTGGTGTTTCAATTGATTTCTTGGTTTCTTGTGTTCTCCCTTTCCTGGGACTATGAAAACAGGATGCCTTACAACCTAAGTCTCGAGATGGTAGGGGACATAGGAAATCTGGGTGAGGAGAGGGGTATTGCATGGGTAAATATAACAAAAATATATGTGTTCACAGCTGTATGTTGGAGAGTTTTTCCTAGATACATTGTTTTAAGGGAGTTGATGGGATTGTATTATTTGGGTATACCATGTTTTATGTTTTTAATACTTTTTCTGTTGAAAGGCATTTAGTTATTTCTATTTTTTCCTAATATCAAGGGTGCTATAAAAAGTCTTACATACACTTATCTTTTTCCACATATGTAAATATATTATTCCAGTTAAATCCCTAGAAATGGAATTCCTGGGTCAATAGACAAATGTATTCTGCATTTTACAAGTCATTGCCAAAATGTCCTCCAAAGAGGTTGCATCAGTTTAAAATTCCATTCACACAGGGTCACCTGGTGTTTTTAAATTCATGTTTCATACTGTTGAATTCATAAATACTCTAACTCTCTAAAGTTCACAATTTTTATTTTATAGAAGACATAAATTTATTCAAGGGATAAATTGGACATATCTTCAGTTACTTAAAGATAAATGATAGTAAGAGTAATCATCATATTGTGTTTGTATTTTGCAATAAATTTCCTTACACAGTCTCTTTTTTGTGTTAGAAAATACATAAAATCATTCTTAAAGATTAATTAGTCTATAAACTCTATGAGACAGGGAGCTAGTCTATTGCTACAGCATATAGACAGGGTCTTGATCAGTATTTCTTGAATAAATAAACACAAATATTACCAGTTTAGTAACCAAATTGTCCCACCCTGATCTCTAAAAATATTATACTAACTAAAAACATATACTCACTTAACAATGACTTACTTCTCTTAATAGATAATTGTGTAGATGTGATTGCCTAAGCAATGAGGAGCTTTTTCAAGTTCTCTTTGTGACAGCCTTGACTAATCTGAATGAAGTTGAATCCTTTAGGACACATCTTAACTGGAGAAATGGAAATAAGAAGATAAGGGGAGTGAGGTGTAATAGAGAATTAAAAGTCATCTATTAACTTTACGTCTCATTCTTGAATGTATTCTATTGATAACTCTGTAATAAGTAGCTGCTGGAGTGTTCCATTTTTTCTTAGTAGAGTACCGACTTTTAGAAAACGTTTTTTGTTTATTAAGATAAAATCTATGTTTCCTTTGGTCTACAAAATTCTTGTAACGAATATCTATGTTTTACGCTTTCAGTATCTGAGGAAATATTTACATTTCCCAGAATCTCCTCTGGTCTGTCATGCAAGTTAAATAATCCCATATTCTTATCTCTTTTACCATGATCAGTTCCCCTGCCTCTAAGATTCCATCTTTACTCATCTGAGCTGATAGGAGAGAATCTCTTGTAATGATAAAGTGGACACTACATTTGAAGTATGCCTGTATACCTTGAGATCTTTTGGAGAGAAGAGGGATAGATATGGTCTAAATAAGCATTTGCATATCAATATTTGTATAGTGAGAGAACAAGAGAGAACACACATCTAATTGAACTGGAGTAGACTATTATAACCGAACATGTATTAAACCAGAAGACTCAAAATGCCTTCCAGTACAGGACATTTATCTCATTCAGGCTAGAGTCAGGGTAGAAAATGAAACAATCCTGAGAATTTATAATTCTGTATCTCCTGGGATTGACGTATGAATTTTCATCATTCATGGGAACCCCCCAAACCAAAAATCTTAAATCTTAAATAATTTAAATGATCTCTGGCCAAGGATAAGCCTGGAGTGCTCATGAGAAGTAGAAATAAAATCAGTATGGAGCTTTATATGTGCAGTTATTGACAACACAGATGAAGTCCTGCAGAAGATAAGTCTAAATTAACTTGACAAGTGAGGCAGTGATGCAACATGAGTGGGAGTCAAGAGCTACAATAAACAGTGGGAAGAACCTCAAATGATTGAACTATAACAGGGAGACTTTGTTACAGTGATTGAAATTATGAAAGGAAATAATTAAAAACTTTAGCAAAGAACAAAACATGAAAACAAAACTAGTGGAATGATTTTTAATTGATTTTTTTATTTCATTATCAAAGTATAGTTGACATACAGTTTTTTACTAGTTTCGGATGTACATACAGCATAGTAGTTTGACAATTCTGTGCACTCAGTCTCACCATGGTAAGTGTAGTCACTATCTGTCACCATGCAATGTTATTATATTACTTATTCAATATGCTGTGCTTTTCATCTTGGTGACTTACTTGTTGTACCTCTTAATTCCCTTCACCTATTTCACCTATATCCTCACCCACCTCCCCTCTGGCAACCATAATTTTGTTTTCTATAGAGTCTTTCTCATTTTCTGTTTTGTCATTTATTTTGCTTTTGTAGATTACATATATAAGTGAAAAATTTTATGGTATTTACCTCTGTGTCTGACATATTTCGCTTAGCATAATGCCCCCTGGATCCATCTGTGTTGTTATACATACCAAGATCTCATTTTTTAAGAAGGTTTATTTATTTATTCATGAGAGACACACAGAGAGAGAGGCAGAAATACAGGCAGAGAGAGAAGCAAGCTCCCTCTGGGGAGCCCGATGTGGGACTCAATCCTGGATCCCAGGATCACACCCTGAGCCGAAGGCAGATACTCAACCACTGAGCCACCAAGGTGTCCTTGAATCTCAATCTTTTTTTATGGCTGAGTAATATTCTGTTACATAATATACATAATATACACATATATGTAAACACCACATCTTCTTTATCCATTCATCTATCTAGGTTGCTTCCATATCTTGGCTATTATAAATAATGCTGGAATAAACATGGGGATGCATAAATTTTTCCAAGTTAATGTTTTATTTGTTTTGGTAAATACCTAGTAGTGGAATTCATAGATCACATGGTATTTCTATTTTAATTTTTTGAGAAACCTCCATACTGCTTTCCACAGTGGCTATACCAATTTACATTCCCACAGATAGTGCATAAGTGTTCCCTTTTCTACATATCCTTCTTCTATTTCTGTTTTATTAATCTTTTAATTAAGCTTTTTATTTTCATACTCTTTTCTCCAATGCCTTGGCCATTTGTATGACTTTGTTAGAAAAGTGTTTATTTAGGTCCTCTTCCATTTTTAATCAGATTATTTGTGGGGTTTTTTGGTGTTGAATTGTATAATTTTTTTATATATTTTGGATATTAATCCATTATCAGATGTGTCATTCACGAGTATCTTTTCCCATTAGTAGATTGCCTTTTTGTTTTGTTGATGGTTTCCTGCTCTGTGCATGCAAGATTTTTATTTTGAAATAGTCCCAGTAGATCATTATTGCTTTTATTTCCCTTACCGGAGGAGACATATCCATAATTATGTGGCTAAGGCTGATATCAAAGAGATTACTGCCTATGTTTTCTTTTAAGAGTTTTATGGTATCTGGTCTTATATTTAGATCTTCATCCATTTTGAGTTAACTTTTGTATATGGTAAATAATAGTGGTCCAGTTTTATTCTTCTGCATGTAGTTGTCCACTTTTCCCAGCACCATTTATTGAACAGACTGTCTTTTCCCCATTGTATATTCTTGCCTCCTTTGTTATAGCTTAATTGATCATATAAGCATGGTTTTATTTCTGGGCTCTCTATTCTGTTTCATTGATCTGTGTGTCTGTTTATGTGTCAGTATCATACCGTTTTGATTACTACAACTTTGTGGTATTCCATCCAATCCAGGATTGTGATACTTCCAGATTTGTTCTTTTATGAGATTGCTTTGACTATTCAGGTCTTTTTCATTTCATACAGATTTTAGGATTCTTCGTTCTAGCTTTGTGAAAAATACTATTGGTATTTTGATAGGGATTGCATTAAATCTATAGATTGCTTTAAGTAGTGTGAACATTTTAATGATGTTAATTCTTCTTCTCCAAGAGCATGATATGTCTTTTCATTTTGTGTCATTTTTAGTTTTTTTTAATGAGTGTCTAACAATTTTCAGACAACAGGTCTTTTACCTCTTGATTAAATTTGTTCCTTTTTTTTTTCCTTTTTTTTGGTATAGTTGTACCAAAAAAACAATGGGATTGTTTTCTTAATTTCTTTCTCTACTACTTAATTACTTGAGTATAGAAATGCAACATATTTCTGCGAATTAATTTTGGGTGCTGCAGCTTTACTGCCTTTTGTTTACTAGTCCTAATAGTTTTTTTGTTTGTTTGTTTGTTTGTTTTTTTAATACTTAGGGGTTTTTTTAAGAAATGTTTTTTAAAGATTATTTATTTATTTGGGGTGCCTGGGTGGCTCAGTGAATTAAGTGTCTGCCTTTGCCTTGAGTCACTATCCTGGAGTTCTGAGATTGGGCCCTGCATTGGGCTCCCTTCTCAGTGGGGAGTCTGCTTCTCTCTCTCCCTCTGCCCCTCACCTTCTGCTCACACACTCTCTCTTTCTCTCTCTCAAATAAATAAATAATCTTTTTGTGACAGAGAGAGAGAGAGCACAAGCAGGGGGACAGCAGGCAGAGGGAGAGTGAGAGGCAGACTCCCTGCTGAGCAGGGAGCCCAATGACATATATACATCATGTCATCTGCAAATAATGAGTTTTACTTCTTTCTTACTAATTTGGGTAGCTTTTATTTTTCTTTCTGATTGTGAGTAGGACCTCCAGTACTATGTTGAATAGAAGTGGTGAGAGTAGACATCATTGTCTTGTTCCCAATCTTAGAGAATGTGAAGGGTTTTCATCATTGAGTATGATGTTAGCTGGGGTTTTTTCATATACGTCCTTTATAATGTTGAGATATGTTCCCTGTAAACTCACCTTGTTGAATCTTCATCCTGAGTCCATACTGTATTTTGTCAAATGCTTTTTCTGCATTGATTGAGATGATCATATGATTTTTATTCTTGTTTATATGATGTATCACATTGATTGATTAGTGAATATTAAACTATCTTGGTTTGCATCCCTAGGATAAATTCCACTTGATCATGGTGAATGACTTTTTTATTGTATTGTTCAGAATTATGTTTGCTCATTTTTGTTGAGGATTTTTGCATTTATGTTCAGCAGGGATATTGACCTATAATTTTGTTTTTATGTAGTGTCTTTATCTGGTTTTTACATAGGGGTAATTCTGGCCTCATGAAATGAATTTGGAAATTTTTCTTTTCTATTTTTTGGAATAGTTTGAAAAGAATAGTTATTAACTCTTTATATTTTTTTATTATCTTTTACATATTTTATTTAATTTTTTGAGAAGAAATGAAAGAGAGAGGGAGCATGCGCATGAGTGAGGGGAGTGAGGGGGAGACAAGACTACCTGCTGAGCAAGGATCCTGAAGCAGGCCTCTCTCCCAGGACTCTGGGCTCATGACCTGAACTAAAGGCAGATGCTTAACCAACTGAGCCTTGTGCCCTATTAATTCTTTTTTAAATGTTGATAGAATGCACTTGTGAAGCCATCAGTTCTGGGACTTTCGTTTGCTAGAAGTTTTTTGATTATCAGTTCAATTTTATTACTAGTAATAAGTCTCTCCAAATTTTCTATTTTATCCTAATTTGGTTTTGGAAGTTTATATGTTTCTAGGAATTTTTCATTTGTTCTAGGTTGTTAAATTGTTGGCATGTAATTTTTTATAGTATTCTGTTATAATCCTCTGTATTTATTGGTATTGGTTGTTATTTCTCCTCTTCCATTTCTAATTTTATTTATTTGAGTTCTTTCTCTTTCTTTCTTTATGAGTCTGGCTATATCAATTTTGTTTACCTTTTCAAAGAGCCAGCTCTTTGGTTTCATTGATCTTTTTTATTGTTTTCTTAAGTCTCTATTTCATTTATTTCCTTGCTAATCTTTATTATTTCCTTCCTTCTACTAACTTTGGGCTTTTCTTATTCCTTTTCTAGGTACTTTTGGTGTGGATTGTTTACTTCAGACTTTTCTTGTTTCTCAAGGTAGATCTGTATCAGTATAAACCGCCTTCTTAGACCCACTTTTGCTATGTTCCAGAGATTTGAGACTGTTGTGTTTACATTTTCATTTGTCTCTCTGTATTTTTTTTTTATTTCCTCTTTGATTTCTTTGTTGACACATTGGTCGTCTTGTAGTATTTTACTTAGGGTCCATGTGTTTGTATTTTTTCCAGTATTTTTTTCTTGTAATTGATTTCTAGTTTTTTACTGTTGTGGTTGGAAAAGATGCTTGATAAAATTTTAGTCTTCTTAAACTTATTGAAACTTGTTTGGTGGCCTAACATGTATATGTCCTTGAGAATCTTCCATTGGCACTAGAAAGGAATGTGTATTCCACTGCTTTGAATGAAATGTTCTGTGTATATCTGTTAAGTTTATCTGGTCTCATGTTCATTCACAGCCAGTTTCTTCGTTGATTTTCTGTCTGGATCATCTTTGCATTGATGTAACTGGGAATTAAAGTCCCCTACTATTATTGTTTTATTGTCAGTTTCTCACCTTCTGTTAATGTTTGCTTCTGTTAATGTTTGTATTTAGGTACTAGATACTTACAGTTGTCATATCCTTTTGTTGGATTGATCATTATAGAACATTATAGAATGCCCTTCTTTGTCTCTTTCTGCAGTCTCTGTTTTAGTGTCTATTTTGTCTAAGTATTGCTACTTTGGTTTATTTATTTGTTTATTTTTGCTTCCCTTTGCATGTAATCTCTTTTTCATCCCTTCACTTTCAATCTGTATATGTTTTTAAGTCTGAGGGGAGTCTCTTATAGACAGCATATAGATGAGTCTTGTTGTTATTGTTTTTTAATCCATTCAGTCACCCTGTATCTTTCTGTTGCAGCATATAGTCCATTTACATTTAAAGTGTTTATTGGTAGATAATTACTTATTAGCATTTTGTTAATTGTTTTCTGATTGTTTTAATAGTTCTCTGTTCCTTCCTCATGTTTTGGTGGCTTCCTTTAGTGTTATGTTTGGATTCCTTTCTATTTTTTGTGTATCTGTTATAGATTTTTTATTTGTCATTACCATAGGGTTTATATATAACATCCTATCTGTATAACAGTCTATATTAAGTTAATGATTGTGTAAGTTTGTACACATTCTAAAAGCACCAAATTTCTATCTCCTTCCTCCATATTTTATGTATGTGATGTATATGATGCTTATGTATTTGATGTTTTATGTATATAAATTTAAAAGTATATGATTTTATGTTTTTATTATGTATATATCCTTCAATTAATATCTGTAGATATAATTTATTTTACGGCCTTTGTGTTTTAGTGTTTATACTAGCTTTATAAGTGATTAATTTATTTACTTTTTTATGTTTATAATTACCTAAATCTTTTTCCTTTCATAATTTTATTTCTAGTTGTGGCTTTTTTCCCTCCACTCAAAGAATTTCCATCAACATTTCTTGCAAGCTAGTTTAGTGGTTTAATTTTTGTTTGGAAAACTATATCTTTTTCAATTTTGATTGATAACTTTGCCAGTAGAGTATTCTTGGTCATAGGTTTTTTTTCCTTAAAGCAGCTTGAATATATTATACCACTGCCTTCTGATCTGCAGTTTCTGCTGAAAAATCAGCTGATAGCCTTATATGGTTTCCCTTGTATATAACTGTTTTGCTTTTCTCTTGCTGCTTTTGAGATTCTCTATTTATCATTAATTTATGCCATCTTCATTATGGTGTCCCAGTGTGGACCTCTTTGGCTTATCTTGTTTGGGGCTCTCAGTGATCCTAGACCTGGATGTCTCTTGCCTTCCTAGGGAAGTTTTCAGCTATTATTTCTTCAAATAAGTTTGCCAAGTCTGGGTCCCTATAATGTGAGTGTTACTATATTTGATGATGTCATGGAAGTCCCTTAACCTGTTCTCATTTTTTATTATTCTTTTCCTTTTTGCTGTGTATCTTGGTTGTTTTCCATGACCCTGTCTTCCAGATCACTGATCTGTTCTTCTGTCTCCTCTGATCTGCTGTTGATTCTTTGTAGTGTATTTTTCATTCCACTTATTGTACTTAGCTCTGAATGATTATTTTTGTATTTTTTTCTTTTTGATAAAGTTTTCACTGAGTTTATCCCCTTATTTCTCAAGTTCAGTGAACATTTTTACGATTATTACTTTGAACTCTTTATCAGGTAGACCACTTTCTTCCATCATTTACTTCTTTTTCTAAGGTTTTTGTCATGTTCTTTTGTTTGGAATATATTCATATTCCTCTGTCTCCTCATTTTGTGTAACTCTGTGTTTGTCTCTATGTATTAGGTAGGTCAGCTGTGTCTCCTGGTCTTGAAAGCAGTGGCCATCTTTCAAAGAGGTCCTGGGTACGCTCTAGCACAATCTGTTTGGTCACCAGAACCAGATTTTTAGGGGTGTCCACTGTGTGTGGGCTGCATGTATCCTAATGTTGTGTCTTAGCTGTGATTACTGAAGGCACATTAATGGATGGGATTGGCTTCATCCAGCTGGTTGCAGTGACCTGCTTTGCCTACTACAGGCACATTTGGTAGTTTTTGCCCTGCACTGTTGGAAATCCCAGCTGCAGTTGCTGTTGTTTGACTGGTGAGTGGGGCCAGCCCTCAGTGTAGCTGTCTGCAGTTACCCTCTGCAACAGTTACAAGCATTGAAAGTCAGTGCTTGCCCCCTGAACAGTCAACTAAAAGACCAAACTGCAGGAACTGTGGTTGTGCTGGTGTGTCTGGGGTTGTCTTCCTTGTTCCCCAGGGCAAGAGTCACTTTGAGGGTCACCAGTACTGGCTAGGGCTGCCTGCCTGGTATGGCAGGGCAGGAGCCACTTGATCAGAGAACCTGCAGAGGCAGGCAGTTTAGAAGGAGCAGCTCTGCAGGGAAAAGCCAAGGTGGAGAATTTGGTGCTAGTATAGTAAATAGAGAGTATGAGACCTGGCTCCAGCTACCTAGACTGGGGAGGAAAAATGGCATCTGCCAGGACTTTTGTTTCCAGAGAAATCTCCTGCAGATCCCTGCCCCTCCAGCACAAGTCCTAAAATTAGTTAATAAATCTTTCACATATACCATAGGTGCTTTTCAAATTGTTGCTTCTGTACTGGCTTTTAAGGGTAGAGACCCAGTTTCCTGTTACCCTTCAGCTGTCCTGGAGTTATGCACTGCTGACTTTTAAAACTCCTAGAGTTCAACCTCACTCATTTTAACCTCGTTCAAAGCCAGATATTATAGGAACTCATCTTTCCAGTCCAGGTCCCCAGGGCTAGGAGTGCCCAGTGTGGGGGATCTGATCACCTTGCTTTTTTTGTACTCGGGATGTCACTCTTGTTTATGGTTAGTTGCACTGGGGGTTTAATTCCCTAAAGAATGTCTACCCCCCCAACTCTGTCCAAGTGTCTTTCTCTCTACAACTAGCTGTGGAAGACCTGCTCTGCTAGTCTTCAAGTTATTTTCAGAGTTAGTTGCAATAGATATTGCCTCAGTGTGTCTGCAGGATGAGATGAACTCAGGATCCTACTCCTCTGTTATTTTCTAAAATCAGTGGTATTTTAAAATAATTAAGTAGAATTTATATAAAGAAAAATATTAAAATTTTCTAACGTTTAACATATTTAAGTAATTTTATTTTATTTTATTTTATTTTTTTTTTTTAAGGTTTAAATTTTTTTTTTAAGGTATTTATTTATTTATTTGTGATAGTCACAGAGAGAGAGAGAGGCAGAGACACAGGCAGAGGGAGAAGCAGGCTCCATGCACCAGGAGCCCGACGTGGGATTTGATCCCGGGTCTCCAGGATCGCGCCCTGGGCCAAAGGCAGGCGCCAAACCGCTGCGCCATCCAGGGATCCCTATTTAAGTAATTTTAAATGTTTTTAAATTAATTAAACTGAAGAAGAAATTAGTGTCTTAGAAGAGCATACTGAGGAATTTTTATGAAATGAAGCATAGGAGATAAATGAAATCTTTTAAAAAGATGAAGATATCTGATAATCAATTCGCTTGATTCAAAATTCATTTATTAAGAATTACAAAAGGGTGGATCAGAAAGAATGCAGGGGAGGTAGAATTGAAGTGATAACTCAGGAGAAATTTTCAGATTTGATGGAGAATGTAATCCTTAATTTTCAAGACAATAAATTCCAGCAAGATAAATACATGCCTAATGTATGCTTCGTGTATTAGTTATCTATTGCTATGTAATAAATTATTCCAGATAATCTGAAAACCTAGTGGCTGGAATTAACATTTATTTTCATATTGTTTATTTGTAGATCTGGAATTAGTGGGCTGGTTCTGATTTAAGGTCTTTCAAAAGATTGCACCCAGGATGTCCATCAAAATCAGACATCTAAAGGCTTAGGTGGGGTTGGGTTGACTTCCAAGACAGGTTATTCACATGGCTTTCAAGTTCTGCTCAAGACCTCTCCCAAAAATACTTGTAAATTCTCATGACACAAAGATTGACTTATTCTAGAATGCTTGATCCAACAGAGAGAAGATATGAAAGCTGTACAATTTTTATCATCTAATCTCAGAAGTCAATAGTATCAGTTCTACCACTTCCTAGTGGTTAGAATTCACCTTCCTATCTTGTTAGAAACGAAAACTCTTCTCTGTAGCATTCCAGCTGTTCTCTCTTTAAATCTCAGGTCAAATTCATAGGTTTTCAGGATGATTTGAAAGTTATCTAGGTAAATTGGTGGGGACAGGTGACTTGGGGACCCTACTCCTCTGCCATCTTGCCCCACCCCCCTGGTAGTTAGAATTCAGACAAAAAGTCTATTCCACATTCAGAGATGAAGTATAAAAAAATTTGCAGACATATTTTAAAGTCCCCAACATCTAGGGGTGCCTTGATGGCTCAGTTTGTTAAGCAGTCAACTTGATTTTGGTTCAGGTCATGATTTCAGAGTCCTGGGGTTGAACTCTATGCTCAGTGGGGGTACACTTGAGGAATCTTTCCCTCTCCCTCTGCTCACATGCATGCTCTCTCTCTCTCTAAAATAAATGAATAACTCGGGGTCCCTGGGTAGCTCAGCAGTTTAGCACCTGCCTTCAGCCCAGGACATGATCCCAGAGCCCTGGTATCAAGTCCCACATCATGCTTCCTGCATGGAGTCTGCTTCTCCCTCTGCCTGTGTCTCTGCCTCTCTCTCTCTCTTTGTGGTCTCATGAATGAATAAATAAAATCACTTAAAAAAAACTAAATAAAATAAATAGAATAAATGAATAACTCTTAAGAAAGAAATCTAGCTATGAAGTTGAAATAATACTTCAAAATCACCAAAGTGGACCAAAGAACTAAATACTAAGAAAAGCTCATAAAATATTTGGAAACATAAAGACATAATATAGAAATAATAGTCAGCTATCCTTAAAAGAAATAATAAAATTTGGAAGGCAATAAATAATATCTTCAGAGAGTTAAAAAAATAAATGCCATGGTAAAATCCTAAAATTCAACAAAATATGATTTAAAATTAGTAAATAATACAGAAGTTTCAAGGAGAAAACAGGTGAAAATAGGTTACCGTCATAGCCCTTTCCTGAAAGTACTAAAAGAAGTACTTTGGGAAGAAGAAAACTGAATTGAAAGGATGGTGAATTTTAAAAAAGTAAATATATAGTTATGTCTGGATTCTTACAGAGTGAACAGAACTAATTATGGTGATTTTTAACTTGCTACAGGTCAAACCAAAGGAAAGTTAAATTAAACAGAAAATAAGACCAAAGAAAAGGGAATGCTCAAAGTTAAGGCATTCCAAGATCCTGACGTTATTTGGAGATGGCTAATGATTTCTGTCATTTTTGGTGTTAATGAATATACATATTGCAAGTCATGTAGAAAGAAAAGGGAGTAACATATTTAGTATTTGCAAAGAATGGCAGCATAAAAAATGTATATGTAAATACTATAAATAGGAAACAAGTTATGGAGGTACGTGGGTGGCTCAGTCAATTAAGGAATTAAGGGTCTGCCTTTGGCTCAAGGTCATGATCTCCCGGTCCAGGGATCCTGCCCTGAGTTGGGCTCATCAAGGAGTCTTCAGGGAGTCTTCTTCTCCTCCTCCCTCTGCCCCTTCCCCTGTTCACGTGTACGTGCACTGTATCTCTCTCTCTCTCAAATAAATAAATGAAATCTTAAAAAGACAACAAAGTAAGATGGAAGAAACAAATATTAATATATACATAGCACAATCAATAAAAACTTGCAGATTAAAAAAGGGCATTAATGCACAATCTATAGATATAATTGTCACAGCTAAAATCAAAGAATAGAAAGATAAGGTGTAAAATGATTATAGAGATAGACTAAGTATACTTTAAGCTATAGAAAGCTGGAAAATATCAGTGATGTTGAAAGTGATATCAGAAAGAAGTCAACTAACTTTTCCTTTCCTTTCCTTCCTTCCTTCCTTCCTTCCTTCCTTCCTTCCTTCCTTCCTTCCTTCCTTCAGAAGCAGGGAGAGGCAGGGGAAGAGGGAGAGAGAGTATCTTAAGTAGGCTCTACTCCCAAGATGGAGGCTGATGTGGGGCTTGATCTCTTATCCCTGAGATCATGACCAGAGCCAAAATTGCCTCATTGTACCTAATTCAGCTCCATATGAAATTAATAATAAAATTAACATAAAATTAATAAGAAAACTCTGCATATATGGATATTTAAAAACCATTCTACTTCAAAGATATTAAGATGCATTTAAAGTTATATCATTTAATGCATTCCTGTTTGGAATAATGTTACACAGTTGAATAAATGAAACATAATAGAAAACCCAGGGAAAGAACATGCATATATGAAAACTTGAAATGTGACAAATAGGATATTTTAAATAAGTAAGAAAAGAAAAGCCTATTAAATATGGTGATGAGACAGCTGTTTATCTATATGGCAAATAAACAAAGAAAAAGTCAAAAAAAGATTCTTTTGTTATCATAAATAAAAGTCATTTCAGATGAATTAAAGGCATAAATCTGAAAGGAAAATTTTGTACTTTTAGTTGAAAGCAAGAGATGATCTTCATGGCCTTATGGTAGATATGGAATTCTTATACAAGAAGAGGAAAGAAAAAAAGTGCAAGTTAGTAAATATTATTGTATCAGCATTTAAAATATCATTATGAAAAATGTTAACATAAAAGAAAGAAAGATGTTGACTGGGAAAAGAAATTGTCAGCTTCTATAGACAAAATGCATTATTTTTGCAATGACAAATTAATGACTCTTACAAATCACAAAGAAAAGACAGCTACAAAAATACAGAATAACAAAAACATATTACATATGAAAGGAAATTCAAATGAAAACAAACACACATGTACATTTCATATCCTAAAACTCAGAACAAAATGCAAAACAGCAAAGTAGTATCATTTTCATCCCATAAGACTCAGAAATTCAGCACATATATATCAGGAAACATATTTAGGAATATTCTCTTCAGTACTGTTTATGATAATAGAACATTGACAAAAATCAGTAGTCAATGGACAAAATTTTTTTGTGTATATAATGATTGACTTGAAGACTTAATCAATTTGGAACAGTAGTACACAAAATATATCTAAAGTTCCAAAAGTCATTAGCTAGTAAAATTTGTTAAATTGTAAGATGTACATATGACTAACTCTATTTTTATAGAATATTAGTATTTATGCAAGTTCGTTTGACAAATCTGTATTTACATTTTTCATACATTCACTATTTATGTATTGGGGTTAATTTGCAAGACTACAAATTGATATCCTCCTTGAAATCTTTCTGCTCTTTATTAGAGTTGTACCATTTTAAAAATTCCTTTGAAATCGGTCATTTTATATGTTGAATTACAATTGTTGGAATGCCTGGGTGACTCAGCTGATGAGCATCTGCCTTTGGCTCAGGGCGTGATCCCAGTCGGCCAGAGATCCAGTCCCACATTGGGTTCCCTGTGAGCTCACTCTGCCTATGTTTCTTTCTCTTTTTCTGTTTCATGAGTGAATAAATCAAATCTTTAAAACAATGCAATTGTTTTCATATGTCTTATATATCTAACAATTGTATTCAGCAAATCAATAAAAAGGCTTGCCTTCAGATTTTCCCTTATTCTCCAGAGCACCATAGACAAACTAGGTACTTAAAAAAAAAAAAAAAAAAAAAAAGAAAGAAAAAAGTTTGTTGATGTCCTTTGTTTGCAAGTGAAAGAAAGGCTTTTTTATTTAGTGATATAATGAATGCTATCTTCTATTGTAGGTGATTAAGAAAACATAACCAAATGTCCCATCAATAATTTAAGTACTGTGAAGATAGTAAAAATGATAGTCTCAATTTACAGTGGAGGCAGAGCCATAAAGGACTTTCTTGCTTTATTTTCCTATTCATTTTACTTACCAGTTAGGATTTCTATAGGACTTGGAACATTTCTCTGCATTTTCTATTATTAAAAATATTTCATAGAATTTTCCCTAAAATTTAGCCTTCAAGAGTTCTCACTAAGGAGATTGTGCTAGAGGTCTTTGCCTTGTTGATATGCCCTATTCTTTTTCTCAACCAACTACACATTTTATTTATGGTTCATAAAATTTCCATCTGAGAATTTTTTAATGATTTAAAATAGCTTTATGTAACAGAGTTATGAGGAAATGATATAATATTAAAATATCCTGAAGATACTAAAGTGGTAAAAAGTAGTTTGATAAATCTATTATTTAGCTCTTATTCTCCTTCCGATTACACTAAGAAAAGTGGATTCTTTTTATAAATTTTGGCTTAAGTTGGTTTAATAAACCAATTATTAAATTATTGTACTTACTAGGCAAGTTAGAAGACTTTAGAAAAAAAGAAAAATAACTGAAAAATACCAGAAGATGAAATATTGCTATTTTTATTTTAATTGTATAATCCTGGTAATCTTGGTAACGTGGAATAGAATATTTTGGTTGTGTTCACAACTCAGATATCCCACTTTTTCTTGGAACTCATTTATTTATTTATTTATTTATTTATTTATTTATTTATTTATTTATGAGAGACACGCAGAAAGAGGCAGAGACATAGTAAGAGGGAGAAACAGACTCCCTTTTAGGAGCCTGATGTGGGACTTGATCCCAGGACCCAAGATTATGACCTGAGCCAAAAGCAGACGCTCAACCACTGAGCCACCCAGGTGCCCCAGAACTCATCTCGTCTTGATCCCTTTCTGAGAACCATAGAGATGGACCATGGACAACTCTATTTTCTCTTTGTGACATTGACCCATGCCTTGTTGGCCTGAGATATGAAAATGAGAGTGAAGATTTAATGCAAAGTGAAATTGAAATATGAGGTGAATGCACAGCTATTTCATTAAGCTGTACATTTGTTTAGTGTGGTTTTCTACAAATACATTTAACAATAAAAATTTATGAGGCAATAAGTAAAAGCATACTTTTAAGTTTAAAAATTTAGGTGAAGGGACCCCAGGGTGGCTCAGCAGTTTAGCACCTGCCTTCGGCCCAGGGCGTGATCCTGGAGTCCCTGGATCGAATCCCACATCGGGCTCCCTGCATGGAGCCTGCTTCTCCCTCTGCCTGTCTCTGCCTCTCTGTGTGTGTGTGTCTCTCATGAATAAATAAATAAAATCTTTTTAAAAAATTTTAGATGAAATAGACAAATCTTAGCAACGCAAGTTACATGTAGTAAAATAAGGATAAATAGAAATTCTGAATATATGTATTTAAAAAATTATGTTTCGAATAAAATCATTTTTTACAGGTAAAACTTCACAACCTAGATGATTCCACTAGTAAATTCAATCAGTCATTTAAGGAAGAAATAAACTCTTTTTCAAAAATTTCCAGAGAGTATATTGTTCAGCATTTTGTATGATCTGCCTGACTTTGATAGAAACATACAACCTACCAAGACTGAATCATGAAATGGAAAATGTGAAAGACCAGTTACCATGAGGAGATTGTATCAGTAATCAAAAATCTCCCAAAAAACAAAAGTCCAGGACCAGATGTCTTCACTAATAAATTCTACCATTCAAAGAAGAATCAAACTTTACAGATTGGAACTCTTCCAAACTCATTTTATGAGGCCAGCATTACCCTAACACCAAAACCAGTCAAGGATGCCACAAGAAAAGAAAATCCCAGGCCAATATATTAGATGAACATATATGCAAAAATTCTCAGTGTAATATTAACAAACTGAATTCAGCAATACATTAAAAGGATCACATACCATGATCAAGTGGGATTTATTTCAGGGATGCAAAAATGGTTCAATATCCACAAATTAGTCAATGTTTTATGCCACACTAACAAAATGAAGGATAAAAAAACATATCTCAATAGATTCCAAAAAGCATTTGACAAAATTCAACATCCATTTATGATGAAAACTTTCAACAAAGTATGTACAATGTACTTCAACATAATAAAGGGCATATATGAACAATGAACATCATACAAAAGAATGAAAAGCTCATATTTTTTTCCTCTTAGATCAGGAACAAGACAAGGATACCCACCTCACTATTTTTATTCCACATAGTATTGGAAGTCCTAGTTGGAGCAGTTAGGTACAAAAAGAAATAAGGACATCTGAATACGAAAGAAAGAGGTAAAACTCATTTGCGCTATTTGCAAATGACATGATATTATATATAGAAAACCTAAAGAGTCAATCAAGAAACTGTTAGAACTAATAAACAAATTCACTAAAGTTGTAGGATACAAAATGAATATGCAAAAATCTCTTGTATGTCTATATACTAACAAAGAATTACTAGAGAAATTAAGAAAATAATCGTATTTGTAATTGCATCAAAGATAATAAAATACTTAGGAATAAATTTAACAAAGAAGTGAAAGACCTCTATATTGAAAACTATAAAACATTAATGACAGAAACTAAAGAAGACACAAACAAATGGAAAGCTATTCCAATGGCATTTTTCATAGAAATACAAGGAAAAAAATCCTGAAATTTGTATGGAACCATAAAGATCCTGAGGAGTCAAAGCAATCTTGAGAAAGGACAGAGCTGGAGGCATCACACTTCCTGATTTCAAGCTATATTATGAAGCCATAGTAATTAAAACACTATGGTATTGGCATAAAAACAGACACATAAATCAATGTAACAGAATAGAGAGCCCACAAATAAACCCACACATATATGATCAATCAATATACAGCAACAGATCAAATAATATAAAAGGGAAAGGGCAAGGATCCCTGGGTGGCTCAGTGGTTTAGTGCCTGCCTTTGGCCCAGGGCGTGATCCTGGAGTCCCTGGATTGAGTCTCACATCAGGCTCCCTGCATGGAGGCTGCTTCTCCCCCTGTCTGTGTCTCTGCCTCTCTCTCTGTGTGTCTCTCATGACTAAATAAATAAATAAAATCTTTTTTAAAAAGGTGGGGGTAGGTCAGTCTCTTCAGTAAATGATGTTTGGAAAACTGAACACCCATATATGCAAAAGAATGAAACTGGACCACAGTTTTATACCATACGCAAAATTAACTCAAAATGGATTAAAGATTTGAATGGAAAACCTGAAACTATAGAACTCGTGGAAGAAAACATAGGTTGCATGCTCCTTGTCATAGGTCTTGGCAGTGATTTTTTGAATCTGACATTGAAGGTAAAAACACCAAAAACAAAAGTAAACTCGTGGGACTACACCAAACTAAAACAGCTTTTGCACAGCAAGGGGAACCTTCAAATCAAAAGGCATCCTGCAGAATGGGAGAAAATATTTGTAAATCATGTATCTGGTAAGGGGCTAATATCCAAAATATAAACTTACAATTCAATAACAAAATTACAATCTGTTTAAAAAATGGGTGAAAGATTTGAATAAACAGTTTTACAAAGAAGAAATAAAGATGGCAACCAGGTACATAAAAAGATGCTCTATATCACTAATCATAAGGAAAATCCAAATAAAAACCAAAATGATAACATCTCACACCTGTTAGAATGGCTGTTTTCAAAAAGACTGGCAATTACAAGTGTTGGTGATGACATGGAAAAATTTGAATCTTTATACACTGTTGGTAAATAAGTGCAGCCACTATGGAAAACAGTATAGAGGTTTTTAAAAAAAATAAAAATAAAACTACCATATAATTCAGCAATTCTACTTCTGGGTATTTATCTAAAGAAAATGAAAAATTTTCAATTGGGTAAAATTTATGCACCACTATGTTCATTGTAGCATTATGTACAATAGTAACATGGTCTCCTCTTTCTTTAGCATGGCAGCTTACTCATTTAAAATTAACATTCTTATCTCCTTTAAGTAATGAGCTGAGGTCCACACCACATTATCTCTTTTTTGGTTAACTTAAAGCCAACTGATTAAGAGACTTAATTACATATGCAAATATGTTTGCTAATTAACTCCATACAGTAATGGGAGTGATATATCCTTATATTTACAATTCCAGTCTACATTCAAAAGGAGATGATTATATAGTATGTGTATAAAATTTTGGAGATCTTAAAATTCTGTTTATTATAGTCAATCAGTACCCTGTGAACTAATGAAATGGAGGTGTCACATCCATTTTCTCTGTATTCCTCTCATGTAGTGCAGTTTTCAATGAATATTTGTTGAGTAAAAGAAAAAAAAACAATTGAATGGGTGAATATTATTATCATTGTAACTTGCCAATGCTGAACATAACAAGGAGCAAGGACTTAAGTTATGTATTGCCAACATAAATTCAAACTACAAATTTTGTTGAGATTTTGGACTTTGAAGTACTTGTAAAAGTGGTCATTTTAAGTTTTTTCCTCCCTGTTTGTTGATTTTGAGCAGCTTGTTAGGGTCCTGTTTTTCCCCATAAATCAAAGCTAGTCAGAATTTTGTGGCTTCTCTAGCCATTTCTCTAGCTTCTTTAGTAAATAAAGATTTACTAAAATTAATCTTTCAAGCCCATCTTCAGACTATTATTGCTGTCTGAAAACCCATATCAATCTGCACTCAAAACCTCTGTGATTGAGTAGAGTTCCAGGATACTCCAAGAGGTTCGTTGGTGTCTCATTGGTTTCCATCAGAAAATGAAAATCAGATATCTATGGATTTTGATAGATTGGCTTGCAGAAATAAATATTCATTTATTTATTTGACCTATTTCCTAAGAAATGTCTGCATGGAACACTACTGAATGCAACCTTGTTGATAATTCAATAAGGGAAGGATCAGTTGGACCATACATATGATAATGAACTTCTGCTACATCTTATACCAAGGTTTATAGGGCAGTGGCTGGAATCAAACCTGTTAATTTTAATGTTTCCTTAATTCAAAACAGCTGTTTAAAAATTTTCATTTCAAAACAGCATAGCATTTACACATAAAGAGAACAGAATATTTTAAATTCCCAGTTCTAATCAGCTTCAAAAGAGTTTAGGAAAATGACAGCTCCTCTTTAGTTTGCCTCCATTCTCCCTGAGATATTTCTTTTGATCTGATTCAAAGTTTGGGGTCGCTACTATTGTTTTATATTTTGAGGAACATTCTAAACCTAAATACTAGTGACATAGACCAAACTAATTTGGAACAACGTTAAAAAAAATAAAAAAAAATAAAAAAAACAATAGCACTGTAACACAAATAAAAGAAAGGGCAATAGTGCAGGAAAGTGTTCTTTATTCATGCTTCTGCATAATTTTTCTGCATAATTGGCAATTAACCTTCATTATCCCTCAAGCCCTTTGCCTTCAAAATGATTTCCTTTCTAAAGAAGGGGACACTGATTTTTTTTTGAAGCACCTCCATTTTAGCCTTCTTAAACTTTGCCTACTGAGAATAATTAGCATTTCCACTGAAGAATATGCATTAAGAGTTCATTCATACTAATTTGCATCTAGGAAAAACCACTTGAGTAAAAATTAATTTGTTAGAAGGATATAGATTATACCATGACTTTTGCTTTAGGCTCTTTATCAGAAAGATTTTAAAGAGGGACAACTATAAGACTGCCTGCAGTATATTTTAGAGTTGTGGATATTTAGAGAGCTAGGCTTCTCATCTTCTTATTCACCTGTACTTATTTGAAAATTTTGCTTCAAGTAAACTCAACACTGTATGGCAAATGAGTACATCAGAGTTCCTTGAAAATCTTGTAAAATTACTTCATTTCTTAGGGCTTTCCTTGGAACCCTAGTAAATCTAGTTTAGAATAGATTTTTAAATAAGCTTGGAAGCTTGAAGGAGTAATCTTCAGTTATCTCAATAATGTGTATATGGGGCTAATCCCATTTCCAAGTGATTCTTGAAATGATTACTTAATCTGTATTTTCAAACTGCTTTGGCAAACAGAAAGATGACTTTTGAGGCATACTGGTAACTCAGAGACCTCTTAGGAATAATATGGCTTGTTGTGCTAGGTCTTTTCTCTTGAATTTTTCATGACTAAAGCAATACTAACTATACATCGAATCACTGTATTATTACTTTTTTAAACAATATTGATACCTAATCTTCACATCATACCAGTGAAATAAATTCTGGAGATAGGGCCAATTATTAATATTTTTTTAGAAGTTATCCAGAGTCTTCTAATATGAAGACAGGGTTTATAATCATTGGTGAAAAAAAAAACATTCTGACATAACTATAGCCATAATTGAAAAATCACGTTATAATACTTTTATCAAAGATGTTTGTAACATTTAATAAAATATATTAACTCGTGAATCCAGGAAGATATTAGGAGAAAAAGACAAGGCACCTTTTTGCAGCCACAATCATGAGATAATTCAAGAACTGAGTTGAGGCTCAGTTGCCTGAGTTGGGGAGAATCCTTTCTCAGTCTTACCCAAATACAAGGACTTACTGTAAATAAAACTCAATATAAAACTACAAGGATGCACAAAAACAAGATAAAGATTAATATATCTGGTTCTGTGGTCTTCAGCCTGGGACAGGTATGCTTCTAAAAGTGCATGAAAATTTTCCAAGCCGCCTGTCTTTAGAAAATAATTTCCCAGATCCTCAGCTTCAACGTTTACTCTTCCCTAAAATGTGTCTTCCAGAGAATGGCATCAGCACTCTGCTGCTTCTCCTTTCTCCCCTCTTCTCTCATTTTATAAAAGGCAGTCAGCATCTCACACAGACTGAATCTTGCTTTCATAATGCATTGGTCTGGTGTGTAAAATCCTGAGTATCAACAGCAACAAAAAAAGTACTATTCAGGAATGCAGAGCTCCTGAGTGAGACTCTGAAAACAAAACTAGAAGAAATTTTAATATCCTTTTATTCATTTATTTTTTTAAAGAGAGGAAGTGTATGAGCAGGTTGGAGAACAGGTTTGCCACTGCAAAGTGAGAGGGAGAGAGAGAATCTTAAGCAGGCTTCAAGTAGATCCTGAATTGGGACACGATCTCACAACTCTAAGATCATGACCTTAGTGGAAATCCAGAGTCAGATGTTCAACTGAGCCACCAGGCGCCCCAAGAAATAGGAACTGGTTTTATACAGGAAACATACTGATGGCAAGATCATATCTAATTAATTCTTGTCTATCTATCCATTCATCTGTCCCTTAGGTTTATATCTTGGAAGTGAGGACAATTGTCATATATAACTATATTAATGTTCTCTATTAGAGACTCCTTTCTGAACTCAGATTGCCACTTCAAAATAGATATTAGAGAGACAGGTGATGGTAGAAAAGAAAAAGTTGCTTTATTCAAAAAGCCAGCAACCTTGGAAGATGTTGAACTAACTAAATATTGTCTCAGAGACAATATTTTCCATTTGGGTGAAGATGGAGGGCTTTAAAGGTAAAGGTGTAGGTAAAGGAAGGGGGCTATGAGCAGAAGAAGCAGGTGCTCAAGCAGTTAGTTATAAGTCAGCATGACCCTAAACAGACTTGCTGGCATCGGCAACAGCTGTTTTCAAATATAGTCAGGCCTTATCTTCTAGAAAAGTTTGGTCCTTCACTCCTCAAGGCCAGTGGTCTGCAAGTCTCAAGGAAAGTAGGTTAGTTATGCTACTGTGGGATTTAGATCAGCAAGTAAGGAGCACATAAGCTTGAAGCAAATTAATACTTAAGACTGGTTGTGTGCTGTTACATTAATTTATTAGAATTGGGAAAAAGACCTCATAGGTTATATTTCCTAGAGTAGGTCTGGTTTGACTAGTGACTTGACAATGAGGTCTGACTTATTGTCAGAATTATGCTTACCTTATATGTATTTTATATGTCATATATGTTATATATTTCTATTGGCAACAGACATTCTCCATAACTGAACTAATCAAATTAGCTCCTTCAATTTTTGAGGATATATAATTATATATACATGTGCAATTCATGAGAAATTTTATTAATGTTAATCTTGTGAAAATTGTTAAGATACCAATCTATATATGTACTAAGGAATACATAGTTTTCATAAAAAAAATGTTTGAAGACCTTCCAGTCTTAGGGGGCTGATTAAATTTGGGAATTTGAGGGTGTTAATAAAATATAAAAATCTAAATGAAATGGACTTCTGGTAAAAAAAAATATTTTTCTTTTTGAGTTTTGAGCTGGGTGGAGAATGTCTAGGGTATTACTGACCTACACGGACAGGAGCAGTTCAAATTAAAGAAATGCTTATCAATCAACATAGCCTATCCTAATTAGTTCCATCTCTAAGGAAGAAAACATCAGAATTCATTTTCCTGAATGAACAGCTTTAGGAGTAGGCTTATGTGATATTGATTCAGGTGGACTACTGCCCTGGGAACTTCCTTGGTCTTTTTCTGCTTCCATGGATAGTTATTATGGATCAACCCAAAGGGGGCTATGATCACTTGGAGAAGCTGTCAAAGTCCATCAATTAGGGTGAGCAACTTTCACCAGCTGTAGCATCATCTCAGAAATTATGATTTGACAGTGAATATCTCTATATATCTTGGTGTGTGCCAGAGGAATCTGCCCATATATTAAACTCAGCAGCAGCTCCTCCTGTTCTGATTTCATCCGTGCTATTTAATGAAACTATTCAATATAGATTTCTTAAAGTATGTAACAGCTCACTTTGCCTGTGAACTCCCACATGTGTTCCCCTTTTGTTAACTTACACAGTTCTTTAACTTTCTCAGTTTAGCTGTCTGTATCCAGTAGGGCTAAATAAGTAAATATATGACATTTGTCTGGCTTCCCTCCTTCTAATGTAAAACATCAGCCTCTCGAAAGTCCTATCTCTCTTCTCCAAGAGTTCCTATGGGTCTTCACATTGTCTCTCAGTTGTGCTTAAAGCATCTGACCCCTAAATTCTCAGTGTCATTTGGACTTGGGGTGCAACTGCCATTTTTGCTAGATATCCACCCATTTGCTGCACATTGCTTCCATCTTTGCTCTGGAAATGGCAGCCCAGGAAATGTCGAGCATCAATGTTGCCCTGTTCAAGCAGGCAATGAATTGACTTCCACTGGATTCTCTGATTCTGCTGGGATCTTCTACCTCTTGCTTGACATTTTTGCACTGAATATCTTAAGTGCCAGTACTGGATGTTTGCTCAGAAGCTGGGGAAACTTTCCCTTTCTCCTTTATATTAACCCTATTAAAACTGTTTCTAGCTACTTGCATAATTTTAAAGAAATAGTACTTTGCTTTTATATACCTTCTTCCCCTTTCAGTTGGTTGTAGGACTGGGCCAGGATATGCACTAGAGCAATAAACATTGAGTTTTATTCAGAATCATTCCTGCTTTCTGGCAGACACTAAGAATGAGTTCTCCTATTCTAACTTCCTTAGTCCTTTTTGTAAATTGGCTAAGAGGTAAGGCGTTGTTGCTGGAAGACTGATAGGCACATACCTCTGAATCTTAGTGATGGACAAAAATTGGGTATAAATTAGGAGCTGCACGACATTCATAAAAAATCTAGAAGAGTTGATGACATATAGTACAGGTTCAAGAAAATTGGGTTTCTTTCTTTCATCACTTCACTTTTCTACTACAAATTCAAAACACCTTAGAAAAAACCTTTCAAAATGAAACACATATAATGGCATTGCTTTTACTAGATAGCATCACATACAAAGTGAACGTACAACTGTAACTGAATGGTTAATTTTGGCATACGTAAACTTTTATCCTTAAAAATGATGTATACTCACTTTTTTAGTGATAGGAAAAATACATAGGCTATAATACTAAGTAATAAAGCAGAATATTGAATTATGTCCACGTTATGATGTCAAATAAATGTATAAAAGGAAAACCTGGTTGGAAACAATTTTTAATTATTAACATGGTTTTCATTGGGTAATCAGAATTTGCCTGGTTGCCATTATCTTCTTTGTACTTGAGAATATTTTCCAAAAATTCCAGAAGGAGGGTGTATTATTTTTGTTTTGAAGAATGAATAATTTGATTAAACAGATATCGTAAAGGCAGCCTATTTGCTGTTGCTCTCCAGAAGGAGAAATTTTCCTGATGGTAAGTTCTTAGGAAGTCTTTCACTGAAATATTCACATTCTGCTAGCTCTTTCCTGCTGTCTGCTCCTCAGCTATCTTTAGGACAAGCACAGTGATATATTATTCTAAAAGTACTCATTCCCTTAGTCCATGCCTAATTTGAGAAAGGAAGGAGTTTTTTTTTTTTTTTTTTTTTTCAGGTTTCTTGAAACTCTTCCTTCAGCTAATAAGCTGTTTTTCTATAGGACTTGATATTTCTTTTTTTATCATTAGAAGTTTTCTTGATTCCTACATATCTCATTATTATTTTTAAGAAAATCACCTTTACTGATGTTCGCAGTATTTTATAATCAGCTTGCTTAATTTAACCTTTTCTTTTCTATCATAATCCTGAGTCAAAAACATTTGAACTATCCATTAATTATACCCATGTGTAGAAGAAGGCTTCTCATTTTGAAATCCAGCTCCTGAATCTAATAAATTCTGTCTCTTCTCAATAAGTAATTGACAACTATAGTTGGGAAGATACATGTTTCACTGATCTTGGTCAAATAGCAAAATTAAACTTGGCTGCCAAATATGATCAATGAAAGCTTGCCTGTCCAAGATACAATCAAAGACTCATTGACAGGCTACATGGTTCTCTAAGCCCAGCCTCACTTCCCAAATTTATGTAGGCACGTCTCTGCCTGTTTCTTCTCTTTTAGCCTTTCTTTTAGAAATCCATTAATTTATAATTTTTAAATCATTATGAATTTGTGTCTGAAAGTTTCAGTGTCTGAGACTTAGAAATAAACTAATTTCCTCCTAAGAAAAATGATACTACATAATAATAGTTTTAGGTATTGTAGCCAGTGTTCCAGAATGTTTAAAAGCAAATTCACTAACTAAAATTACAGATGACAACAGTTTATAAATGCTATTTCATAACCAAGAATTATCAATTCATTATCAGAGTGATAAAAAAAATATTAGCCTGTAGGTTAGCTGGGTTGAAATAATACAATGTCTAAATCAAATGATAGCATACATTTTTGTGGTATTTCATAGGTTATTGTTAGTAAAGCAGGTATTGTAGAAAGACCCTAATTGGATTTTGTTAGGTGTTTTGAATCTTAGCTGTACTTTACTACATGAGAGATTTGCCTATGGTCTGTGGAGTTGAAGTTTTATGTGGCTGCCTGGGAGAAAGGGCAGTGGGGACATTCTGAAGTAGAATGCAGTACGGGTATTGTTTTCTGGCTCAAGTATAAGAAATAAATAGGATTCCTTACAAAAAGAAAGAAGCTTCTGGAATAAATTTAAGGGGTCTCCATTCTTTATAATCCATTTAAAACTTAGAGAATAAGCAATATTGCTTTAAGACAAGGGTGAATGATACAACACATTACTTGCTGGAGAGAGTGATTCTGCTCAGTTATGCATGAGGTTCAGCATCACAGTAAAAATGGAAATAACCCTGTAGCATTTAGCAACTTTTGTACTACAGCTTTGGTGACACTAGGAATTGGCTATTTAGACAGGAAGACAGATAGTGTTCCCATGCAGAGCAGCAGCAGCAGCAATGTGCTGTGTCAGCAAGAGAAAAGACATGGGCCACTGTTGGCTACAGCATGTGTAAGACAAGCTGGGGCTTCTCAAAAATACGTGGTGAGACTTCATCTTCATGGATATTTGAAAGCTTATGGTGTTTTGCATAAAGATCTCATTCTTATCCACAGATTCCTGAGGCTGATAGACATTAGTTTTCTACAAATATCTGGTATGAACCTGATTTTTTCTATCTTTACAGTTCTATAATGAATGCATTATCATGCCTACATCAATACAATGGGTTATATCTCAAAGAGATCAATAAATTGCCCATTCTCATTCGGCCAATAGGTGGTAAGGCTGGATCTGAAACCCAGTCCTTTAAATGCAGATCCCAAATGTTTTCACTGCACTTACTGGATCTTTACTTGAAAGCTTTATCTGATTGAAAGACAAAGCTGTATCTTCAAATTCTAGGATTCTTTCCATTCAGTTCTTCTCCCTTCTTTCACATTAAATAAAGCTCTTCATTCTCCCTGTAAGGGATTAGCAGTGGTGGTTATATGCAGGTAAGTAAAATGTTCATACATTATCAAGGTCAAAGCAAGCAATCAATTTAAATGGAGGGAGGTGAGGAATTATATGTGCAGTTTAGCTCAAACCTGAGACTTTTGCCAGTCACTCCTGTTTTCCATTATCTTTCATAACCCATGTAGTGGGAGTAATCTCTGGTTTATCATGGTACCTCTGATTTTCTAGACCTTGTTCAGTGCCAACTCCTCCGATATTGAATCTCTAGAAACTACTGAAGGCAGATCTTTCACTTCCCATAAATAAAGGAATTCCATATATTTAAAAGGATATAAAATTTATATGATGCTGAGCCAGGACCAGAAATACTTTTTTTTTAAATTAATATACAACCAAAGAAGCTAAGTCTGAAATATGAAAAATTTTGTGCAAGGTCACACAGCCAGTTAGGGGCAGAATTGGCAGTCTCTCTTAAGGTTTCATCATTGCTTCCTGGACACCAGCTCTCAAAGAGTCAACCTCTCTCTTGCCAGGGAAAAGAAATATATTTAAAGAAGTTCTTACTCTATCCCATTAGATTGTTTCATTGAGTGTTTATTAGTAGCAACATTAGTGTAATCAAACTCCTGAAAGCTTCCTGACCTAGAGCTCCGTTTTCCTCTATAATTCAAAGTCCAAGAATTGCAGCATGGTCTTCTAATTCTTCGTATACACAGAAAAGTTAGCATTCTTATTTATACATTGTTCACTTTTTTGTGTGTTTGTAAAGCCATAAATGCAAGATTTTATGTTTCCCTGTAGAATGTTGTAAGGTTCGTTTAATTGAGAATCAGAGCATTAACTGTGATGATTTCCTAGTGTTTGATAGGGTCAACAAAAGTCCTTGATAAGAGGTAAAATGAAGTTTCAGAATAATCTATTTTATTTGTTTTGTTTTGTTTTAGATATTTACCAGCTAGTAGGGAGAAGTGCTATTAGAGAAGTATAGTACATATATGTGGTCAGCATTCCCAACATCCATTGCCACTTTTAGCAGAGTTTCAACTTTTACTTGAGAATTCTACCCTCTTCAACTTTTAATTCATATTGTGTAAGTGAAGTTTTATCGGTACATGACCTAAGCCAAGCTGGGTAGTGAGTTGTATTTTCCTGGCCACAGTAGGTAGTTCAGGCATGGTAGGGACACACCCTGTTTTTATCAGAATAACTAGTAATTTTGTGGGCTATACTTAAAAATAGGAATAACATTTGCTGGTGATACTAAACATGAGAGGATTTGAGGCTAGGGCTGCTATAGGCATATTGTCACCAGGAAACCATTGTTTATGACTCTGGGGGACCACCAAATGAAGCCTAAGAGTGAAGCCAAAACAGAGAAAGCAGATTCGTGGGAGAACCTAAGTCATTATAGCTTTGCTGAAGCTCTTAAGTAGGACTCTTCAATTTTTATTTGTTTGATTTAATAATTTTGTTGTTTCCTAAATCATCAAGAGTGTGTATGTGTGTTAATCTATGTGTGTGTGTGTGTGTGTGTGTGTGTGTGTGTGTGTGTTCTGGTTATAAATTAACAGTCTTAACTCATACAATAAGGAAACTAAAGTTATTTACAGGTTGGATAAATGTGTGATCATCCATCAAGGCAAATTTTATTGTGTCTGATGGTTCCTCCTCCAAAAAAGGATTATAATTGTTGAATACTCTGTATAAGTGCTTGTCATCCTAAAATAATCTTATCTCATCATTCCATTTCTGGTTGTCTGGCTTGGAATAGACAAATTATACTATTTTAAAGATTTCATGTTTCAGTTTTATTGACAACCCATTTATTAAAGGTATCAGTGATTTCCAGAACATGTGAGGAAATATTTTAACTTTGTCATTAAAAATTCTATATCTAAAGAGTAACGTTATCTTACATTTGCCAAACACTTCTGAGGAAACTCTCACAAGAAAACATTTTTCCCAATTCAAAGAATAAAACAATAATGGGTATGCAGTTTTAGAGTCTGTCAAATTAGAAATGCAATAATGATGTGTATAGTATAAATTCATGGAATATATTTGAAGAGATTATTTATAGGCTCTTAGCAGAATGTCACTACCAAAGTGTTGGGAATTCCCTCTGTATATGAAGGAATTTGGTATAATTCAAGTTATTTTCTGTAAAGGGCAATTGTGAAATCTATGCCTCAGTGGAAAGGATTGAATATTGCAGTCATGGCCAGCTTCAATTCAAGTAACCACAACATAATTTTAAGAGCTCAACAACCTTCGCAAAACGTAGCACTAAAACTAGATTGCCTATTTCTTCTGTGCTTGAAATTGGAGTATTACGGGATTCTAAAGGAAAAAGAAATACTGTACAACACCTTCAAGTGGAATGTATGCATAGATAATCAGTACAGATCAAAAAGAAATAGGAATCTTAAGGTAATTCTCCTAAAAAAGAGAGAGAAACCCCCACATGCCCCTTGGAAAATTTTAGTAGCTGGACAATTTGGCATTGGCCTAAGGCTGTCATTTCAGGTCCCCTATTAGTAAGGTTCCTTTTTAATTTTTTTTTTTCCCCTGTGGCTCAGGGAAAGTATTTGATGCTTCAGCAGTTTCAGTTATACCCAAGCCTCTCCTTAATATAAAATAAAGGAAAGCACAGGGAAGGAAGTATATTGCACACTTCTTTAGGCATAAAGCAACAAAATGCTGTGATCTATCTGAGGTTAGTTGTATGATAAGAAATTTTCTGAATTTGGAGAATATGGAAAACTCTTTAAAAATCTTCAAGCATAATTATTAAAATGTTCATAGATCCAAAATAAGTTAATACTGATGTCTAGAAATATATTTTTGCCACTTCTATAAAATGCAAATTACTCCTTATGTATGTTTTCCTAATTTCTAAAATAATAAACGGTCTTTGAAAACCCTGAAAAGACCTAAATGAAGAAAAATATGTTTGTAATCTCATTACCTAGAGGGAAATAATTATAACATTCCCTAGCTTGTTTGTAGTTTTTGTTTGTTTTTTGTTTTTTGTTTTTATTGTATCTCCATGTAGATGAGCTTCATTGTGTAATGGCTTGAATATAAGAAAACTAAATTGATAAATATATATATATTCTGTTTCTCTTTTTACTGAGAAAGACCAAGTTAATGAGTATCAATTCATCACATGACTTTTAATGGATGCTTATTAGTACACCCACACATATTCAAACAATTCTATTTCGTTGTACTTTTGGACATTTCCAGAGTTCTCCATAGTAAGATAAACCATTAAGCATCCTTCCTTTCTCTGATACTGAAATTCTTTTTATAAATTTTAAATTTGAATCTTATGGCAAGTTGAGATGTTAAATGACAATTAAATTTTGTGTCTCAATGGATGTCATGACTTAAAATTAAAATTCAGTAGGATGCTCCAAGAATAATTTCACTATTAATTTATTCATTGATTTGCTTCTTCTAGTTATATATAGTAATTGATATTTGCCAACTCCTGTACTAGACTATAAGCCTCTAGTGAGTGAGATGAGGATGGTTTTTTTCAGCTTATGTTAGTATCAGAAGCATACCTCACAGTATGTGGCACATTGCAAAGGCTCAATATTTATTATTGATTAAGTGAGAAAAACATAAAGTTTTCTAGATAATAAAAAATGACAAGACTGTTTCAATAGTAAAATCACATATATTTAGACTTTCTATTTTTCAGTTTTAAATACATTATGTAACACATCAGTGATGTATTATAATTCATTTTATAGATGATGAAGAAACATAAGCAAGTTAAGTAACTTGTTCAAATATATGGAGAATCCTACGTGACAGATTCATGATGTAGCATATAGTTATCTATTTCAGATTTCATGTTCTAAACCACTATACAATACCAGTAGTTTGGAATTGTAATAGCATACTTATTCCCAAACTGGATTCAAAGTGCCTCAAAAGCTGTAAATTGATACTGCTCACAAAATGTTTCTATATGCAACTAATATTCATAAACAACCAATTAAGTTAGATAAATTCTTATCTTAGGGAACACTGGAAGCATTTCCTATATTATCATGCGTAGTAAAACATTGTCTTTCCTTTTTCTACACCTAAACTTCTGGTCCCCTAGCTCCCTCCTTTTTAAGATGTGTTATAATGGCACCATTATACATGATATTGGATTTACATCCTTTAGGAGATATGTTTTTGCGTCTGCAAGACTGGAGATTTAACACAAATGAAATGTTACCTTCCCTTGTCTTTGTTGAAATTTTTTTCTCTCCCTATATAATCTTAAAACTTATTTTATTAGAGCATAAGAATATGTAATTTAAGACCAGCTCCAGTTTTGGCCACACTTGAGATCTGCTTACAATCCCACACATGAGGGTCTGTACATTTTTTCATATAGTATTAACATATTATGGCGGCCACATTTATATAACCATAAAATCTACAGCCAAATGATTGGAATTAGAGGAAATAGCAAGTGCATGAATCATGTCTTGAATCAACAAATATAGGGCATATACAATCATCCCATACCCTGACACATATAGCATTCCAGTAAATGGCACTATTTGGGACAATCCATATTTTCTCTGCAGCTTTGCATACTCTGTTCCTTCTGTATGGACCATCCTCCATATTCCAGCTTCTTCTTTGCTAGATTAATGCCTGGCTGTCCTTTAAAACTGTCCAGTTGTGGGGCATCTGGGTGGTTCAGTAGTTGAGCATCTGCCTTTGTCTCAGGTTATGATCCCGGGGTCCTTGTATTGAGTCCCACATCAGGCTCCCTGTGGGGAGCCTGCTTCCTCCTCTACCTGTGTTTCTTCCTCTGCCTCTCTCTCTGTGTCTCATGAATAAATATATAAAATATTAAAAAGAATAAATAAAAATAAATAAAATTGTGCAGTTGTGACCTCTTTTCAGATGAGTGCAGTGCTGTCTTCCTGTCCTCCCGAAACATCATACATTCCAAAGCCTCACTGTGAGTGTGTTATACATTTGTTTACCAAGCCTCCATTAGACTATGATGTCTATGTTACATCAGTTTCTAGCACCTAATAGAGTACCTGGCACTAAGCATGCATTCTTTCGAGGCAGACTTCTGGGAGAGTCTCATTAACATGTTCTTATATGTTCCCTGTAAGTACATACAAGAATATGAATTCTGCAGATGGTGTAGTATTAGAGAGATCTAAATAGCTAAAAGGATATATTATGTAGTATATTTTCTAGCTAAACTTCCTGAATATTAGTTGTTTACTATTAAAATGTTAGCATTCTTTTCTATTCTTGTATTGTCAACTATATAATTGAACTCTTGGTTACAAGCTATTGTTTACTTGATGTACCTGTTCTTCAAAATAGATTGTGATCTTTTATGATCAGGGTCAGGAATTAATAGTCCACTTTCTTCCTTCACTTGAGTAGTACTATGTTGAATCCATAGCAGGTTTTGTATTTGGTAATTGCCCAGATATAATGAAATATCTTTCATTTTCTTTCATAAATATAAATATTAAATTATCTGAACTTTTAGAATAATTAAGGATCTTTTATTTTTGTTGTTAACAAAGATAAAATGGTTTTGGCATGAACATTTGTCTTAAGTTTCCAAAACTTCAGTCTATTTCACTGAGACAAGATAGCCAAAGACTAAAAGCTATTGTTTTAACTAAAATTTGCCAAATTATTTCTTACAGGGAAAATATTGCCAACTGTCTTAGTTTTATGAAAAAAATCTCATTAGTAATAATGTTGTTTTGTAATTACCTGGAAATCTATGAGTACTGAAATGTGAAGGTTTTAATATTCTTCTAATTTGCTTCCCTAATTATAGTAAATATCATTAGCTATGATTTCACATACTCAGACCTTTAAAATAATTATTTGTGAGCTAATATGATCTTTATTTTGGCATTACTCATAAGAAACCAATGTGGTGAGAAAATATAAACAGGGTATAGATAAAATTTTACAGACTATATTTATACTGAAAAAGAACAAGCATTTTAAGTCTTAGAGTTTTCAGTTATACTTACACAGAGGGTACATATTACCCACATACAAAGGAACTAAGCATCTGGATGAAAGCAAAACTGGACTCTGAGCAGCTAACTGGAAGTCACAAGTTTTCACAGGAATAAGTTACTCTTTGATACAATCATTGCAAGTCTGTTTACACAATTTAAAAAGCACTGTTGCTTAGGGTCTTAGTCACAGAAAATACAGGCTACCACAGCACAGCGGGTGAGAGTACTATTAGAAGCTGATGAATCCACAGGAACAAAAAAAAATCCCAGCTGGCAAGTAGACATCAACTTGGGGGTCATAAGAAGACAAATGGGTACATGAATACAAAAGGAGTCATTTGGTACCATTAGTGTAGAGGAAAACAATCTAGAAACATAATGGGTCTTTTATTTATAAATTACCACATATTTGCCAAATTATAACAATTACTAAGAATAGAATCTTACATTTTAAAAGTACTTTTAATACATGTTCAGGGCTGATAGTATCCGTTCTGGTAGGATTTTGCCATTTTCTTACCAGTTTAAAAAATCTTTAGTATTATCACTGCTGTGTTAACTCTTTTAACCCTTAAGTAAAACTTCTACTGCAGGTTACTTTCTGTTGCAAATAGAAATGTATGATAAGCAGATTATCTTGGTCCTTCTACTAATTACTCTAGCTATCGGATATGGTGGCAAATAAGTTCTACCCCAAAAAGAGGGAGTATGTCTCACATATGTGATGTGTCAGAGATAGGCAGATGCTCTCCAAAGATGTGTTCCCGTTACATTTGTTAATAGAAGTTTTGCTAGGAAATGGCTGCTCAGCTAAGGTCTGCATTCTCCTCCCTGCTTTCATTCCTTTCCCTCCCCCTACCTGACCTCCCTTATAACTAAATCACTCATTTGTGTTACTTCCAGGCTAACGTGTAACCAAGTGTTCTGCTCCATATCACCACATTCCTGTTCCCTATTCACGTGCCTGTATACATAGAATACAGTGGAAGCACTAGTGAATAGTTGAGATAGTGATAGAAAGAGCTTGGATCCCTGAATCTCCATGTGGAAAACCAGTTGCCACCCAGAGGTAGAAGCAATGTACTATAACATGTGGGTAAGTAATATATACTGTTGTGTCAAAGTTTGGAATTTACCCCACAAAGTTGAGGTTTATTGATAAAAGTTAGGTGGTGTTTAACTAATATTCTGCTTAATTAGATAGCAAGCCTTTTTCAGAAGCTGTGGACTTCTCCAAACAATTTGCAAGGACAAAGATATATGCCTATGCCCATGGGAAGGTAAATAGGATTATAGATTTAAAATTCATATTTAGCACCAGGAAGCAAGCTAGAAATAACTCATTTCTAACCATCAGTTTGGCTTCTAAGCTCTTTAATATTAATTTTGGTGTAATCTTGTCTATGTGGATAGAATAACTACTCCAGTAGAGTCCAAACCTCATGTTAGATCCCCGTTCTAGATTTTAATTTTCCTGCACAGCATTTCCTATTTGTAATCACCAGAAAAATGAGAATAGGCTGTAGAAGCATTCTTCATATTAACCTTTATTTTCTTAGAGACCTTGTAAAATCTTCTCTGATTTTTCTAACTTTAGCAAATTCAGTGTTTTCTTTTTCTCATTGAAAAATTTCAGATATTGATCCAGCTCTGTCAATCTTTAGTTGTTAGTAATGTTCCTAGGCTTTTATTCTCACTTGTAACATGAGAGAAGTTAATCAAGTTATCTCTAAATTGCTTTCAGTTATAAGCAAGAGAGAATGTTTTTTTCTGTGTGTATGTAGCAAATATATAAAATATCAACCTCCTTTTCCATTCGGCATTCACATGTACATCTGGCAATGTAAAGTGTTGCTCAAGTTTAAGAACAATATTTTAAGCTGATTATACATATTTATATGTCCTCACCCTCCACACACACTCACGGTCATTAAGTGTATGGGTTATTTCTCTTCTGCCTTACAGTATAAATTTTTAAGGACTAAATAAAGTTATTGAACCTTCTCTGTCATAAAAAAGAGTAAATTATGTTATACTTCAACCCAGAAAATTAAATTGACCAGAACACCTTGTTCTCCAAGCCACAGGGTACTTTAAAAAAAATTTGCAGTTGGTTTTCAGTTTGCAATATTGGACCTGTTTACATAGGTCTCTCCAGAAACACTTTGCATGTTTAAATGGCCCAATCCAGTGAAACTTCACTGTTGAATTCTTTTTTTTTTTTTCCTAAGACATTACTTTTTATTTTTATTTTATTGTTATTTTTTTGTCTTGGGTGGGATTTTTTAAAATTATTTTTTTATTGGAGTTCAAATTGCTAATCGGTGCCCATCAAAAGATGAATGGATAAAGAAGCTGTTGTCTATGTATACAATGGACTATTACTCAGCCACTAGAAATGACAAATACCCACCATTTGCTTGGACATGGATGGAACTGGAGGGTATTATGCTGAGTGAAAGAAGTCAGTCGGAGAAGGACAAACATTATATGGTCTCATTCATTTGGGGAATATAAAAAACACTGTCGAGTTCTTGAGAAAATAAAATGCCTAGTACTTATGGCATAGAAATGAGGGTACAATTGTTTTCTGAGAATGAAAATCTTTGAGCTGCTATGACAAGCAGAATTAAGCATTATATTTAATGGATAACTCAGTGGGAGCTGAGTGAAGTAGCCACCCAAGGAAAATCATTGTTACATTGTCAAAAAACAGCACAAGAGATTTTCAGTCAATACAAAATCAGGATATCTTCTATCCTGAGAGATATAGAAGAGAGAAATAGAGAGAGAAATAGAAGAGAAATAGGAGAAATAGGAGAGAAATAGAAGTAAATAAAAGAGAAGAATGAAAAATAATAAATTGGTTATTTTCTTTTGACTCTAAAAAATGCTGCAATATATTGTAACTTCCCTTAGATGGTTGGTTGAAATAGAATTATAACGTTCTATCAGCTGCCATGCCTCAGTGAGGGTTGCAGACATTAGCTTTGGGAGGTGTGTAAAGAACGCTTTCTTTGAGGAAACTGCAAATTGCCCCCATATCATAAGGGAGTTAGACTTTGTTGAGTGGAGCTATTAATTGTAGGAAAAGGCATATAATGTGCTATTAGTTTTAGAAAGTGTATATTTTTGCTATTCCTTGATGATTTTTAAATCTTTGTCATCTCACAATGAGCAAAGAGTAACAATGGTACTAGCAAGTTAAGCCACCAAGAGGAAACTTTATGCAATGAAAAAGGTATAGAAAAACACAGTATGTTATGACTTATCATCTGGTAATTTCAGTGCTTCTTTATCATGTCAATTATATCTTGACAAAGCTATTCAAACTAAGGATAGAAAATATCATAGAACAAAAGATAGAATGAATTAAATTTACTTTAGGAAATTATCACTCAAAGTTTTATTTTTTATTTTTTTTATTTTATGTTGCCTTCATTTATTAAACTATTATAACAGAATGGCATTTGAGATCTAGTAAATTAAATAACAGGGATCCAAAAATAATGATTCTAATCTAGGGACACTTGCCTCAGTGTCAGTGAGCTTAACTCTTAAATTATCGAAATAGTTCACCTTACATACCTCAGCTTCATTTTATATAAAATGGATTATGAAATACATTGAAATTGCTCTAAATATTTTTTTATTGGAGTTCGATTTGCCAACATATAGCATAACACCCAGTGCTCATCCCATCAAGTGCCCTCCTCAGTGCCCATTACCCAGTCACCACATCCCCCCACCCACCTCCCTTCCATTACCCCTTGTTCGTTTCCCAGAGTTGGGAGTTTCTCAGGTTCTGTCACCCTCACTGATATTTCCCGCTCATTTTCCCTCCTTTCTCCTTTAATCCCTTTCACTATTTTTTTATATTCCCCGAATGAATGAAACCATATAATGTTTGTCCTTCAACGACTGACTTACTTCACTCAGCATAACACCCTTAAGTTCCATCCATGTTGAAGCAAATGGTGGATACTCGTCCTTTCTGATGGCTGAGTAATATTCCATTGTGTATATAGGACCACATCTTCTTTATCCATTCATCTGTTGATGGACATCGAGGCTCCTTCCACAGTTTGGCTATTGTGGACATTGCTGCTATAAACATTGGGGTGCAGGTGTCCCAGCGTTTCATGGCATCTGTATCTTTGGGGTAAATCCCCAGCAGTGCAATTGCTGGGCCATAGGGCAGTTCTATTTTTAACTCATTGAGTAACCTCCACACAGTTTTCCAGAGTGGCTGCACCAGTTCGCATTTCCACCAACAGTGCAAGAGGGTTCCCCTTTCCACATCCTCTCCAACATTTGTTGTTTCCTGTCTTGTTAATTTTCACCATTAGCACTGGTGTAAGGTTAATTTTCACCATTAGCACTGGTGTGAGGTGGTATCTCATTGTGGTTTTGATTTGTATTTCCCTGATGGCAAGTGATGTGGAGCATTTTCTCATGTCTTGTTGGCCATGTGTATGTCTTCTTTGGTGAAATTTCTGTTCATGTCTTTTGTCCATTTCATGATTGGGTTGTTTGTTTCTTTTCTGTTGAGTTGAATAAATTCTTTGTAGATCTTGGATACTAGCCCTTTATCTGATATGTCATTTGCAAATATCTTCTCCCATTCTGTAGGTTGTCTTTTAGTTTTGTTGACTGTTTCTTTTGCTGTGCAGAAGCTTTTTATCTTGGATAAGTCCAAGTCATTTTTGCTTTTGTTTCCCTTGCCTTCATAAATGTATCTTGCAAGAAGTTGCTGTGGTCGAGTTCAAAAAGGGTATTGCCTGTGTTCTTCTCTAGGATTTTGATGGATTTTTGTCTCACATTTAGATCTTTCATCCATTTTGAGTTTATCTTTGTGTATGGTGTAAGAGAATGGTCTAGTTTCATTCTTCTGCATGTGACTGTCCAATTTTCCCACACCATTTATTGAAGAGACTGTCCTTTTTCCAGTGGATAGGATAGTCCTTCCTGATTTGTTGAATATATATATACATATATTTTTTTAAAGATTTATTTATTTATTCATGAGAGACAGAGAGGGAGAGAGGCAGAGACACGAGCAGAGGGAGAAGCACGCTCCATGCAGGGAGCCCGACGCGGGACTCGATCCCAGGACCCCAGGATCACACCCTGGGCTGAAGGCGGCGCTAAACCGCTGAGTCACCCAGGCTGCCCCTGATTTGTCAAATATTAATTGACCATATAGTTGAGGGCCCATTTCTGGGTTCGCTATTCTCTTCCATTGATCTATGTGTCTGTTTTTGTGCCAGGACCACACTGTCTTGATGATCACAGCTTTATAGTACAACTTGAAATCCAGCATGTGATGTCCCCAGCTCTGGTTTTCTTTTTCAATATTCCCCTATTTGGGGTCTTTTCTGATTCCACACAAATCTTAATATGATTTGTTCCAATTCTCTGAAGAAAATCCATGGTATTTTGATAGGGATTGCATTGAATGTGTAAATTGCCCAGGGTAGCATTGACATTTTCACAATATTAATTCTTCCAATCCATGAGCATGGAATATTTTTCCATCTCTTTGTGTTTTCCTCAATTTCTTTCAGAAGTGTTCTGTAGTTTTTAGGGTATAGATCCTTTACCTCTTTGGGTAGGTTTGTTCCTAGGTATCTTATGCTTTTGGGTGCAATTGTAAATTGGATTGACTCCTTAATTTCTCTTTCTTCAGTCTCATTGTTAGTGTATAGAAATTCTACTGATTTCTGGGCATTGATTTTGTATCTTTCTGCATTGCTGAACTGCTGTATGAGTTCTAGCAATCTTGTGATGCAGTTTTTTGGGTTTTCTATGTACAGTATCATGTCATCTGCAAAGAGGGAGAGTTTGACTACTTCTTTGACAATTTCAATGCCTTTTATTTCTTTTTGCTGCCTGATTGCTGAGGCTAGGACTTCTAGTACTATGTTGAATAGTAGTGGTGAGAGTGGACAGCCCTGTCGTGTTCCTGATCTTAGAGGAAAGGCTCCCAGTGTTTCCCCATTGAGATTGATATTTGCTGTGGGCTTTTCATAGATGGCTTTTAAGGTGCTGAGGAATGTTCCCTCAATCCCTACACTTGGAAGAGTTTTGATTAGAAATGGATGCTGTATTTTGTCAAATGCTTTCTCTGCATCTATTAAGAGGATCATAAGGTTCTTGTTTTTTCTCTTGTTGATGTGATCTATCACATTGATTGTTTTACGAGTGTTGAACCAACCTTGTGTCCCAGGGATAAATCCCACTTGGTCATGGTGAATAATCTTCTTAATGTACTGTTGGATCCTATTGGCTAGTATCTTGTAGAGAATTTTTGCATCCATGTTCATCAGGGATATTGGTCTGTAATTCTCCTTTTTGGTGGGGTCTTTGTCTGGTTTTGGAATTAAGGTGATGCTGGCCTCATAAAAGGAGTTTGGAAGTATTCCATCCCTTTCTATCTTTCAGAACAGCTTTATTAGAATAGGTATTTTTTTCTTCTTTAAATCTTTGATAGAATTCCCTTGGGAACCCATCCGGTCCTGGACTTTGGTGTCTTGGGAGGTTTTTGATGACTGCTTCAGTTTCCTCCCTAGTTATTGGCCTGTTCAGGTTTTCTATTTCTTCCTATTCCAGTTTTATAGTTTGTGGTTTTCTAGAAATGTGTCCATTTCTACTGGATTGTTTAATTTATTGGTATATAGCTGCTCATAATATGTTTTTAAATAGTTTGTATTTCCTTGGTCTTGGTTGTGATCTCTCCTTTTTCATTTCTATTTTATTAAGTTGAGTCTTTTCTCTTTTGTTTTGAATAAGGCTGGCTAATGGTTTATCTATCTTATTAATTCTTTCAACTCCTGGTTTTGTTGATCTGTTCCACAGTTCTTCTGGTCTCTATTTCATTGAGTTCTTCTCGAATCTTTATTAACTCTCTTCTGCTTGGTGTAGGTTTTATTTGCTGTTCTTTCTCCAGTTCCTTTAGGTTCAAGTTAGATTGTGTATTTGAGTTTTTTCCAATTTTTTGAGGGATGCTTGTATTGTGATGTATTTCCCTCTTAGGACTGCTTTTGCTGTATCCCAAAGATTTTGAAAGGTTGCATCTTCTTTTTTGTTAGTTTCCATGAATCTTTTTAATTCTTCTCTAATTTACTGGTTGACCCATTCATCTTTTACCAGGATGCTCTTTAACCTCCATGTGTTTGAGTTTCTTCCAAGTTTCTTCTTGTGATTGAGTTCAAGTTTCAAAGCATTGTGGTCTGAAAATATGCAGGGGACAATCCCAATCTTTTGATACTGGTTGAGACCTGACTTGTGACCCAGTATATGGTCTGTTCTGGAGAAAGTTCCATGTGCACTTGAGAAGAATGTGTATTCAGTTGCATTTGGATGCAAAGTTCTGTATATATCTGTGAAATCCATCTGGTCCAGTGTATCATTTAAAGCCCTTGTTTCTTTGGAGACATTGTGCTTAGAAGAAATATCATTTGCAGAAAGTGCTGTGTTGAGGACTCCTACTATTAGTGTATTATTATCTAAGTGTGTGTTTACTTTGGTTATTAATTGATTGATATACTTGGCAGCTCCCACATCAGGGGCATAAATATTCATGATTGTTAGGTCGTCTTGTTGGCCCTTTAAGGATGATATAGTGTCCCTCTTCATTTCTTACTACAGTCTTTGGGGTAAACTTTAATTTATCTGATATGATGATTGCTACCCCAGCTTTCTTTTGAGGACCATTTGAATGGTAAATGGTTCTCCAGCTTTTCATTTTCAGACTGGAGGTGTCCTTACTTCTAAAATGAGTCTCTTGTAGACAGCAAATAGACGGGTCTTGCTTTTTTATCCAGTCTGAAACCCTGCGTCTTTTGATGGGATCATTTAGCCCAGTCACGTTCAGAGTTACTATTGAAAGATAGGAATTTAGTGTCATCATAATACCTATTCAGTCCCTGTTTTTGTGGCTTATTTCTTTGGGCTTCCTCTTTCTTTCGTAGAGTCCCCCTTAATATTTCTTTCAGAGCTGGTTTGGTGGTCACATATTCTTTCATTTTCTGCCTCTTTTGGAAGCTCTTTATCTCTCCTTCTATTCTGAATGAGAGCCTTGCTGGATAAACTATTCTTGGCTGCATGTTCTTGTCATTTAGTACCCTGAATATATCCTGCCAGCCCTTTCTGGCCTGCCAGGTCCCTGTGGAGAGGTCTGCTGTTAATCTAATACTTCTCCTCATATAAGTTAGGGATCTCTTGTCTCTCTCTGCTTTAAGGATTTTCTCTTATCTTTGGAATTTGCAAGTTTCACTATTAAATGTCGAAGTTTGAACAAAGTTTATTAATTTGGGGTGGGGAGACCTTTCTATCTCCTGGATCTGAATGCCTGTTTCTCCCCCCAAACTAGGGATGTTCTCAGCTATGATTTGTTCAATTATGCTTTCTGGCCCTCTGTCTCTCTCAGCGCTCTCTGGAGCCCGATTATACATAGATTTTTCCTTCTGAAGCTATCACTTACTTCCCTTAATCTTTCTTCATGGTCTTTTAATTGTTTTTCTCTTTTTTCCTCAAATTCCTTCCTTGCCATCAACTTGTCTTCTATGTCACTCACTCTTTCTTCCACCTCATTAACCCTCGCCATTGGGACCTCCAGCTTGGATTACATCTCATTTAATTGATTTTTAATTTCGGCCTGATTAAATCTAAATTCTGCAGTCAAGAAGTCTCTTGATTCCTTTATGCTTTTTTCCAGAGCCACCAGTAGCTTTATATTTGTACTTCTGAATTAATTGGCTTTCTGACATCGAATTGTAATCCAAATTCTGTAACTCTGTGGCAGGGAGTACTGTTTCTGATTCTTTCTTTTGTGGTGAGTTCTTCTTTCTAGTCATTTTGCTCAGTGCAGAGTGGCTTTATGAGTGGGCTGAGTCAAGAATATCAACCACAAGCTAAGTAAATTTCACGCTAGATAATTCTGCTGAGGTCAGAGACCAGAAATTGAAAACAAATATCAGATCGAAATAAAACAAAAAGACCACTAAATTGAAATACAAATTTTTAAACAAAGTAGTAAAGCATAAAAGGCCAAGAATCCCAAAGACTATTTCTACTCCCAATAGAAAAAAAGAGAAAAAAAAGAAAAAAAAAGGGGAGAAAAAAAAGAGGGGGTACTGGGAGATGGTGGTGGTGACGAAGTTGTAGTGGAGGGAAAATGTAGTCTACCTGAGGGGTTCTAGAGTGTGATCCTCTTGTTTCTGATTATATTAAGTTCTGTACGTTAGAAGATGCTTAGTCCCAAATTTATATAAACCAGAAATGCTTGTAGAAGGCCCCAACATTGACCATCAAAACATAAATTATATAAAAGAGGGGGGCAGAATGGGGATGAGGAATATCACAGAATGAACCAGCATGGTATACGACTTGGTTCTGGGTGCATGCTGGTCATGTTTTAGAAGATATTAACTTACTCCATTGTAGAACAAAATGAGGCAGAGAAAACAAGAAACACACACACACAGAGAACACATATCTTGTATATCTTCCACAATTAAGTTGAGTATGTTGAAGGGAATCTAGAAGTGGAAAATATACCTAGGACCTGTAATTGTAGAAATATGGAAGTCAAAATGAAGAATCTTAAAAATGAAGAGGTGGTAAAATATTGTAGTTAAGGTGGAAAAAGAGAAAAAAATTGGAAATTTACAGTCTGATATAAAAACTAGTTGTACTGGAAAAAGGAAGAAAAAATAAAAAGGAGAAGTATCCTCTGGTTCCATATACCATAAATCCCTTGACTTCCCCTGGAGCTTCCTAGCGCTGCTCGATCAAGAACTTGCTCTTCCCCTTGTACTTGCAGCTGGTCTTCTGGGGGAGGGGCTGCTGTGCTGATTCTCAGGTGTGTGCACCTGGGGGAGCTGCCCTGCTCCCTACCGGATGCTGGGCTCAGTGGGAGCTGTTGACCCTGTGAGGCCTCTGTTCCCTGCGGGCCCGCCCCTCCCAGGCACAGGGTGACACAAGGGGGAACAACACTGATGGCTGCCGGGTCTCCAGCTCTGGAGCTAGCTCCCCCAGTAACTACCGCAGTCTCCCAGTCCGCACTAGATGCTAGTGCACTAGATGCTAGATCCGGCATAGATGCTCCGGGTACTTATCTGCACAGCTTGGGGGTGCCCAGTGGCAGGAGAGTCCTCGCCATCCTGTGCCCTCCTCGCCTCCGCCTGTCCCCGGGGGGAGCACAGGATCCTGGGCTGTGTCCCCCGGGCCCTGGGCTCGGGGCCTGCGCTGCTGGAATCGTGCTCCTGGGCCGCGGCTTCCAAAGGCAGCAGGTGCGGCCCCCTCCACCCGAAGCCCCCGCCTGACCCCTGGCTTCTCCCCGAGGCCCCCCGGGCGCGGCTCCAGCCTTTACCGAGCTAAGCCTGCAGTGCGCAGTGCGCTCTCCCCTGGGACCCACTCCTCTGTTAGTGACCCTGGGAACCTGGGGGCTCCACTGCCCCTCCTGCGGTCCTGACCGAGTTCCCTGTGAGAGCCTTTCCCTCCAGGAAGAATCTGGTGCAGATTTTTAAAGTTTCCATTTCTCCAGGGCTGGGCTTTCCTGTCCCCAAGGCTCTTGCAGCCCCCCTTAGCTCGGGTCCTCCCGGGGGCCCATTTCCCACTGGATTCTTTTTTTTTTTTTCCCTTGTCTTTTTTTTTTTTTTTTTTCCTTGTTAGAAGTGAAAACCCTTCTCTCTGTAGCATTCCAGCTGTTCGCTCTTTAAATCTCAAGTCGAATTCTTAGGTTTTCAGATGGTTTGAAAGTTATCTAGGTAAGTTGGTGGGGACAGGTAACTTGGGGACCCTACTCCTTCACCATCTTGCCCCGCCCCTTATTGCTCTAAATATTAACATGTATCCACGCTTTGAATTGTTAGGAGTTCATAACACATTATGACATTAATGGTTTAATGCATATGTCTTAAAACAAAGAAGAGTACTTTGTAATCAAAATGTGAACAAGATCTTATATATGAATTTGCACTTGTTATTCCCTGCTGTGTTTGAACATCAAGTTTACAACTCATCATTATCATTATTATTCATTATTATAATTGTAGTAGTGCATGGGATAGATAATCCCAAACAGAATAATGTAAAAACCACTCATACTTGATTTTAAACTATTGTTGAAGCAAGGGAAATACGTTTAGATTAAAAATGGAAATCCACATGTGGACAATCATAATTAACTGAGTGCCTAAGCTAACATAGAGTTTCTAACCTAATGTTAGGCTTATTGAGTTAACTAATGAAGCTGCAATGTGGGAGTCTTAGGATAGCAAAAGCATATTTAAGATTTTGAATAGATCCCAGAATGAAAAAAATAACTTACACGATTTTAATATTTCTAGATTCTCTATATACAACTTTGATATGCCTAATGAAGGCCACTTCTACAAGTCAAATCATTCAGTACATTTAAAATAAAGGATAAATGATAGTTTTATTTGAAATGTTTAGTTATTTCATATACAATGCTAAACTTTGGGAATAATAAAATTGAGTAATATGTGTTTCCTTCCATTGTCTCTTGGTTGAGCATTGGTGTTGCTAATATTCAAGAGAGGATAATAATTTAGTAAAATTTAAATTACCTTTCCATTTTGAAAAGTAAATTTTTGTCTTTATTAGTTAGGAAGGCAGTTAACACTTGAACATCATTTGAGTCGCCTAGCTCCTTATTCATGGCCCCTAGCATTTCCTTACATTTGTTACTATGGCAAACTTTAATGTTGTAAGACTTCTATTAGGGATGAAACCCACACTTAATTTCATTGACATAGGAGAATAGAAGAGGAATACAAATATAATTATTGGATATGCTAATAGATCTTATCCTTTAAAATTATTGATTAGGTAATATTTGGTTCAAAAGTAGAAAAAACTGAAAGGCATAGAATGGGATAGGCCTTGCCCCTGATCCTGCAACCATATTCCCAACCCAGCTTACACACACACACACACACACACACACACACTTCATGCACCCATTCATTATTTTTAGTATACTGATTCAAAGATTATTTATGACAATATAAACAAATAGTACATATGTACTTATTTTATACAGAAATACACTGACTGTTCCTCTGTTGCTTTTTTCACCTGATAATACACTTTTGAGATCTTTTAACTTTATTTCATTTTTTATTAACATATGTGTTTCCTAATCTTTTTAAAAATAGTTTTAATTAAAGTGTAGTTGACATGTAATAATCAGTTAGTTTCAGGCATACAACATAATAATTCAACAATTATTATATTATATTATATTATATTATATTATATTATATTATATAATTATATATTATCTTTTATATTATTATTATATATATATTATATAGGCAGAGACACAGGAAGAGGGAGAAGCTGACTCCCTTCAGGGGTCCAATGAGGGACTCGATTCTGGGACCCTGGGATCACTACCTGAGCCAAAGGCAGATGCTCAACCACTGAGCCACCCAGGGGTCCCATAACTGGAAGTTTATACCTCTTAATTCCCTTCACCTATTTTGTTCATCTTTTTACCCCTTCCCCATTGGCAACCACCAGTTTTCTATATGTATGGTTCTGTTTCTCTCTTTGTTGTTTGTTTGTTTTGTTTTGCTTTTTGGATTCCATATAAGATTTACTTATACTGGTGCATGGAGGGATTTCCCACTAGCTTTTAACGTGTTATTCAGTAGTATGTATACTTATTCAATATGTATATATAAAATAAAGCATTCAAATAATAACTATTAGTGGTCATGAGTGGTGGTTTTCAAACTTTTCTATTACAAGCTTATGCATATTCGCTACATACAAAATAATACATAGTTTTGTACTGTGTAATTTCTTGCATTGGAGAAATATTTGTAGGGTAAACACTTGGAGATAATACCTGATTACCCTCCATACATGCTGCATGGATTTGAACTACCATCTGAAATATATAGAATGCTGGTTTTCCCTAGCATACATAGTTGAAAAAAGTACATTTTCAAACTTGGATCTTTGTCGATCTCCTGGGTTAAACAGATATCTTAGTGTAGTTATTATTTGCATTTTCCTCTTAGTGAGAGAGGTTGAGCATCCTTTTATTATAAAGAGCCATTTGTATTTTTCCTTCTGTGAACTGTTTGGTACATTGTTATTTTTCTTTTGAGTTGTCTTTATCTTGTATATTGTTAGGATTATTTTATATAGTAGGGATATTTTCCTACTGTGAAGTGAGTTTCAGATACTTTTTTATCACAATTTAACTTTTACTTTTGATTTTGTCTATAGCATTACTATGTCATATAGATTCTTCATGTTATTATTTACAATTGTTTTCTTTAGTTTTTTAAACATTAAAGTGTAATAGAAATGTTCTCATATAAATATAAAGGAATAGACATTCATTTATGATAAAAATCCTCTACAGAGTAGGCTTAGAGGGAATGTGCTTCAACATAATAAAGGCTTATAAGAGCAACCCACAGGCAGCATCATACTCAATGGTGAAAAACTGAAAGTTTTTTCCCTATGGTCAAGAACAAGACAAGAATGTCTACTTTCATCACTTTTATTCACATAATACTGGAAGTCCTAGCACACAATTAGACAACATAAATAAAAGGCACCTGAATTGGTAAGGAGGAAATAAAATTTTCACTTTTGCAGATGACATGATACTGGCTATAGAAAACTCTAAAGACTTTGCCAAAAAACTACTAGAACTGATTATCAAATTCATTTAAATCTCATGACACAAAATCAATGTACAGAGATCTGTTGCATTCCTATATACTAATAATGAAGCAGCAGAAAGTGAAATTAAGAAAACAATTCCATTGTTCCATTTATAATTGCACCAAAGCAATAAAATATCTAGGAATAAACTTAACCAAGAGATAAAAGACCTGTGCTCTCAAAAACTATAAAACATTGATAAAATAAATTGAGATGATGCAAAGAAATGGAAAGATATTCCATGCTCATGGATTAGAACAAATTTTGTTAAAATGTGTATACTACCTAAAGCAATCTATAGATTTAATGCAGTCCCTATCAGAATACCACCAACATTTTTTATGGAGCTATAGCAAACAATCTTAATATTTGTATGGAACCACAAAAGATCTTTAATAGCCAAAGCAGGCTTGAAAAAAAAAAAACAAACAAACTGGATGTGTCACAATTACAGACTTTAAGTTATATTACAAACTGGTAGGAATTAAGACAGCATGGCACTGTCATAAAAATAGATACACAGATCAGTGGAACAGAACAGAAAACCCAAAAATAAACCCACAATTATATATGGTCAATTAATTTCAACAAAGGAGAAATGAATATCCAATAGAAAAAAAATCAGTTTCTTCAACAAATGGTATTGGGAAAACTGGATGGCTGTTTGCCAAAGATGAAACTGGACTGCTTTCTCTCACTGTGCATAGAAATAAACTCAAAATGTATTAAAGATCTAAATGTGAGACCTTAAACCATAAAAATTGTTGAGGAGAACATGGGCAGTAATCTCTCTGACATCAGTGACAGCAATGTTCTTCTAAATATGTCTCCTGAGGCAAGATAAATAAAAGCAAAAGTAAACTATTTAGGACTTCATTAAAAAAAAAAAAAAAAGTTTCTTCACAGCAAAAGAAGCAGTGAACAAAAAGGCAACTTACTGAATGGGAGAAGATATTTGTAAATGACATATTCAATAAAAAGTTATTATCTAAAATATATAAAGAACTGATGTAAAAAACACTCTAATTGGGCAGCCTGGCTGACTCAGCAGTTTAGTGCCACTTTCAGCCCAGGGCGTGATCCTGGAGACCCAGGATCGAGTTCCGCGTGGTGCTTTCTGCATGGAGTCTGCTTCTCCCTCTCCTGTGTCTCTGCCTCTCTCTCTTCTCTGCGTCATAATTAATTAATTAATTAATTAATTAAAATCTTTAAAAATAAAAATAAAAAAACACTGATTAAAAATGAGAGAAGACAGGAACAGACATTTTTCCAAAGAAGACATACCAGTGGCCAACAGACACATGGAAGGATGTTCAACATCACTCTTCATCAGAAGAATATAATTCAAAAATACAATGAGATATCACCTCAATATAATAAACAGAAGAACTCAAAGTGTTACTGAAGATGTGGAGAAGAAGGAGCCCTCATGCATTGTTGATGGGAGTATAAATTGGTGGGGCCACTGTAGGAAATAGTATGGAGGTTCCTCAGAAAATTAAAAAATAGAACTGCCCTATGATCTAGGAATTACACTATTGGATATTTACTCCCAAAATAGAAAAAAAAAAAAACTAATTCAAAGGTATATATGAACTTCTATGTTTATTATAGCATTATTTTCAATAGCCAAACTATGGAAGCAGCTCAAGTGTCCAGTGATTGATGAATGGATAAAGAAGAAGTGGTACATACACAGACACACATACACACACACAGTGGAATATTATTCAGGCACAAAAAATTGTGAAATCTTGCCATATGCAACAGCATGGTTAGAGCTAAAGAGTATAATACTAAGTGAACTAAGTCAGAGAAAGACAAATGCCATATGATCTCACTTGTGTAGAATTTAAGAAACAAATGAGCAAAAAAAAAAAAAAGACATATCAAGAAACAGACTCTTAACTATAGAGAAAAATATGGTGGTTATCAAAGAGAAAGCAAGTTGGGGGATGGATAGATAGGCGATGATTAAAAAAGTGCCCTTATCCTGAAAAAAAAAATATATATGTATTTTTAAAGGAATACTACTATGGTGTTTTGTTGTTGCTTACTAATATTATATTCTTTTTACCTATACATTTTTATATTTTTCATGATATTAAATTATTACAGAATTTATCTTGATGTACCATATAGAACTTCAACTTCTTTTTTATCCCCCAGTTAGCAACTTCATTTTTCCAACATCAGTTAGGGAAAAGTTATTCCTATGAATGGGTTTAAAATGCAACTTTTGTCATAAAATTAATTATCATATGTCTTTGGGTTTATTTTGGACATTTTTCTGCTTTTTTATTTTGTATGAAGCATTCATTTCTCTCATTGGCCAGTACTACATTTTCTCCTTAACTGAGGTTTAATGTATATTTAAATAGCTGGTAGTGCTGATACCCCTATATTGTTTTTTTAAATTCTATTTTAATTTGCATGTTATTTTGCTTATTAATTTATACCAAACAAAACTGTTTAACTTGTTACTTATTTGTACACCATTATCTTTGTTTAGTGTGTCTACTTTTGTATAATTATATATACATTTACAAAACTCACTAATGTGAACAAGGTTTCTGATAAACTTCTACTGAACCATAAAATGGCCTAAGCTTTGTAGGTATTGGTGACCTCTTTTAATAAACACGTATTTCCGGGATACTCTTTGGTGGTATCTTACTGGTCTTACATATGTGGAAGTAGGTGGTCCTTCTCAGTGTTTTGAATCATGGGATCAAGAATCAGATTACATAGATTCAGTTACATGGCTGTAGTTTTCTTACCTTTGTGACTGGGAAGAAGTAATTTAATCTCTCGGAGTCTCTGTTTCTTCTTAAGTATAGTAATTTTCTCTCTTCACAGACTTGTTGGTAAAAGTAAATGGGACTAGTAAAATAAAACTCTTATCAGAGTGGCTGAAATACATATTAGCTCTTCTAATGAACACTAAATATTGAAGGATATAGGGATCAGTGAAGGTGGCACACATACCCTCCTCCTCCTCCTTCTCCTCCTCCTCCTCCACCACTGCCACCACCAAAAATCTGAGGGGTCTCTGGTGACCCTTTTCAGCAGATTTTGTTCTGACTGGCACACGAAAGAAGAGAAATGCCACATAAACATGTCAAACAGATTTTTTTTCAGCTTGCTAACAATGCCAGATAGAACTAGAGGCAGAGAGAGTGGGCCAGAGGTATGCAGTGGTTGGAATCCTTTCTAGAGTTGGTCCCTGGACAGGAACTATGGCTCTGTTTTTAGTGATGAGACATATAACCTTCTCTTTCCCACCTCTTTTAAACCTGTTTGTCTTTATTCCTTTTTTATCCTGTGAACTTCCTATATCCTTCAAATAAAATCCTGTTTGGATTAATTTAGCCAGAATTTGTTTCTTTACAATGCAAAGATTAAATAATATCCCCCAGTTCACACAGCTAAAAGTACTCCATGCCCTATTGTTAAACAACAAAAGCTAAATTTAAACTGATGAAAACTTAGCTTGACATTTAAAAGAGGTGATTTATAAGTAAATCATATCTGATTTAGACATCTCCTCTACAGGAGACTACTCTGAACTCAAGGTCTCTAATTCTGTGATAGGATTTCCTTCAGTTTTATTTTATTGAATGAATCCTCTTAAACAATATTTCGATAATTATTTTTTGTTAAGAGTGACTGAAATACATGTTAGCTCTTCTAATGAACTCTAAATATTGAAGGATATAGGGATTAGTGAAGGTGGCATACACAGCCTCCTTCTCCTCCTCCTCAAGAAATATGTGTGTATTTCTTATCACAAGACAACTAATTGCTCAGATATATTGTACTGAGAACCTTCCAAACAAATATTATCTGTTTCTGTTGTCATTCTGGATCCTGATAATAATAATCATAAACATTTGACTGGAGTTGGGCTTCATTAGTGGTTTTAATATTTTTTTGCCATATCTTCATCTGCCATGTCTAGCATGATCATTCAGTGTGGCCCAATTATAGCCATTCTATTTACAGTGAAGTCAGAATCCCATTAATTTCCTAATGAACTGATACTGATTTTATTTTCTGCAAGCTGGTGATGCATCAGAAGTCATTGTTAATTTACTTTCAAAATGAGGTCCAATGAATTTTCTCTGCTGCAGAAATTGCAAAAAAGAAAGAAAACTCTAATTGGTCTAATAACACCTGTTTTTAAATTAGTAGCCTGACTGGAGGATAAGTGCTCCCATTTCCGAAGGGACCTATCTGTGTGCTTCCCTTCAGATAGGATCCCTCCTCCTACAAGTAAGATACTCGAGATACGACAGGGACTCCTTGTCCATAAGAAGCAATTTGCAGTGGATCCCCCACTCTGCTTTTCTTAGCACTGCCCTAGGTCATTCAGTTTTGAATCTATGTTACAATTAAGTTATGGAAATATTTTGGAAAGCCTGCTAACTAAAAGTGTGAGGAAGTGGCTGGGTAAATTTTCTCCCAAAACATTGGTTGATGTCTAATGTGTGTATGAGACAAATTATCTATAATATGGTACCACTGACTTCTCCTGAAGTGCCTTTTTCTCAGCCTTTTAACATGCAATTATTGTCAGTTGTGTTAACTGGTAAGAGGAAATGAAAAGGTGACGGAATACAAGGAAGGCCAAACATCACTCTATAGAAACGATTTTAATCTTTATGTCTGTTACATGCACATTTGAGGATTCTAGATGGTAATTCTTGATCTCAGCCCTTCTTCTAAAGTGCTGCTTGGGGCTCTGGTATAGAGAGATGTTTGTAGTAGAGATCAGAATGATCAGGGGCCAAATTTTATTCTAAACAGAAACAAACTACTATGCTCAACATTGGGCCCTAGAACCAACCTCATCCAGTTCTGAAAGGTTTCTAGGTGAATGCTGTGACTCTCTTGAATTGAAGGACAACTTGCCAATAAAGAGGACAATTTAATGCTCCCTGAAGTTAAAACTAGCAAAATAAGAACCCCTTATAAAGCTTCATAGATCACAACTCTTACAAGTTAATAATCGTTTCGTAATTCCTTTGAGTCTCCATTTTCTCCATCTATAAAGTGGAGAAGGAAGTCTACTCTGGAAGATCTTTTTGAGGATTAAGTGAAACATTTTTAAAATACCTAAAGTTCTTTCTGAAGAAAAAAAAATAAAAATAAAGTTCTTTCTGGCTCATTGAGGTGCTTGCAGGTATTTTCCCCACACAGTCTCACAATTTTAAGAAAGGAAATAGATAATCCACTATAATATTCAGCCATATTAAAATGGATCCTCTTGATAATAGTTTTACAATTTTAAATCTTTAACTGAGGATCGCCTTTCCATATTCAAATTGATTTCACTTATAAATTGGATTCAAGAAACAAAACAGATGATTATAGGAGGAGGGAAGGAAAAACAAAATAAGATGAAAACAGATAGGGAGGCAAACCATAAGAGACTCTTAACTATAAAAAACAAACTGAGGGTTGCTGAAGAGAAGGTAGGTGGGGGGATAGGGGAATTGGGTGATGGGCATTAAAGAAGGCACTTGATGTAATGAGCAACCAATATAACTGATGTTTTATGCAACTAATGAATCACTAAATTCTACCCCTGACACCAATAATAGAGTATATGTTAACTAAATTTAATTTAAATTAAAAATTTAAAAAAATCTAGTCTTATGAAGACATATAAGTAGATGAAAGTCGAGGATAAAAGAATGTTCATGGACCAAATAAGTATATTGTTAACTTGTCAATCTTCTTGAAAAAGAATAGTGTTTGCATATTTTGTGGACCAGTCAGATACAACTTTTTTGGTGGAAATAATTCATAATTTGGTTGTAAAGTGGACATTAGTTTGCAAAGTCCTGTTTTGCTGTTGTACTAAAGTTGGATTTAGAAAATACAATGATTTGAATTATTCAACACCACAGATGTCCTCCAATCTTCACAATTGTTATAACCCAAAGACCCAAACAGAGTGAAAATGAGACCTCAGGCTCTAAAGAAATTAGAAAGATAAGTCACAAATCTGTAATGGACAGATAACAGGAAAAGAGTAGGATGAACATGTGATAGCTGGCATGTGGCCAGACAGAATCTGAAAAATGAGTTCCACCAAAATGAAAGATGAAAAATGTGATTTATTTTGTAGTTACCTATTTTTGCTTGGAAGATTGGATGGGGAAGCTACCATCTTCTTAGTTATATTAGGATGCAATAAGTAGATATTCATCTATAAGCTGATTTAACCATTTCTTTAGCAATGGTAATAAGAGGTGCTGCTGACTGAGTTAAGAATGCAAGGGTTTTGGGGCAGCCCCGGTGGCTCAGTGGTATAGCGCCGCCTTCCGCCCAGGGCGTGATGGAGACCCAGGATCGAGTCCCATGTTGGGCTCCCTGCAGGGAGCCTGCTTCTTCCTCTGCCTGTGTCTCAGCTTCCCTCTCTCTCTATGTCTCTCATGCATAAATAAACAAAATATTAAAAAAAAGAATGCAAGGTTTTGAATGAGGAAAAAAGGCTGTATTTAAAGCTGTTTCTCCCCTTTCTGGCTGTTTGACATGCGATAAATGTGGCTATTCCTATATTTGTTTCAGTTTTCATATCTGTAAATTGAGTATGTGTACCTCATAGGGAACCGTTTTCCTGTGATTAAACAAGAAAGATAAATAAAACATTTTAGTTCAGTGCCTGGTGTGTGTGTGTGTGTATATATATATATATATATATATATATATATATATATATATAGTATGAGGTAAGTAATTAAATAATTGTTACTGTTTATTGAGTTTCTATTATGTATTTGGTATCATATTTAATATCTTAGATGACTTATGTCATTTAACTTTTACATCTTCAGCTTGCTAAAAATATTATCTTTTTTTGAAAAGATAGGGGACCCAAGACCCAGAGAATTTACGTGATTTGTCCAGATTTACCCAGCAGTGGTAGGTCCTTGAATTGAACCCATAGCTTTCTGACCTTCAAGTCTTAGTATTACATTTCTATTTTTTTCCTCATGACCTTGGTACTATCCTATTTTGCATCTCTCACCTTAAAGACTTAATTGCTTTGCAGGCAGCCATTATTAAAAATTATTTAAAACTACTTTATAATATTGTTCTCTGGAGTTTTCTACATGTTTGTTCTTCTCCAGACACTTCACTGATTCCCCTAAAGAACAAAAATGAGTCATAAAATATTTACGTTGCCATTTCACCTAGGACAGAACTAACACAGGGGTGCATTATTATAGCTGCTAAATAAATATCAAAGTAATACAGCTATATTTTGCTACAGTGTGATTCAGGTTAGAGTTTACATTTAGTACATCTTTCAGTATTACAGTATTTAGACTAACTGAATGTGGAAACAATTCCAATTTACCTAAATGAGAAATTGACACAAAATAATTACAAAGAATGTTACTTTATCCCAAGACTTTCTAATGAAGCAATATTTTTTTTTATAAAATATCTCTCTGCCTTTATAATTTCCTCACTTTTCCAGTAACTATATAGCTGAAACTTCTGGACATAGAAAAAGAAGCCTTGCCTCAACCAGTACTTGTTCAAGGATAGTAATTCTGACTTACAGTGAGCTTAATTAATTTCTTTTGTTGTCATTTTCTTTCTACATTGAAGCTGACTGTATGAAGCTATTGCAATGAAGATAAAGTAAGCAGAGCCTTTGACCTAACCATCTCAATTTCAGATTTGGACTCTATCACTTGCTTCATGCTGTCCCTTCTTACAGAGAACTGTCAGAATGATTGGACTCTATTTTGGAGAGAGCTAGATGACTAGACCATCTACACTGGCAGAAAACCACAGTAAAAATACACGCATTCAGAAAAAAAAAAAAAGAACACGCATTCATAGTGTATGTGTGTGCAGTTCTCCTTAAGTAGCTACTTTCCAATCAATAAGTATTTATTAGTACATGTTCTATATCAGACACTACCAAAATGCTATTGGAGAAACAGACAAATTTATACTGTACTTCTTGGAATATAAACTTACACCAAAGATGCTAAAATGAATAAAGTATATAAAGGCTTAATAAATATTATGATTTTTAAATATAAGGCTATAGCATTTAGCATGATGAATTTCGTAATAAATGGTGTCAATATTAACTTCAGTAGGTATTCAGAAAAGGAGAGACCCATTTTTGGCAAGGGATTTTATGGAGAAAACTGTCCTTGGCCATGGCCACTTCTTTCTAGTGATTGCTGGTAATCTCAGATGCTAATTCTGTATTAAACCTGCTTTACTTGAACTCCTCTAATCTCCTGTTGTCTATGATTCTTCTCTGTCTGCAAATATGTGACACTTTGGACCTTCTCTAGCTCCCCAGCATTAGGTCCAACAGTGATAGTTAGGCTGGTGTGCTTTGTACAATGCCCATTATATATGAGCATTGTTAATTTATCTCAGGTGGATGCTCTCCTCTTTCTTTCTCTAAATTATATGCTTCTCTTTGAGAATATAATTCACTGGCCCTGGGTTAAACAGTTCTGAGATCAGCCGTACTTTTCTGGTCATGTCTTAAACCATACTGAGACCAAGTAAAACTAACTTAGCTGAGAACTTTTTCATCAAAAGTTGCTTTTCAAGACTTTCATTCTACTTTGTCCAATAAATTTTACTCAGTTCCAGCAATTTACCCAAGATATATGTTAAATTACTCCAGCTTAGGACCCAAAACCCTATAAACATCCTTCCCTAATTTTTTCACTTTTGAGATACTAGTAGGACTCTGCTAAATTGGTATTCTCCATTATTTGGTTTATAGTAGACCAAATAAACAGCTTTTTGGGGGGAGTCAGTAGTCAGTACCTTCTAAATGGGGTTTTCTTTCTAATGCTCTACACTTTTCAACCTCATTTGATCTCAGATGGCATTGTAACCAAATAGTTTAAACAGTAGAAATTTAATGATCATAGAATGATCACATTCTAAAAGGCAATATGAAGGAAAGAGAAAGAACAGTGATAAATCATAAAACCTATAAGTAACTGCAGATTCTGGTTTTAAGAATGGGTTCTTTAGTTCTGAGTCTGCAATGACGAGAATCCATAAGTACCCGAGTATCTTTTCTCCTTTAGTATTCAACTTTAATAATTACTATGTTATGGACCAGGCATGAATCTAAGTGTCTTACATATATCATTTTATTCTAAAATTACAACAAACCTTTAAAGTTTTAATTTTTCCTCATTTTATAGCCAAGAAAACTAAGTCACAGAGAGATGGATTAACTTGTCTTTAGGCACAAAGTTAGCAATTGGCATGGCAAGGAATAAAATCTAGGTGACATCACAGAAGAAATGAGACTTCAAGCATCTCTGTTATACTGCCTTCTTGAAATATATTAAGTTCTTATTTGTCTTGAAATGGCATATGGGCACATTGATTGTGACCACATTTAAAACATTAACCAGATGGGTAACGGATGATTTATTCTTCTTATATTATGAACTTAAACATAATTTAATAGCTCTCACTATTATCAATTGTGCATGCTAATTTCTTGTATTATAGTTTTATGTAAACTGTATGAGCATCTTTTGTTTGAAAATTCTGAGTATCTACATATATTAATGCCACTTCACACTTTGGTTTTGTACTTTTATGTCAAATTTGAGTGGTTTATGATGAAAATAATACTAAAATATATTTAAAATTCTTCATTACAGTGTGACTATAAAATGCTTAGTTATTTTTAAAAGCAATGATAGATTGTCTAATAAAAATGACTAGAATGAATATAGCAAGACTATTTTTGTCACCCTGTCTTCATTCCAAGGTTACCCTCCCTGATGTTATGATTTAAATTGCCTTTGTGTTTGTATTACTAGACATGGTAGATTAAAAAAATAAGCCTTAGTTGTGATTAAAGTTTGAGAACATGGCTCATAATTAATATTACTGAAGTGTGTGAAAATATACACAGTATGATCTTCATTTAATATATAGAACTGCATTTCTAAAGAATGAATATTTTATGATATTTAAAATATTTGAATTATAATTTATCTTTCAACTTAAATGGTAAGAGCAACATCATCCATTTTAGGAGTAATACTGTAACCTATGTTCATAAGACAATGTTCATGTCTTATACTTCTTAACTGACCCTTGCCTCTACTTCTTCTAACTTTCTCTCTACACGGGTGACAAACTGATTTTCTTAAAATGTAAAAACAGTCTTAAACCTCTTTATTACAATCATTTATTGACAAAAAAGTAAAATATAAATTCTCTTGCATGACATTCAATGTCCTACACAATTAGATAATAACTACTTGATAGGAAAACCATTCAGGATTTTTTTCTTTGTCTGAGTTAATATTGTTCTTTGATGTTCCTGTGCTTTGGTCCTATTATTCCTTTATTTTGGTATTTCTTCTACTCTCTAGTCTGCTAACATGTTTTTTAACTTTAAGGTCTATTACCACTGAATGCTCAAAGATACCTACTTAGTCAAAATTAGGTGTTTGGGTTCCTCAGATCTTTTTATATCTCTTCATTGAGCATGTGATTTGTTTCTGTCTTTTTGACCTAGGATGTTATTTATATGACTACCAGTTACCCTTGAAGATACGAAAAGATTTTATTCATCTTACATTTAAGACAAGTAACCACAGTGCCTTCGAAAATGAGGTGTTTTATCAAAGTTAAATTGTACTGAATGATGGATTCTCACTTATTAATTATTTCTGAGGATTCTATGTGAATGGTATGGCATGTGCTATTTTTAAAAGAATGTCTAAAAAGCCCCTAAGGGTTTTTAAATTTTGTACTGTAAAAAAAGATACTAAAACTAAAATGGATTATTTAACTTCATTTAAATAAAAATGTAAAAGAAATTAGAACTTCGCACTTTCTAAAGATAAATGTAGAGGGGAAAACTTGAAATATTTTTAAAATAAAAACATTAAAAATAAAATAAAAACGTTAACATAAGAAATAGAATGTGAAGTTTTAGTATGTATTATAATTTTAATAAAGAAAGTCAAATATGATACTTAGAATACTTTTAGTACAAATAGTAAAAAAATATAATAAATAAGCATGTAACAGAGACTATAGCAGCTAAAATAGGTGTAAGTTCAAGCAAATTTTAGATAAATTGTGCATCATGAGCTCTTGAGTAGTTATTTAAAAAAAATTAGAACTTATAAGAAGATGTATTTAAAATGCTAATATTAAGGATGTATACAAAAGTAATGCAATACTGAAGGAAGCCATTATAACAATATTGGTATTAATATTTCAAAATTAAACCTGAATTTTTGGTAACATTATATGAGTTAACTCCCAGGGAGCCTGACACAGTGGCAGCAACCTAAATCCATGCCCTCCAATATCCTTCAAACAAACAAATAAACAAACAAACAAACAAAAAAAACCATAACGTTGAGAAGAACATATAAAACTACCAAAAAATATGCTTTCAAAATAACTGGAAGAGGGGATCTGGTGGCTCAGCAGTTTGGCACCTGCTTTTGGCCCAGGACGTGATCTTGGAGTACCAGGATCGAGTCCCACATCAGGTTCCCTGATGGAGCCTGCTTCTCCCTCTGCCTCTGCCTCTGTCTCTGCCTCTGTCTCTGCCTCTGTCTCTGTCTCTCTCTCTCTGTGTCTCTCATGAATAAATAAATAAAATCTTAAAAAAAAAAAAAAAAGAAGACTAACTGGAAAACTAAGAATGCCCAAACTTTAATACATGAAAACAAACAAACACCAGATCCCAGCAAGCAATCTCTCATGCTCTTACTAAAATCTTTGTCATGAATAAGGGTACTTTAAGAAAAATTGTAGGGAAAAGAGAAGAGAGGATCTACTGGCTTATATCAAATTTCTCTTTAACTTCTCCATAAAGAACACCTCCACCCTATGTGTGAAAGTACCAAAAAAATGTCCTTGGTAAGTCAGAACACTGCTTGTAGGGCTTAAAATACATGCAATTTAAGGTGGTCATCTTTGAAATTTTTAACTTAGGGAAGTCAAAAGGTGTGAATAGATATCATTTGGAAATTGAATGGTTAAAAGTTAAAAGAAGCAAATTGGAAATTTTAGGGCACTGAAAAAATAAACAGAACAATGAAATGGAGTTATTTCCTTCCAGTGTTTTCCTTTCCAGTTTTCCTTCCAGTGTTAAACAAACTGGACCTGCCTGTACTTATAGAAGAGAATTTTAGTAAATTAGGAATCTTGTAAAGCACCTCAAATCCACAAAGTGAATAGATAGAAAGTAAATAATAATAGTGTAAAAACTTAAGAAATCAGAAATTGAGGAATGATACACTTTAGCTGATGAAATTGACTCACCTAAACTTAATTAAATATATTCAGACTGATTTTATATATCCAAAAAGTATTTAGGGAAATTAGAAATCATTTTTTTACAGGACTTTTTATTTATTCATTTGAGAGAGAGACCAGAGGGAGAAGAAGCAGACTCCCCTCCAAGTGGAGAGCCTGACATGGGGCTTAATCCCAGGACCCTGGAATCATGGCCTGAACCAAAGGCAGGTACTTAACTTACTGAGCCACCCAGGTGCCTCAGAAACCATTTTTTAATTACAAATTCAAAATTAAAAAAAATTAAAAAGCAGATTGATTGAAAGAGGTTAGGTTGGAAGAAGAATACATAATCAACTCCAATATTATTATTATTATTTTTAATAAATTAATTTTTTATTGGTGTTCAATTTACCAACATACAGAATAACACCCAGTGCTCATCCTGTCAAGTGTCCCCCTCAGTGCCCGTCACCCACTCACCCCCACCCCCCCGCCCTCCTCCCCTTCCACCACCCCTAGTTCGTTTCCCAGACCACCCCTAGTTCGTTTCCCAGACAACTCCAATATTAAAAGTAAATTACAAGACACCCAATAATAGACTAAATAGAACAGATTACAATAAAAATATAGTAAGAGACATTGAAGAAAGTCAAACATACAACAATGAAAATTAAGGTGAGAAGTGAAACAAGTCAGAAATAAAGTAGTGAAAATAAAAGGTTAATTAACTAAGAAAATGTGCCTAATTATTAGAGGCCCTGAAGAAGAAAAAAAATGATATTTAAATATTTAAATTCATAAACCAAGGCCATTCCCCAGGTAACATAAAGCTTGAGTGAACATATCCAAAGGACATCTGAATAATTGTGAAAAATTAACCAAAAATGATCAATCCCTAGATGTAATACTATAAAATTATTAAACTCAAATCATCAATTCCTTGAGATCAAATATTCAATAACTTACTGTGGTAATGTCTTCACATAGCCAGTGAGCACACCTAACTCCAAGAATTTGTCTTCTAAATATCCATTATCCAATAAAAGAAACCAGGACTCCTGGAGAAGTGGCTAACTCTTTGTTAGGGAAGGACAATACAAAATGAGTCTGGAAGATCCTGTGGTCCCATAAAATAAGGAAATGCTCACAAAGTGATGGGAAAGTGTCAAAAAGACATAGAGTATGCATTTTTCTTCTTGCCAAATTGAAATAACAAGTAACTGGATTTAACGTCCTACCTGAAACAATAACAACAAAACAGACAGGGTATGAAATAATAGTTTCAAGACACTAGATACAAGGAAATAAAAACAGTGATCCCTGAGAGATGGGGAAACAAATGAGGTGTGTACTACGATTGTCCCAGCTTACTCCTTGATGTAGTTTCTGGGTTGTCATTGAGGGAGGGGAAACCCACAGAGCTCACAAGACTCCTAGAGTTAGGATATGCAGCTGAAGAATCTAGGGAAGTAATATAGCTAGAGTTTATGGGCGGAATATTGCTGATAGATCTCTTCGAGAATTGGTGAATATATTGTGTTTCAGTAGTACACAAATGCTCTGCAGCTTTGTCTTGCTTGCTCTTTCTCTCTTTCTTGTCTTCTCTGCTGTTGCTCATAATTACACTCAGCCAGAGATGTGTGAATAACACTCTTTGGTCTCTCACAAGAGTGTATACATCCTTGCTGATATCCACAGCCTTCTAGACCTTTGCAGTCATATCATTGCACACTACATCTGTCTCGTTCCCCAGACTGTCCTGATAATTTGAGGCTAGTCTGTCAATTTATTGCTTTTCCAAGTCAGGATGGCTTCATCATTGGCCTTCTCCATTCATTTTCCATGGATTGGTATTGCTATGGTTCCAGTACCCAGGTGCATGGAGTTTTTCTGCCCCTCTCCAGTGTCATTGATTGTCACAGCACTACTTTGCCAATGTGGTGGTCAGTGAGGAGGATAGAGGGATAGTATGGAGTAGCCATACTGGATCCACTAAAACTGGATTTCAGTGATCTGTCTTAAATAAATGCCTCTTGATTTGTTGTTTGCCTCAGTTTCTAGACCTGTTTTTGATATCTCATCTAGTTTTATAGTTGATTTTTGAAGAGAGATGTGTGTGTGTGTGTGTGTGTGTGTTTCTCTATCTGCCATTCTGTAATTTTTTAGTCAGGGTGCCCATTCTCTAGTTCCAGACTGGCTGAAATGGTTACACTGAACTTTCCTGGCTGCCATTATTTTTTTTTTTCTGTCTGCCATTTTTAGTCAGCATTAAAATAAAGTAATGACTAGAAGACCCAAGAAACCCTTCATTAGGAAAAATTCGATCATTGAATTATTTGTAATAAAGTTTTTATGTATACAGCTTGGGAGGCATCATATTAATCTGTAAATGGCAGGTTTTTTTAGTCTCAGTTCATCTCCAAACTGTGTATGGGCACAGGCCACTGACTTTTTTACCTTCAAATCTCAATTTCCTTTTATAAGGTAAGTGTAAACATTTCTTTATATAAAATAGTGTTATTGGCCTACATTTTTTAAAAGCCTTATTTTTAAAAGAGCTTTTTTGTTTCAGAAACTCTATAGTCCTATTGAGAAAATAGCTAGATGTCAGTTTTCACAACAAATACCTGGGAAGTCTAAAATAAATGTGGTTGATGTGTGACTTGTCTCCAATTTGGAGGCAGAAGATGGGATTGAATTCCTATTGTTATATGTGAATATTAATATTGTAACCAGTGCTTAATTTGAGGCATATATTGGTTAAACATTACTAACCTTAGGCATCAATCATGAAAAAAGTTGTACTTGCCAAAAATAGTTTTATTCAGGATATTATAAAAGGGGTGAGAGGGGTGTGAAAAAGCATTGGGATTATATGTTAGATATAATGACATTGAACTGGCAAGAGATAGGCTAATGTGTTTTTTGGATATTGAAACTCTGAGTTCCCAGGCTGGATATTGTGAAGCTGGAACATCATTAAGTTGAACAATTTTCCTTCAAATTTTTCCTTAAATGAATTTAATTTCCTTAATTAAATTAACTAAATATAAAATTGTGTGATGGCTAATAGGTCAAACGCTTGCTCTATTTTAGGGAGTCTAAAACTATTCAAATTGAATGAATTATATAAAGGAAATTAAATTCAATGATTCATTTGAGGAAACTGCGAAAGATTGTCTTTTATATTTGTAGTCACTTTTAAATACTGACACTTGATACAGAATTTGCCTTAGGATTGGCTGGATTGTGGCACGATGTAATACATGAACACAATTTTTGTTCCAGATGCCCAAGACTGGAAAAAAAATTAAGGTTTCCTAAATCAGACTCCAAAAGTGGTCATAATAAGAAATAAATAATAATATGTATATTTATATTCTCCATAAATTCTCTAACCACTATTCTCCACATTAAAGAGGAACTGTCACTAATCTAAGATGTAAGATACACATGGGATCAATGTTAATCAATGGATAGAGTAAACAGGTCATCCTATCATCCTAACAAGCTATTTCAGTAAACAATCTGCAGTTATTCACTCATTGGGTTGTTTACACATTTATTATTGGGCAAGTTGCTACATATCATTGATAAGTAAGCAATACAAAGGTTAAGCTATTTATAGTTTAAAGTTGAGATTATTTAGTTTGTTGACTAAATTAAACCTTCTATGCGTTGACTTTAATGTGCACTGGTTATCTGGGGATTTGTTAAAATGAAATTCTAATTTAGTCGATCTGGAGTAGGGTCTGAGATTCAGCATTTCCAGTAAGCTCCTAGGTGATGCCAATGCTGCTGGTTGATCAAACAGAGTGAGTAAAAAGAGCTAAAGAACGTCCTCAGTGTTCTTACACAAAATATCTCAAAAAATCACTTGTAGAATACATGAATTAATGATCATATTTTGTGGAAATTTCTCTTTTATACCATAGTTGAATGTATGTTTTAATGAGGTGAAAAAGATAATAATTACCCATAAATTATTTTTCCATATACTTTTATTTAATTTTGCATTTAATATTTATATGTTTAGTTGTGGTCTTTCCAAGTTTGAAAATGCACTTTATTCATTCATTGTATCTCATACTTATTTTTCGTTAACTACTGAAACAGTGAACCCATTGTTTTATAAATAAGCATTCTTTGAATAGGAATGCCCATCAAATGCAGAGACATTTCCTTTGCCAAAAAGGCATGAGGAATCTTACTTGGACTTGGAAATGTTTGAAGGGACATTAAATAAGCCAAGTTTAAAGAAATTATTTTTGTTCCAAAAATAGACCAATCTAGTTTAAGGCACTGAGAAACCAGAAAAAAAAATGGAGTTTTTTTTTTTTTTCTTATTTCAAATTAAGAACATTAAAAAGCTTTAATGATTTTGGACATGTATATCCTTTAATGTTTGTCACATGAATTTCTTGTTAAGATTGGTGTTTTGGGTGAACACAGCTTTCTCTGTCATAGCTTGAACAATTTTCTTTCTTTTGCTTTTTCTGGGAACATTTTAGTAGTAGGTGAATCTAGTCAGTCTTGGCTTTTACTTTTTACTCCCATCCCTTTTTCCATCTTGCTGTCTTGGGCACTTGCCTACAGGTTTTCTACCTCCATATATCATCAAGCTATTTCTGAATAGATTCTCTTCTTTGATTTCATCTTGCTATGAAATATTAGGATAGCAAAAAAAAAAAAAAAGGAAAAAATATTAGGATAGACAAGACACTGAAGGAAAAAGAAGTAAACTAAAAATCAAAACTTCATTAGAGTTAGTTTTTCTCTGGGGATTGGTAATCACTTCAAAATTGCTAATCATTGTAAATCACTAAAAATGTTACTCTTAAAAAGTTGATTATAAACAACAGGAAGTCACGGGGCAGCTTCCCTAATGAATGAGTTCACTTTACCTCCCCTTCCAGCCAAGAATTGGAGGAGCAGTTGAGGACAGCATCCCTTTCCTGCTGATTAAAGGCTGACTCTGTATGTAAGCCCTCAACGAAGATCTCAGTAAAAGAAGCAGGTGGCAAGCTCAAAAAATGCAAACTATCGCAATCTGGAGTAGAGTAAGGGGTACTGAGAGAAGTAAATTGTTTTCTTTGGGAAAAAGAGGAGCATCATCTGGAAAATAAATATAATTTCAGAATTTAGTACTGAAATTATTTGTGTTACATTTTCAGTAGAGTCTCATTAATTTAGACACACACAATTAAAATTTTGTTGTTCAATATGCAAGATGAAGTACGCATGAGGAAAAATGTTAAGTCAAAGGGTAGGAAATCTATCAGAACAGAAGAGAAACTACTTCATACTGGGGAGGAGATTTGGTATCTCTGGCAAAGGGGCATTCTTCATTATTTATACAAATCCAACGGGGCATTAAAATCTAGGATTATGTGAAAGATCTACTTGGCTTAATAAAGTTCTAACACTAGTAAAAGGACATACACAGACAAATTATTCTGTCAGTCATCAAAAAATGTAATGCTAGTATCTTTAAATGAGAAGAGAAAACTGAGGGGTCAAATCACAGTGAACAATTCATGTTACTTTTATGCAATAAATGACGAGCTTATGAGAAAAACGTAACTGATATTTCAGATAACAGCAATATGTTTCTCTATGTAAAAAGTACACATACAGCATAGGCCAATCTGACAGAAGTAGGTGGTCAGAACTGGCTTGATCTAAATGCAGTGTTTACTATCCAGTAAAACAGGCCAAATATATGAAGGCTTTATTCATGAATGAAAATATTTGTGTGAATGTTACTCACTTTCTTACTACTTATTGTTCTTTGGGGGTAGCCAGAATTCTGAGATGGTCCACAGAATTCTTCCCTTGGCTCTATATAATCCCTTCTACTAGAGTGTGGACAGGAGTGTGACTATGATGAATTTCACACAATTAGATCACATTCTATGCTAAATAAAGGGATTTTGCAGATACAATTATGGTCCCAATTCAATCAATTTTGAGTCAGTCAAAACTGAGATAGTTTAAGTGGGTCAGAACTAAAGAGATGAATCCTTCAAAAAGTTTAGGCTCTTCCCTGAGTCAGAAAGATTTGAAGCATGAGAGAAATTTTCCTGGTGGCTTTGAAAGGTGAGAGGACCAATAGAGGAGGTCATGTGACTAAGAGCTTTAGGCAATATCTAGGAGTTGAGAGGACTCCCCAACTAACAGCAAACAAGCAATAGAATTTTGGGTCCTACAGTTGTAAGGAATTAAATTATGTCACTAACCTGAGTGAGCTTCATGAGAATATTGAGTCTCAGATGAGATGTTAGGCCAATATATTGATTTCAACCCTGTGAACCCCTGAGCAAGAACCCAGTTAATACATGCCTGACTCCTGACCTGTAGAATCTTTGAGATAATAAATGAGTATTTTTGTGAAGCTTCAAAATGGTGCCACCATTTTGGAAGAAATTTTAGCAGTGTCTTAAAAAGTTGAACATAGCCTTACCATACCATTCAGCAATTTTGCTCCTTGGTATTTAAAATTAATTTGAAAATTTACATTCACATAAAAATTTGGATGCAAATATTCATAGCATATTTATTCATTATTGTTAAAAAGTGGTAGAAGAGCCAAGATGTCCTTCATAGATTAATGGATATACAAACTATGATGCATCCATATGCACCATAGTTTGTATATAGTAGGTAAAGTAGGTAAAGCAGAAAGGGTTCTTAGAGTAGTGAAATTTTTCTGTATGTTACTATAATGATGGACACATGACATTATGCATTTGTCAAAACCCAAAAGTAGAACTGTACAACACAAAGAAGAACCCTAACTTAAGCTTTAGATGTTAGTTAATAATAATGTCTTAATATTGATTCATCAATTGAAACAAATGCACCACACCCAGATGATATCAATAATAGGAGAAATTATGTACATAGGGAGACATATTTGGGAACTGTATTATCTGTACTATCTGCTCAATTTCTCTCTCAATCTTAAAACTGTTCTAAAAAATAGTTCATTTATTTTAAATGTGGCTGAATTTTGGCTTTAGCAAGAAGGTGTGGTAAGTATGTGGCAAACTCTTCAAAAGAGGATTCTCGCTACCTGACTCTGAAATTTTTGATATATGGGAAAATGAGAGCATTGTCTCTAGATAATTCTGATTTCTCAGGAAGAGCAAGAAAAAATGAAATATACTTCTCTATACAATGTCCTGATTTTGAAATGTTGGAAATGAATTTGATTAAAAGTTTTTAAAGCATTTGGAGCCAGATTTAGCTCCAAAGCAGATAACTCCTACCTTTGATTATAGAAAATTCGCTACTTGGTAAAATGGCAAAAACTAACAAATGGCTGAGGCAGATTTCATTTTGTTTGATACTCTCAACTAATGAAAACTCAGTAAATTGGTGTATCATGTGTCAGTGTTGTGTCTTATACAGCCTAATTCCTTCTAAGTTGATTACCTTTGAAGCAGTGATCCAAGGATGTTGTCTGGGATCTTTTCGGGTTGCTCAAAAAAATCTAATTTAGTGGCAGTGAACTCTTTTCTCAAGTATAGGAAATGCTCTTCCTCTGTCTCAGGAGTTACAAATTATACTATTAAAAAAGATATGTTGCAGCTGCATTAGTCAAATAATAGGTATACTGCAGACTAAGGAGACATTTCCAGAATGAATGGTGGACTTTAAAATCCCTTGATGTCCATCCTATAATCAGTTAAGCAATAGTGCTTAGTGTGGCCTACTAACTGTATTTTTCTGGCCACAGAACTAATAAGAGGATTAATAAAAAATACAAATTGCAGACTGCTTTTAAAGAAGTGAAATTTTACTTTCAATCACATAAAGGAGTTGCAAGGAGTAAAGCAGTACTTGTGAGATTCTTAGCCATGCACTATAACTTGCATAATTATAATAGATGATTCTTAAATTTTGAAAATATTCTGTACTTGATTATGCTTTAAAAATATGCTTTTTAATGAGACATGATCAATTCTAAATTAATATATATATGACCAGCAATCTTAAAAATGCTTACAATTTGATATCTAAAAAAAATGTTGATTGAGCATTTACTGTGAAGAACAACTGGATGAGGTCTATATATAATGCAACAATAAGATTTGGTTCTTTCTCTAAAGGAACTTACATTTTATAGAAGAGACAGGTATGTGCAGTATTAAGAAAGAAGTTGAGGGAAAAAAAATTTGGGAACACCAAAAGTGGAGGAACTAATTCTAAAGAGAGATGAGAGGAGGCTTTCTGAGGAAGAGGTAGCATTTGAGCTTCAATAAAGAGGAAGGAGATTTTAACCAATGAGATGGGTAGTAAACACAAATAATGGTACAGAGTTTGGAAAATACAAAGCTCTGGGTCCTAGACAGATAATGTGTTTTGTGAAGGAGGGAAGGTGCAGTCAGAGAAGAAACAGAAATTTTATGTTGTTTTTTATAAAAAACAAATTCCAATTTTTTGTCATAAATTTGTACTGTCATCCCTGACACTTGCCAGATCTTAGGCATTGTTTGTGTAAATGTGTATATTTCCAAAGATGCTGCCATAATTAAGCGCACATCACAGATATTAACAGAGAAGTTTCATGAATATGAAATGAAGATGACACTTGTTGGGAAATCCTGGGTATAGGAATGTCATAAGATTTTGAATAGCTTATAGTCACTAAAATCTAAAAAAATAAGACTTGTTATTTTCAGGTGCATAAAAATCCTAGGAAGTGCTCTCATCAGAATCATGAACAAAGTCTTATCTATACCAGAAGCTCAGGACCACAAAACTGGACTGTATGGATAGAGTGAAAAGTTGTTGGATCAGTATGTACATTAATTGGATGTGCACACATTTGTGTAATGTGAAGATTACAAAAGTGTGCCTCCTTCCTCACTATTGTAGCATTTAGCTACTAATGTCAGAGTTACGTCAAACACAAAAAGTGTTTCTAGATGCACATCAAGAAGCATTTACCATGCCAACTAATGAGATTTATAATGTTGAGTAGATTCTGAGAAATAAAATGGATGTAGATAAAGTTCCTAATATTCAAAATTTGCTGTTTAAATTTTTCACATGAATTTTATACTGTCTACATTTAGTTACATGACATCCATTAAAATATCACTAAAGTTAGCACCAGGATAAATGGATTGCTTGACTTATATATTTATTTTAGAGTCATGTATATAAGCAATATAGATTTATTACCAAGCTCTAAAAAATGCAAAAAAAAAAAAAGGTACAAGAAAGCAAAAGATTTAGAATCTTACTATTCTAAAACAACCAGTATTAAAATTTGAAGTTCATAATTTTAGACATTCAAGTGATCCCAAAATACAAAAATAAGGATGGATGACAGGAAGGATGCATAGATACAAAAATAGTTATAAGAATGGAGTCAGATTTTACCTATTATTGTGACTATCTATTTTTCTCAGTTAGTTGGAATTTAACCAAAGAAAAAAGAAGCTAGATCAAAAGGGAAGAAGTTGCCAAACTACAAGATTAAGACTTGATGGCAATAAATACATTGCTGAAAGACCCTTTTTAAAAAAGATGTAAAGATTTAAAAGATTATTAAAAACTTAGAAGTATTTTCTTTTTAATTGAATAATTAAAGTTATACAGTATTAATAAATGTTCAAAGATCATTTAATTTGCTCTTTTATACTTCCTCCCACCTTATTTCCTTTCTACTTCCCAGTTTTTAATACAGATTATGTTTTTTACTTTGTCAGAGATTTTAATATTTTTATTTCTTCTTTAACTACATTTTCACAGCTATTTAATCTTAGTTTTGTATTGAATTAATTAGATGTTTACACTATTACTATTTGTAATTTTTCAATTATTTATTTCACTTCATCTCTTTTTTAACTTGATCTTCTGCAAGTTGGTCATCTTGATCATCTTGATCATTAACTTGATCATCTTCAAATTCTTTTTTTCTTTTCTTTTCTTTTTCTTTTTCTTTTTTTTTTTTAAGATTATATGACCCCAGTGGAGTAAATCCTCACTTTTTAAATCTGAAATGTTTGGCTATTGTCTTTCTGTTGTAAAGGATGCATCACTGGGTATATTTGTGAGTAGCCCCGTTTTCCCCTTAATAGTCTTTAACCTGTATTTTACAGAAGAGAAGTCTGAGATTAGTCTAATTTTTCTCCTTATGGGTAACTTACTTTTTTTTTTAAGATTTATTTATTTATTCATTCAGAGAGAGAGAGGCAGAGACACGGGCAGAGGGAGAAGCAGAGAGCCCGACATGGGACTCCATCCTGGGTCTCCAGGATCACACCCTGGGCTGCAGGCGGTGCTAAACCGCTGCACCACCAGGGCTGCCCGGTAACTTATTTTTTATACCTGGAGACCTGTACAATGCATTCATCCTCTGTGAATTTCAGTAAGTTACCAGGATTTGCCTCAGTGTTGAAGCAATGTCCTAGAGTATTGCACTTCTTTTTAAATAAATTATGTTCTTTCTTCCTTGATTCCTAAATATTGTTTTTCCTATATTTATGTCTGAAGTTCAACAGATATGGGATGTTTTGATGTTGAGCATTTCAAATCACCTTTTGATAATATGTATACAATATGTGTTTTTACTGTATAGGCTCAATTACTAGTTTTATAAGATTTTTTCCCCATATTTTATTTCTGAATAACTTATTTGTATTCAGTTAATACTATAGAGTTAATACTGTATTAGTCTGCTATATCTGCCATAATAAAATACCACAGACTGGGTGGCTTAAATAACAGAAATTTATTTTCTCAAAGGTCTGGTGACTAGAAAGTCTAAGACCAAGGTACAGCAGGCTTCAGTTTCTCCTGATGGTTTTCTCCTTGGTTTGAAGATAGATGCCTCTTCACTGTGCCTCACCTGTAGAGTGAGAGAGCAGGCAAGCTCCCTGATGTCCCTTTTTAGAAGGACACTAATTCCATCATAGAAGCTCCAACCTTATGACCTCAGCTAATTACCCCCCAAAGACCCTCATCTCTAAATACTACCACATTGAGGTTTAGGTCTTAAACATACAAATTTTGGGAGGACACAAACATTTAGTGCATAACAAATATATTGAGCTCTCAATTTCAGGATGTAAGTGAAATATAGATTTCATGTGGCCTTTGTATTTATCATGTTCTCCCTAATTACTTTATTCTTTTTTTCTGTATCCCTTCACCATGATTGTCTCAGGCTTTTTTCTTCCATGCCATTAATTTGACTTTTCTCCAGGTCTGTTTTGTTCTTTTTTCCCCCCAATGTGTTTATTAGATGATGTTATTATGCACAATACATTCCCTTAACTCTACGTTGTCTTTTTCCCAGTATACTTTTTCATGTGTAGTTTTTCTTTGTATACATATTTTATTGAATTCAAAATTTCACCAATTTCTAAATAAATTCTGCTATTGCAGAGAGTTCTTTTGCAGAATTTGTTTCCACTCCTTTGCTTATGTTTGTTTTAGGTGAAGTTTTAGGAAATGCTGGCTTATTTTTTTTTTCATCTTGTTCTTAATGTGGGCTGGTAAATTTGGATTAACCATACATTCTGACATAGTTTGAGGAATCGTTTTTTGAATCCTCATCTAACTAATCTGGTTGGACCATATAGATATGATCCCAGCTTTTTCAAGTTTGTGACATAGTATCATTTTCCTTTATCTATTAGATTTTTGCTAATGAAACTTTGGATTTTAAAATATTTCAACTGTTTTTTCTTTACTTAATTATGAATGGAAGGAGAACCCATTTGTGAGTGAATCAGCTTTATTATTATTATTATTATTATTATTATTATTATTATTTTCTCTTAACCGAGCATCTCTAAGGCCATGAAACTAAAGAGCAGTTATTGCAGGGACAAAATTTTTGGAGAAGACTCCAAGAGAAGAGAGAGCAAGAAGGAAAATTTTATATTTAGAGGCTAAATTAACAATGCTTAAGAGAAAGGAATAAATTCAAGTCTTTTTAAAGAACTTGGTATGAAGAACAGAGCTTCTTGCATTTTATCTGGATGTATTCTGGAGACTTTAGAAAACAGTAATAAATGGCCAACTAGGTGGATTTCAGCTGTGATGGTGAATGCTGGTGCATTACATTTCTACCCATGACAGAGCATGAGTAAGTAAGAACGATATGCTTGTTTGATAAAATATATGTGGAAGATTGAACACACGTTTTATATAGAAAAATGTATATATGTTAACAATCCACAATAAACTATATGAGCATTATCTTGAGGAAATGAGCTCAATTATTAAAAGAAGTGACATTTATGAACTACGTAAATTGATATCCAATTAACTTGCTGCAGCTATCTTATTAAATGCCAATTAAGTGTATTAACATTCTTTACAATTTCATATATCAATATGAATTTAACTGTACCTTTATTGCCATTGTAATTCTGAGTTAATTACATAGCTAGATGATTTATCTTTTGCATAATTATCAAGCCTTACCCTCTGTTCTTCAAAAAAATAAAACTGATAACTTTATAAACTCTGAAGGTAAGTCCCCAAAGACATTAATTTCCTAGCTTTTTACAAATCTTTGTTTTGAAGCAAAATGCAGATTGCACATGGTTTGTGGTAGCTGGATAGTGATTTTAATTCTTTATGTGAAATAAAATATGAAGCAACTATGCAATGCACCTGAAAGGCATTACTAGGTCTTCAAATTGTTTTCTTTTCTATTATGATTTTGGTTAACATCTTCATAAACAGATTTTCTGGCAACTGAGAGTTTTCTTAATCAAACAGGATAAGAAGCAGTCCATTAGAATATGAATATTTTAGATCATTTTGGTGAGACCTGTTTTATTTTTCTTCATCAATCCCCTGAATACCTAGCATGGTAACAAGCATTTACCAAGTTTGAAATAGTTGAAAAGATCTTGAGCTTTGAAGTCAGATAATTTGGGGCTCAGTTTCTCTCTCAGTTTCTATATCTTTGGTCTTGGAAATCAGTGACATTTTTGGCATTTAGCCTGTTTGCTCATCAGTGAAATGTGGATGGTAACAACTCCTACATAGGTTTATGCTTAATATTATATTTGATTAAATTCATAATGATAATACTGGGAATAATATGCATGCAAGTTTATACTCAGTAAAAACTGACTTTTATTTCAATTCTATATATTTTTTAATTTTTAAACAATTTCATTCATTTGTATATACCTACTGCCAAATAATTTTATATAATTTTATATATGATTTATGAATGGGATGGATCTCAGGGCATATCTTAGTTTTGAATGAGGGAAGTAAAAAAAATGCATGCATATGAAAGAAAATTTGGTTATTCAAATTTGGGTATATACAGGACTATTGTGTTGTTTCATTAATCTGATTAAAATAAAATTTAAATGTTTAATGGTTAACTCTATACAAAGAGAACTTCTTAGACAGATATTTACTTATGGTTCAAGAGAACCATAAGTAAGCACTGATGAATCTAAATCCAAGTTATTGAGAGCAGGGATGCTAGAAAATAAGTACTGACTCCATAATGACAGGCAGCCATTCCATGGAGGCATGTAAGTGTTTTGGCTATCATACATATCATACATATCACATGTAGCCTGTTCATCACTGCATTGCTGTGTGATACTCAGATGTATGCTTCAAGTGGAAAGGCGTAACTTTCTGTGGGCTGTTTTCATGAACTCTGCCCAACACTGTTTCCTTCATCTTCTCAGCCCTCACATTACCCCTGTGTGGAAAGACTACGTGGAAACCAGACTGCTTCCCTTTCTTCTTCTTTCCTTACTTAAGCACTGATGATCACTCCCCTGCTTGGCATTGTCACTTGTTTCTTTGTTAATCTGTGCCCATTTAAGTCTTCTATAAAATTTCTAATAAAGTCACCTATAAAGCCATCAAATGTCAGGTACAATAATAAATGACTGTGGAAACAAAAATCACCCTAATGAAATAGAAGGGAGCCTAAAATCCTTGCCCATGTGCTTCCAATTAAAAATGTTTCCTCTGGCTTGCCATTATTTATATCATTGTTAATGACGGAATTCACACTGAAATAAATGTCTTTGGTGTTGGTGATTATTCATGAGGCCCATGTGTCTATACGTACCTCACACAGAACATTCTCTATGGTGGTTTGAGATTGAGGATTACTGGGAATTGATATAGAAGGCTGAGAAAGGGTTTCACCTGTAGCTTCACAATAGTTTCATTGAGCTCTGGGTTTGACTGATAAGGATGAACAATTGTGACCACTACAGGAAATTTATGGAAATTAGTTGAACAATTCCAGTGTGGCTCTAGAATATCAAAATTACAATTTATACAGATGGTGACTCTTTACAGTCAACTAAGCAACAAAAATAAAGCTCCTGCTGCTTGTCAGAAAACCAGCATTTGGATAAAAACTTTTTGCAGCACTTGTAGTCCACATGGCCAGTAAGTAGCAGGCATAAGTCTGACTTGAAAGCTGCTAGATTTCCTTTTCTAATATTTGATAGCCTACTGTCCTATTTTATTTCTCCTCAGAGTTCTTAATTTAGATCAGAATTTCAAGGATCTCTCCCAATTTCATAACTAACTGCAAAAGACACCCATGAAAAAAGAAAGATACAATTAGTCCTAATTATAGCTTTTATCCATTGATTTCAGGCATTTTACATATGCATAGTTCACAAAACAGCTTTGCAACGTAGGCATTTCTTACAATGATTTTCCATATGAGAAAACTATACTTGAGAGACTAACCACCAAGTAAGTTGTTATCTAAACAGACCCATTTGTCTCTTGAGCTCATATTCCTTGAGCTCCACAGTCCTACTGGTGAGTTAATTGACTGACTTATGAGTTCATCTTTTCCACATCATTACAGATCTCATTCCTATGAACATATATCCCCCAAATCCCCACAATTATCTTGCGTAATTACTTTAATACCTTCTTCTGGAGTCTGTATAAGTTTAGTCACTCAAAAGTACCTCCTGTGTTGTCAGGAATATATTGTTGCTTTTATAGTCTGTATGTCCTCTAATTATCTGGTTTTGAAGGATTCTTGCCTGGTAACTTAATTCTACTGGAATTAAGGTGGAATGAACACACGAACACCACAGTGATTTAACCTAATCTGCTGTGTCTGGCAGCTCAAGCATGGTGTGGAGTGGCAAGGTAAACATTCACCTCCTCAAATACTTTAAGTTGTATTATAAAATGTTTTATGAGTTGAAACTCTCAAGCATTATGCAATCCCTTTTAATTGTTTTTTACCCTTACTTTTCAACTAAGGAGAACATAGAAGTATCCGGTCCCCTAAACTTATGATACATTGAGAAATAATTATAACAATGGTGATTGTACTAGCAAGAAGCTTTAATTTAGGTAAATACGCTACTTCAATCTGTTTTATTTCATTCAGACATCCCTGAACTCTGTATGTATGTATGTGTGTGTGTGTGTGTGTGTATAAATATATATATATACATATATATATTTAAATTAAGAGTATCCCCTTGCAGTTGCTAAAAACTTGCTCAATATATGCTGCAAGATCCATTCAAATATTCTAGTCTTCTCTCTTGTTTCTCATTATGTTTTATTCTTTATATAGCACTTCAATTTGTAAACCCCTTAAATAGTTCTTAAAAGTTTTCTTTATATAGTATTTAGTGGCATGTTCCACATTTCCCAACAATGGTTCAAGTGTCTGTGCTACTGTAGGCCAGTATCTAGGGTTTCTTGAACTGCCATAACTTACTAAAGTTCTTGTGTATCTTGCCAAAGTCATAAACAAATGCTTTCTTTCTTTCTTTCTTTTTTTTTTTTAATTGAAGCTTTTGTCTATTGCAAGAAATCATTGCTGATCCTGTGGGATGGCTTAAAAAAATTTACTTTTTTTTGGTTTAAGGCCACCACCTTTCTTTTCTAAAAGTTATTTCCTGCCCCCATGGAATGATCCAGTCACTTCTGTCCTTAGTTTGCTATTTTGGCACATTTTTGGATTCCAGTCTTCCTGCGTTTATAGACATATAACATAGAGACAGGAGATTAAGTCCAGGAGATAAATTTGTCATCATAGTGAAGGTGACTGGTAAAACCTCCTCCCACACTTTTCCTATAGATTAGAGTGAGGTTTTATAGTTTTCACCAGAGTCTTAAGGGGACTTATGAACCAAAATAGGACAAAATAACCTTTTATGCAGATATTTAGGTGTGTTATAAATAGGTAGTCACTTAACATTTAGTAGTGAAAACCATAAAGCTTTCAGGAGGTAGTCTAGGAGAATATCCTCATGACTTGGCATGGGTAAATATTTCTTAAGCAGAGAACTGTTTTAAAAAGAAATTTCATTATAATCCAGAATTCCATTTGATCAAAAGACACCATGAAGAGAAAATGCAAAACAGGGAAAGAAGATGTTTGCAATACATACATCTGACAAAGGACTTATATCAGGATATATAAAGAAATCATAGCAAAGCAGTAAAAAAAGGACAAATACTTTAGAGGAAAAACAATAAAAAATCGGCAATTCACAAAAAAATGTATCCAGTGATTAATAAACGTAAGTGTAGAGTTGAACAACATCATTCTTCACAAAATTAAAATTCCAATGAGATCATTGAGATATCACCTATACTCACTATAATGGCTGAAATTTTTTAAAAATGATAATACCACATGGTAACTAGCATGTTGAACAAATGCAAATTATATGACTAATGGGAAGATTGTTCAAACACCTTCAAAATGTTTGTTTGCAGGATCTACTAAAATAACACCATGTATCCTAACATTCTGTATACAAATGCAAATAGAGATGCTTTATTATATACTCTGTGTGTGTATGTGTATTAATAGGCATGTCCACATTTATGCATCAGAAGTGGAAAAGAGTGCAGATAATAACATTGTACACAATAGCCAAAATTGGACTAAGAGCTTCAAATGTTCATCATCAATAGATCGGATAAATAAACTGTGGTACGGTCATGCAGTGGAACACTATACATTAATAAAAACAACAAACTACTTGCTGGTATTTGTAAAAATCCTAAATGAATCACACACATATGATTGTGAGCAAAGGAAGTCACTTACAAAAGAGTGTAAACAGAAGATATCAATATATATTGCTATAAAACAGGCAAATTAGTCTACAGTGATAAAAGTCACAATAGTGTTTACTTTTCTGAGATGAGTAATGACTTTTAAAGGGGCATGAGGCATTGTTGGGCAGCTGGCAGTGTTCCACGTCTTAACCTGGGTGGAAGTTATTTGAGTTTATCTGCATGGGTACATTTTGTAAAAATTAATCAAGTTGTACAAGTGTGTACTTTTTGTATTATACCTTAATAAAATGAAGTGAAAAAAATACCAAAACTTGACACATAATGATCATCTCTAACAAGGAGGATAGAAAACTTCCCAAGGGAAGAACACTTTCCTTAGTTTTGTAATTGTCCTATGGACAGAGCCAGATTAAGTAGAACAGAAGAACTCTTCTGGCTCTTGCTTGTAGATAACCACTGTGAGAAAAACAGTGTATTCTTCCTGAGTCATTCTGCCATTTATTTATGTATTATTATCAATTTATCTGGCCAGTAACATTGTGTAATGACACTATATTTATAGAATTACTTGGGAGATGTAATAAAATAATTTAATGAAAGTGTTCATCATGGTGCATGACACATAGCACTCATATTTTAGATATTATTATTGTTAACATTGCCATAATTTTTATTCACATTATTATAGGCCCCAGCTGATTTCTGACCAATGTATCTTTTCTAGGTCTATTTTTAATTTTAAGAAATGGTACTAAAAAAAATTTAAAAGAAAAGAAAAGGTACTATTTTCTGCACTTCTCCCCTATTTACAGATTTCCATTTTGTGGGGGGTTCCTGGGCGGCTCAGTCAGTTGTGCATCTGTCTCTTGTTTCAGTTCAGGTCATGATATCAGGATCATGGGATCAAGCCCCGAGTCAGGCTCCAAGCTCAGTGTGTAGTCTGCTTGGGATTCTTTGCTCCTCTGCTCCTTCCCTACCGCTGGCACTCTTGCTCCCCCTCCCCCTCAAATAAATAAATAAAATCTTTAAAATTGTTTTGTGTTCTGCAAAGCATAAGTAAAATGAAACAAAATAGAAACTTTTGTGGTAAAAATATATACATATACATTTCTTATCAGCAAAACTGCTATGTCTTTGTATTAATTCCTCTAAACAATTATTTAGATTAAGCTACCGATTGTAGTACTGTTACCTATTTGGAGCATTTTCATGTCATGGTGAGCAATTCAAATGTATACTCTATAAGTCTGAGCCTATTTTGGTCTATCTTTTGACTGCATTACGGTCCTCTTTAAGACCAAAGCAAGACTGTAGCTCCTGAGAGAAACATGATTCATCTCTAGCACCTATTTTGTTAATTGTATGGTGCTAGGACTTCACGTTTGCTCTTTTTGTTCATGGAAGATGGATTTTTAGGACTGCAAGGACAGTAGAGATTATAATCTAACAGCTATCCCTCAAGTCACTGAGGATAAAAGTCAGGTCCAGAGGTTGTAAGAACTTGTTTTGGTTCATACAGCATAGGACATAGACAGAACTGGAACTCCTGTGTCCTAAGTACTGGTTCCTTGCTCCTTTCATTGCTTCATGCTGCTATTGTATGTCCTTTCTGAGAAGGCAGTAATGAGACAAATGTTCAAAGTATCAGATGGAAGGGATTCATCAATAGGTTCTTTTCTTTCAAATAGAGTGACTTGCAGAGTTCTGTTTTTGGCAAGCTGTGATCCATACACAAATTTGCATGCCAAATTCATTGTGTTCCACCCTTACTTTAGACTATGAATTAGATTACAACACAAAAAAATTAGTGTTGTTAATCACTTACATAGCCCCATCATCTCCTCTCATTATCAGAAGTTTTTACTAGTGACAAGTTAGCTGATGATTTTCTTTCTGGAGAAAAGTCAATAGCATTGAAAGAATATTTCATATAATTTTCTGAGCTCTCTGTTTGTGATATTTTTATATTAGAAGAGGTAGAAAGGTCCACCAAAATAAATACATTATGTAGTAGGCAGTGAAGGGGTAAAGCCACTTTTTTCTGTAATCACAGTTTTTTCTAAAGTCATATAGTCCCCTATAAATGAGATAATAAAGTAACTCCGCATTGGTTCCTTCAGTTCCCTGGAGTTTAAAATGTATTAATGGCTATTGGATTCAGAATAAATAAACTGGATGGAAAAATCATTATGTGAGTTCTATTTTCCAAATATCAATTTGGTTCCTAAGCACTCCAATAACTTACCCTTAATTTCCAGCTTGAAGCTTCTGAGAAAAATAGTTGAAATTTGGGGCATCATTTATTTTTCCCCTCTTATAATAATGGGATGTGAATTCAGCAGCTGAGTTCATTGAATTTGGCATTAGAAGCTGATTCATCTCTTAAAAAAACACACATTTTACATATTGAATTTCATCCTTTGGAGGATAGCAAACAATAAAAAATACATTGGAAAAATTAGTGGGGGGATGCCTGGGTGGCTCAGCGGTTGAGCACCTGCCTTCCGCCCAGGGTGTGATCCTGGAGTCCCGGGATCAAGTCCCACATCGGGCTCCCTACATGGAGTCTGCTTCTCTCTCTGCCTATGTCTCTGCCTCTCTTTCTCTCTCTGTGTCTTTCATGAATAAATAAAATCTTTTTTAAAAAATTAATTAAAACTTATTAAAAAGGGGAAAATTAGTGGGAATGGTTGGATGAATAGACCTTCCTTTATGTGTTGTTGAATCCAGCAGTATCATGTAAACCCCAGTTCTCTCTATTAGGATTTAACACTGAGAATTAGTGAACAGCATTATTAAACAGAATTATGTCTTTCCTGGGATAAATGTTTCAGTTTCCTTGTTTTCAGTTTGCATATACTGAGACCTTTATATTTCACAACGCCACATCAGGAAAGGTCAAAAATGGCAGATCACAACGGATGTGTAGGGCAGTGCGTATAATCTACATGCATGCAAGTGTGTGGATCTTAGGGGTGACCTGCCGAAAAAATTCATTTTTTTTATCACTAACGCTCCTTTCCATAGAAAAATGAGCAATTAGTTGGCATGAATGACAAAAAGATAAACTGTAGTGCACAACAAGAGCAGACCAATAATTCATACTCACAGTCCAAGGTCTTGTAAAGTGGTCCAAATATTCACAAAAGTTTAAGTTTCTAAATTCAACAAGCAGTTTATCGAGCTCCTACTTTTGTACCTTTCTCATGTAGTTTATTTTTCCTCCCCAAATCTCCATTTTCAGTTAGGGATGTCATGTAATAATTTACCTTTTTAACTGTCTTCTCCTTAAAACAAGCAAACTTAAAATGAATAAAACTCAAGTTTATTTCAGTGGCAAAAAATATTATCGAAGTTACTGATTATAGATTTGAAAAGATTTTTAACCTGTAATTCACAGTCAGTGTCTATTTCCTTCATTTGTCCCTGCTTCCCTTTCTTCCTCCCTCATTTCCACCCTTCCTTCTTTCCATCTCTTACTCCTTCCTTCTCTTACTCCTTTACTACCTGCCTCCCTCTCCCTTTCCTCCTTTCTTCCTTCTTCCCTTCCATGATTTTTGTAATTGAATACCTATTGAAATCCTAAAATTTAATGAGTACCCATAACTTCACCTCCTGAAGACAATAACAGTAGTATTTTTACATAAAGATTTCCCAAATTTCGTGTATATATTAAAAACTTGTTCAGTATAGAAGTATGTGATAGTTGGATCATACTATATATATAAATTTTGTGACATTTCTTTTGCATTCAGCATTTTAGATTATATACTTATAAATAATTTCCTGAAGTTGTGTTACTTTGTCAGTTCCAATCTTTGGAATCTTAATTTACTGGTGTTCCAAGTGATACTTCAAGTATTTTGCCTTGTTTTGAGTCTAAGGTGAGGTTCATAAGACCATGCTACTTTCGTGAATATATACATTTAATGCTGCACATTGTTCCATACATGTAGATTTAACTCACTTGTAATATTGATAACTTTGAGCTGATATTAAATTAAAAATCGATTTTACAATTATTCAAGTGGAATATATCTATTCCTTCTACTGGCACTGTATTTACTGAGGCAAACTTCTAAGTGTTTTCTCTCTCTATCTTCTACACAGGGTCCAGATGTATTTTCAGAAATATAGATCTGATATTAACACTTTTCTAGATGCCTCAAGTTCTTTTGAAATTGGAGCATACATTTTTCATAGTTTAAATTTTCTATGGTGGCTTTTTCTTGCCTCTTGGGTATTTTAAAAATTATTTTATTTTACTTTTTCATCATGATAAGTGTACTTTTTAATCGCCATCACTTGTTTCTATACTATGCAAAGCAATCTACAGATTTAATGTAACCTCTATCAAAATACCAACAGCATTTTTTACAGAATTGAACAAATAATCCTAAAATTTGTTGGGAACCACAAAAGACCTCAAATAGTCAAAACAATCTTGAAAAGGATAAACAAAACTGGCAGTATCACAATTCCAAATTTCAAGTTATATTACAAAGCAGTGGTAATTAAAGCACTATGATATCTCTTAGATATTTCTTGAAGAAAAAGGAAAATGTCCCTTAACTTCCAATACTATGGGACTACTCAAGATTTCCTAAAAATGCAGTATATTTTCAAATTGTCATAATTTTACCAAATTCAAACTGTTTCATCATACACACACACACACACACACACACACACACACACACACAACATGATCCTGTGCTCTACCCAAACTTTCTAAAAACTTCCTACACACAGATACACAACACTGATGTACTAATTCATTTTTCTCTTTGGTGGAATGTAATCAACCACACTTCAGAGCCCAAACTAAACACCTTTCTTGGAATTAGCTATCTTGCCCAGAAGCCCTGGGCAATTAGGATAACTCTCATCTTTGGTCATGTGGTTATTATATGATATTAATTACCACAGGTTTTGCCACAACCAAACTTACACTTTTGGAGGTCAAGAACTGTGCCATAATACCAGGTATCAGGCAATAGGACTTAGGGCTTTTTTGAATGAAAGAGTGAATTATTATGATCATGCTCATATTTAAGACACAGAACAAAAGTCTTTTACCTCTGTGTGTGGCAGGAGAATTGCTCTGGAGGGATAAATTGATGAAAAACATCTTACTGGCCTAAGTTCAAAGAAAATAAAGGACAATTATTTGAATAATTTGAAAACAATTTAGTTCATTTACTGACAAGAGCAATAAACCATGACTTTCTTGTATAAGGGGAAGGAGCAGGGCAGTGTTGAATGTGCTGGATATTAAGAGGTTAATGAAAAATCATGACCTATAGTTAAGTGGCTGTAGTTCAGCTACTGTCTGAATGTATATAAACGCTCCCAAATTCTCCAAGCTTTATTACTCATTTTTTTAGCAAATTGCATTTTTAACAATGAATAGTGTTCATTTGAGCCCAGAGATTTTATGGTGATACCAGGTATTTTTTTTTAATACAAATTCACTTTAAAAAGCAAGACATTGAATTAGAATTTGTCTCCCTAGTACCTGTATTTTTCAGCTTTGAAAATGCTCGTGACTACTTTCTTAGGAAAAAAAGTTACATTTAGGCAGAAATGAATAAAACTGGAGAGAAGAAAAATAGCCACAAGGTTAAAAAGTTAGAAAAAAGCTGAAGGGAAACCAACACAGCTGCCCAGAACCATGGAGAAAAGCCTTTTGGGGATCCATAATAAATGAACATAGGTGATTAAATTTAATTCAGTAGTTGATGGTTCCCAGGGGCCAAGACTGGCTCTCAGTATATAAAATATATAACTCTGTGTTGGCTTAAACATCCACTGCCAGGCTATAGGAAACACACTTAATTCCACCTCTAACCATCTTTCACATGAGAGGTAATTTATTAAAGACCTTGCCCTTCCCTTTGGTATACAGTTCAGATTGCCTGTTTCTCTTCTATCATCATTATATTATTTCCCAGAAATAGTGGTTTTCGTCAGGGAAATTTCTAAGGGCAAAGGATGAGGCAGACTGCTACCTCATTCTTTTGTTATTATGGCCTCCTAGATAGACTAAGAAAGACCTTTTGCATATAAGCTAAAACTACATAAAAATAAGAAATATCATCCTTTCATTCAGCCAACACTTTCGGAGATACCAGGCCATAGGGGTATAGGCCTGAATTAAGGCAGCAGTGCCCTGAGGTAAGCTTACTTTCCAGAGAGAAGAGACCTGAAACAAAATGGTAATAGCTATACAGTAAAAGAAGTTCTCACTTTCCATGCCAGGCTCTGAGCCAGCAACCCTATTGGTGCCCAAAGATTGGTGTGTTTGTCTGGTTTCATTTTGTGCCTGTTTGTTCATTTTTTTTATATGGGTAAGTGGTGAGAAATGGCTAACGATTTCATACTGCCTAGGTAGTTTAGGAATCTAAATCCAAAAGACACTAACCAGTTAATGTCATTGAGAGAGAAGAGTGTTTAACATACTACTGATTGTCACATTATGAAGAGAGGGGCAGTGCTTCACCATGGTTGATGGAATGGCATCTAACTAACTTCTTGGGATTTTAATAGTTTTCATAGATGACAAGGAACAATTAGCTACTCCCTGCAGAATGATTGATTGATTGATTGATTGTCCAAACACTTGTCTTCCATATACCTCAACATTGGGTCTCTTTATTTTGAAAATGTAGGGTCAGGATTTCCAACCTAAGTTATTGATCTATAATTGTTTTTGCAAGTCATGAAAATTGCATTGTATGATTGCAAATATTTAAATATAAAATAAGTTTTATACTTAGTTCATCTGAGTGTTTCAAAATGGTTATATGTTTACATTGCATAGATTAAGCTCCCCATTACCTTGCCTGTGGTCATTTGTTGTAGATACAGCTTAATATTTCCCTGAAACATATGCATTTTGACAATATTATAGTTTATATTGGAAGAGCACATTGTGGCTCTGAGGACCCACAACATCAGCCCTTATCCACAATGCCTCTACTCATATATCAAATATGAAGCATTAGTTTTAAGATAAATTTTAACAGTATAAATTCCCATAGATTTAGTATTTTAAAAAGCAATTATATCAAACCCTCAAAAATCATCTCATCATGTTAATTTTAAGCATTGCTATCAAGTCTTACTTAATTTCTTACCCAAGAGTCTCTGCAGAGCAATAAATCATATTTTTTATATTTACTCAAATAATTATCATCCATGTAATATTTTAGCTCAGTTATATCTCAGATTCCTATTGCTTAGCTTAGTTCTGTGTTTCATAAAATCTTTTTCCCTTATTCTATCTTTTTTTTTTAATTTTTATTTATTTATGATAGTCACATAGAGAGAGAGAGAGAGAGAGAGAGGCAGAGACATAAGCAGAGGGAGAAGCAGGCTCCATGCACCGGGAGCCTGACGTGGGATTCGATCCCGGGTCTCCAGGATCGCGCCCTGGGCCAAAGGCAGGCGCCAAACCGCTGGGCCACCCAGGGATCCCTTACTCTATCTTTTTAATAGGATAAAGGGTAGAACAGAAATGTCCTTCAAAATGGATTCAATATTTTATCTTAAAATCTTTCCTGTCAACTCTTTCTCTCCTTGACACCTCTATTAATTCTATCACACATTTTGTATTTACGGAAAATACTAATACGCTTTTGTTATTTAAAAAAATCACCAAAACCCCCAAAAAAAACAACCCAAGAAGTGCACTATTGAATGATGAATGGGAAATTTTACCACTGTGCTGTGCACCTAAAGAAGAAGAGAGTTAAAAGACTCAGAGAATGACGCAGAGGGAAAGAAAGACTTTGAACTGTCCCTGTTCCATATCAGGAGAACAAAGTCTCTTTGGGTGTTGCTGATTGGCTGTCAGTATCTGGGCTTGTCTTCAGGTAGAACCTGAGCTACTTGGAGGTGGTTGGCTGCATTATAGGGAACTCCTCAGGGATTATGGCACCAGGCTGCCTAAATCAAGGCTATGATGCCCAGTCTGTTCTGCATTGCTGACAGGAGGCTACATGACCAAGTCAAGGTTGGTCTATTTCTTTGATACAAAGTGAATGAAATCAAATGTTCAACTGACTGTGTAATTTTCCTTGTTGCTCCTAACACTGTATTTCAAGGAATCATTTTATAAGTAAATAAAGAAAATGTAAGGTACTTTCTCCCCTCCCTTAAAATTAAGGGACCTTAGAACCCTTTGCTGCTTGGGCATCAGGATTTCTCAACCTCAACACTGTTGGCCAGTGTTTGTTGTTGAGCCAGTGATTTGTTGTTGTTGTTGTTATTATTATGGTGGCTGCCCTCTGCATTGTAGGATATTTCACAGCATCCTTGGTTGTGCCAAAATGAGTCAAAAGGAAACCACACTTGAAATCAAGGTGGGAGGCCCTAATTGGGGAGCTTTTATGCGCATACTTATCTTTGCAGCCTTCACATCCAGCAGGAAGATATGGATTCTTTTGACAAAGGAGGACATTTTTTACTAGGAATTTTATTTCTTGCTTTTAAGAAAAAGAAGGAAAATCTCTCCCTGCCCCAACAACAACATCCTCACCAGCTTGCAGCCAGTGAGAAGCTGTCACAACTTCAAACTTGTTCTTCTCCAGTGAACTTTTATTCAAAACAACCATCCCCAGTGTCCTCCTAAAGCCATACGAGAAGCTGACCTTGCCTTTGTTTCACCTGACTTGCCTATGGTTTGCTTTAGTTTGCATGTCTCGAATTACAGTTCCTTCTCTAGTCCCAAATAAATCCATTTTGCTAGTAAAACAACTATTTAGTTTGTCAAATTGACAGTTGCTGTCCACTAGATGCCAGTAGAAACACCCCAACCCTAGTTGCCACAACCGAAAGTGTCTGTAGACAGGGCCAGATGTGCTCTGGGAAAGAAAATCACTTTCAGTTGAGAATTAATGTGCTAGGCTGGTAGAAATAATCAATTTTCCATCACTATTAGACTTCCCTTCTAACTCCCATAGGGTTATGGAAACATTCCCAAAACATTCGGGAAGGTAGCCACAGTTTTGGAGGGTTATCACTAAGACATTAGCAGAACTCCCTTGAAGTTGGGTGACTTTGCTTTTGGGTCATGCTGGGAATAGAACAAGCCCTCCTGGAGATGAGAGCCCCATGCCTAGCTTTGTTCTCCCCACTACTGCTCCACAGCAGTTGCCCTCTGAGCCCTGCATTGCCGCACAGTGAAGAGATAAGCTGAAGAAAGTGCCAACCCCGTCATGTTTGAGCATGTCTCTTTATCCTCCTCTAGATCTTCAAGAGATGACCTCCCAGCCTCCTTCCTCCTGAACAGTTTGTTTGCATAATCTTGGCAATAGATACACACTTAGAAATAAGGGGTAAAGGCAGTTGAAAGTAAGTCTTTTCTGCTTGCAAAGTGCTAAAGTTTTAAAGTAAAATATTATAAAGGATATTTTTAGTGTTTTAGAATGGGGAAGGGGGAAAATACAAAGAACAAAATATATATAACTTGTAAAATTTGGAGCAGGAGCAGAAATTTGTGGGTGAGAGGCCACGCGTCGTCTTGAGGAAATTGTGAGTTTCACATATTTGAATACTGTCTTAATCTCTATCCTTGGACACAAGGCTCTTCCTGCCTTCTAGGCAGGGGGTTTTAAGAGAGACAAACCTCGTAGCCCTTTGAGCGATTTGAAGATGGTGGCTTCTTAAGCCTCGTCCAAAGTCCTTATTGTTGTTTTTTAATGTAAAGCAGATATTGGAAACTGATGTTACTGAGTCAAGAAATCAACATGGTTGGATATACACTTTGGAGCTAGCCTGCCAGCCTTTAATGTCCACTTCTGACTCACATACAAGTTAATTTCCCTGCTATTCATTTTCCTCCATTATACTAATAAAACTACCTCTTTTATAGAGTGGTTTGACAATCAAATAAGTTAATACACTGAAAGTTTAGAATGGTACCTGTAGTCAGTACTCTGTAAGTGTAAGTTATTCACTCTGTTATTACCTTGGCAAAAAGGATTACACCTTCTAAAATGAATCAGGCCCTAAGGAAGGACTAAAGAAAAAGCAGATCGAGGAAGTCATTCAGAGTGGCGTAGAAGAATGTCCTCAGAGAGTATTCAGAATCTATCTGTGCCTTGCCCACAACTCTCCCTGGCTCATTATGTCAAAGCCTGGTTTACATCCGTGTCTAATCCAGTGTTGTGACTGCCCATGGCCTGATCTGTCAGAAGTAAAATGCACGTAATATGTAACATCTAGCTTAGCGTTAGTATGAGCTGACCTCAGATAATCCCAGTACCTACTTCTTCTGACCTCAGCCCAACCAATGTCAATCGTAGCTGTTCCTTCAGTCTTTGGGCTGGCTGCTAAGAAGTTAGGAACAAATGCTTAGGACCTAGTTAGGGATGCTGTGGAATAAAGAAATGTTTTTAATGTCTTTTCACTCAGATTTTTTAAACCTTATTTTCCCAACGATTCCTTTTTTGCCTTTTTCCTCAGGGAGTATCAACACCCTGTGGAACTGTGGTTCTAAGGAATACAATATGGGATGTGCATTCTAATGTACCCATTCACATTGATTAATACATGCTCTGGTCTCTGGTCATTTTTGTGAACCTGTGGGTTACTTTTTTATTAGCTTTTTGCCACCCTGTGCTTTTATGGTTTTATCTCACCACATATTCATTAAGCTGTTTCCATTGGCACTGTATATTATAATAATATCCAGTCTTAACCACTGCTTTTCCAAATAAGCATCCTAACTCAGAGCAGGTGCCACTTTACCTGCCACACACGCTATCTTTCTTTAGATAATTGCAAGCATCTCCTTCTTTTACTTGTATCTACCCCTGAGATGAGGAAATTTGGAGACAATTAGTGTTTCACTATAATCACTTTGGCTTTAATAATGGTTGACCATGAAAGGTTCATATTAAATTACAACTAAATACTAATGTGTTTTTCTGAAGCTAATGAGCCACTTGTGCCTCAGGAGAAGAAAATGAAAATACTGCTGTTTTTGTGAAAGAATGTTCAGCGCTTTCAGCATTCCTTATTTATGGATCAGATAGAAATAGCTCAAATGTACTCATTCTTGAGATATTTCAGGATGCAAGGTTTTTAGTAGCTCTCTTGTAGTCCAAGTGCATTTGATTAGGATGGGGTCAGCCACTCGGGCATAGAACCTACACTGCCAAATCAGAGCACCAGACCCTCCCAATCACACTGCAGTATTTTGGGATTTTACATATGATGGAAGCCAAACCAATGAAATCCAGCTCTGGGGTTTTTCTAAGAACTATTTCAAAATAAATTTTCCATTTTTCTGGAGTTGCTCAATTGATAGATAAAAGTAACAGACTTACTGCTTTAATTTGTTCCATGACAGAGCTTGGTCACTGTGAAGCCAATCTTGGGTGGAGGATGTAGTGAAACATAAAGAGACCATGTTTTAAAGATACTGTTTGAACCTCTGTATGAAGCCATACCTCACAAGAACTATTGTCTGGACCATTCCAGTAAGTTTCCATTTGGCTTCAACTAGTTGAAGTGAATTTGTTTGTGACTTGGAAATAAAAGTGTCTGGCTATACAGATTCTAATGTATACAATTTATGATAGAGCCACCTCATGAAATACAAAGCAACAGAACAGTGAGGCCAAATTTATGACAGGAAACCTAGCAACATTTACATATAAAAGCACCTTATAGGGCAGCCCCGGTGGTCCAGCGGTTTGGCACCACCTTCTGCCCGGGGGTGTGATCCTAGGAGACCTGGAATCGAGTCCCTCTCGTTGGGCTCCCTGCATGGAGCCTGCTTCTCTGCCAGTGTCTCTGTCTCTCTCTCTCTCTCTCTCTCTCTTTGTTTCTCACGAATAAAAATAAATAAAATCTAAAAAAAATAAAAATAAAAATAAAAGCACCTTATAAAAGAGTTGTCACTTTTATTTTGCCTGTTACCCATCAATATGTGCATGCCCTAGATAATGTTTAAGTTTTGTTACACAAGGGCCATTGTATATCTATAAGCCCCCCTCTTTTGCATGAATATTATTGTGCTAGATATTATAGGAGGAAAATGTACTTTTTTTTTTAATTTTTTTTGAAAATGTACTTTTTTGGATGAATAATATGATGTAATTTATTTATTGGTGAGAGTTTTTCAGTTAAAATTATTATTATTTTGAAAGAGTTTTATTAGAAAGGAAAATACTCATATGATACACAGTTTTCCAAAAGTAAAAACACTAAAATTTGATATTTCTAATTTAAACTTTGTTCAAATTTAGGTGGATATATTTAATATCTATTTGTTTTTTTTATTATTTTGTCATCACCTACATATTTTATTAAATTGTTATTTCATTTTTTAAATAAATTATTAATAGTAATCTTGTGACAAAACTCCTTTTGCTACCTACCATGTGACTTGGTAGCCATTAAAAACATTCTGTTTCTGGAGAAGTTAATTTACATTTTTTCCTTCTGAAGGAAAATACCTGTTGTTACTCAAGTGTGTAATACAATCTGCTTCATTATTTTAGAGACAAACGTTCCAGTCCTCCTTGTACACATGGGCCACCAATACCATAAATGTATGTTGTCTCTTTTTCATGGGATTTCTGATGATAAAGAATATGTACATAGCAGATATAGTAAGAATAAATCGCCAAATGCCAGAGAAATGTTTTGGTTGGAGAAAGGAAGTAAGCTGTGGTAGTGGGAGATTATTATTTAGGACAGGTATGGTTTAAACTATACTAAAAAATTAAGAAGGTAAATAAAAACTGTACCTTAGATGGAACTGTAGAAAACTAGTCCTGAACTACAGAAAGAGGATAGCAAAAAGATATTCACATAAACACGAATGCACACCTGCCACAAGTGAGCAAAAGTCATATTTCATCCTGTTGCCTATTTTAAACCCCCATTCATTTTTGCACTCATCGTAAAAAATACTGAAATATAAACGAAAATCCAATTCCTAATTCTATGCAACTTTTTTAATAATAGGGGAAAACATCTGAACATAAAAAGAGAGTTCATCAAGGCATAAGTGCATCATTCTCATTGTTGCCCTCACTGTCATCCTCATTATCAGCAGCAGTGTCAGCCACCTTGCTCAATAAATATAGATTTGGCTACATGAGAAATGTCAGATGCTCAAAGTTCTTGTATGGCAATAAAATGCAGCAAAGTAAATCAAGTGTATAGCATATTTTTTGTGAGTTAATTTTAGCTAATATTACTCCAAAAGAAAGTATGATAATAGACATCATGGACTTAGGCTTTATCAGACATTAAGAAGGCATCTCATGATCTTTTTTTATAAGATTCACATAATTGTTCAGTGGTTATGTGCATAGAGTTTCTTCCTCCCTAGTAATCAGTTGCACATAAATACAATTAAAATAATAATTTTCTTAGACTGACAAACATCAAACAGACTGATAGCCTAGTTGAAAGGTTTGATGTAACATAGATTCTCTGACTATATTATTGGTAGGGGCATAAATGTCTATCTTTTATGGAGAGCAAACTGGAATTATTTATTAATTTTAAAATACTCATACCCATTAGTCCAGCTCTTTCACTTCTAGAAAAGGACAGGAGTGCTGTGTGTATATGTAAGAAATTTGTTGCAGCATCGTTTATAATGGCAGAAAAAATAATCTGTGTGTTATTAAATCCAAAGGATATCACATATGCTTGTATTTGATTCCTCAGAAGCTCAGAAGTGATTGACACTGTTGCCATTTCCATTCCTTTTCTTTTTTTCAGAGAGAGAGTACATGGATGTGTGCAGCAGTGGGGAGATAGGGTAGGGAGGGAGAGGGAGAGAGAGAAACTTATGCAGGCTCCATGCCCCCAGAGCATGGGGAGTCCGAAATGAGGCTCAATCTCACACTTAGAGCTCTTGACCTGAGCTGAAATCAGTAGTAGTACACTTACCTGACAGAGCCACTCAGGCACCTCGCCACTTATATTCTTGAAATTCTTACTCTAATTTTGTGGTATTCCACTTCCACTTTGGCTTCTGCTTCTGTCTCATTTTCAGGATTACCTATCCAAGTGGGGAATTTTGGAGCCAGACTGTCTGCTCTACTGCTCTTTAGAGGTATGACATTGGGGCAAACACTATTTGCCTTTTGTAGCCTCAGTTTCTCCACAGTGAAAATGTATAACCGTATATACAATACTTGTCTCATAAATTCAGATTATTTTTATTATAAAAGATGTTGATAGTTTCCAAGAGTAGATCTTTGTCTCCATACATACTTTTATTATTTCTTGCAAAAGCTCATGTCCATGGATTTAATTTTTGCAGTGGCACTGTTCAAAATTAAGTGTTCAGAAACTGGGATAGTGCAGTTTTCCAGACCTAGTGCCTACCCCTAGATCTGAAGGGGGAAATAGGAAGGAGCAGGTTTCAGACCCAAAGGAGGGAAAGGGTTGGGTCGCCCGATAGGAGTTATGACTTTTAGTTAAATGATGGAGCCAGTTCACGATGTTACATCTGGTGGAAATGAAAAGAAGTACTCTGACTTCACTTTCTTCTCTCCTCCCTGTGTCTCTTACCAGTCAGTGCTCCCCTTTGGTTAAATCCAAGTCAAAACCAGAGGCCAGAAAAATCCCTACCTGGAGGCCACACAGATCAGCCTCCAAAAACACAAGGCAGGGGGAGAGAGGGGAGAGATTGGATCTGTAAAGAAGAATGAAAGATTTTTAGCACAATCCTTTTTATCCCTGTTTGCTAGTACACTTCCTGAAACATCCTTGTTTCAATAGGTAAATGAAGTAGCACATTCCTCACAAACATTTTTATTTCAATTTCCATTGCTACATCCTTAATTTGTTTAATCTCCTCTCTTCTTTGTCCTAGATTGCTGCAGAGCTTCCCAATTAGTCTTTTTGTTTTTTTTTTTTTTTCACATATACTCAGGATTTCTTTCTGTCTTTCCCCTTTTTTTTTTCTCCCTTCTCCTTTTCCTTCCCCTCCTCTCTTATTTTTCCCAAAGAGGGAACATTGTGAAATGCAGACCAATTCTGACATTTCTTTGCCTGATAACTTCCCATTTAGTTTTCTGTTTTCTGTTTAGTTTTCAGAAAACTAAATATAAGTAATCACCAGACACTTGGAGCCAAACATTTATTTATTTTGTTCTCAGTTCTGTAGACTCAACTGGATCCTCTACTCAGTGTCTCATAAGGCCAAAATCAAGCTGGAAATCTTATCTGGAGAATCTACAGAACATTTAACTTCCAAGCTCATTCTTGTTATTGGCAGAATTCATTTTCTTGAATTCTCCAGCTTCATCTTGCATCATGTTCCACATTGTTCTGTGTGTGCTGGCCACATGTGTCCTCGCTCTCAGGGTCTCTACTGGGTGTCAGCCTCTCAAATATCAACTCTTTAGGACAGTCTTCTAATAGCTCCCTATTGTCCAGACCCCCACCACCACCTTACAGCCACCCTCCCTGCACACCGTACACACGTTTTGGGATATGTACTTGTTTATATGTAGAAAATGACTTAGGAGAATATATTCTAAAATGTTAAGGATTGTTTGTGTGTTGGATTTGTTGGTAATTTTCAGTTGTTGTACAAGTTTTCTACATGTCTGATCTGTTTTATAACTATAAATTACTTTTTTCTAATCAATTAAATGCAGATTTTATTTTATTTAACAAAAATCCAACATGTACCAAATGCCTCAAAGAGATTATCAACATTTATGAATCAGAAACTAGATAAATGATATGACTTTAATATATTATTTATATTATCTAGCCTAGCGGCAAGTTCAATAGCAAAACTCGTAGGTTAATGATAAACCATCCAAATGCTAGTCATCCTAATATTAGAAGTTTTTTCCTACAATCTTAGCTACAAGTACATGTCTTTGATTTTAAATTTCTATTCTCATTATTTATTATTATAATTACATAATGATTATCAATAAGCTCAATTCATAGGATCTGAGAACTTTTTATATAAACATAAGTAAGTTCATATACTTGGAATTTCAGTGCACTTTATTACCATGGTTTTATGTAATCATGTAGGACTTATTATAGGTAATATGAATATTATTAGACACAGAAAGTTTAACAATTAAATAAAACATGTAGAAATACAGTCATAGAAACTTAACAAAGTTTTCTGGCCATTAAAAAATTTCCTTTTATAGTACCAAATATTGTAAAGATAGGTAACTTTTTTCTTTGTGGAATTGTATAACAGTGACACAAAGTTCTTATAGATCTTCCTTAAAGAATGAGAGAATGGAATGGAGGTGGGGAAAGAAAGCTACAATTTCAGTTTGTTTTTTTGTCAGTCTTATTACATATCCATAATAGAAAACTGCAACACAAGCAAAGTATATTTCAATCGCTGGATCTAATGCGAAAGAGCAAATGGTGAAAAAAGTAGAAATCTTAAATACACAGTGAAATTTGATGTGTTCTTAACATATCTGACATATGCTTATTTATAGAATCAGAGTGGAGTTTGAAAATCTTTGAATCTGAAATGACAGTAAACTTTTATTACCTTATGTTATGCCCCTATATAACTCTCTTCCCACCCCACCGCCCCTCTTACACACACACACACACACACCCCTCTACAGAATAACTCTAATGTTCTGTGCTCAGATTTCTGTTAAGGAAACATTTGTCAAGTGTCCCCACTGTGTTTGGTATTGGGCTAGTTCCCAGATATGCCATGGTGTTCCCAGTTCACACAGAGTTTATAAACTGGTCAGCATTTGCCTATATATAGCTTTATTTACTCATCACAACAAACCTGTCAGGTAGCTTTCTCCCTATTCCATGGATGAGTAAGTAGTTTAAAGTCACTTCAACAATTAAGTGACCGTGGTCTCCCGACTCAAATTTTTCTCTCTAGAAAAAGTTTAGAGATTCACATTTTTTTCCTGCTGATTTATATGCCATCTTCCATACATGATTAACTTAAAGAGAAAATCTGTTTGAGGCCTATGGTTTGTTCTATTGGTTCAGTTCTTTTATTTTTATTTTATTTTATTTTTTTTTTTAATTTTTATTTATTTATGATAGTCACAGAGAGAGAGAGAGGCAGAGACACAGGCAGAGGGAGAAGCAGGCTCCATGCACCGGGAGCCCGATGTGGGATTCGATCCCTGGTCTCCAGGATCGCACCCTGGGCCAAAGGCAGGCGCCAAACCACTGCGCCATCCAGGGATCCCGGTTCAGTTCTTTTAATACTTCGCATAGAAACTTTTAAAACCTGTATATCTCTAACATGGCATTTTATTTTATTTATTTGTTCATTCATTTATTCATTCTACGTTTATTAAGCACTTATGTGGGACAGGTTTTATAGCAAGATAAAAGAAATTATAAGATAAGTCGTTAAAATTCAGACTCTTACTATGAACAAAGTGGAGAAAAATTTGCCATAGCCTAGATGTCAGTCACTGCGACTAGAGTCACTAGGCTCTTAAAATCTGAATTAAATAGACTATTTAAACCTTATAGTGGATAATTGCTATTTGTTTGCTTGCTTGTTTGTTTTTGGCCTTGAAGCATTAATAACCCTTCTTTTGGAATAATAGCTCAATTTCTTCTTAGGATTCATTATCTTTTCTTAGTTGTTTCAATATGAGATGACTCTGTCTCTGGTTCCAGCTATGGATATTCAGTTTGGGTCTGACTGGTCAAAACATTTTGTCCCTGTGCTTATTGTCTAATTTAGGGATAATAATAATGCAATTCAAATAAAACCAAAGCAATTCATTGAAAATTCTCTAGAGCTGTTGCAGGAGAATAGATAAACTTTCCTGCTCAATTTAAACATGAAAACTGGGGTGCCTGGGTTGCTCAGCAATTGGGTGTCTGCCTTAGGCTCAGGGTGTGGTCCTGAGATCTAGGATCTTCCTGCATTGAGCTCCCTGCATTGAGCTCCCTACGGGAGCTTGCTTCTCCCTCTGCCTATGTCTCTGCCTCTCTCTATGTGTCTCTCATGAATAAATAAATACATCTTTAAAATAAATAAAAAACAAACAAACATGAAGACTGGGGAACCATAGGAGATGCCCCAGCCATCCTGCGACCTTGAGAATGGAGCAAGTTCTGATGAAGTAGAGAAATAAGGTCCGGGTGACTTTGCAACTCTAATTTTAGCCATTTAGTCCTGAGGTCAGGACTGCACATGATTTTTTTAAATTATCATCTTAATCTAGTATTTGCTTTTCTTCTTTTTTCCCTATAATTTCCTTTATGTTAGCCTTTTGCCCATCCAACTCTTATAGAAGCTTTATATTTATATTCTGTTCAGTGGAGTGTGGGGCCCTAAGTAAGAAGGGATACACCGTGACAGCATACAGCATCTGGTTTAAAACTGTACAGTTGGGGATCCCTGGGTGGCTCAGCGGTTTAGCGCCTGCCTTCGGCCCAGGGTGTGATCCTGGAGACCCGGGATCGAGTCCCACATCGGACTCCCTGCATGGAGCCTGCTTCTCCCTCTGCCTGTGTCTCTGCCTTTCTCTCTCTGTGTGTCTCTCATGAATAAATAAATAAAATCTTTAAAAAAATGTACGGTTGATTTCACTGTCCCCCATCACCCTCGCCTTGGTTGATAATAGCCAACTATCATTTTGTCTGTTCTCTCTATTTTTTTCCTCACCAGCACTCATCTCTTTCTCCTACCCAAATCCTCTGAATCCAGGTAGGTTTCCAGGTAAATACAAGATGCTGAGTCATTTGAATTTCAAATAAACAACAAGTAATTTTTGGGCTATAGTATATCCGAAGTATTGCATGGGACATAATCGTGGTAATAATTCATATTTATTTGAAATTCAGATTTAATTTAATGACCTGTGTTTTATTTCCTTAATAGGGAAACTAGTACTAGAGCCATTTGTTGTTTCCATTCATGCCCTTACCCCCTCAAAATATACTTCCTTATCAAAATATTTTTCCAAATAATTATTTTCTTGTTTTACTAGAGTAAAATAAATATAAAGTCTCTCATTTTATTACAGAACTAAAATTACCATATTAAATACATGTTAAATGTTTCCCTTTGTTTTCAGGTAAATAAAAGCCTCTTGTAAATTGGGGAAGTATGTGAAGCTTTCATCTAATTTCCCATCTCACTGGGACTCCTTACCCTCTTCTGCACTCACCTGTGTCCCCAGCTCTGCCCATCCCCACAACATATAACATGCACAGTCAGCCAGTGTGTCCAGTGCTTTTCCAGCTTCTCCTTTTTTGACTAAATCAAAAACTGTTCTCAGAGATAAAATGTTCTTAACTCTTTTAAATCAAAACGGGATCTTGTCATTTCCATTCTTATATCCGAAATTTCTCCAAAAAGATCCATGTCTTCAAATACAAATGACCTTTCTTCAAACTTGAGGAATGCATCTACTATTATTAATTGATCCGGAAGTCTGAACGTTTTCCTTTAGGCTAGTTTGTATTGATGGTGGAGCAGTCAACAACTTCTATTATCTTTGCCTTTTCTGGAAATGGAAATTGCTGGCTTCCTCTTTCTGAAACCTCACACTTGGAGAAATTACTTATGCACCTATTGTGCTCTCTCTTAAATCAAATCCTTCTCTTCAACCGGCTTAAACAAACAAACAAATAAGCAATCAGAAACAAACAAAAAACTTTAGGATCCATCAGATATTTCAATTTTTTTTGTTCGGGTTCTTACCCTAGGACTCTCTGCAGGTCACATTTTTAGCTGAGAGATAGATCCTGCACATTCATCCTTTATACTGATGAGTGCTCTGTGAGATATTAATGAAAGTTTTTAGAAAATGATGTTTGCAGCCTCTCACACAGTGCAATGCAGGGGATAGCACTTCACTTAAAGATAGTGGCTTTTATGCCTCACACTTGTCTAACGCCTTTCTTTTGATGTACTTGTAGCAATATACAGGTTTCCATTTTAACAAGCTGAATATCTCTAGGAGCCAGGCAGGAACAGGTATTAAAGATCAATACTTCTCTCACAGAAAGAATTTCAAATTTTCAAGAAGATAGTCATTCAGTAAATCTTTACATGATTATACGTTTTTAGATGAATAGATGTGTCTAGAGAATGTGTGACAGTTGCAGAGAGTTAGCTAACTCGTTTTCTGTAGATTTTTCCCCATAAACTTTTAAAAAACATTTTTTTGCCCTTAAATCTCAACTCTTTGTGTTAAGTTCATTTGAAGGCTTTTACATTTTGTGTGTTTTTTTGGTGACTCAGGACTCAAAGTGGACTTGGCAGCATAATAATAACTCGTCTGTGGGCATGAACTGTCCAGTAATAAATGGCCACTTAGTGTGTACAAGGTTACAGTCCTGTCCCTGAGACTTTGTGGAGGATGCTTCTCCATGTCAGAAATAAAGGTGGTTTGTTCTGAAAATGAATTACTGTCATGTCTGTGGACTTTAGGTGGTCTGTTATTATTAAAGACCAGATCATCTGGATTCCTTTTTAATGTTCTGAAAGCTCAAAAGTCGATCTCTCTGGGGCTTTTGAATGCAAGGACTTTATGTTATCCAAGTGACTAGAGCCCTGATTCTGGGAAGTAGCTTTGATTAGTAAGTTTTTATGATTTTTAGCAAAACAAACAAACAATATCCTAGTTTCAGTGTGTTTTCTAATGTTGCAGTTATTTATTTTAAAACATTTTTCCACCTGGTAAAACTGATATATTAAATATTAAACCAGTAACTTTAGATTTATTACTGTGAAAGCATTCTGGATCATTCTAAAATCGGTGAGGCTGATTATCAAAGTATCTGGCATGTAGAACTTCTTTTTATCGCTGCCCCCACCAATTCATACATCTTTGCCAATTTTGGAAGCTGAAAGATTTTATAATTTACTTCTTACCCCCAAATCCTTTTTGAACAGCATTCTAGGATGTCATAGGTTGTTAATGCCATAGACATTTATTGAGCACCTGTGAAAGTTGTGTGTAAGGAGGGAATATGTCTTGTATTTAAAAGGGTAAGACTTAAAAGGTTATATTTTCTATAACATTTATACTTTAATAGAACCAGAGACCTAATTTGTTTTAAGTCAAAGCAGTGATGTTTAAATTGCTACATTTTAGGCATGCAGAAGAGTGTTTTATGTGACAAGGAGATTTTTTGCTGATGACTCAGAAATCATGCCAATGGTGGGGTAGAGGAGGTTGGAAACAACTCTATAATGTTCTAGGGCAGCATTAGGATCCACTCTTGTGAGGTCAGCCCAGGGAAGGCACAACACACATATCCACATTCTTTTTTGGCTACTCATCCTCAGAAAAATGCCTGCATTTTGGTATTGTTGATAATTATCCATTCTCCTCCATATGGTTTAAGCTCCAAACCATCTTTTTAGTCATCACTGAAAGGTATTGGATAAAGAATAACAAATCTTAAATTTCATTTGAACTTGCATTAGAACAAAGGTTTTAGAGAAGTTATTTTCTTACCAAAAAAAAGTTATTTTCTTACTTTCCAATTTATTCGCATGTTCAACATTCACTGAATTTGTAATATGGGTCAGGTATCAGGCAGTGCTCTATGTCTTTGGGATATAAGGTAAAGAAGGTAAGGCCCATGCCCTTTGGCACAGACTTTCTACAGGAAGAGTTAGACAATAGAGAAGTATTTAAGTATATGTAACTTTTGCAATAGAACAGGTACTAAAAGGAAAATAAATCCAGTTTATTTTATTATTAAGCACATGTTTATTAAGTATACAGTATTGTAGGCTCTGTTCCATACTGAAAGGCTAATAAGCCTTTTAAAATTTTTTTGTCTAGTGTATGTACTAGAACTCAGTAGGCATCCAATTACTGTCTTACAAAATACATTTTTACTTGAGTTTGCAAGAAAGGAAGAACAATTATTTTGCCTTTTTGATTGAAGGATTGCTTCTTTCACCAAATACTAAGCAATGTGTATTCATTTATTAAGTTATTCATTTAATCAACATCAGTGACTCAATATTGAGAAGTGGTCAGCTGTCTCAAATGCTACTGAGAGAGCCAAAAATTAGAAAGTATCCAATAGGTATGATGGCTTAGGAGCTCATTGTGATCCCTGCAAGAACAAAATAGTGGTGTTTGAAGACAGAAACCATGTTGGCATAAAACATGTTTTGAGTGATAATGAGATATCATTATACATCCATCAGATTGATAAAAGTGCAAAAGTAAGACAAAATCAAATATTGAAGAAGATATAGAAACACTAGAGTTCTCCCACACCGATATTAGGAGTATAAATTAGTACAAAAGGTTCAGACTATCTAATATAGTTCAAGCTATGTATACATTTCAAATCCAAGTATTCCACTATAGATATGAACCCTACAAGTCTTGTAAACATGTACACAGGGAAACATTTACAAAAATATAAATTGAAGAATTATTAGTATGAAATGGTAATAAATACATCTCAAAATATGCTATTTAGCAAAAAAAAAGGTAAATTCTGGGATTATATAAGTTATATAGAGTTTTAAAATGATACAGAAGAGATGTAGGCATAGTCAAAGGGTAAAAATAGGCATAATATTCATCTCAGGATGATTCTTACAAGAGGGAAGAAAGAGGAAAGGAACATAGGAAAACAAGAGATTTCATTGTATCTGAAATATTTCATTTCTGAAAATGGAAGGAAGAAAGGAGTTGGGGAAAGAAAGATGAGAAAAGAAAGGAAGAAGAAAATGAATGTAAAAAAATGAAATGTTAAGATGTGTTGAAACTAGATAGTTGGGTATGTGAGTTGTCTATATATATATCTCTATGTCATTCTATTATATGTATTCATTATCCTCTTATATATTTTATCATATATAACAAAAAAGATATGTATCTTACATATAAAGGTATGTAATATATAATAGATTTATTGAATACATATGTTATAAAACACAAAATATGAGAAGAAATGTAGTCTGTTCCATGAAGAAATGCCATTTTCAGGTATGGCTGTTTCAGATAATGTAAAGATGTAGATCAGACAATTAGAGAAAGAGTTAGGGTAGGTGGCATGCAAGTGATTATGTTTTCTGAGAATTCAGTTATTGTAATCCCTTGAGACAGAGATATCCACAAAACACATTTGGTACCAAAACCACCTGAGAAAATGAGTGAAAGGCAAACCAAAGCAAAACAAAATACACACGGGGTTAGGACTGTTTTGTTTTTTTCCTAACATAATCTTGAATATTAGAATTAAAGGAAAGGATAGAGAGTGTTTTTAGACAATTAATAGACACAGTCACAGACAATAGAATCTGTCATCTTTAGTGCATTTCTGGTCACTGTTACAGGACCATTCAGCGTAACCTTGACTATCTTTGTCCTTATTTCTCCTATCCTAAGAGGTAGACATACCAGGTAAAGTTCCAGGTAAAGGTAGACATACCAGTTTAAGTAAAAACTGAAAGAACCTCTGTAAATGTCATATATGTAACACTTTTTTCATGGCTAGAATTTGAACACGAAACAATACATGTACAGATACTAAGCAAGATTATGTGGTTGATAGTCTGTGGGTATTATAATTATTAAAGGTAGACTTTGAGCTATTTTGATAGGTTTTGATCAAGTTATTTGATAATTTCTTACTTCTCTAAGCGCAATTGAATCTTCAGGAAAATCTGTTCTCGAAGTACTCATAGCAGAAAATAATGAAAATCTATTAGTCTTAAAAAGTCACTTGCCTAAAAGATAATCCACATTATTTTAGAACCCATCTCATATACTGAAATTATTAATTTCAGATTAAGTAGGGATAATGGTAACATGTAACTAGTATAATTTATTGAAAGCTATGCTAAGTACGTTGCCTACATTATCTTACCCAATTCTTATAAACCTACCAGAAATATACAATCGTTCCAGTTCACAGAGAAGACAAAAAATATATGAGCACAATATCATGATAGTGCAGCTAGTAAGACTCAGAGGTGGAATGTGAACGTGTCTTCCTGAGGCTAAGCCCAAAGACTTGATATTCTACTCTCCTTTTTATTCTTTGAAGCAAGGTGAATAAAGGATAACTATCCAAAGTCTACTTATATGATGAATTTCTAGAAACTATTTTCACTGACCACTGCAGCAATCAGAGGTGAAATTACAGATACTGCTAGAAAGTTATGCTAAAATTGTGTGATAACTTAGAGAAAATTAGATTAGTACATTATCTTTCATTAAAAATTTCTCCCTCGCTCTACTTTCTTCTTTACAATTGATTTTGATGTTGTTTTCTAAGTATCCCTTATCCTGTAATCATTGACCAAAAGCAGTACTGTTCTGACTGAATTCCTGATAAGAAAATGGTAATATCCCCCAAATTAAGGAGCAGCAGCCATGAAGACAGTTTCCCAACTGGACATGGTTAAGGGCCAGTTCTCTTAGACAAGTAAAAACCGTAAACAAAACTTAGAGACAATGTCTTTTTTGTTTTGTTTTGTTTTTTCTCTCCCAGTGTCTCTATGGCTATAAATTGGTGGCCCATTAAGTGATTATTTCTTTCCAACTACTATAATTTGATAATGCAAGCATAGTCATGTGTCACTAAAAGAAATTTGATGGTACATATGCTTAGTTTTCTTGTCAAACTATTGCAAGATTTCCTTAGGGCTTAATTTCTTCATAAAACTAACATGTAACGCAAGCTATGCTGTTCAGATCCTGGCATGTAGAATCTGTGTTGAGAAGACTGATGAGAAGACAGAAAAATTAGAGAAAAGCATGACAGAAGGTCTTAGCAGCTGTATTTAGATTCATATTTTATACACAAACTACTCAGAATATCCAAAGAACAAACTTAATCTAGCAAGAAACATTATAGCTATGCCCAGATACTTCATATCCGGGAACCCAGAGAAAGAAGACAGTGTTGTTCTGTGACTGCAAAAATGAAATCAAGAGTTTGAGCTACTAATAACAAACCTCTCCTAAGTGGATTCCATATGTCAGTCATTATAACTCAGTCATGGCTGAGGGCAATTAATCTCTTAAAAAGAGTGAGTAGTGTACAGTTCTTTATACCCCAAAACAGATGTATGATCTATTCTTTATAACAGTAGCAGTCAGAGTGGTCATAGTATTAGTAATAATAATAATAATAAAAATAGTATTCACTTTTAAGTGGAAAGCAAATGTGTCAAGTACAAAAATATTATCTTTAATAACTATAATCTTCTGGGATTACACAGGAATACTCAAAATGTATGACTCTACAGCCTGGGGATTTACTATTGATTATGCTGTTTAATCTTCTGTGGCCCATTTTCTGTGGAATACTTTATCTGTGCCTAAACTTTAGGCCCCAGGGTGTTGTAAATGTTGTGAAGGGAGTACTTTATTCGATTTGGGGAAAATAGAAACCATTGCTCTTCTTGTGATTTGTAAGCATTAATTTTTACTGCTTACTTGGGAGAGTGACTTGGTTTTTGGTTTAATTATATCTATTTTATTGGCTGCCACTATGTGGAAACATGTTTTCTGGTTAAAGATATCTGTATAGTGAGTAAACCTTCTTAGAAAATGTATTCCGTGACACTGTTCTGAACTTGAACAAATATCTGGGTCCATAAATTGGCCCAGTAAGATAACAATAAAGGACACTAAAGTGGCAACAATATGGGAACAAAAAAAGCCTCTGCCTAAATAAAAATAACATTTTGGTGTAAACTTCATAATTGTTTAGCAATTACATATAAAGTTCTATTTTTGCCTGATGATTTGTTTTCTAAGCAGATTATTGTTGCATTGTGAACAATGTTTGTGTTCCCTAAAATTCATATGATATGGTATTTGAAGATAGAGTCTCTAGAAGTAATTAGGGTTACATGAGTTGATGAGGGTAGAGATCTCAAGAAAGAATTAGTGCCCTTATAAGAAAAGACACCAGGGGCTTCTGGGTGGCTTAGTCCGTTAAACATCTGCCTAGGATCATGGGAGCCAGCACCTTATGGAGCTTCCCTGCTCTGCAGGGAGCCTGCGTCTCCCTCTCCCTCTTCTTGCCACTCTCTCTGCTGATGCTCTCTCTCTCTCTGTGTCAAATAAATAAATAAAATCTTAAAAAAGAGAAACCAGAGAGCATGTCTCATGGGCATGCACAAAGGGCATATGAGCATAGGAAGAATGTGGCCATTTGTAAGGGTGAGAAGTCTCTCACCAGAACCTAACCATGCTGGCAGCTGATCTCAAATGTCCAATCTCTAGAAATTAGATAAAATGAATTTCTGTGTTTTTAAGCCACCCAGTCTATTTTCTTATGGCAGCGAGCAGACTAAGGTATGTTCATAAATGCATAAAATGAATTAACTAAAAATTGTATATTTAAATTTGTGGTTAGCAGATAATCAACTGAGTTCACTTACTGGTGAATGCTCAGAGTATATCTGTTGCCATTGAACCCTTCATCCTTCCGCCCATTGCACTGTTTCTGAAGTTTCTGTTTTCTGAAATACTTTTTTCCCCCAGATCCCAGAGGTTTTAGCATAGAATAGGCTCATAAATTTAAGTAACCTTCATACTTAGGTAATTCAGATGTGCTTTCTTAGATTCAAAATTAAATGATTATGTAATCAGAGGAAATATTCACTTTGTAGCTGCCATACAGCTATTTGCCTTGCTGAGGGAATATTATATAAAGTATATCTGAGTGTTGAGTACTCACCATGAAAATATGAACTACAGATGCATGCTTATAACTCTGAATATATGCCTCTGAGCTTCTGCTCATGGATTCTGAAAACATATTTTAATGAAATAAAGGATAACATCACAGCCCAGACTCAGTGAGAAATCTTAGCTACTGAATAAATTTGATGACTTATTTTTAAGAAGAAAAAAATGAGATGCTCTTGCCAAAGTTGAAGAATGCCCATTCAAATAACCAGGCATGGGCAGAAAAATTTATAGGAATAACCATGGAAGGTGGTGATGGTTTCCTTTAAAACATTAAGAAGTTGCTTCTGAAGGCATGTGTCTGATGTGAGTGTACCCTTATTAACAATATTCCAAAGAGCAATTATGTTGAGGTTCTTAGCCTGACCCTAGCTACTTTATCATATTAGAATTTGTAGGCATTTTAAGAAATCATGATTATCATAGTAATGTATTTTGGACTGTACTCAAAGTGAAGGATCAAAATTATCCACTAGCAAATATGAACCATTGTTTCTATTAAGAACCACAAAACAACTTAATGTTAATAATATTAAAGGGCACTGAAACATGTATTTTAATGAGAAGTATAAATAGTACAGGTATTGGAATAAAACTGATTTTAAACACTAGACCCTAGTCTAATCAATGGTAAGAAAAAAGGCAACATAATTTATTTAAGCAAAGAGAAACTGATCTAACATACAATCAATATGCTGAAATTGTGAAAATTAATAGAACATGTTGAAAAGTAATACTTGGATCACTGTTAATACAGCAATAACTTTAATAAAATATCTGAAGCTAATGACATTATCAGTAGCAATTGATGTAGTTGTTGAATTATTTTATTTTTATTAAATTTTATTTTATAAAGGACAAAGGATATATCTCACTGGAGTTTTTATTTTCATCGAATCCATTTCTTTTGGCATAGAGAACACTGTGTTGCTTTTTGAAACAATATTAACAAATGAATAAATCATTTAATAATCATTTATGGTAAGTAATCAACTGAATTTTAGATGACTCCTTAACAAATAAATGTGAAATTAAGATTGATGAATGGTCACAATGGGAAATGTTTACCTTATTTGTGAAATCTTATAAAGGACAGAACATGATGGGTATATTTGGAATTATTATGTTAATCATGCAGTGAAAGTTGACAGTATGTCAAAAGAATAATACAGTGTATTAGCAGTGCAGCCTGCAGCCAAATCCATAAGATTTCCCCTAGAAGTAGGTAATCTATTCATGACAATTGTAAATGGATAATAATCGTTACTAACCACATGAACATTCATCAAGGGGAAAATCAGTTCCTGTAGTTATGGCTTTTCAGTTATTTGCATACTAGACTTACAGGAAATAAAGGTTCCAGATGAAAGAAACATGTTCAGTTGGATTTAATGTATTTCCTTGGTTATTCATAGTGAGCTATTCTTTAAGATTTTGTCCAAGCATAATTTAGGTAACTCACACAATAAATTTTGTGTCATTGCATAGAGATCAGAAACTTGGTGTCATTGATTTCAATGATAGTAATTCCTTTCTCTAGTAGTCAATTCTAAAGAGTTTTATTTAATGTCATTTGTAGTTATATGTTTGGATTAAGACAAAATTGACCCTTTATTTTTTTATGCTTAATGATCGTACCTTTTTTCTGATATATATATCAGCAATATACATATATTGTATATCAGCAATATACATATACATATATCAGCATATATGTATATATCAGCAATATACATATATTAGCAATATACATCTGATATATATATATCAGCAATATACATATACATCTGATATATATATATATATATAGCTATATATATAGCAATAAATTATTTTGGCTGTTCTGGGACAAGAGAGAACCTTTAATGCACAATTATTTGACCATATATTTCACTTACCAAATATGTGATTTCTTCCTTTGTGGTTCCAAAGAAGTTCTTACAGGTGACATAAATAGCAATAAAATAACAAGAACTATAAAAGGAAAAAATGGTGCCATTCCTTTATTTTATACTTTATTTTATTTATTTTTATTATTTTTATTTTTTTATACTTTAATTTAAAACCATTTAATATTAAGAAAAAAGTGAGTATTTTTTAGCATAAAAGTTAAAAAAATTACTTGGTCAAAATAATTTGTTGCAAGCAGCTTAAGGAGGAGGTAGTACAATCTTTTGCTTTCATAAATTGGAATGCTTAGCTTCTTAATCACTGATCACCTTTTTAATATTTTGTTAGTCTTTCACATTCTGGAAAATATAAACCATACCAATCAATGGAAAAATAACTTTAAGTGATGTAAAAGCATAGAAGTACAGCCTGCACTATGACACAAAATGTTTAAGCCTTAGAATTTAAGATCTACAGCCAGAGGGAATACTTAATAAAGTTATGCAGAAAGATATCCATGTTCATCCAAAGGGAAATTATTTTTGTTCAAACTTAATATGGAAATTATCACAGTGTTTAATCAAACAGGAAGAAAAACTCACACATACAGAGTGGAATATAAATGGTATACAAATAGAAGCTACTTATGGCATAGTAAGAAATTAAGGCATATGTATACCAGAGAACATTAGGTGTATACCAAAGAACATTAATCTACTTTATATATGATGTTTTTAGAACTCTAATTATTACCTCCAGGGAAATGCAAATCCAAACCACAATGAAATATCACCTCAGACCTGTCAGAATGGTTAAAATTAAACAACACAAGAAATAACAGATATTGGTCAGGATGTGGAAAAAAAGGAACATCATGCAATGTTGGTGGGAATGCAAACTGGTGCATCCACTCTGGAAAACAATACAGAGGTTCCTCAAAAAGTTAAAAATAGAACTACCTTATTGTCCAACAATAACACTACTGGGTGTTTACCCTAAGAATACAAAAAAAAAAAAAAAAACACTAATTCAAAGGACATGCACCCACCACTATGTTGTTAACAGCATTATTTACAATAGCCAAGATATGAAAGCAGCTCAAGTGCCAATTGGTTAACGAATGGATAAAGATGTGATATGTGTGTGTGTATACATATATATATATATATATATGAATACTATTCCATCATATATATATAAAAGAATGAAATCTTGCCATTTGCAGTGATATAGATGGAGCTAGACAGTGTAATGCTAAGCGAGATAAGTCAGAGGAAGATAAAAACCATATGATTTCATTCAGGTGTAGAATTTAAGACACAAGCAAAGAGAAGAAAGAAATCAAGAAACAAACTCATAGTTATAGAGAACAAACTGAGGGTTACCATAGGAGGAGGGGGTGAGGAGATGGTTAGACAGGTATAGGGATTAAGGAGTGTACTTGTCCTGATGAGTACTAGGTGATGTATGGAATTGTTGAATCACTGTATTATACACCTAAAATTAATATAACACTGTATGTTAACTAAAATTAGAAATTATAGTTATATATAATATACATATATAGTCACATAAAATTAAAATTATAAAAAAGAAAACAAAAAATGCTCCATGCAAAACCTTAAAAAATAAAAAATTAAGAGCAAATTGTTGTGAATGGGAAAAAATGAAAACAAATGGAAAGTTTGGACATCAGGTTCAAGGTGGTGGACTGAGCACAATTAACTTTCCTTGCTCCCAACTGAAATCACAGCAAATACATGTTAATGACAATGTATCTAGTGTAATGCACAGAATGAAAGGTGGGGACTACTAGCAGAGAAGAGATAGAACTTCAGTAAATGACAACTTGAATAGAGAAAATTGAAGCCCAGAAAATTTTTAAAAATTGAAGCCCAGAAAATTCTTAAAAAGTGTCTTCATTGTTCACAAAATGTCCTGCTAAGTTCCAAACCTATATTCCTATGTTGGCAGGTGTGGAAAACAGCTATATATGTAATTACATATTATTATAAGAATTATACATATTATAAGATATATCATTCATATATACATAGATATATATAGCTGGGTCAATTGACTATCCAAACCTTTTCCTTGCTACACTTTTAAATCTTTCCCCTGCTACAATCTTGTTTGCTAAACATGTCGAGCCATATTCTGAAGATATCGAATTGGTTAGGGCTGGAATTCCTTTTGGCTTTTTCTGAGAAAGCATACCTTTATTTATATTCATGAATCTAAAAGTGATTCCTAATGAATATCCTCACAGAGATTGCAGAGGATTTTTTTTTTTTTAATTCTTGCTAAATCAGTAGCATGCTGCTATGGAAGAAGATGAAATAAAACAAAGATATGTTCTTGGAAATTAAACATATATTTGTAAATAGGAAGAGAAACTAATTGAAGGTTAAACACAAGGTTCAGGAAAGATCCAAATTGTATTTTAGAAATTAAAGGATTTTTTTTCCAACCCGTAATGGAATAGTAAGAATAGATTTGATGATGAACAGGAAAGACCAGAGATGTGGGAGCTAAATGATTCCTAGTTCACACAAGCTAATGAGGCTTCAATGTCTGACCAGTCAGAATGGAGAGTCCTCATTGATTACTCAGAATATTTAGTGGAGAATGGCCATGCCCTAGTAGTGGGTCTCAGATATCCCTAGAATAAAACTATACGAAGCCTGGTTAATAAAGCTTAAAAACAGGGTTGGAGAGAACATACTGAGCACAAGACTTAGAATTCTGTAGAAATCTAATTCCCAGTGTGATGGTATGTGGAGATAGAACTTTGGAGGTGTGATAGGATGGAACCTTCAGGAATGAGATTAGTGCTCTAACTAAAAGAGATGAAAGATCTATTTGGTACTCCTTCCACGTGTGAGGTCACAGCAAGAAGATGACTGTCTGCAACCAGGAAGAGAGCTCTCACTAGACACCAAATCAGCTGCCACCTTGCCCCTAGACTTCCTATCTTCCAGAACTATAAGAAATAAATTTATGTTGTTGATAAATCATAAGTTTATGCTATTTTGTTGTAACAGCCCCAGCGGACTAAGACCAAAAATAACATATCACCAAGTATGTTTTTCCAAAGAAAGACAAGAAAATTGAATATCTAACAGCATAAAATTGACAATGTCCAGCATCAAATAAAACCAAGGGGAAAATAAATTGGTAAACCTTGTTCCAGAAATGATAGGGTGGTAGAATAAATAGGCAAGATGTTAAAACAGCAGTTTTTACCATGTCACATATTTCAAGGAAGAGATAAATAAAAGATTAAAAAAACAAACAATAATTGAAGAATAAGATTAAATGCTTCTCTTTCACAAGTGATGTTGGTTTAATTCTGCCTAAAAGTTATTTTTCTAGTTATTTTGCTAGTACCCAAACCTAAAAGTCTTAGGAAGAAAAGAATTGAAATATTTTAGGAATAGTTAAAAATTTGTTGGTGTCCAGGTTAAATGATTAGGTGGGCTTCTGAAACATTTGGATTAATTTCTTTCTCTTATGTGTTTCAAATGTAAGATATCCTGAAATAGGGACAGCTCTTGAATGCAAAAGTTTAACCTGAGTGTTGGTATATTACAGTTGATATGATGTGATGCATTGGGCTTGTTTTTTATGTTTTTATTTTGTATATAAAAAAAAAATACTGACTTTAACCCAAGATCCTTTGACAGCTTTGTTTGTTATTCATTGATGTGAACAGATATTCTGGCATTTTTTCACTTATACCTTTCCCAGGAATTCGCTAGGGCTTGAATAGCAGAGCTTCTTTTATGGAGGGGCCAGAAGTACACTAAATCCTGGATTTGATTTAAGACCCTGGGGTTTAAAATAAAGTGTGAGACTCAGTGCTAGGGAGCTTCTCAGCATGAGCAATATTTAGTAATAATAACTTAGAATGGATGAACCACAAAGGGTTCTGAAGCTTAGTGTGTAAATAAGCATGCATGATCTTAGATACTTATTTGAACTTCTTTATTTTGGAAATGTCCCAAGAACAGTTTCTCCTGGGAGATTACTAGCATTTACTAACTCAGTCAGTAGTGGTGAGAAAAATCATGAGAATCTGATTACCATGTGGCCTTCTTAGCTGTTAGCCCAAATTGTCATCACCACAAAGTTTTCCAGAGTGTTCTCAGTTCACAGTAACTCAGATTTCAAGTTTGCTCATGATCCTGAAAATAATTCAAGAGTCTTCTTTGTACGTTTATTTCCCACTAATATGATGTGGCTTAAACTACATTTCTTTCTACTGTACCTCGCCTTCTCAGTAGGAACTGCTCTGTCAGACATCCAAAAAAAATCATTTTTTAATCACATTTGTAATCCCTTCCTGTAGATGGGGAATAACAGATGTTGGACTGACTGACTTCAAGGTGAAGAAGAAAATCAATGCTCTGCCTCCCTTATAGCATGCATGGGGTACATTCCTTCCATAATGATATTTTCAGATTGTTCTACTCTTGTAAATAACACTGGTTCACACCAGGCGTATGCACTGGGTAGTTTCCCTCTGACCAATGAAGCGCATTTTTCTCCACATGGCATGTGTAATAATCCAGCTTCTTAATTCTTTTATTTCTACTGGTAACCTGTAACTCAGATTTGCCAAAGTCTGTGTGGGGAAAAAAAAAAAAAAGCTTCAATTAGTCCCTTTGTAAAGGATCTCTTTGGTAGTGTAAAGATGTGCAACCTATGCACATAGATAGTAATTTAAAGAAAGGTAATTCGGATGCCTGGGTGGCTGAGAGTTTAAGCATCTGCCTTCAGCTCAGGGCGTGGTCCCTGGGTCTAGGTATCTAGCCCGCCCGCATCAGGCTCCTAGGGAGTCCACTTCTCCCTCTGCCTATGTCTCTGCCTCTCTCTGTCTCTCATGAATAAATAAATAAAATCTTTAAAGTATTTATAATTTATTCAGTTAGTTTAAATTAAAAATATGACAATGATATATATAATGTTATATATATGATATATATATATAATAAACATTCATACATTTTACATTAACTTCTAACACCCATGTAATTAGGAGACTTATTAGAAAATGTGATCATTTTTATAATGTAAAATGTATGAATATGTTTGTTATATATTATATGACATTATACATATCATTGTCATATTTATATATGTAACTCCTATATATAGTGGTATGTATATAACTCAAATATATGTGTGCATATGTATATATATATGGCATAGAGAATATGAGAATAAAGCCTGGCAGGCTTTGGTTCTGTGAAATTTGCCATATGAAACACCTGAACTAAGTAAAAAGCAAAATAAAAAGCATTGACTCTTTTCTGAAAAATAATTATTATCTTAGAGACTGAGCCTTTACTGACATCACTATATTCTGATAATCTGTGAAAGAGATCTAATGACTGTGGAAGGTGACTCTTCACTGGACAAGATGAGAAAGGAAGAGGTCGAACAGACAGATCAAATCAGAGGATGAAGAGGAGAGGTTCAGGAATCATTGAGCCTTAGGAAATTTGGAAACCCAGAGAGGATACAAATTCTAAAGTCCATGGCATTGGGGCAAACTATATTCATCGTTATTATTATTTTTTTCACAGCATCCTGATAACAGTAAATTCTAAAGAATATTGAGAATATTAAAGGAGCAATTACTTGAAGTTTACAACAAAGGAGAAAGGGAATGCTGTGGAACTCATACATCTGCTGTTGGATACCAGAATAGGTATATCAAATTTCAGTAAAAAAGGATTTTGTATTATTTCATTTTGTTTTGTTTTTTAGAGAGAGAGCATGCAAGCAGGGAGTGGTGGGTGGGAGGGGCATGAGCAGAGGGAGGGAGAGAGAATTTTAACCAGGGTCCATGCCCAGCACAGAGCACTGTGTGAGGATTGAGCTCAGGAGCCTGAGATCATGACCTGAGGGGAAATCAAGAGTCAGACGCCTAACCAACTGAGACACCCAGCCACCCCAGAAAGAAAGTTTAATTCCAAATGAGTTTTACAGACACTTGATTGAATGATTGATTGACATACTGTTCTAATCATAAGCTATTAGTCTCCATTTGGAAGTCAACAGTAGACTTTACAATTATATCATCATGGTTTTTATTATTTATAATTTCTATAATTGTAGCACTAACCTTTCACAGATATATAGTTTAGAAGCAGAAAATAACATCAAGTTGTACTAATAGCCCACACGTAGATTAGGATTTATAAATTAATGACTCATTTATGAAGACTTTATGATAACTAATAATTTCTTATGTAACCATACAGACACTGCAAGGTGATTGGGGCTAGTAATCATGTTTCACAGTTGTTCACTGTTTCCATGACTACATAGTGCTAGACAGAAAGTAAGGATTTACAATATTTATATTGTATTATTTTTTGGAATGAACATCTAGTATTATATAACACATTGATAAGGAATAAAACTCTGATATGTATTAATTACTGAAGCATTCTTCAAAAATACATTTCTGATCCTAAAATCTATACATCCAACTAAGATGGAATAAGAGGAATATAGACAAAATCAATACTTCTGTACTTCTGTGTTAATATTTTTTAAATGGTGTTTTAGAAGAAATAGCATAATTGCTATCATGCTATTAATAGCATAATATTATTATGCTCGGATGAAAGCATAATCTCCTTATCTCCTTTTGCACTTAAAGTCAATAATACATGGGAGAGAAAACTAAATGCTTGACCTTGTCTCTTCCAGATTTTATGAACTCCTTATGATCATAGACTATTCAATATTTATTTAATATTAAACTTTCACTGTGGGCCAGAAAGTTACCATCCTCTGTTTTCTGGGGCTAGGGATTGTCTCTTGGGCAATGTAAGAAACTATAAACCAAATGATAAGTGATCATTCCTAACTTCATCATGGGATTTATACAACAGTGGCAAGAAAGACATATAACTAATCAATGCAGGACAAAATACCTGCTAATAAGTGTACTTTTTCATTTTTAAAATGTGCTAAAGCAGTGCAAATATGGTACCCATGAATTCTGAAATGAAACCAGGAATGGGGAATGAGGACAGGGGAAGTTTCACAGAAAAATGTGAGGGGACATACATGCACACAAAGATGGGTACTGATGTACACATAGAATTAAAGGCTCAAGTAGGTCTTTGGACCCTTGTGATGACTCTTACAGCTACCTCCTCTCCTGGGAAGTTGTCAGTCTTCATTTGTCCTACCTTATGAATTTCTAAAGAGTCACTGAGTAGAAAAGTCCAATGCTTAAATTCAAGCTGGGTGTTATTAGCTGAACTTTGGAACAAGAGACAGTAAAAGAGCTAAAGTCATGTACTTCAAGCCAACTCCTTAAATCATGTGGGCACAAAATATTCCAGAGATCATAGCAGTTCAAACTACATATAGCAATAACTCAGCAAGTCAGATTTTTAATTACCTCAAAAACTTGAATCAACACTGAATGCTATCAAAAGCAAAATGAATGTACATTAATCACAGAATATTTTAGTCACATGGCATCTTTCATCCCAGAAAAGTTCACAACCCCTAGGTCTGTTTCTCATCACACTTAACCTGAGGAAACAGGATAGCAAGTAGCTTTGAAGAGATTTAATGGGAGAAGGTTGAGTGTTTAATTTAGACAGAGCTACACAATAGTGCAGAAAGCAGACACTTTCTCTTATTGGGTCTCATACAGAGTTGCTACATTGTTTTCTCCCTAGTGATAAAAAAGTGGGCATTAGCTCATTTATATGTTCTTTGATATCCTAGGCAAAAAATAAGTCTTAAGAGGAACTTCTAACACCCATCTAACAGGAGACTTATTATTAGAAAATATGATCATTTTATAATGTAAAATGTATGCATATGTTTATTATTACTGAATAATTGGTTTATTAATATACCTAACAAATACAATTATGGAAAAGCAGACACTTATGCTTTATCCTTGGTAATGATGATCTACACTAAACAGACCAGAACTGTTTCCTGCTCTCCAAACCAAGATATTGGTAGATATCCTCCAACTTCTGTCCTCATGGAAAAGTGGGCCAAAGGAAGAACTGAAGCCATAACAGAAAAATTATATTTTTCCTAGAGTATTAGCTTTTCTATCAATAACTATTATAAGATAAACTTCTTATATGAAAACAATTTTTAAACTATGTTCCCTAGACCCTGTACTCCTAAAGATTTATCCTAAGCTTTTGGTAAATAATTTATTTTCCTCCAAATAATTAAATTCTCTGGGGAGTTTCTGAAATACTTTTATCACTATTATATAATTAGGAATAATTTTTAAGATTTCATGGTAGGGAAAAGTCATCAACTAAATAAGTTTTAAAACTATTCTGTTAAGACAAAGATGCATATGACTATAAAAAAGGTAAATTCATTTGACCTTTTTAGATTAAATAAAATTTGAAATAAATTATGTGCTTAGTAAATTATCTCCAAGATAATTTCCCTACTCTTTACCCTTTATTACTCTGAGTGAGACTTGTTTAGAAAATTATTTCTTGTCTAAAAGGAAAGTTAACTATGATTCAATAGTAAATTCAGGGATAAAACAGAAGATTGGCTGTTCATTCATTCCAAAATATTTAATGGACTCTTACTCTGATCTAGGCCCCATATTATGCTGGGATTGGCTCCATGTCTGTTTTCTAGTGAATCTCAGCTGTGGAGAAAGATAAATGTGAGTAAATGCAGCTGTGATGTTGTCCAGTCACTCAGGCATGATGAAATGTATCTTTTCTAATTTTAAGTCAAACTTAATTTTTATTTCAAATGTTTGTTCTCTTGTGGGGGTGGTGACTTCATAGTGCTCATTTGTCTTACCTCAGAAATAATCTTAACCTGGACTTCTATTTTAGTTTGGTAATTTACACACTGTCAAGATGTTGAGGAGGGGTTGGGTCAATCAGTTACTACGTATTTCATTTTTCCCCACAGGCAGCTGAAACATCTATTCCATTCTAGTACAGAGTTGATCCACCACAAACTTTGTTATGTTGTCCCTTTTTGCTGTTTTCAAGGGCCCATTTCATAAAGCAGCTTTCTTTATTTGTTATATGTCCCTGTGGGTGCACTCAGGGCTTGGTTTTTGAGAACCAGAAAGAGACTAGCTGATAATTGGGGATAAAGGTCAAGAGGGAGGGCCACAAAGTAAAAGTAACAGGTCAAGTAAACAGCAATTGGCTAGTTATTTTTGTATATGATTTCAATACAGTGAACTGCAGTCAAGTGAGGTAAGAGCTGAAAAATAAAATGGTCAGCACAAGAATGACACATGAGAAAGATGGACACATTCTTGTGGCCATAGGAGGGAGATAGTGCTCAAAGAAGGCTTCCTCTGGGATCCCTGGGTGGCTCAAGTGTTTAGCGCCTGCCTCCGGCCCAGGGCGTGATTGTAGGGTCCTGGGATCGAGTCCCACATCAGGCTTCTTGCATGGAGCCTGCTTCTCCCTCTGTCTGTGTCTCTGTCTCTGTCTCTCTCTCTCATGAATAAATAAAATCTTTAAAAAAAAAAAAAAAGAAGACTTCCTTAACAAGATTAAGTACTCATAGATGTCTACTGATCCTGTGACTTCTAGGTCTCTTTCCCTTGTTATGATATCCCTACATCATACAGCTTGCCAAAACTTTTCATCAGAAAAGTTCATCCTTAAGAGAAAGTCTTGCTACACTTATTAGCCTGTCTAATATGGAAATTCTAAGATATTATTGTATCTTTAGAAAAATGTTCTCATGGATTATTAATGTAGCAAGATGTAGTTAGAATAATATGGACTTTGGAGTCAGGTATATATGGTGGGTTGAAGTCTTAACTAATTGTTGTTTAGTATCTGGAGAATTTAATATAAGTTAATTAACTTCTCTGAGATTCATCTTCTCATCTTTAAAATTTGGACAAAAGTTTTGAAATGTAGGGCAGTTGTTAGGATTACATATAAAAAACTTAGTATGTTGCCTAACACAGCACTAAAAAAATGGTACTTTAGTATTATGGATAGTAGTAATATATGAAAAATAATGCCCACCTAATCAGAAGATGCTCTATGAATGTGAATTACTCTGAGTGTTAGGAATTTTTAAAGAAACTCCAATCAATCAAATGATTTTATGGTCTCATAAAATCATAAAACTGGAAAGGATCCAAATCTCTCACCTTTAGTAGTGATTCTAATAATTAATAGACTTTTTTTTCCATACCTCAGAGTAATCCAAAACTTCAAGTGCTGAATGAATTAGCTATTTTTCACTTTTGGAAAGTTGACATTTAGCCTTTTAGCTAGAATGATCAGTAAAAATGTAATTATGTTGAATTTAGAGGAAAAAAATAACAGATTTCCCTTTTCTGGATGATATATACTTCATCAGTTCTCCTCAGAATTTTTTAATAATACATAGAATATGTAGTAACAAAATACAAACATTAATTTGTCAACATTCCATTTAAAATTTTTGTTGCTTCTACTTTCTAAGTGAGCTAATTTATGAAATAGGCAAAAATACCAATATTTTTTTACTTTATGTATATCAAACTCAGTAATTATCTTGGCCATTTCTTGGGTAAAATTTAGACACTAAGACCTTATCAAAGATGACCATAATCAATCTCAAATTAAATACTTACAGTGGATGGGGCAACTAAAACCTTGGAAGAAGATGACAATAATCTAAAGAATTTTACATTATTCACATTATAGCCTTAGACTAATAGGTAAAAAAAGGGACCTAAAAGTCTTCTGGTTTGTATCTATTATTTTCAGGAAAATATCTCAGCCATTGGTGACAAAACAACAAAAACCAATTAGCTCTACACATCAGAAGTAGCAGATGTAAATAAATAAATGAGATAAAAAATAATTTTAGAAATAAAGAAGTTCAGTTTGAAGCCCTACATTCAAGATAGGAGATAGTCATACTCACATACTTCAATTCATTTTCTAATCATAGTCTTGTTATAAGTTAACTTTTTTGTGTGTGCTTCCTTTTATTGGTGAGCTTGTTTCTACTAGCATCCTACCAACATTATCCCTACAGAGAGAACAAAATGAAAGCCTACTAAGAGGAAGTGAGTGATTACAGCGTATGGAAATTTCTTTTCAGATAGAAATTATGTAAAGCCTGCCTTTCAGTGCCAGTGGGCTATGGGAAGGAAAGAAGATCGAGATTAAGAAAGCAACCATGAAAAAAAAAAAAAAAAAAAAGAAAGCAACCATGAGGCTAGTTTGTCTAGATTTCACTTCTTTGGGCTCAGTCTTAAAAGGAATGTATGTGTAGATACATGAAAAGGTTTTCAACATTACTAGTCATCAGAGAAATGCAAATCAAAACTGCAATGAGGGGCAGCCCCAGTTGAGCAGCGGTTTAGCGCCGCCTGCAGCCCAGGGCGTGATCCTGGAGACCCTAGATGGAGTCCCACGTCAGGCTCTCTGTATGATGCCTGCTTCTCCCTCTGCCTGTGTCTCTGCCTCTCTGTCTCTATGAATAAATAAATAAAATCTTTAAAAAAATGTTTAAAAAACTGCAATGAAATATCACTTCATACCTGTTAAAATGGCTACTGGCACAAGGACAAGAAAAAGTGTTGGTGAGAAGAATGTGGAGAAAAGGGAATCCTTGTGCACTATTGGTAGGAATGAAAATTGGTGCAGCCACTGTGGAAAACAGCATGGAGATTCCTCAAAAAATTAAAAATAGGACTACCGTATGATCCAGTAATTCTACTTCTGGGTATTTACCCAAAGAAAATGAAAACATTAACTCAAAAAAGATAACATGAATCTTCATGTTTGTTGCATTTTTGACAAGAGCCAAGTAATGGGAACAATCTAAGAGCATCCATTGGTAGATGAATGGATAAAGAAATGTCACACACACACACACACACACACACACACACACACACACAGGAATACTAAGTTATAAAATGTGGGGTAGAATTTTGAAGGCAAATCAAGTTCCTCATGCACCCAATATCAAAACAAGTAAATGTATAAAACAAATGCAAATCTAAAAGGAGGAATAGACAGCCATACAACAATAGTAAGGGACTTTAATACTTCATTTTCAACAACAGATTATCCAGACAGAAAATCAATATGGAAACATTGAACATAAACTAGTCATTAGACCTGATGGACCAAACAGACATATACAGGACATTCCATCCAACAGCAGCAGAATACAAATTCTTCTCACATGCACATGGAACATTCTCCAGGATAGAGCACATACTAGGCCACGAAACGAGTCTTAATAAACTTAAGAAGATTGAAATCTTATCAAACATCTTTTATGAGCACAATGGTATGAAACTAGAAATCAATTACAGTAAGAAAACTGGAAAATTCACAAATACTTACAGATTAAACAACATTCTCCTGAACAGTCGATGGGTCAAAGAAGAAATCAAAAGAAAAAAAATATCTTGAGATAAGTGAAAATGCAAACAAAAGATATGAAAACTTATAAGATGCAGTAAAAAAAAAGTTGGTTTTTAAAGATTTTATTTATTTATTTATGAGAGACAGAGAGAAAGAGGCAGAGACAGAGGCAGAGGCAGGAGAAGCAGGCTCCATGCAGAGAACTTGATGCAGGACTCAATCCCGGGATTCTGGGATCACGCCCTGAGCCAAAGGCAGACGCTCAACGACTGAGCCACCCAGGTGTCCCAGTAAAAGCAATTGTAAAAGGGAAGTTTATAGTGATAAATACCTATATAAGAGAAAAGGAATTCAAATAAATGATTTTGTATTACACCTAAAGCAACCAGAGAAAAGAACAGACTAAGCCCCGAGTTAGTAGAAGGAGGAAAATAACAAAAATTAGAGCAGAAATAAGTGAAATAGAGACTAGAAGACAATTGTTTTAAAAGATCAATGAAATTAAGAGCTGGATTTTTGAAAAGATGAACAAAATTCTTAAACCTTTGGCTAGACTAACGAAAAAAGAGTACTCAAATAAAATCAGAAATAAAATAGGAAGGGCATCTGTGTGGCTCAGTTGGTTAAGCATCCGATTCTTGAATTTGGCGCAGGTCATGATCTCAGGCTTGTGAGACTGAGCCCTGCATCATGCTCTATACTTGGTCTGGGGCCTGCTTGGGATTCTCTCTCTTCATCTCCCTCTGCTTGTGCATGTGTGCTTCCTCTCTCTTTCTCTCTCTCAAAAAAAAAAAAAAAAAAAAGAGGAAATGAAAGAGGAGGTATTTACATCAGATAATAAAGAGGTATTAAAGATTGCACTGACTCTTAGTGACAATTATGTACAAACAAATTTGATAACCGAGAGGAAATTCATAAATTCCCAGAAACATATAACCAGCATTTAAATTTTTATTTATTTATTTATGATAGTCACACAGAGAGAGAGAGAGGCAGAGACACAGGCAGAGGGAGAAGCAGGCTCCATGCACCGGGAGCCCGACGTGGGAATCGATCCCGGGCCTCCAGGATCGCACCCTGGGCCAAAGGCAGGCGCCAAACCGCTGCGCCACCCAGGGATCCCCATAACCAGCATTTAAAAAAATTTCCTCAGCAAGGCACAGAGCTACCCAGTGTCTGTCTGGCTCTCACTTTCCCTGACAGTCCGTCTCTGGAGCTCAATGTACTGCAATGGCTTGTGAGAGTGCAATTGTAAATAGGATTATTTTCTTAATTTCATTTCTTAGAAGATCTCATATAGTTAAAATGTCATACTATCCAAAACAATTTACAGCTTCAGTGTAATCCCTATCAAAATTGTAATGACATTTTTCACAGAAATAGAAAAAAAATCTTAAAATTCATATGGAACCACACAAAATCCTGAATATTGAAGCAGTCTTAAGGAGGAAGAGCAAAGCATGACATGTCCTGATTTCAAACTATTATTACAAAGCTATTGTAATCAAAACAGTATGGTATGGACATAAAAACAGACAAAGAGCAGAATAGAGAGTTCAGAAATAAATTCACACATACATTGTTAAGTTTTGACAGAGGCACTAAGAAAATACAATGGAAAGAGGATTATCTCTTCAATGAATAATATGGGGTAAAATGGATAGCCACATGCAAAAGAATGATCCTGGAACCCTGTCTTATATCACACCAAAATCAACTCAAAATGGACTAAACACTTGAATGTAAGGCCTTAAAACCATAAAATCCTTACAAAAAAAAAAAAAGAAAAGAAAACATAGGGGGTACGCCCCTGAACATTGATCTTGGCAGTGATTTTTGGAATTTGATACCAAAAACAAAGGCAACCAAAGCAAAAGTAAACACATGGGACAACATCAAACTAAACAGCTTCTGCACAGCCACGAAATAGAATGAAAAGTCAACTATGGAATGTGAGAAAATATTGTAAATATCCAATTAGGGGTTAATATTCAGAATATCAAGGAACTCCTACAATTCAAGTGAAAAACAAAAATCAAACACTCTAAGAAATGGAGAAAGAATCTGAATAGACTTTTTTCCCACCATTGATGGGAATGTAAACTGGTACACCCACTAACAAAACAGTTTTGATGTTCCTTAGATATTAAAAATAAAGTGATAATATGATCCAGTGATCTATTTATGAATATCCTAAGGAAATGAGATGAGAATCTTAAAGAGATACCAGTACTCATGTTCATTGCAGCATTATTCACAGTAGCAGGATAGGGAAGCAACTTAAGTGTTCTTCAATGGATCAATGGATAAAGAAAAAAAAAATATATATATATGCCTCCTCTTGTGTATTCACTAGAGTATACTTCATTGTATGTTATCCAACCCAGTGAAAAAAGAACATTCGTGGGGCACCTGGGTGGCTCAGTTGGTTAAGCAATTGACTTTATTTCAGCTCAGGTCATGATCTCAGGGTTGTGAGATGAAGCCCCACATTGGACTCCATGCTGAGTGTAGACTTTGCTTAAGGTTCTCTCTCTCCCTCTTCTTTAGCTCCTCCCCCTTCTGCTTGCTCACACAGATGCTCCCTCTCTCTCTCTCTCAAAAAAAGAACGTTAGAATACTGAACTTCATATAATCACCATACATAGATTCTCCTGTCCCTCTCCCTTATTCCAGTCTTAATAATTACACACAATTATATTACTGACCATGATAAACTGAAACTAGGCAAGGAAAAAAAAATCTGTAAAAAATATACATATTTTTTTAAATGAAGAGACTTTTATTTATTTTTATATGTATATTATGTATTATTTATCCTTAAAAAAGAAGAAAATCTGCTATTTGCAACAACATGGATGAACCTGGAGGGCATTATGCTAAGTGAAATAAGCCAGAAAGGGAAAGACAGTTACAGAATTATAGCATGGTATCACTTATATGTGGAATTTAAAAAAATCATAAAGTAGAATTGTAGATTTTTTTTCTATTTTCTATTTTTTTTTAAATTATAACACTTTATACATGTTTTGGTCCCCCCTTATTTAGCTTCTTTTTTCTTCCTTTTAAATCTTTCAAATAAAGGAGAACCAGCACACACTCGATACAGCACGTGTATGAGGATGACCAGCACTAGGAGCCCAGGCCTCCCACAGTGGGTCTGAGCTCCTCCCCTGCCCACCTGCCCAGGGCACTGAGCTGCATCCCTGCCAGGACTGGAAAGGGGAAGGAGGACATGGTTCCAGCTTCAGGGGCTCTCCTGATGCCTGCTGGTGCCTGGTTGTCACCATGTGTCTTGTCCTGCACCTGTGGCATGGAGGCTCACCCAGTGTCCTCTGTCCAGTGGAAGCACTGGTCACTTTCCCTTGCTATGAGGCGAGTGACTGAGGACTTCCCTTGGAGGTGCCACCTCACACCAGGTCAGCCAGGTCCACTTTGGGGATCGGATCTTGCCAGGAGCAGAAGGAGCTGAACTCTGGACAGGGAGAAGCAGAATTCTGTTCCTTATTGAGAAGTGGGGACACATGCCAGGGGCTGGGTGGGGGGGGGTAGTCTGATTAAAGATAATCAAGTCTTGGTTAAAAGATGAATAAAGTTTGAAGATCTGTTGTATAACATGGTGACTGTTGTTGATAATACTGTGTTGTGTAGTTGAAATTTGCTAAGACAATAATAGAACTCGAGTATTTCTCATATATATATATATACACATATATATATATATGAAGTGATGGATTAGTTAATTCAATTAGTGGAATCTTTTCACAAGGTATACACACATATCAAAGTCGTTATGTTATACACTTTAAACATATTACAATATTATTTATCAATCATACCTCAATAAGCTGGAAAAATATGTTTCTCATGAAAATCAGGGTAAGAAACACATCCCAAGGACCTAGTTTGAAGAAAGAGTAGATGAATTTCGAGAATATATGTTTTTAAAATTTTATTTATTTATTTATGAGAGACACAGAGAGAGAGAGGCAGAGACACAGGCAGAGAGAGAAGCAGGCTCCATGCAGGGAGCCCGACGTGGGACTCATGATCATGGGACTCCATGATCATGCCCTGGGCCAAAGGCAGCGCTAAACCGCTGAGCCACCCAGGCTGCCTGAATATTTTAAAATTTCTCTTGGATTTGGCCATGAAAGAAACCCGTTACAATCCTAAGTAATTTCAAATACCAATGTTGTCTTTATATTCTAACCCCAAGAAACATTCTATTGAACTTGTACAGACAGCACTTTTGAAGCCAGTAAAGACATTATTGAAATAGGAATTTGACTTTTCCTATAGTTCATCCCTTAAAGGATCCAGTCACTAATGATATATAATACAGTTTTCAAAACATTCTTAAATTAAACTTTCATCTTTGTGTTTTCTTTTTCTATGGCTGATAAATTGAATTTGACATTCCTTAAATCAATTACAATTTCATATAAGTTTAGTTTTCATGGTCAAAGGCATCATAATCTATTTACTTTAATGATTAATTTTCTGGTTGATTAAAAAATACAAACTAAAAAAAAAAATACAAACTATTTTGTCCAATAGTAAGGCCAGATTTTTTAACGAGACTATGCTATTTGCAGTTGTTTTTCACTTATACCTTGAGTAGTCCTCAAATGTTTTTTGATGTCTCCATCAGTCTGATTTTCTTCCCAATAAACTCCAAAATGTCTCCTTTAGAGAAAATGATTGGGAAATATCAGAGTGGGAGACAGAACATGAGAGACTCCTAACTCTGGGACACGAACAAGGGGTGGTGGAAAGGGAGGTGGGGGGGGGAGTGACTGGGTGATGGGCACTGAGGAGGGCACTTGATGGGATGAGCACTGGGTGTATGTTATATGTTGGCAAATTGAACTCCAATAAAAATTTAAAAAATAAAGACAATTACTTGCAGAATGAAAAAAGAATTTGAGTATAAAATTTACAATCAAACATTATTCTATGGTTTGTGATTTATGGTTTTGCTGATTGTTAATAAAAATTATCTTGAAGCTAAAAAAATTTTTTTTTGGAAATAAAAAAAAGTCTCCTTTATTAATATTTGTGGTGCCTACATGTTATCAGGCCCAGTGACCAATTCTCAATCATCATACTTAGTGCTTCTGCAACAGTTGATCAGCCTTCTTTCTTTAAATACTTTCTTTAAAAAAAAATTTGGATTTTAGATCACCATAGTCTTATAACTTTCTTCCTGTCTGAGAGACCATTCTGTATTAGTCTTCTTGGTAGGAATCCTTCCTTTTGCAGTCTTTAAATATTGTAGTGCTTCAGGGCTTAGAATTTGGACATCCTTTTGTCCTTTTATACCTTTTTTTCCTGGAGTGTGTAGCTTTCAAAGCATGAAGACTTCTCAGTTTTAAACTCCTGCTTGGACTTCTGTATTCACCTATCTACCTGCTTGACATTCGTATTTAGACCTAGGGAGTATCTTAATCTTAACATGGCTTTAAGCTAACATGTGATATGTGGGCTCATACCTGTTCTTTTCCAATTATTTTCAGTTTCAGAAAATGACACTGCTTTGAAATATACTCCAAATACATTTTTATCACTTTCTCTGCCACTACTCCAGCCAAGCTGCCAACCATCTCTTGCTTGGATTATTTAGTTGTCTCCTAATTTGTCTCACTTTTGCCATTTTGTTTCTTTGCATAGTCTGTTCTTTCCTACAATGTAGTAAGTGTGACTCTTTTCAAATATAAAAGCTTTGTTTCTATATATCCTAAATCATTTCAGTTCCTTCCAATGAACCACTCCTCTGTAGGATTCAGTCTTCACTCAATCCCCATCCCTTATTTTTTGTTCCCCTTTGTCCACTATATTTCAACCAGTTGGCCTCTTTTCTGTTCCTCAAACATGCATAGTATGTTTCCCTCTCCTTAAAAAATCTCTTTCTCTAGAAGAATGCAAGCCTCACCCCCTTACCTCAGGCATGTCACTGCTGCATTAGTGACTTCTTCACTTACCCACCTAGTCCAAAATAGTCACTTCTATTTATCCTGTCGTTACATAAGGGTACTACTTATCACTACTTGACATTATCTTATTTATATATTTGTTTTTGATTTTTTTTATCATCTGCCTTCCTAAAAACTAAAGTGCAAGAAGGAAAAAGACTGTGCCACATTTTCTTAGAAGAATAATGACTGAATGACAGACTGATTAAATGCATATTGCTTATCTCTCTTAAATCTTTTCTCTAACTAGCTTCCTTTATGCAACTCATCTTTTGAAGCCCAGTCTTAATGAGTCTAATCTTATACCTTGAGAATCCAGGCAACTTAAAAAGAAAGATGGGCACAACCATTTATAGCACCTTTGGTTTTTAATTTGTATTTTTTTAAAGATTTTATTTATTTATTCATAGAGACACAGAGAGAGAGAGAGAGAGAGAAAGAGAGAGGCAGAGGGAGAGGCAGGCTCCATGCAGGGAGCCCGACGTGGGACTCGATCCGGGGTCTCCAGGATCACACCCTGGGCCAAAGGCGGTGCCAAACCACTGTGCCACCGGGGCTGCCCTTTAATTTGTATTAATAGAACTGCTATTGCTACTATACAAATAGCAATCTGGCTACTGTGTGTTTAAAATAACTATTAAAATATTGCCCGCTTTAACAAGAAATATTGCTAGAAAATGTATTGCCCCAAGATAGGATGATGATTTTGTAAGGAAAACTTTAATGAGATAAAATGGGCTGATAGAACTTGGAAGTTTTTAAGATTTTTTAGAAAAATTATTTTTCTAGAGCACTGAGGAGTACTTTCTCAATGTAAGCTAAAAAAATGATAAGTACAAGTATCTGAAGAAAACAGTTTCTATATCCAGGTAGCTTTCAGGGACTTTTATGCTATAGAATAAAATATTACCTGGGAAGAATAACTGAAAATTAAATATCTAGTGGGTGTTAAGTCTCTCATAAATAGAATTTATCTAGAGAAATACGATAATATTTGGTTAGCACTGTCTGTGAAATTGATATTGGAGAGATTAACATGAGTTTCTCAACATTACCAACAAGAATGAGGAATAAGGCAAATTAAATGAAATCTCTTGTGTTTTAAAGTTCTAGGAAGCAGAAACAAACACAAAGATTTTCTGTGCAATCTTACTTAAATATCCAATAATAACCAGGTTTCCTTTACTGTAATATCCTAAAAAGAATATCTGCAGATTTCATCCATTCTGTAAAAGTTAGCACTATTGATTCTTTATAAATGACACTATTTGAAACACTGGACTTCACATTTCTTTCATTTGCTGCTAGACCATAGGGTCACAACTCTTATCATGTAAAGCCCCTGAAAAAGTTACTGTGCAATTCGATCCCTTGACTTCATATAATAAAATGCAAAAAAAGAGGAACATATTTCAAAGCTTAAATGTGCACATGAGGCCATGTGTAACCACCACTCATTTTTTTTTGTAACCAATTACAAGCTTATTGTATTCATAAAGACTTTAAGCTTTAAGTGAATTAACTCACAAAAATAGATTTGACATGCCAGAAACCATATTGTGGTCACAATGATTTTCTTGAGTAAATCTGAAATTTTTTTCTTATTTTTTTCTCATATATGTTTTATTTTTCCTAGATATGTCAAAACAAAATAAAGTCTATCCTTTAATCTAATATATCATGGGGGTAAAGTGGGCATAATTATCAGATGTTTGGTTAAGAAAGACTGAATTTCTGAAATATATGACAATCTTATAAAAATATGGAATTTGCATAAAGCTAATAATGGAATAATTTAACCACCTTCTGCTAAGTGATGTAAAATACAGATATCCTGGCATCTGCATGTTACCAAAGACCTTAGGGGATTACTCTAGGCTAAAATCATGAGAGTGCTGTGCAAGAGTATATGCCTTTTATAACATCTGCCTTTTATCAGTAGTAGCTGATAAACTATATGCCTATATTTAATTTTTAAGTGTTTCGAAGTTTTTAAAAATAAAATATTTATTCTACATGTAATATACAATTATAAGTATATTCAGATATAAGACATTTTCATTTAATGAAGAATTCATTTCTGAGCAAGCTAATGTGCCTTTTATTTGTGGAAGTTCATCAAGGGATTGTTTCTTTCCTTGTGTAATGCAGTTTACTTTGCACAACTAGGCAGTGTTCCCTGGCTGATTACACTAATTTCTTTTTCCTAGCTACCCTTGGAAGTCTTTGATATTATAGAACCACACTGACTGGTGCCAAAGGGGAAACTTTGGTGAATCTCTGATATAAAATGTTCTGCTTTTGATGAAAAGGATTCCCTAGAAGTGGATTTTAAATCCTTTTTACACATTTTCTGCTGGCTGTTAACTCTACATTCATCATTTTGTCCATGACTGTTGACATGTGACGTACTTCAATGGAAGCTGTTAAGGATAATTTTTAATACCTGCGCCCTCATAGATTGACACACTTTCCTGATTATTAGGGTCTGCATTTTAATTGCTCACTAGTTTTAGAGGGGTTTTGTACTGATTCACTTACATTTTTGCCCCAGTTTACTCTTTTTTAAAAATTATGAATTGTTACCTGTCATGCAAAACTTGCCAAGTTTGTTGCCTGGGCATATGACAATGGATAAAGTAAGTATAACCTTATACCTTCCATTTCTACTGTAGATGAGACAAAGACTAAACATAACTAATTTAAATACAACTATTAGAAAAATGATAAAAGGAATTCCATTTTACAATTTTTATTGTAAAATCATGTTGCTTGTCATGGTCAAAGAAGACAGCTATAACTCACTGGGCAAAGCAAAATAATTTACTAATCTCCTTACAATTTAGGGCTTTGCTTAAAATAAGTGAGCTGATTTCCAAAGGCAAAGAAAAAAAAATATTATCTATGCTATGTAAACAGGGTGGAGAACATCTGTGCAGTGATTTTTTATTTCAGTGGACTTTCTGGATCAATTAAAGGTAACACAATAAATTTCATGGTGCTTAGCTATTTAGGAATGAAACTGCAACAAAATGGTTGACATAGATTTTAACAGTTACGGCTTTTGGCTTTAGGTTGAAGCAAATGGATCTTGAATGCACATTGAACCAATTCAAGTTTTTGTTTGTTTGTTTGATTGTTTTTGTTTTGGGTGCTTTTACTTTTCTCCAGTGCAACTGTAATCTCTGTAGGCACTCTTTTTTTAAAAAAAATTTTTTAAAGATCTTATTTATTTGACAAAGAGAGAGAGAGAGAGAGCACAAGCAGGGGGAGTGACAGAGGAAGAGGGGAGAAGTGGTTCCTTGTGGAGCAGGGAGCCTAATGTGATGTGGCTGTATCCCAGAGCCCTGGAATCATGACTGGATCTGAAGGCAGACACTTAACTGACTGAGCCACCCAAGCACCCCTCTGTAGGCACTCAAAGTGAATATTGGCTTATCTTAATTTATGGTGTGCATGGCATGTCAAAAACACATGTTCTGTGCTCTATCAGAAAGTTCAATCAATGAAGAAATTTTTAATAACTGTGGTCCTATTAAATCCTTGATACTCAAAGATATACCTAGCTGCTTAGCTAGAAAATAGATTTTAAATTCTTAAAAAATTAAATGGAAAATGACATTTTAATGACATGCATCATTTTTTAGAAAACAAAAACTGTGTTCCAGTTTGAACCTGTGTAAACACAAGATTAATCTCTTAACAGAATTATTTTTAAAGAAGTTAAATTGTGCTGATTATTTAACACAAATGAATAAGTAGAGAAAAGCCAGCAGATACCATGGACCCATGTATTTTCCAACTTACAGTTCTGTTATGAATATACATGGTAGGTAACTGCCTTCAGTGGTTGTGGGTTGTGGTGGCTTCTATCACTGAACATTCTTCATTCAAACTTGTTGGGGCTATTGTGGGTAAAGAATAATTTGCCATCCCTTTTTGTGCATGCATTTTTAACCTTGAACTAGAACAGTGATTGTAATATCTCAACTGATTTATTAAAATGAGTTTTATTAAAATGAGAACTGCTCCATTTAACAATAAAAAGGGTTGAGGTAGGAGATAAGTGAATTTCATATGTAAATGACTTTAACCAGCTGAATTGAAATATGTTTAAATTATCTTTCACTTGTAGTTATTGTATTACCAATAAATTGAATTCATAAACTTTAATACAGTATGAGATTTTACAAGAAATAGTGCTTCATAAGTATAAGTATTATATTATTTATTTATATAATTATAAGCATAAATCACCAACACCAATGTTTGTTCAATGGTAGAAAACAAAGTTCAGCAGAATTTTATAAACACAAATTTTTAAAGAAGTTATTATTATTTAGGAAATTATTAAAGATGACATATTTTAGAAGAGGGTATGAGATATCTGCTAACTCTGTGATCTCTGGCAAGTTACTAGATCCCAGTAAGCCTTAACTTCATATTTGTAAATAGAAATAGTAATATTGACCCTGGAGTTTCTTCAGGATTAAGTGAAATAATATAGAGATAACAGTAAATAGGATGTCTCACTTTCAGTGAGGCCTCATTAAATAGATGTTATTATTTGAAATAACCTGAAAAAATTGTTTAGATGAGAAGTGGCTCTATTCAATGAGCATAAATAAGGCAAATGGGCTATGATTTCATAATTCTTCAGTGTTTTTATTTATTAAGCTCAAACATTGTATTATCCTCAGGATTGAAAAGATAGGAAGTGAAAGATATGAAGTATAGTTACAGCACATATATAACTTTGTGAGATAATTAGGAAAGGATGAAACAATGAAAAGTAAACTTTGACTTCTCTTTTTGGTAATGTAGTATAACTATTCAGCAAAAACATTTCTGATATAGAAAACCAAAGATATGAGTGAAATTACAAAAAAAACAGCAAAAAACTTTACAAATATGTGTTTGGCCTCATGGGAACCAAAAGAAATAAATATTAGAGGTCATAAAGAACGAAGACAGATAAACTGCTCATGGAACACAGACAAGGCTTTCTCCTATTATTTACCAATCTTTGGCAGAGTAGTTCTTGTTTTTAATGGCTTAATAATGAATATAAGAGATAAAGAACTTTTAAAAACTTTTTATTGCAGTGGGTATTGTAGGAAAAATATATGCTCTGAAAATTTTATCAGCTGAGAATCACTATCAAACAAGCCTGCTATAATGGGCCTTTGGAACCTATAGTCATACCACTTTTAAGGCTAAAAAACATCCAAGCAAAATGTCTTATTTATGGTGATCCTATGTGTTAGTACCAGAAGATACATAGCAGAAAAATCATAGATAACTCTTTGCAGCCCATGAGATATTTAACCCTGTAAATTTTTAAGAAATAGAAACTTACAAAGAAAAATCAGAAAACATGCAAAGAAACAAGCCACATAAAGCCAGAATAAGCAGAAACAAGCAAGAGAACCAGACCTGCATCAACTGCAGATATTTGAATAGTCAAATACAAAGTATTAAATGAATTTAATATGCTTAATGAAGATTTCAAAAATAATATTAAATATACAAGGAATACCAAATTGTTATGAGCTAATTTGTGCTCTTCAAAAATTCATGGTTTGAAGTCCTAACCCCCAGTATCTCAGAATGTGATTCTGGAAATATTACCCGTAAAGAAGTAGTTAGGTTAAAATGAGATCCTTACCATGGATTCCGATTTAATCTAACTGTGTCCTTGTTAAAAGAAGAAATTTGGACATACAAGGAGACCTCAGGGATGCATAGCTACAGAGAAAATACCTTGTGATGACACAGCAAGAAGGCAACCATCTGCAAGCCAGGAACAGAGGCTTCAGAAGGAGCCCTATCTGTCCACACTTTGGTCTTGGACTTCCAGTCTTCAGAACTACAAGAGCAGAAATTTTCTGTTTTTAATACATCCAGTTTATGGTATTTTCTTATGACAGCCTTAGCAAAATAATACAGTATAAAAATGAGCAAACATTAAAAGCAAACTTCCAGTATGAAAAACAAATTGCTTGAAATCAGATAATTAATTGACATTAGCACTTGAATTAGCCCAGGACACTCTTGAAGAGGAAGAATGAAGAGCAAAAATTTGCCCAATAAGATACCAGGATATATCCAACAGCCTTACTATTTCAATGTGGTATTGCTGCAAACATGGACAAATAGACTCAAGTAGTAGTATACGTGGTATCTGACCCAGAAGTAGGGTTACCATTTATCCCAGTTTTCTTGGGGCAGCTTAGTTTACACCAGTTGTCTTGATGTCTCACTTAGCTTAGTAATTAGTACTTTCAAAGCTATCAGTTTGAGTCATAAATTATATCACCTGATCGCCACATTTTGGAACTTTGAGGAAAGGATGCAAAGTTAAGGAATGTTACTAGCAAAAACGATCCAACCTAAAGAAAAAAATTATATTAAATGTCTCTTTACACCAAATTCCAAATTCAGTTGGTGCAAATATTGTGAAAACAATTTAGTGTTACATAAGGAGGATTGAAATGGAGCAAATGATCATGTACCCAAGCCACATGTCTTGGATGTCAACACAGAGGAAGGGTATCTTTTTCTAATTGGTCTGCTGTAAGGGACAGTGTACTCTAATTGGTCTGTTCAGTGGGGGACATCTTTTGCTATTCTACTTTCCTGGAGCTGCGCTTTTCTTTTTCATTTGTTTATTTGAAAGCCCACAAAAGGTCCTAATGTGCTAACAATGGCCTTGATTGGACTTTAGTGCTAAGTACTTGTTACCTGAGATAACTTTAATTTTTGATGATACGATTCTCATTATTGACTCAATTTTATTTATGATTCTCTGAAGTCCTAAATCTTTTTCATATGTGCTGTTACCTAGTCATTATCTCCATCTATCTTAGTCTGGCTACACAGGCCAAAGGGAAAACTCGCAGGAGGGTTCTATTGTACAAAAGATAAAATGGGAAAGGGAAAGTCTGAAATCCTAACTGCATTCAAGGCCTAGATTTGGGACTTTGAGAGAGGTACTGGGTATTTTGTAACTGTGACTTCCAAGTCTATAAAACATGAATAATAATCTCACTCCACAGGGTTGTGGTGTGAATTGAATGTGGTAAAAGCTCCCAGTACAGTGTCTCACATATAACAGTATTAACTGAATGCTAGCTCTTACATTTTTATATTACATCTATTTTTACCAAATTATATTTATTATATTAATTTCTTCAGTTCCCCCAGCAAATATAGTGTTGTTTTGTGATTTCACCATCTACGATAGTTGTATTATTCAATGCAATCATCCAAATGTTTGCATCAAATTATGGAATAGTAAGAGGTACAGACCCAGAGCTCATGGTACCCCACAGCATACCTCACCCGGTGAATATCCATCAGCTCACACTGGACATGGCTATTTGATAAATAATCAGTATATCTATTTTACTTGAATTCAGTGCATATTTGATCATTATATCCAGTGATTATTGAATAGTTATTACCCCTATCCAAAAAAAAGTTCAGATTATGGAAAAAAAAAGGTTTAAAAATTTTTATATTGAGTTTTTTAATAAATCAAACACAGAAAATTTAAAAAATATATAAGTACCTTAGTAGAAAACAAAATCAAATATAATATAAAATGTCATGTGACATTCAGACTAAAAAACATTCTTAAATCATCAATAGTGTTAAATCTCCATTAATCTGACTATTTAATAATTGAAGACATTATTTCTCATCATGCAGAAATTTCTCATTAGGTTTATTTGAAGATCTGACAAAACCTGAGTTTTCTCTCCTGTTGGCAACTAGAAAATATCAAAGGTATTAGGTTAATAAAACATTCTTTATTTTTAAAATATTCAATTATAAATCGGAGTACTTGTGTAAGAACAGTGTTTCTGGAGAGTTTGCCTCTAGGACTAATTTACTTCTTCAAAGATCCCCTGAGATCTGAGCAATGGACTAATAAACCTTTGTGAACTACCTCTGAATGCTATAATTATATTGAACTTTTTTTCAAACTATAAATTCATAGAGAAAACAAAGTTATAGAACACACAGAGTAAGTGAATTTATTAACTCTAAAGACTGAACTTGAATCTTGTCATTCCTTCCAAAATTAGAGAAATGTAAAACTCTGATGTTAAACTGGGTTATAGGAACATATTAAAAATTTGTAGACAAAATGAACTACTTCAAAATACAGCTCCAAAGTTTTTTTTTGTTTTTTTTTTAACTTTTTTTTTAATTTATTTTTTATTGGTGTTCAATTTACTAACATAGAGAATAACCCCCAGGGCCCGTCACCCATTCACTCCCACCCCCCGCCCTCCTCCCCTTCTACCACCCCTAGTTCATTTCCCAGAGTTAGCAGTCTTTACATTCTGTCTCCCTTTCTGATACTTCCCACACATTTCTTCTCCCTTCCCTTATATTCCCTTTCACTATTATTTATATTCCCCAAATGAATGAGAACATATAATGTTTGTCCTTCTCCGATTGACTTACTTCACTCAGCATAATACCCTCCAGTTCCATCCACGTTGAAGCAAATGGTGGGTATTTGTCATTTCTAATAGCTGAGTAATATTCCATTGTATACATAAACCACATCTTCTTTATCCATTCATCTTTCGTTGGACACCGAGGCTCCTTCCACAGTTTGGCTATCGTGGCCATTGCTGCTATAAACATCGGGGTGCAGGTGTCCCGGTGTTTCACTGCATCTGTATCTTTGGGGTAAATCCCCAGCAGTGCAATTGCTGGGTCGTAGGGAAGGTCTATTTTTAACTGTTTGAGGAACCTCCACACAGTTTTCCAGAGTGGCTGCACCAGTTCACATTCCCACCAACAGTGTAAGAGGGTTCCCTTTTCTCCGCATCCTCTCCAACATTTGTTGTTTCCTGCCTTGTTAATTTGCCCCATTCTCACCGGTGTGAGGTGGTATCTCATTGTGGTTTTGATTTGTATTTCCCTGATGGCAAGTGATGCAGAGCATTTTCTCATGTGCTTGTTGGCCATGTCTATGTCTTCCTCTGTGAGATTTCTGTTCATGTCTTTTGCCCATTTCATGATTGGATTGTTTGTTTCTTTGGTGTTGAGTTTAATAAGTTCTTTATAGATCTTGGAAACTAGCCCTTTATCTGATATGTCATTTGCAAATATCTTCTCCCATTCTGTAGGTTGTCTTTGAGTTTTGTTGACTGTATCCTTTGCTGTGCAAAAGCTTCTTATCTTGATGAAGTCCCAATAGTTCATTTTTGCTTTTGTTTCTTTTGCCTTCGTGGATGTATCTTGCAAGAAGTTACTGTGGCCGAGTTCAAAAAGGGTGTTGCCTGTGTTCTCCTCTAGGATTTTGATGGAATCTTGTCTCACATTTAGATCTTTCATCCATTTTGAGTTTAACTTTGTGTATGGTGAAAGAGAGTGGTCTAGTTTCATTCTTCTGCATGTGGATGTCCAATTTTCCCAGCACCATTTATTGAAGAGACTGTCTTTCTTCCAATGGATAGTCTTTCCTCCTTTATCGAATATTAGTTGACCATAAAGTTCAGGGTCCACTTCTGGATTCTCTATTCTGTTCCATTGAGCTATGTGTCTGTTTTTGTGCCAGTACCACACTCACTGTCTTGATGACCACAGCTTTGTAGTACAACCTGAAATCTGGCATTGTGATGCCCCCAGATATGGTTTTCTTTTTTGAAATTCCCCTGGCTATTCGGGGTCTTTTCTGATTCCACACAAATCTTAAAATAATTTGTTCTAACTCTCTGAAGAAAGTCCATGGTATTTTGATAGGGATTGCATTAAACGTGTACATTGCCCTGGGTAACATTGACATTTTCACAATATTAATTCTGCCAATCCATGAGCATGGAATATTTTTCCATCTCTTTGTGTCTTCCTCAATTTCTTTCAGAAGTGTTCTGTAGTTTTGAGGGTTTAGATTCTTTACCTCTTTGGTTAGGTTTATTCCTAGGTATCTTATGCTTTTGGGTACAATTGTAAATGGGATTGACTCCTTAATTTCTCTTTCTTCAGTCTCATTGTTAGTGTATAGAAATGCCACTGATTTCTGGGCATTGATTTTGTATCCTGCCACACTACCGAATTGCTGTATGAGTTCTAGCAATCTTGGGGTGGAGACTTTTAGGTTTTCTATGTAGAGTATCATGTCATCGGCGAAGAGGGAGAGTTTGACTTCTTCTTTGCCAATTTGAATGCCTTTAATGTCTTTTTGTTGTCTGATTGCTGAGGCTAGGACTTCCAGTACTATGTTGAATAGCAGTGGTGAGAGTGGACATCCCTGTCTTGTTCCTGATCTTAGGGGAAAGGCTCCCAGTGTTTCCCCATTGAGATTGATATTTGCTGTGGGCTTTTCATAGATGGCTTTTAAGATGTTGAGGAATGTTCCCTCTATCCCTACACTCTGAAGAGTTTTGATCAGAAATGGATGCTGTATTTTGTCAAATGCTTTCTCTGCATCCAATGAGAGGATCATATGGTTCTTGGTTTTTCTCTTGCTGATATGATGAATCACATTGATTGTTTTACGATTGTTGAACCAGCCTTGTGTCCCAGGGATAAATCCTACTTGGTCATGGTGAATAATTTTCTTAATGTACTTTTGGATCCTATTGGCCAGTATCTTGTTGAGAATTTTTGCATCCATGTTCATCAGGGATATTGGTCTGTAATTCTCCTTTTTGGTGGGGTCTTTGTCTGGTTTTGGAATTAAGGTGATGCTGGCCTCATAGAACGAATTTGGAAGTACTCCATCTCTATCTATCTTTCCAAACAGCTTTAGTAGAATAGGTATGGTTTCTTCTTTAAACGTTTGATAAAATTCCCCTGGGAAGCCATCTGGCCCTGGACTCTTGTGTCTTGGGAGGTTTTTGATGACTGCTTCAATTTCCTCCCTGGTTATTGGCCTGTTAAGGTTTTCTATTTCTTCCTGTTCCAGTTTTGGTAGTTTGTGGCTTTCCAGGAATGCGTCCATCTCTTCTAGATTGCCTAATTTATTGGCGTATAGCTGTTCATAATATGTTTTTAAAATCGTTTGTATTTCCTTAGTGTTGGTAGTGATCTCTCCTTTCTCATTCATGATTTTATTAATTTGAGGCTTCCCTCTCTTCATTTTAATAAGGCTGGCTAATGGTTTATCTATCTTATTAATTCTTTCAAAGAACCAACTCCTGGTTCTGTTGATCTGTTCCACAGTTCTTCTGGTCTCGATTTCATTGAGTTCTGCTCGAATCTTTATTAACTCCCTTCTTCTCTTGGGTGTAGGATCTATTTGCTGTTTTTTCTCTAGCTCCTTTATGTGTAAGGTTAGCTTTTGTATTTGAGTTCTTTCCAGTTTTTGAATGGATGCTTGTATTGCGATGTATTTCCCCCTTAGGACTGCTTTTGCTGCATCCCAAAGATTTTGAACAGTTGTATCTTCATTCTCATTAGTTTCCATGAATCTTTTTAATTCTTCCTTAATTTCCTGGTTGACCCTTTTATCTTTTAGTAGGATGGTCCTTAACCTCCACGTGTTTGAGGTCCTTCCAAACTTCTTGTTGTGATTTAGTTCTAATTTCAAGGCATTATGGTCTGAGAATATGCAGGGGACAATCCCAATCTTTTGGTATCGGTTCAGACCCGATTTGTGACCCAATATGTGGTCTATTCTGGAGAAAGTTCCATGTGCACTTGAGAAGAATGTGTGTTCAGTTGAGTTTGGATGTAAAGTTCTGTAGATATCTGTGAAATCCATCTGGTCCAGTGTATCATTTAAAGCTCTCGTTTCTTTGGAGATGTTGTGCTTAGAAGACCTATCGAGTATAGAAAGAGCTAGATTGAAGTCACCAAGTATAAGTGTATTATTATCTAAGTATTTCTTCACTTTGGTTAATAATTGATTTATATATTTGGCAGCTCCCACATTCGGGGCATATATATTAAGGATTGTTAAGTCCTCTTGTTGAATAGATCCTTTAAGTATGATATAGTGTCCCTCTTCATCTCTCACTACAGTCTTTGGGGTAAATTTTAGTTTATCTGATATAAGGATGGCTACCCCTGCTTTCTTTTGAGGACCATTCAAATGGTAAATGGTTCTCCAACCTTTTATTTTCAGGCTGTAGGTGTCCTTCTGTCTAAAATGAGTCTCTCGTAGACAGCAAATAGATGGGTCCTGCTTTTTTATCCAGTCTGAAACCCTGCGCCTTTTGATGGGGTCATTAAGCCCGTTCACATTCAGAGTTACTATTGAGAGATATGAGTTTAGTGTCATCATGATATCTATTCAGTCCTTGTTTTTGTGGACTGTTCCACTGAACTTCTTCTTAAAGGGGAATTTTAAGAGTCCCCCTTAAAATTTCTTGCAGAGCTGGTTTGGAGGTCACATATTGTTTTAGTTGCTGCCTGTCTTGGAAGCTCTTTATCTCTCCTTCCATTTTGAATGAGAGCCTTGCTGGATAAAGTATTCTTGGTTGCATGTTCTTCTCATTTAGGACCCTGAATATATCCTGCCAGCCCTTTCTGGCCTGCCAGGTCTCTGTGGAGAGGTCTGCTGTTACCCTAATACTCCTCCCCATAAAAGTCAGGGATTTCTTGTCTCTTGCTGCTTTAAGGATCTTCTCTTTATCTTTGGAATTTGCAAGCTTCACTATTAAATGTCGAGGTGTTGAACGGTTTTTATTGATTTTAGGGGGGGATCTCTCTATTTCCTGGATCTGAATGCCTGTTTCCCTTCCCAGATTAGGAAAGTTTTCAGCTAGAATTTGTTCAAATACATATTCTGGCCCTCTGTCCCTTTCGGCGCCCTCAGGAACACCAATTAAACGTAGGTTTTTCTTCCTCAGGCTGTCGTTTATTTCCCTTAATCTATCTTCATGGTCTTTTAATTGTTTGTCTCTTTTTTCCTCAGTTTCCCTCTTTGCTATCAACTTGTCTTCTATGTCACTCACTCGTTCTTCCACCTCGTTCACCCTCGTCGTTAGGACTTCTAGTTTGGATTACATCTCATTCAATTGATTTTTAATTTCTGCCTGATTAGCTCTAAATTCTGCAGTCATGAAGTCTCTTGAGTCCTTTATGCTTTTTTCTAGAGCCACCAGTAGCTGTATAATAGTGCTTCTGAATTGGCTTTCTGACATTGAATTGTAATCCAGATTTTGTAACTCTGTGGGAGAGAGGACTGTTTCTGATTCTTTCTTTTGAGGTGAGGTTTTCCTTCTAGTCATTTTGCTCAGTGCAGAGTGGCCAAAAGCAAGTTGTATTTGATAGAAGCGCGAACTCTTCTCAGTGTAGCATTCCAGCTGGTCTCTCTTTAAATCTCAGGCCGAATTAATAGATTTTCAGGATAATTTGAAGGTTTTCTAGGTAATTTGGTGGAGACAGGTGATTTGGAGACCCTACTCTTCTGCCATCTTGCCCCTCCCCCCCAGCTCCAAAGTTTTTAATGCAGATTGACCAACAAATTCCCTAAGAAGAATTTAGCAAAAATATTTGTCTTATAGGATGTGGTTTTTTTTTAGGTAAGCAAGGTTAAGGAAAGCCAAGCTTGGCTGGTTTCAAGATTGGTAGCTTCTGCTGAGTTTTAGTGTGGCAGAGATCCAACGCATGGAAGCAAGAGCGTAGGTCCAAGCCAAGAGCCATATTCTGTGGAAAGCAGGCTTGTTATAAGTTGATCTTCTAAACCACCAGCTCATGGTAGTTTCTCCTTCTTTTCGGTATTCCTTTTCCTTATATAGGAAGAATGGTATACCACCTATTTTAAAAAGATTTTGAGAAATAGACAAGGAAATCATCTAATCTTTGCTGCCACATCTTATTTTGTCACATATTATTACATATTATTGTATATATGATAAATCATCTGTAGCAACAAAAATAATTGTAAAAGACATTCCCTCATTTTTAGATGTTTAACATGGCAAAATCTTGTTTTACAGGTTTAGGCACTGGTGTAGTAAATAAACAGAAAAATTATTTTTCTACTATTATATTTTCCCCTTAGGATTATTAGTATAATATAATAATCTGTATAAATTAATAATTTAATAAATAACAATAAGTTAATAACTAGTATAAATATAATAACCTTTAGGGCTCTTTGTTTTTTTCCTCCAAAAAAACTATGCCGAAGTTAAAAACTACTGGAAATATCAGCCAACATCTGTCATTAACTGAACGCATTATAATGTGCTGACCACTATGCATGGAGCTGGGGAAATAACACTAGTAATTTAGATGAGTTTCTTGCTTTTATGATCTTTACATACTAGTGTTGGAGATAGACCATAAACTATACATTAAAATGTACTTATCATTGTTCCAGATAACCAAAAAGCCTATGAAGGCAGTTAAACAAACTAGTGGAATAAAGGGGTAAGAATAGGAAATTTAGTTGGGGAATCCATGGAGGGCCTTTCTGAGTGAGATGTGACTAATGGGAAGGAGACAGTAGGTCCCAGAGAGAAAGAGGAGAGCAAGAATCAGATATGACAGAGACAGATTTCTCTAGTTTAAGGAATAGAAAAGCCAGTGAGAGTGAAATTGGGTAAACTCATTCCTTTTGTTCTATACCTTAACATAGAAAATGGAGAGCATCCTCTGTCACATAAAAGTCATTAACATGATTTAAGCAGAGAAGGCATGTAATTTACATTCTATAAAGCTCATCTGGCTGTGGTGTGGGCAGTGGGTATTTGTAGGCAAGAAGGAAACAGGGAACCCAGATTGGAGCCATCACCTTATTTGTGTGAGAGAGAATGGTAGCTTGAATTGGATGTGAAGAGATAAGAAGAAGCGGATGGATCAGGGTTATACTTTGCAGATAAATTCAAGTGGACTTGGGGATAAACTAGAAAGAAAGAGAAATGCGTGAAAGAGAGAAAATGCTAAAGTAACAAAAATCAGCCTGCTTACTCCCAGGAACTCAAAGATATTTCACCCATCAATAAGAAATTTTCCTTGTTAATTAAAAAAGAGAAAAAAAAAAAACAAAGGAAAACAAAAACTTCATCTTGCTAGTCACTCTTAATAGTCTTCATATTCCATGCTTATTTAAAAAAAAAAAAAAGAAAGACCAGAGATACCAGGCATGTATTTTTAAGAATCATCTGTTGCCTATAGGAAGAAAAAAAAAAAAGACAAACTTTTATTGTTTTGCTGTATGGTGGAAAACAACATTGAAAGCTGCCTAAAGCCTCTCTGGTACAGTGAACACCTGTTGACGACCTGTAGATTATAATTCAGATTGGCCAAGGAATGGAGCAGTACCACTCAATACCTCTTCTGTACTCCGCCCACAATTTGAAATGTTATCACTCATTTAGAAAGGTAAGAATTTGGAACTTCTTTTAGGCTTCCTCAGAAAAAAAAATATACTTAACACTGTGTGCGTGTCTGTGTGTATGCACATGTACATGTATATTTGCATAACATCAGCATATGTACGTATATCATGTGAACTTTTTCAGCTGTAATTGCTATTTACAGTTCACTGCATCATTTGGAGGTGAAGAATTACAGAGGATGGAGCTAATTACTACAAGAGTTAAGAATTTACTGTCAATCATTCTCAGAGGAAATCCATTAAAATGGACTTACTGAGTTTTGTTGAGTTTTGTTACCTAGCTATTCATCCCCCTAATACCTCCTGCCCATTATACCAGGTCCCAAGGAAGAAATGCAAGAAGCAAGGCCCAGAAAATACATATGCTCTTTATTAGTGTACTATACTTTGTTTATCAAACTGAGTTTGATCTTCTGTTAACTAAACTGATAATTTGGTATATAAAGGAGCTTCTTCTATGACTATAGGTAGAACTACCTACTATAAGGAAAACAACCTTGACATTTTCGTCTTAAGCCTGTACTCTGATCTTGGATCTTTAACTCTAATTGTCTTGCGCACCAAAGAAATCCCTCCTACTTCTCCTGTACTGCTATAACTGATATCATCATTAAAGCAGGAACCATTAGAGACATTCTGAGTGTCTTTTTTTTTTTAGAAGAAAAGAAATAATAGAAATTATTGCAATTATATTATCCCATTAATATCAGTGTTAGAGCAGTGAGCAGACTAATGGGAACTTCAATTAAAGAAAAAAATCTCTTGATAAGAGGCGAGATCTTTACAATCCATCAGAAATCAATAATTGAAATTACCCACTTATAAATATAAGTTACCCTCAAAGTACTGACTTTTTGTTTAGAAAGATCATCTCCTTATTCAAAAAAATGACTTTTTTTAATGTTCTGCTTCATTACCCCTCTCCCCCCTTCCATAAAAAGGCACAATAATATGATGCTTATGTTGATGTCCAAAGCACTTATTCAGTTTTTCTGGAATGCTTTGATGTTCCAGATAAATCTCATTATACTGTAGATCAAAGAAGACAATGCCTTTCACCAAAGAAGTACAATATACCAATTAGCATTTCATCTATGAGGAGGGATATATGGTTTTTCCTTCAATAAGTCCCGTCAGTGCCTGCAGTGTGCACAGAATATGTGATAGGACTAAGTGGGCGTGTTTCCAGTGACAGGTGAATAGACCTAAGAAAGGTACAATGTGCTGAGAACAAAAGGTGTTAAAGTTCTATCATTATCATAAAAATTCTTTGTATCATTAATAATACTAATACTAATAACTATTATTAAACAGCTACTTTATTGCATAGTTTATTCTTGAAAATATATCATAGGCTAAAGTAAAATGTTAAAATGGTTAAGCAAATTATAGAGGGAACTATACTGTTTCTTCCATAAAGGGGGCTGGAAATATCAGTCTAAAAGATTAGATTCCATTTTAGAAAAGGAGCAGAGTTGCTGTGGGTGACTTGAGGTTGTCTACAGATGATGGCAGTGGGATGCTTCCCCCAGTGCATGGCCATTTCCCCTCTGAAGGAAGATTCTGACTGCGTTTGCTCATAGGGACTCGACTACGATCTATAAAGCTGAGTTGCACCCCCCAAACCCTTGGAGTTGGCTTAAGCATCCCACTATTTTTGAGTTCTTTTTTTTTGTAAGATTTTGTTTATTTATTCATGAGAGACACAGACAGAGAAAGAGAGAGAGGCAGAGACATAGGCAGAGAGAGAAGCAGGCTCCATGTAGGGAGCCTGACTGTGGGACTCGATCCTGGGACTCCAGGATCACTCCCTGGGCTGAAGGCAGACGTTCAACCACTGAGCCACCCAGGCGTCCCTATTTTTGAGTTTTAAAGGAAATTTTCTTCTTGTGGTTCTATGATCAACATCAATTTTCAAGTCATAATTATGAGTCTTACTTTAGGTCTGCTATTGTTTGGGGGACATAATTCCCTTGGGAAAACAGATGACTATTTAAAATAAAATTTACCATTGCCTGTATTTACCTGTTTTATCTCTGAAAAGTGCTACAGTGCTTCCCCAGAACCACCATCTGATACTCAAAGGAAGAGTATCACATGGTACATTTCCCCCACTTCTTTTCTTGGATAAATTCCTTTTTTTTTTTCTTTTCTTTTCTTGGATAAATTCTATCTTCGAATTCTATTTGAAAACCCCCTACTGCATTTATGTAAATTGTTTTGTTTGTTGTAATATGTACCTGAAAAGGATTTTAGAATGATTTCTTCTTATAGAGACAAGAGGACTTAGGTGACATCTTTCTGCATGCATCTTTTAGAGTTATCTGTTGCCAGAAAACAAATAACCTTAACAGTTGCTTTTAAAATAATAAATATATTGCCTCACATTTTCTGTGGGTTAGAAATTCCAGGGTAGGTTTTTTGGGTGATTCTGGTTCAGATTCTATTGCGTGTCACAGTCAAGTTTTAGCCTGGCATGCCATCATCTGGAAGCTTGACAAAGATAGGATTATTCAGTCCCCAAGTAGCCCTCTCACAGGGCTGTTGTCAGGGGGCTCAGTTCTTTGCCAGGTAGACTTCTCCTTATGGCTGCTTGAGGATCCTCATGGCAGGGAGCTGAGTTCCCCCAGAGCAAGTGATCTAAGAGAGAGAACAGGAAAAGGCAGGGTCTTTCATGATCTAGTCTCAGAAGTCTCACACAATTACCTCCACCATTTTCTCTTCATTAGAAGCAAGCTATTAAGTATATGCCTTGTTCAAGGTGAGGGGAATCAGGGTCCACCTTTAGACGAGAGGAGTATCAAATAATTTGTGTATCTCTTTTAAAACCACTGAATGATAGACCTGACTTTTAGAACTGACTTGCTTAATATTCTTGTAGCCTGAAAGAGTTCCTTCTCTCTCTGAGTATTCAAAATAGAGCATTTACACACCATGACAGAAAATTTTAATGCATGACTTATAAATGTATGAAACTAATAGAAGCAGCGCACAAGATTCTGTACAGAAATAAGGTTGAGGACGTAACATTTTATCGTATACTATTTCAAGCACCAATAAGATGTAGTTCGAAAGACACTTCTCTTACTATCAAAGGCAGTTTAAATACACCCAACATCTTTCCTAGCTGGGAGACCTTAGGCAAGTTACGTACTTTGCCTGTCAGTTGCTTCATTTACTTAAGTGAATTCTCACAATAACTCTGTGAAGTGTGTAATATTAGCCCCATTTTATAGAAAACAAAATTGAAGCTCAGCATCATTGCACCTAGAAAGTGGAAGAGTCACTGTCACAAGGCAAGTTTTGTCGATTAATGCCAAAACTGCTTTGCTTTCTCCTGTTCTTTCTGGGGAAGAGAGAAAATTTTATAAACTACCCAAAGATGAAGCATATATGAAACTGTTTAGTGTTTTATTTTTAATGAAGTTAGCATCATACAAAAAACAAAGTCTCATAAACACAAGTTATTCCTACTGAGAAACAGTAAATATGTGCTTATATTAATCAACAGATTTTTTAAAATTGGCAGTTTCTAAAGGTGTTCTTTAACTTTAAACTTTGAGTTAGGGTAAGCAACCATAACAATACACTGCACTGCAGTTATCTAACCCTGTGTCTTGCCTTGCTTTATTATTTCTTATCCAAGGCTGAAGCCGTATTGAGGATTGTGATACACGGCTTAGTTCTAGTGACACACTGCAAGCAAATGTCAGATTAGTGACACACTGCAAGCTAATGTCAGATCCATAGTGTTCTTGGGTAGAATATGCCTGTCTTCATTCTTCAAAACTCAGATTGATCCAGTATCTTGATTGTGCTATCTAGATAGAAAAAGACGTATAATATTCAGGTTATCTATATATACGGTTACCCTATAATTATTCACCATCTTCTTCTTTGGACCCAATATTAAATATTATTGTTAAATAGCCTTAAATGAAACTATTCAAATCAAGACATACTCTTAAAGCTTAGACAGATATTTGAGAATTCAAAATCATTTTTTTCTTTTTTGAACATGACAGGTTTACCTGAAAAGTTATTAACTGAATATATAAGCTATTAAATTTTCTTAAATTCTTATTCATCCAGATTGGAAATCGCAGTTACAGAAGCAGATGCTGTCATTGGAAGGGAGGCATTGGCCAAATAAAGCATATAGATGGATGTCATTCCTACGAGTGCTGGTCTGTTTCCTTCAGGCTGCTGCTAGCTTATATTGGAGTATAACAAGTTATAGAACTATTGAGTATTTAATATGACCATAATTTATTATGTGACAACATATTGAGGTTGAAAAAGTGGTCAATTTCAAAGTTCTCCCTTAATATGTAAGAAGGAGGTTGTACACCGGGCAAGTATGAATCACAAGGTAATAAATGTCCTAGAAGATTTTAACAAATGTAAATTGCTATATAAATATTAAATAAATTACACAATATTTTTAGGCTCTGAAACATCGAATCAATTTGCAAAGGACTAAATGTCAAACTAAATAATGCATGTTTATACATATTTCTTCTATGGACCATTATTACAACTTTAGCAACAGTGTTTGCTTTAAAATTTTTATATCTAGCACATATTCATGTTTGGCATTTACCCTATATGGCCTATTTTCTTTGTTTCAAGCACCAGCCTTCACTTCCCCAGGGAACTATTTGAAGCCTGAAGCTTCTATAGCAACTGGTCACTTGCCCTGCTTGGAGAAATTGCTAGAAGAATTAAAGGAATGAGAAGGACCTTACCAGAAATAAGTGTCCTGGGGAAATAGGGCCTCTTAACGTTTGTGTGTAGAAGGAATTTGATTGAACTAATGTTCAAAGGCGATAGATAACCTTAGAGATTAAAAATTCATTTATTGGCAATCAATGTCCTGCAGGGGGAATGTGAAAGGATGAAGACTGTCTAGTGAAAAAGGAATTTTTGACTAATAACAATAAAGGATTATGCCAGTAGTAATAATTATTTTTGTTGTCATTATCTTGTTTTGTGCATTTAACATTATGGCATGTCCTTCACCTCAAGTTTTTCATTTTTAATCCTCACTCCCAGTGAGATAGTTTTCTACCTTCATTTTCATAGATGAGGAATTTGTCACTCAGAGCAGTGACAGATCACTGACTGAGAACACACAGCAAGTGAATAGCAGTGACTTTGCTTGCATAAACCCAGGGTAATCCTGCACTAGACAGTGTTGTTACCAGCCTCTCTCCTGACTGTGCAGTTTGCCATTCTGAGTCATTTTCAGCATCATCTCCTTTGAATGTCTTTCCCTAGTACACCCCCTGAAGTACGTAGTATTAGCACACCAGCCCAGTCGCTGATGGACCTAGTGCCCTAGATCGGCTATTGGTCATCCAGACTCTGGGATTTCCGGTCCTTGCACCACTTTGACTGAGCCAACATGTTGCTTGTGCAGTGCTGTGATGGAGCCTAGTGTTTGTTTCATCTGAGTAAACCGTCAGAATAGGACTAGTCTCAACTGGTGTTGAGCATGAACAGACCTCAGAGAGCAGAGGCTTCAGAATGAGACAGGTCTTGAGAGAATGGCTTGTTATCAGGGATGTGATTTTCAGTAGGCAAGAGAGAAGAATTCAGATGGGAAGGTAATATGAGCATCATGAGGGACGATTTCTGCAAATTTTCAAAAGTTGATGAAGGAAAATCATCCAGGATGTTCATGGGGATTCACTGAAGGACTGACTGGGGTTAATATTAACATTCCAGAACATTATCTCAGCGCCCAAGAGGATTAGTAGAACAAGACAGGTCTGAGCAGGAAATGAAGTCAAGGACTGGTTCATTATTAAAGCCTTAGTCTGCAGAGGAAATTCCTTATAAATATAAATTATTTGCAGAGATAAATAAGGAATAATTGAAGAGGCCAATTCTTAGAATCAGAGCAAAGAGTCAAAGAAATTGACTTGATTATCAGCTGTCCACATACTGTCTTTGGCTTACTTGTTATAGAGTTGAGCAGAGGGATGTTCTTCCACACTTGGAGACTAGAAGGGGACTGAATGATTTAGCTTTAGTGTAATAGGGCATAAGAGAAAGGCAGTTGTACTATTAAACATCTTGATGATAAATGAACTCAGTTTCTTATTTTGACATTCAATAATCTGCAGATGCAAGCTCTTTGTCGATAATGTATCTAAAATTTATGAACATTTCACTTTTTATTCCTAAATGGTAAATGTTTAGATGTTTGAATTTTAAAAACCTACTTGTAAATTTCACATTGCAAAATCCAAAATAAAAAGATTATTTCTATTAATACTTTCATGTTAGGTTTTTGTCTTTGGCCCTAAACCCAAATGCTATTTATTTATTTATTTTGAGTGGGGGTGGTGGGAGGGGCAAAAAGGAGAGGCAGAGGCAGAGAATCCCAAGCAGTCTCCACACTGAGCAGGGAGCCCAACATGACCCTTGATCCCAATGACCCAGGATCGCAGCGTGACCTGAAACCAAGAGTTGGACACTTGACCAATTGAGCCACTCATGGGCACTTTTTTGGTTGTTGTTTTATCTTTGCCTATTCTATTTCTATCACTAAACAACTAATGTGAGTTAGTAAAAGTCGGCATATGATAATGTTGGTAAAATGACAATAGCTATCGTCCGAGGATTTTGAGACTGAATGTGTAGGGTTTTGGGGTTTTTTGTGTGTGTGTGTGCGTTTTTTTGACATTTTGAATGAAAACGTGTTTTTAAAATTTCAATGTTTTTGTTCTTTTTTACTTTTTAAAAACATACCAGAAACATTTGAAGTTGAAAATCTTACTACAAGATAGCTAAAAGGTACAAGTTACTGTATCTAAGAAAGGAAATCTTAGAACTTCAGCCTAAGAAGACTAACATAACACGGGAGAATAAGATAAACCTACTTAAGTAGGTCATATTTGACATAATAATTAACTTTGCCTTTTTAAAAGATTTTATTTGTTTATTCATGAGAGACACACAGAGAGAGGCAGAGACACAGACAGAGGGAGAGGCCAGCTCCATGCAAGGAGCCCAATGTGGGACTCGATCCCGGATCTCCAGGATCACACCCTGAGCCAAAGGCAGACACTCAACCGCTAGGCCACCCAGGCATCCCTAACTTTGCCTTTTGAAAAACATTTGTATATATTATACTGGTGAGCTGGGCTTAATCTATACTTGCTTTATCAAATGTTTAATTTAATAATAATATATCCTATCCATCACCCCGCTTCTCATACTTCATAATGGCAGTTTCTTTTTCACAGCAAACATTGTATGACTATTGGGATATAGCAACTGTACAAGCAACCCTAGTAAAGCTTATCCTGGGGATCAGTTCTTTGGGATTGTCAGAGAGCCTACTTGCCTTATCTTTTGAGCCCTATTTCATGACTGTTCCTAGAATTAAAAACAAAAATATTCACGTTCCCTTTATTCCATAATATTCTTTAGAGATGAGAGATGCCTTTGTTGCAATCAACTCTTGTTATTTTATTTAAAAAATTAGGATACTGGGAAATAAGATTTGCCGATTGAAGCTAGAACCCACATTTTCTGACTTCCGGGTGAAAGTCAAATTCTGTTTCCAAAGTCCTTCTTTCTGAATTTGATAATCAAAGTTCAAAATTATCTTGTGAATTTTTGCATCTGTATTCTAAATATTAAATGGCACTAATTTTATGATGACCTTTTATCTTAAACAGAAGACATAACTATAACAAAATTTTTAGGGTTTCTGACCTACAGATAGATTAGATTGATTCTTTAGAATTAAATAGAAATGGGGAGAAGATTTTGGAAGAATATCAAATGGCATTACATTTTTCCCCCCAGCACTGTGTAAATGTCAGACTTCGTGGAAATATGTAATATATACCATCCTCTTTTTTTCCATAAATTTCCTCAAAAAGAAAAGAGAATGTCAGTGAGTTCATCTGGGGTTCTTTTGGGCACTCTCTCCTACCCCCAAAAAAGATCTACATTTATATATTAGTTTACTATTAATGCTATTGCTGCTATAACAGCTTACTGCAAGTATAGCAGCATGAAACAATAAAAATTTGTTCCTTTGAGCTCTGGAGGCCAGAAGTCTGAAATTAGGGCATTGGCAGTTCTAGTTATGTCTGGAGACTTCAGGGGAGAATCCACTCCTTACCCTTTCTACCTGCCCATATTTTTTAGCTTTGCCCCCTTCCCCACATCATTCCAACCTCTCCCTTCCTTTCCTTTCATTGCATCTCCTACAACTATTCTGATCTCTCTGCCTCTCTCTTACAGGAGACTTTGCAGTTACACTTGGTCTACCCATTGGGTCTGTCAGGATAATCTCCCCATGTCAAGATCCTTAACTTAATTACTGCCAAGCCCTTTTACCATATAAGGCAATATATTCACAGGTTCTGGGGATTAGGATGTGTTCCTTTTGGAGAGAGAGGGTGGGGATGGAAGCATTATCTAGTTTACCATGATCTGCTATGAACTTGATACTTAATCTGATTTTAGCTACGCTTCATGGATTTCACAAGTATTGATGTTTAAAGCTTGTTCATTTTCCAGCGGTAGCCCCTGTTGGCCCTTCTAACTACAACACTGCTGTGAATGAGAGATAGGATTTGTTGTGACAGGAATCCGTTGGTAAAAGGTCAGCATTAATCCTGTAAACCAATGTATTATCTCTGTTCATTGTTAAAATCAAAATATGCCCATGAACTGAGACATACGAGCCTGTATGCATTCACCCATTAGAAGTTGGTCTTTTCAGTAGCTTAACTCCTCTACATTTCACAAATTCTTACAAAAATTTATGCTAACTATGGGAGGTAGCGAATATGTAAATTATGGTGATAATTAACCTTAATGAAAGGGACAAGCATTAAATATCATTACCAAAAACCTTTGAAAGCCCTGATTCCATTTATGTGTCGATTTCATTCCTAAAGCACTAGTAGAGTTTGTCTTTCATTGCTTTCTCTGTTCTTCATTGACTGTACTCACGTTTATATATATGAGAAGTATAGACAGTTGTACTCATTTTTTGCGGTTGTTTAAAACATAGCTATCTTAACATAGAGAACATTTATTGATTAAGATTAGAGCTATTTTTTTCTTGATACAAAATTATATATTCAGGAGTATGCTCTGTGGAGATTTATTCCAGACTGCATACATGTCTAAAGTCATATGATGGACACTGGGAGAAGAATGTCTTCAGAAATAAGTTGAAGCCTTGTCCCACACATCCTTCTCACCTAGAAATAAGTGCCTCATAACAAGTGTATACGAATTATGTAGGATCATGAATCATGAGTGAGAAGATAAGAGATAGAGGGAGAGAAATTGAGAAACTGAGAGGATAGCACAAGATTGGAATTAGACACAGACTCTTTGTATTGGCCCATTGCAATAACATAAAAATTCCTAAAGTCTCGTTAAGTGTTTTAAGTACGTGTCATCAATAGAGATCTCTCTCTACCTGAGAACATCATTGTAGGATGACAAGAAGGTCAAGTGTCCTTAAACCCCATCCAACCAGAAAATTTGGTACTAGAATATCTTTTGCCTAGAAAAGAGTCGTTCAGTTTGAATTATTTTCGAGGCACTAAAAACTAAAGGAAGAACGGAATGCAGAATGAAAAAGTTTGTTTCATCAAAAAAAATAAATAAATTTAAATAAAATAAAAACGGAGGAAGAAGAAAAAGAAAAGAAAAAAGAATTTTATGTCAAAGTAAGAAGTATCAAAATACAGATAATTAAAGACATTATCAAAGCTATCTTTAAGAGTAGCTTTTCCTATTAAAGAGGTTCACACAATTGTCAAGTTCAAGAGTCACTGGTCTGTGCAGTCTGTCAGAAGATCAAAGAGAGCTCTGAGGATGGTGGGTGGTTCTATAATACTTACAGACTGGTAGACCTAAATTCCATGGCTTCTCTATGTTTTAAGACAATATGAGCTGTTGTAACTGTGTAAACCAAGGAATGCCCTGCCCAATCTGTAATAACCATTGCAACACTGTGTATGGCCCAGTTTAGCTGTGCCTCACTTAGTCCATTATCTTGCTACATTTAGACATGAACTGTGTGAAATGGGTAATTGCTGCAATTCTTCACACAACACAGGAGGAAAGCTCCTCTGAAGAAACACTTTAGCAACAAAGAAGAGATTTTTGTAAAGTCAGAGTTGACTGCCTAAGCTGACTAACCACTAAGGAAGTTGTAGGAAATTTCTAATTTCCTTCAAGATTGTATTCAGTATTTCAAAGGATTTATGGTATGAGATCTACTTGTTAGGTCCTGTGATCTGGTGATACCAAGTTGAAAGTAATAGCACTGTCTTTACACATGGTAAGTTTCAGGTTGAGATAATTAAAGCTTTTAGTAAAGGTGATTTGCTCATTGTATAACAATAGTTTAATTTTATAAGATTGTAAACTTTTTCTTATAATGATTGCATATGAAAAAAATTGTCCAACCATTGTCCAGTTTTTGTTCAAAAAATAATTTTACAATTTAACCTTAAAATAGATACTACTGGGAAATAAAATCAGTACACTTAAGTGTCAGTTTCTTCATTTCCCAGCATAAAATTTATTTGGAATTTTTTGTTTGTTTGTTTTCAAATGAATGTAATTGACTTTTGAATATTCCCATGGTCCCTCTACTACCATTAACACCATCTTCAGTTCCAGATACTAATCCTACATAGGGAATTGAAAAAAAAAAATAAGCACAGATTATATAGTGGACTTTGGAAAAGAATATGTAATAATCCAAATTACAGATAATTGCCCCCCCCCCCCCCCCAGAAATCTGCATTTCATTCTGTCTGTGTTGATTCAGCTTCAAACCCTGGAAAGAAACCAAGTTTTGGCCTAGTCTAAATAAAGTTTTGCCAGACTCTCACCAGTTTAGAAAGCCAAACTTCCACATTTGTTTTTCTTGAGTCATGTATAAAAGCTTTTAAATTTTGTTATTACTCGTTACTAATGAGCTAATTTTTTATTAGCATAGCTCCCTTTCTTAATCTAACACCTCCTCAGATATTATCCTTCTCCATTTTGTTTTTCAATGTCAGTTACTAACACACCATGTAATTAAACAGATCCTAGTTTATTATTTTTAATAGGTTCACTTGTATAGCCTTTTAACTGCTGAGTTCTCGACTACTTCTAGGGAATTTAACAGAAAGTTAAAAGTTTGACCATTATAGTCATTTTTCAGCGTTGGCACAAAGAGACTATTTTGGAAATGGTTTGAGATTTTATTGAGATTTTGGCAGAAGGTGATTAATGAGATCATATGACTTCAATAGAAGTTTTTTTTTTCCTAAATTATAAGAATGATTCTTCCCAATCAAGCTCTATTACCTTAAATTCAACTTGATTATAGATTTTCAAATTACTTGTTTTGCCTTCTCTCTCAGTCTCTCTTTTTGGCAGGAACATAATGAATATATTTAGATAAACTTTGTTTTCCAAATTTGGGGATTAGTTATAGAGTTTGTAACCAGTTGCCTTTAAAACGGCTTCTTGCTAAAGAATTTTGAAAACATGGATTTCTTGATCTGAGATTTTTTTACTCACACCCAACTTTAACATGAATTGCTATGATACATGGTTGTTACAGAAATAACTCAGTTTGCTAGCTGACATTATGAAAGTCATTTAAGCTCCTAAAGAAATCAAAATACTCTGTAGATTAAAAGTATGATTTAAGTTTAAAATATCCAAAATTATTTCAAAATTTATTCTCTGTTTTTAGGGTCTGGTATATAATAGTATCCAATAAACAATTGTTTTATGAATTAGTATACATGGAAGAACCATGGAGTGTAAAAGGTAAAGATACTAATATTAATACTAATGAAATTCAGACAGTGAATGCATAAAGAAGCTTCCCATCCTTTGTACGCATATTCCCATATGTCTGCTTAAAATGAACTATTTGATGGTAATTTCTTTCCATGCATGCAAAGTGGGAGAGTGCTAAATTCTCAAGACAGATTACTAGTATTACTTGCTCTACCATATTGAAAATATAATTGTAAATGATTTAGTCACCATCACTTCCTAACTCTGATTCCTTTGAACACTTGGTAGGGTGGATTTATAAGAGATCTACAGCTAGAGAAAAGATACAGTAGTGAATGGTATTCATAACATGTAAGAGACAGTCTCTCTCTGACTTTTCCAGACTATCTGTCTACTTTTAAAAAGTTTCCAGATAGTAGAGATTAATATAACAGAAGGAGGAGAAAGGTGCTATCCAAAGAAGAGGCTAGAAGGAGGTAGGCAGGGAAGGAAGATTCTGGGAGAATGACCATACTTAAAGACCAGTTAAAGAGGACACTGGAAGTTAAATATACAATATAACCAGGAAAACAAGGGAGTGATGATGGCTGGTATCCTTAGGGCTAAAAGTGCTGCTTTATGAAGGCCATATAGGGTCACATGATTCATTCATGGCATAGAGGACACTGTGTTTTGTTGTCAGAATATTTCTTTTCCTTTGTCCTCATCATCTTCGTTGTCATTTTCCTAGGAGCTACAATTTATTGAATTACTGTAAATGGGTGCTAAGCTTAATTAACTTAATATTGTCATCTTCAAAATAACTCTCCATGGTATATTATCATATGATCTATACATATATGTATGCATATATTCACAAATATTACATATGCATACATAGAATATGTAGATAATATATATGCATACGTATATTTTAATGACTTAATTACATAGCATAGCCATAGTGATAACAGACCCTAGATGTATCCAAATCTCAATCCTGATCTTGTTTCTACTAACACAAAAATTGGAAGCAAACGAGATATTCAGTCAGAACCTATTATTAGATCAATAATTCCAAGTTATATTCCCTAAAATTTTTTTCCAAAATACTGTCTGTAATGAAAAAAAAGGAGGAAAAATGATTATTCAATCAAATAAGCTTAGAAGAGCCTGAATAAATACACATCTTTTGGATATTTATAATGCATATTTATATTAATGGTCCTGAGAAATTCTACAATGAGCAAATTTGTATCACATTCTTCAATTCCTTTGCTCAGGTGATTGTCCTTCCCACCTCTTATGCCAAATTCTGTAGTAAACAAACTTATTCAGTCTTCTTCAATCCCTTAGATAGCCTTGAAACCTTTAGGGCAGGTAATGTCACAGAGAAATTTCTTGAGAAACCCTTTGGGAATTTTACAGTAGTACTACACAGTTCCCAGACATGTAGCAATTTTTAAAACATGTATATGGACTCAATGAATGAATGGGTGGGTGGATGGATGGATGAATGAGTTCAATTTTAGGTAATTATGAAAAAGAAAGAGAGCAAAAATAAAGCCATACTCTCTTTCTCTCCTGCTGGCTTCCTTTCTTCTCCATGTTTCTCATAACTCCCTTCAGATCTGACTCCTGAACTGTCAGAGCCTCACTCTATAGACCCTCACTGGTATGCCTATAAAAATGGACTCACATGAGGATTTTAATTTGACACTTAATAGAATAGGAAATGAAAGATTTAAGAAGAGATAAAGCCTAATAATAAACTTGAGACTGTCCTAGCAAAATAGATCAGATGAGTATTCAGTCTCCTCTCTTTGATGAACCATATGGAATGGAGAATCTCATCATCACCTAAGTGCATTGTCAGGGCACAGGAGCCTGGCTCTGGGCCAGCCTACCATAAACTCCTTACAAATGGTGTAATTAAATTCCTGAATGAAATGTTGAACTGCCTCCATATCCTAAAGCCATCAAAACTAAAATTTACTTTCTCATCGTACTTTCTAGTAAAACTGATTATAAGGAAACATTCCATTGAGAATTATAAAGAGTGATTATTAAAGAGATGGATTTGAGTTGATTTATGTTAGAATCATTTTTCTTCTGATGGGATTTATTTATTGAAATGTTTATCCTGATAATATGGTAAATATGTCATCCATATGAATTTATAAATTAATAAGGTCATATCTTTAAGACACCCAACCCAAAAGCTATTGTCCATTTTGATTCATCAGGAGAGCAACAAAAGAAAAGTTTTCACCTCTCCACCCTCAGCTGGTTGCTATTTAGAAACAAAACAAACAAAACTCTGTGGTTTAGGAATAGAGAAAGTTACAGAAATATAACTGATTTCTGTGCAATGATTTTATATCCTGCCCCTTGCTGAATTCTGGTATGACTTCTAGAAATTTTGGGGTCGAGTCTTTTGGATTTTCCATATAGAGTATCATGTCATCTGAAGAGTGAGTGTTTGACTTCTTTGCCAATTCAGATGCCATTGTCTTGATTGCTGAGGCTAGGACTTACACTACTACTTTTTTTAAAAGATTTTATTTATTTATTCATGAGAGACAGAGAGAGAGAGAGGAAGAGACACAGGCAAGGGAGAAGCAGGCTCCATGCGGGGAGCCTAATGTGGGACTCGATCCTGGGTCCCCAGGATCAGACCCTGGGCTGAAGGCGGTGCTAAACTGCTGAGCCACCTGGGCTGCCCCTATTTTAAAAAATTTATTTATTTATTTATTTATTTATTTAATTATTTGACAATGACGGGGGGAGAGCACAAGTAGGGAGAGTGACAGGCAGAGGGAAGGGGAGAAGCAGGCTCCCTGTAGAGCAGGGATCCTCGAGGGGGAGCTGGATCCCAGGACCTTGAGATGCTTAACCAACAGAGCCAACCAGGCACCCTCTACTACTATTTTGAACAGGAGTGGTGATAGTGGACATCCCTGCCGTATTCCAGACCTTAGGGGAAAAGCTCTCAGTTTTTCCCCATTGAGAATATTTACTTTGAGCTTTTCACATATGGCTTTTATGATATCAAGCTATGTTCCCTCTAGTCCTACACTGTGAAGAGTTTTAATCAAGAAAGGATGCTTTGTTTTGTCAAATACTTTTTTTTAAAATATCTATTGAGAGGATCATATGGTTCTTGTCCTTTCTTTTATTAATGTAGTGTATCACACTGATTGATTTCCAGATGTTGAACCACGCTTGCAGCCCAGGAATAAATCCCACTTGGTTGTGGTAAGTAATCCTTTTAATGTACTTTTGGAGTCTATTGGCTGGTATTTTGGTGAGGATTTTGGAATCCATGTTCATTAGATATACTGTTCTGTAATTCTTTCTGGTAGGGTCTTTGTCTGGTTTGGGGATCAAGGTAATGCTGGCCTCATAGAGCTTGGAAGTTTTCCTTCCATTTCTGTTTTTTTGAAACAGCATCAGAAGAATAGGTATTAATTCTTCTTTAAATGTTTGATAAAATTCCCCTGGGAAGCCATCCAGTCATGGAATTTTGTTTATTGGGAGTTTTTTGATTACCGCTTCAATGCCCTTGCTGATTATGGGTGTGTTCAGATTTTCTATTTCTTTTTGTTTCTTCTGGTTTGGTAGTTTATACATCTCTAGGAATGCATCCATTTTTCTAGATTGCCTAATTTGTTGGCATATAGTTGCTCATAATATTTTCTTTTCATTGTATTTCTTTGGTGTTAGTTGTGCTCACTCCCTTTTCATTTGTGATTTTATTTGTTTGGGTCCTTTTTCTTTTCTTTTTGATAAGTCTGCCTGGGATTTATTAATCTTATTAATTCTTTCAAAGAACCAGCTCTTAGTTTCATTAATCTGTTCTACTATTCTTTTGGTTTCTATTTCATTGGTTTCTGCTCTGATCTTTATTATTTCTCTTTTCCTGCTGGGTTTAGGCTTTATTTGTTGTTCTTTCTCCAGGTTCTTTAGGTGTAAGGTTAGGTTGTGTATATGAGAACTTTCTTGTTTTTTGAGAAAGCCTTGTGCTGCTACGTACTTCTGTCTTAGGACCATCTTTGCTGCATTCCAAAGGTTTTGAACAGTTGTGCTTTCATTTTCATTTGTTTCCATGAATTTTTTAGATTTGTCTTTAATTTCCTGGTTGACCCATTCATTATTTAGTAGGATGCTCTTTTAGCCTCCATGTATTCGAGTTCTTTCCAATTTCCTCCTGTGACTGAGTTCTGGTTTCAAAACATTGTGGTCTGGAAATATGCAAGGAATGATCCCAATATTTTCATACTGGTTGACACCTGATTTGTGATCCAGGATGTGATCTATTCTGGAGAATGTTCCATGTGCACTCAAGAAGAATGTATGTTCTGTTGCCATAGAATAGAATGTTCTGAATGTATTTGTAAAGTCTATCTGGTTCGGTGTGTCATTCAAAGCCTTTGTATCATTGTTGATCTTCTGCTTAGATTATCTATCCATTGCAGTGAGTGGTGTGTTAAGGTCCCTTCCTATTTTGTGTTATTATCAATGTGTAAATTTTGTTTTTAATTGGCTTTTATAACTGGCTGCTCCCATGTTAGAGACATAAATATTTATAATTTTTAGATATTCTTGTTGGACAGACCCTTTAATTATTATATATTACTATCTTTGGTCTAAAATCCAATTTGTCTGAAATAAGGATTTTCACCCCAGCTTTAGCATGATAAATGGTTTTCCACCCCTTCACTTTAAATCTCGAGGTGTCTTTTGGTCTAAAATGAGTCTCTTGCAGACAGCATATTGATGGGTCTTGCTTTTCTATCCAATCTGATATTCTGTGTCTTTTCATTGGGGCATTTAGCTCATTTACATTCAGAGTAACCATTGAAAGATACGAATTTAGTCCATTGTATTATCTGTAGAGTCACTGTTTCTGTATATTGTCTCTGTTCCTTTCGGTTTATGTTACTTTGGGGCATTCTCTGCTTAAAGGATCCCTTTTAATAGTTCTTGTAGGGCTGGTTTTGTGATCACTGATTCCTTTAGTTTGTCTTTGAAGCTTTTTATCTCTTCTTCTATTTTGAATGAGATCCTCGCTGGTAAAGTGTTCTTGGCTACATATTTTTCTCATTTAACATTCTGAATACACAATGCGACAGAAAACAGAGAAATTACGGAGTCAATCCCATCTACAACTGCACCCAAAACCATAAGATAACTAGGAGTAAACCTAACCAAAAAGGCAAAAGATCTATACTCAGAAAACTATAGAACACTCATTAAAGAAATTGAGGAAGATACAAAGAAATGGAAAAATGTTCCATTCTCATGGATTGGAAGAACAAATGTTGTTAAAATGTCTATGCTACCTAGAACAATTTATATGTTTAATGCAATTCCTATCAAAATACCATCAACTTATTTCACAGATTTGTAATAAATAATCCTAAAATTTCTATGGGACCAGTAAAAACCCAAAATAGCCAAAGGAAGTTGAAAAAGAAAACTGAAACAGTGGCATCACAATTCCAGACTTCAAGCTATATTACAAAGCTGTAAACATCAAGACAGGATGGTATTGGTACAAAAACAGACACATAGATCAATGGAATGGAATAGAGAACTCAGAAATGGACCCTAAACTCTATAATCAATTGATCTTCAACAAAGCAGGAAAGAATATCCAATGGAAAAAGGACAATTTCTTCAACAAATGGTGTTGTAAAAATCAGACTGCCACATGCAGAAGAATGAAACTGGACCATTCCTCACACCATACTCAAGAATAAACTCAAAATGGATGAAAGACTTAAATGTGAGATAGGAATCCATCAAAATCCTAGAGGAGAACATAGGCAGAAACTTCTTTGACCTTGGCCACGGCAACTTCTTGCAGACACATGTCCAAAGGCAAAAATGAACTATTGGGACTTCATCAAGATAAGAAGCTTTTGCACAGCAAAGGAAAACAATTGACAAAACCAAAAGGCAACCTACAGAATGGGAGAAGATATTTGCAAATGGCATATCAGATAGAGGGCTAGTATCCAAAATGTACAAAGAATTTATCAAGTCAACACCCAAAGAACAAATAGTCCAATCAAGAAAAAAGCAGAAGACATGAACAGACATTTCTCCAAAGAAGACGTACAAGTGGCCAACAGAAACATGAACAAATGCTCAACATCACTCGACATCAAGGAAATAAAATCAAATCCACAATGAGATACCACTTCACACCAGTCAGGATGCCTAAAATTAACAGATCAGGGAAGGACAGATGTTGGTGAGGATGTGGAGAAAGGGGAACCATCTTACACTGTTGGTGGGAATGCAAGCTGGTACAGCCACCCTGGAAAAACTGTATTGAAGTTCCTCAGAAAGTTGAAAATAGAGCTACCCTAAGACCTAGCAATTCCACTACTGGGTAGTTTTCCCCAACGGTACAAATGTAGTGATCTGAAGGAGTACCTGTACATCAATGTTTAGAGCAGCAACATCCACAATAGCCAAACAATGTCAAGAGCCCAGATGTCCATCAACAGATGAATGAATAAAGAAGATATGCTATAAAATGGAATACTACAGGTATCAAAAAAGAAGAAGAAGAAGAAGAAGAAGAAGAAGAAGAAGAAGAAGAAGAAGACGACGACGAAGGAGAAGAAGAAGGAGAAGAAGAAAGGAAAAGAAAAAGAAAATGAAGTCTTGTCATTTGCAATAACATGGATGGAACTAGAGGATATTATGCTAAGCAAAATAAGTCAGAGAAAGACAATTATATGATCTCACTCATGTGGAATTTAAGAAACAAAATAGAGGTACATAGAGGAAGAGAGGAAAAAAATAAAATAAGACAAAAGCAGAGAGGAAAACAAACCATAAGAAACTCTTTAGGAAACAAACTAGATGTCTCTAGAGGGGAGAGGGTGTGGGGGGCCAAGGTAACTAGGTGATGAACATTAAGGAAGGCACAGGATATACTGAGTGCTGGGTATTATGTAAGACTGATGAATCACTGACCTCTACCTCTGAAACTAATAATACAGTATATGTTAGTTAATTGAATTTATATAATTATTTTTAAAGGGACAGATAAAGGATAGTTTCATGATCTGTTTTAAGGAATAAAGGATTCTCCCTCAGTTTGTAAACTATTAAAATTTTGCATTCTAAATTGCTCTTTACTAATAAACATTGAAATTTTAATAGCCCTTTATATAATATTTAGATAAGATCTAATATCCATTTAATATTTGATATAATAGCTTGACTAATTACAAAGATGAGTAAATAGGTTAATTGGAATTTCTGAGTTTCCGAAAATAAAAAAATTACCTCACTTCACCATCCAACTAAAATTTATATCAAAAAATGTTTTCATTTAAATTTTTCATAGTAATTATGCATTGAAACATTATGTGAACTACTATTCTTCTAAAAATCATTTTTTAAAAAGGGGCACCCAGGTGGCTCAGTGGTTGAGCATCTGCCTTTGGCTTAGGTTGTGATCCCCGGGTCCTGGGATCAAGTCCTGCATCGGGCTCCCCATAGGGATCCTGCTTCTCCCTCTGTCTATGTATGTGCCTCTCTGTGTCTGTCATGAATAAATAAATAAAATCTTAAAAAATAATTTTTAAAAATAATAAAGCAAAAATATGTATACTTATAATACAGCTTTACCAGAAACTTCCAGGATTCAAGTATACCTGACTTTAATCTCATGACTTTACTGCCATCGCACATTTTTGTATATCATTTAGTTGGTATATTTTCAGCCTTTACAGGTCAGAATTCCACTTACTATATTATTCTAAGACTGTCTCTTTTATTTCAATATCACATTTGCACACTCACACATCTCCATGCAGTCCTCCAGTGCTAATACAGTGATTTTCTGTATTTCTCATTATGACAAATAATAGTAGCATACAATGTTTTTTTAAACGTGTATTCATGTACAAGAGTTTCCCTAGGGAACACATCTGGAGGTAGAATTTCTGGGGCATAAGTTATGGATATCTTCAAATGTGCTAGACAATTCCAGTCTCCTTTAAAGTGTGTATAACAGTTTATATGCACACAATATTTTCAGTTTTGTCTATAATATTTACTTATTTACTCAGTTCCTTCTGGAATGAGTTATTTTTTGAGTGTAAGGTAAAAATCCAATTTCATATGTTTCCATATGAATAACATATTATGCCCAAATCATTTTCTGGTAATTCTCTACTCTTGCCACTGGTTTGAAAATTCAATAGTATAATTTATCATGTTCAGTTCAGATACTATTAATTAGTTGTTGAGATGTAATCTGCATATCATTCAATTCATTCAAGGTATAAAATCCAGTGATTTTTAGTTTATTTACAGAAGTGTGCAGTTATCACCATGATCTAATTTAGAACATTTTTATCTATCCTAAAAGAAATGCCCTATGCTTTAGCACTCACTCCCCAGCTCTTTCTACCTATGACCATCTCTTCCCCCTGGTTTAAGAAATCACTAATGTACTTTCTCTATATATAAATTTCCCGTTCCATTCATTTCATATAAATGGAAACAAAATATGTGGTCTTTTAGGAAGGCTTCTTTTACTTAGGATAATGTATTCAAAGTTGACCCATGTTTTAGTATGCAGCAGTACTTCATTTATTTTTGAAAAATAATTATTCAGACATGTTGCCTTTTATTTATCCATTCATCAATTGGTATACATTTGGGTTCTTTTGCTTTTTGCCTATTATGAATAATGGTGTGATGAGCATTCATTTACAGGTTTTTGTGTGCACATTTCTCCTGGATACGTATGTAGGTATTGTATGTATGGAGGTATTCATAAGTCATATGGTAATTCTGTTTAACTTTTTAAAGAACTACCAAATTGTATTTCCAAAGTGACTATACCATTTTACATACCCACCAGCAATGCATAATGGTTCTGATTTCTCTACTTACTATAGATTTATAACACACTTTTTATCTGGCAGTGAAGTTCTCCCAGATTGTTTTTCTCTAGGATTACCTTTGCTATGCTTGAAATTTTGCTGTTCAATCTAAATTTTAGAATTAGCTCTACAGCCCCTCAGGAATTCCCATAGAAATTTAGACTAGACTTGGATTATAGATTATTTTGGTAGGAGGGAACACCATTATCATATTATATTTTCAAATTCTTAAAGATATCTACATCTCAGTGTATTTAGTTGTTCTGTGGTTACTATAAATAAAGTTTTACTACTGTTTAAATGGTTACTTTGCTTCTTGTAGAATTTATTCCTAATTCATTTTATTATATTTTTAATTTAAGTGTTACAGTTCAAAAGAAGTTGTTTAATTATTTCACAAATGTACAAATAGCATTTAATATGTGCTAAGCACTATCCTAAGTAGGAAACCAATATATGAATATTGGGGGCAGTGTGTGTGAGAGAAAAAGATATAGCTTTCCACCTATGGATTTTAACTAGGATCAACTTCAATTTATCCAATGGTGCTATTTTCCACATTTAATCCTTATTATGATTTTAAAATAGGTATTGAGAAAACAGTGGCTCAGAAAGGGGAAAATACTTGACCAAAACAAGCAAGTGGGAGAAATGACCCCCCAAATGGGTCAAACTAAAGAGTTACTTCTTGTTCTTTCAGTCTAAAGTAGTCATATTTGTACTTGGGATATTAGACATTCGGTTTATTCTAAGCTAAAATAAACTTCCTCATACGCTTTGCTTTATATAAGTTTTGATAATTAAGAACATTTTCTTTAGGAAGTGTATTTTAACTCATTTTTACCCAAAGGCATTTAGACTCCTATTTACTACAATTAAAAGTCCTTATAAAATAGCAGTGGTTAATGTAATGGGACAGAAATTTATAGGGACTGGAATATTAAGTACCCCGGGGTATTTTACATCACATACTTAGAGATTTATATAGTGGGTTTTAATTTTTAAAATATGCCTGGTTCAAGTGCCTGGGTGGTTCAGTCGGTAAAGTGTCTGCCTTTGGTTCTGATCATGATCCCAGAGTCTTGGGATTGAGCCCTGCATCTGGCTCCCTACTCAGCGGGGAGCCTGCTTTTCCCTCTCCCACTGCTCTTCCCTCTGGCTCATGCTCTCTCTCTCCTATAAAATCTTAAAATAAAATATGCCTGGTTTAAGGAAAAAGAAAACACACATACACACAAATAAAGAAAAAATCAAACTACTAGAAAATATAAAACACATCTACATTTGTTTCCTGAGGTTACCATAGCAAATCGCCACAAATTTGGTGGTTTAAAAACAAAAGAACCTTATTTTTTCACAGTCTAGAGGTCAAATCCAGTATACAGTAGGGTCATGCTCCTATCAGGTGCTCTAGGAGAGAATCTGTTCCTTACCTCTTTTAGCTTCTAGTGGTTGCTGAGTGTAATGAGTTAATTTTGTATGTCAACTTCGCTAAGTCACAGTACCCAGTTTTGATCAAATGTTATTCTGGATGTTTCAATGAGGGTGTTTCGGGTTGAGATTTACATTTAAATTGATGGACTTTAAGTAAGGCAGATCGCTCTCCATAATGTGAATGGGCCTCATCCAATTAAGTTGAAGGTCTAAACAGAATGTCACCTGAGGAAGAGGAAATTCTGACTTCAGATTTTATCTGCAATAAGGGTTCTTCCTGGTTCTCTAGCCTCATTCACTTTGGACTCAAACTGCAACTCTTTTCTGAGTCTCCAGCCTGCCAGCCTCCCTTAGAAAATATTGAACTCACCAACTCTCCACAATCACATGGGCCAGTTCCTTAATATAAGTCTTATTCTCCGTGTATGCACATCTTTTGGTTTTGTTTCTCTGGAGGATTCTGATTAATACAATAAGCTTGTGGCCACAAGCCTCCAATCTCTGCCTCCATCTTCATTTTACTTTCTCCTCTGTGTCTGATTTCCCTCAGTCTCTCTCTTATAATGATATTTGTGATGGTCTTTACAGTCCTCCCAGATTTCAGAGTAATCCCTTCATCTCAAAAATCTTTGTTCAATTACATTTGCAAAGATTCTTGTTCTCAATAAGGCAATATTTTTTTTAATTTATTTTTTTCAATAAGGCAATATTTAAAAATTCCTGGCATTAAGCCTTCTTATCTTTGTGTGGCCACTATTCAACACACTGCAACTTTTAAGCATCAAAAGCCTATACTGCAAAAAACAAAAACAAAAAGCCAGGTTTTTTTAAAGGCCAGACTCTGTTGTTGGGAGTAACTACAATTTTGGAGTTAACTTTGTCAGATTTTTATTTTATTTTTTTTCATGGAGTTAATATCTCATTGGAACAGTATATGTGTTTTGTTGTTTGTTTTGCTCAGAGCAAGTAAAGTCATACTAGAAGGACCATATGTTTTGTTTTTTCCTAAAACATATATATATATGTATATAATATATAAACATATATATATCATATATCATATCTCATATATTTATCCAGATGGCAAGGTGGAATAGAAGATGCTTTGGATGGAAAAACAAGGACTTGGATTCTGGGCTGAATACACACTAACTTAGGTGTGTGACTTTGGAGAAGTCATTTTATTGACTCCATTTTTCTCAATTATAAAATATATAGTTTGGTCATATAGTCTTTGTGGTACTTAGTATTCTAAAATTTTATGAACTTGCATCTATAAACCTCTCTCTTTTATGATGGTATCTCCTGATAGCAGAATAGCTGATCCAGCTGTTTCTTATTATCCAACTCATCTACAACCCAAGTTGTCTGAGTGAATTACTGAAATATTCTAAAAATGACTCAACAGTTTGACATTTTAAAGGGGGCAAAATCATTTTGAAATACAACCAACATATGTTAAACTATGGTAACCCATTTAACATAACAATTTTGTGTCAAATTAAAACAATATATTTAACATCAATTTTAAGATAGCAAATCACAGAAGATGAATTGTTAACGCTGAGCACATAATATACTGCGAATAAAGTAATCAGACTGTATACTAACAATATGACAAAAACTTAGTCTTTTTTTCTTGTCAGCATACCAATGTCAAAAATCAGGTTTCAAAAACATGCTCATAAACATCATGAATCTTTCAAAATTTCTACAGATAACAATATCTATTGTATAATTTGTGGGTTAGAATTTAGAAGTTAAGGACTACTCATCTGTATTTTATACAAGTATCAGCTGTAAAAAGACAGACATTAAATGAATTTTATGATGATAATAATGATGATGATGATCACAGTGCTGAAAAACTAGAAAGTTAACATTATTTTTCAATGATGCCAATTATCCAGATTTTAATAGTCTTAATAATGTGTCTCTTTGATGCTCTGATAAGAGACAATTCCACAGGGCTAGAATTTTTTTTAAATGTTTGTGTTTGGCAAATGTTGCACTGAGGCCACCCAAAATTAATTCTGAAGATTTGACTAAATATTTGATGCCTTCATGAGCAGTGCTTCAAGAAGAAATTGAGGCTATTTCAATTTTATCTCAATCAAATTTCCTTTGACTATTCCCTTAGCATATACTGTTATTTTCATATAGGTGATGGTCAGGTTACAAAGAAAATGGTTTTGTTTTTTTAATATTTTATTTATTCATTCATGAGAGACACAGAGAGAGAGAGAGAGAGAGAGAGGCAGAGACACAGGCAGAGGAAGAAGTAGGCTCCATCCAGGGAGCCTGATGTGGGACTTGATACTGGGACTCCAGGATCACGCCCTGGGCCAAAGGCAGGCACTAAACCGCTGAGCCACCCAGGGATCCCGAAAATAGTTTAAATCAATAGTGAAAAAACAAATTTTGTTTTAGAAAAACATTTCAACTGTATCTTATACTCCATCTGCACATCTTACACTTTTATTTGTTCTTATTTTGAGTGTATGTTTGCTGCTAATGCTTCCTGAGGAATGGTGGTTTCTGCCAAAATAAATGAAATTCAGCTGCTTAATGGGGTTTTTCTTTGTAGATATCTACATTGTCAGTAAACTAAAACGAGCTTCTAAAGTCTAGAACATGTGAATGGCAAGAATGTGTATGTGAGGAAAGAAGATCAAACTGTCAAAATAGTCTATAGAGTCAGAAAAACCTATTTTTCCCCATGATTTGTCTTAAAAAGTCAGTTAAGTATAGTATCTAAGGGTGGAAGTGGATTATTTGGGCTTGACTGCCAACTCCATCGTTTGACAAGCTGTGCAACACTGGACAAGTTACTGCACTTCTCTATGCCTTCATTTCTGCAACTGTGAAATGGAGATGATGACTGGATCTATTTTACAGGTTTGGGATAAGAATTAAGTGAGTACCAGCACTAAGTGAGTAATAAACATAAATTACCAGTATTCTCAGTACTAACAAAGAATTCCTCCTTTCCTTAAATACAGAGAATCCTAAATCCACTATCTAAAGGAATTTCTCAATCATACTGCCAATGGTGGGGCAGATTGTATTCTTAAAAGTATCCACAGTAATATTTCTGATCCTGCATGCCTTTCTAAAACCCTGCAACTTCTCAGTCAAAAGATGGAAACTAATACCTGCCTTGAGCATTGGCTGGTTGTAATGGTCATTTTAATGAATAGAATATAGAATGTGGCAAGAAGGACACTGTATGACTTCTGAGGCTGGTCACAGAAGGTGATATGTTTCTCTTTCTCTCCCTATTCTCTCTGTGTTTACCCTGGGAACCCAGCCCCCATGCTATGAGGAAACCCAGGCCACCCAGAGAGATCATACGTAGTTGTCCCAGCTACGGACTCAGTGCCAGCCAGACATATGAATGAGTAAGGCTTCAGATAATCTCAGCATTACAGCTGATGCCAAAAGGAGCCGAGAGGAGCTTTCCTTGCTAAAGCCTGCCCAACTTGCAGATTAATGAATAAAATAAATGTTATCATTTTAACCTACACATTTTGTGATGATGTGCTATACAGCATTAGTAACTAGAAAAGTAGGCAATGCAGATGCATGGTAAATTAGAAAGTGCCCACAAAAATATAAGAGGGTGTGATGTTAATTTTATGTGTCATAAAATTTGACTGGACTCAAGGATGCCCAGATAGCGGGTAAAGTGCTGTTTTTGAAAGTGTCCGTGACAGTGTTTCTAGAAGAGATTAGCATTTAAATCAGTAGACAGAGTCATGAAGATTCACTTCACAATACAGGTGGACATGATCCAGTCCTGAATAGAACAAAAAGGCAGAGGAAGAGCATATCTGCTCTCTTGGCTTGAGCTGGGGCATCCATCTTCTGTCCTTGAACATCAGTGTTCCTTGCTCCTTCAGATTGGACTTGCATCATTCATTTCCCTGGTTCTCTGGCCTTCAGACTCAGATTGGAACTACACCGCTGGCTTTCTTGTTTCTTCAGCGTGTGGACAGGAACTTAGGACTTCACAGCCACCATAACTGTGTAATCCTATTCCTATAATAAATCTCCTCTTACATGTCTCTGGGTATCCTATTGGTTCTGTTTCTCTAGAGAACCCTAATACACTCAGTAATGCTTAAACCTATCCAGGGATAAGTAGTGATAAAGTTTAATATAGGAAAATAAAAATATGGTGGGCATCCATACTTAAATCAGTAGGATAGAGCTCAAGTTTGGGATTCTGACATCTCTGGTTTGACATCCCAGCTCCAATCTTACCCTGGTGGGGAAATTTGTGCATATTTTTCTTCCTTTTTTCCTTTGAGTTTCTTTGGGCAAGGGGTTGTGGGTAGAAATAGAAAATGATAAGGATAAAAACTGATAAGAAACAGAACAGAGTAAAACCTTGATACATGTCAGCTATTGTTTTTATTCGTTCATCTGACAGTGTTTTTAGCAAGTGTCCTCTATGTTTCAGGCACTTCTGTAGCCCTTGGGAATACACTAGCAGACACATTTACTCCTAGTGGGAGCTTAGAATCCCTACACAAAGACCCTTTGTTTTGCTTGTTCGTATCAATGTTAATCTGTTATTACCTTGTACTGTTTGAGCTCTTTCTAGTGTGTGAACTAATTCCCTAATTTTTGTTTAATGTTCCTATCACCTCCTTCCCCTTATGGAGCCCCTTAATAATGATCTGTTTAGAAAGCAAATCCTTAGCCACTCTTTATCACCTTCAATAAAAGTCTATGTATAACTTTTTGATCTTGTTACTACAAGACCTGTTCTTTCTGTTTTCCACTGATGGATTTGAGAAATATTATTGAACTCCTATCAGAAACTGTGGACGTACAGGGAATCATCAGTGAGCAAGACAGCATAGCCCCTGCTCTCATGGCATTTACACTTTCTCGAGGACAATTAAAGAAGCCATAATAATTCTGTTATGATTAAAGATGAACTGGAAGAAGAATATATGGGGAACTTAAATTGAGAGGTCAATGTTTCTCGGGGAAAATGTGTTCACTTTGAGAGTCGGAGAATTAGTAGAAGTGAGCTAACTTCATCCGCTGATGCCTGTCTTAGTCCCTTCAGGCAGCTATAACAAAATAAGTCCGATTGGATGGCATATGTACAACAGGAATTTATTTTTCCCAGCTTTGAAAGCTGGAAGTCCAAGATCAGTGTACCAGCATGATTGGGTGATGGCCTTCTTTCTGGTTCATAGCCAGCACCTGCTCATTGTGTCTTCTCATGATGAAAAGGGCTACTGCTCTCTCTGTAGCCTCATTCATAAGGCACTAAGTTTATTCATGAGTCTTCTACCTTCTGAATTTAAGCATCTTCCAAAGTCCCATCAACTAATACCAGTTAGGATTTCAAAATAGGAATTTTGGGAGAACACAAACATTCAGATCATAGCATAATCATTTTATACGTTGTTCTCCAGTAAAGCCAAAGAGCCTGTAGCATTGAGTTATCTCAGGTTTCCAAATTACTGCATGGCTCACTCTTCTCTGTACAATTTATCCTATCTCCATTTTATCATGACCATGTCTCCCTTTCAATTTCCCATTCACCTCTGGTAGCTAAATTCAGATGTCTTCTAGTTGTTCTTGTACACATTGCATTAATAAGCATATTGTATATTGCCACATGGGCTGGGATGAGTTATATTAATTCCTCTATTACTCTGTTGTGTGTTCCTAAAGGGTAAGCTTTTTTTTTAAGTTTTCTTTGTGCTTTTGGTATTGTCTCTGGAACACAGTATGCTCTCATTTGTAGTTTTTAAATGAGGGGAACCTAGGTGGCTGAGTCATTTAGGCATCCAGCTCTTGATTTTGGCTCAGGTCATGCTCTCAGAGTCATGAAATTGAACCCCAATTAGGGCTCTGCACTGGGTATGGAGCCTGCTTAAAATTCTCTCTCTCCTTCTCCCTTTGTCCCTCTACCCCCTTCCCCACTCACACGCATGTGTCTTCTCTCTCTCTCTTAAAAAAAAGTTTTTAAATGAATAACTGCTTAATTCTCTAAAATTAAATTTAATGCTGAATAGCCAAATTGTGTTTGTCTTTCTCATAAGTGATTCACTTACTCAAGTTCTTTATAGAATGGAACAATGACAAAAGAAACACTTGACAACACTCTTTTATAACATAGAAGTACATTAACTCATAGACTCAGAGGTAGTAATTTATAATCTATTTTCTTTTCCTAGCAATGATGCTTAGAAATAAAAGATGTGAAAATAACCATCTAAGCAAAATAATGCCAAATGTTTGGTTTTGGAATGAAACATGTATAAGGGAAATTGACTAGCTGGAAAAACTAGTATTTCATTGATTGTGTTATTGTGTATATTGTGTGTGTGTGTGTGTGTGTGTGTTTTTAAAGGGACTAGGAGGGAAGGAAATCACTTCCTTTAATGTGGTCTTGTCAGGATTTTCTATAAGTGTTAGGCATGTTTTACCAGTTTAAGGTGGCAGGGGAGTAGGGAAGGAAAGGTCAAAATCACAAAATCTGCTGCAATTTGATTTGCAACTATTTTTTTTTAATTTGCCAACTGTTCACATTTTTCTGTGAACTTTTTTATAAAAGAGAAATATAATTTTTCACAGCTGTCATTGGATACTTTGATTTATTAGTGCCACTGAATAATAAGCAACTAGTTCACACTGAGCATTCTCTTACAATTAGTATTTTAGTGAAAATGGCCTGTGTCTGGGTCCTGGACACCCCATTGCCTGCTGACATGGCCATTTGAAGGTTTTCAGCATTGGTTATTGTTTGCTCTCTGCCACAGATATATTTTTTAAGACTGTATTTTTTAAGAGTAGTTTTAGATTCATAGCAAAATTGATAGGAAGATACAGATATTTCTCAGATACTTTCTGCTGCCTCCTCCTTCCTCAGTATACACCACCAGAGTGGTACATTTGTTATAACTGATGAACCCACGTCAACATATTAGGATCACTCAAAATCCATAGTTCACATTAGGATTCACTCTTTGTGTTGTACATTCTGTGGCTTTGCTCAAATTCATATAGCCATTACTATGCTATCATACAGAGTAATTTCACTCCCTTAAATATCCTCTGTGCTTCACCTGTTCATCCCTTACCTTCTTCCACTACCACTGGCAACCATTGATTTTTTTTTTTTATCATCTCTATGATTTTGCCTTTTCCAGAATGTCATATAGTTGGAATCGTTGTCAGATTGGCTTCTTTCACTTGGTAATACGTACTTAGGTTTCCTCCATGTCTTTCCATGACTTGATAGCTCACTAATTTTTAGGACTGAATAACATTTCATTTTCTGGATGTACCAGAATTTCACCTACTGAAGGATATCTTGGTTGCTTCCAGGTTTTAGAGTTATGAATAAATCTGCTATAGATATTCATGTGGAGGTTTTGTGTGGTCCTAAGTTTTCGCCTCTTTTGGATAAATACCAAGGAGTGTGATTGCTGGTGTATATGATAAGAGTATGCTTGGTTCTCTAAGAAACCATCAAACTGTCTTCCAAATTGTCTTCTATTTTGTGCCCCCCTCCAACTCTCCCTGGCCCCAATAATGAATGAACATTCTTGTTACTTCTTATCCTTACCATTATTTGGTGTTTTCAGTATTCTGGATTTTGACCACTCTAAACGATGTATAGTGGTATTTCATTTCTGTTTTAACTTGCATTTCTCTAATAAAGTGAAAATGAAATTGTACACTGGCTTTAAAATTTGTGTTGGAAATAGTATAATAAATACAAAAGAAAATTGTATAAATATAGCAGGGGTTGGAGATTTGAATTAATGTTAGTAATTTAAACAATAAGATTGACAAAAATGTGTTCATGAATCATCCTTATTCTCATTTTAACCTAAGGAAACTGAGACTTGAAGAAGTTATTTAACTTGATCAATGAGCTCAGTTACTAAGGTGACAAAACTAAGATTGGGAACTCCTTCTGACTCTAGATCTTAATCCCTGAAACCTTTAATCCCCACACCGTATGGAATCTTAGAGGATAGTACTTGTTTACATTTTTTACTTTCTCCGTTTAGTATCTAGTTTAGAATTTGGCATACCTTACATAGAGAAAAGCTCAGTAAACTCTTACTTGGCTGAATCACATGAAAAGAACCTAAACTCTTCACACCTGTGAAAAATTTCAGTGCCCATCCTGTATTAATCTAAAAAAACAAACAAACAAAAAACCCAAAACAAACAAAAAACAAGAAAATACCAAAAAACAAGAAAATACCAAAAAAAATGGATTTTTTCCTTTACGATTCTTACATTTATTGTTCTTATTGGTCTTTCTTTTCTTATCACATATTTTGAACTTCAGTAAAATTTTGAATAACATTAAGGTTTGAGAGTGAATCCTTATTTTGTGGAATACTTTTTTAAAAGATTTTATTTATTAGAGAGAGAGAGAGAGCATGAGCAGTGGGGGAGAAGTAGAGGTAGAGGGAGAAGCAGATTCCCCCACTGATCAGGGAGCCCGATGAGAGACTTGATCCCAGAACTCTGGGGTCATGACCTGAGCCAAAGGCAAATGCTTAACCAACTGAGCCACCCAGATAGCCGTTTGTGGATTACTCTTAAGGCAACACTTCTAATATTCCACCTCTAAGTAGGGTGTTTGCTATAGAGTTTTGTTGGATATCTTTTATTGGTATAAGTCATTTACCTTCAAAAAATGAGTTATAAGGATTTTGTTGTTTTAATCATAAAGGAGTGTTAATTCATAGAACAAGTCTCTGTAGTTACTGAAATGACATAATTTTCTCTTTTGATGTATTACTACCATTAAGTACATTGACATATTACCTAATATTTAACAATCTTTGCATCATTGGGATAAATTCTAAGTGCAATGGTCGCAAATTCTGCTCTTTGGCAACCTCAGTTGTGTAACTATACGGAATTAATCTCCATTCACCTCCTGTTCAAATTTTCTTTCTCCTTGTGGCACCCCTGAAGAAACTGTTGGGGGTCTATGAAAGATGTGCTAACACCTGGGGCCTTTACCTGTGCTTACACCATTGTGCTCCTTCAGGATGCAGATCCTAATACTGAAATGTTTTGTGAGATTTCAGATCCATTTCAGCCCCTGTGGACTGCCTGTACTATCTCATCTTCTTACTGTGCCTGCTGCCTTCACACTCATGGCCTCCTCTTCCTTTTCCTTGATCTTAGACCCTTGATAACTTTTCATTTACCACTGTCACTTCACTGTACCATCAGGCCCTTTTCTTTTCCTCTTTACTCCTTGCAAGCCATCAGTATGCCCACAGCCACCAAATGGTGCTTCCTAATCCTCTCAAACAAGGTCTTAACTGTTTTCTGTTGGTAAATAGATTTTCCTTCTTTGTACTGTGGTCTTTGGATGGAATTCCACCCAAGAAACATCTTGGGTTCCCAAGAATCAAAGGTATTTTAGTGCTTATATACTTCCCTCTCCCCAGAGATATGTAGAAACCTCCAGGGTCTCTGGGTCATGGGTGGGTTCAGGTAGTTTCCTCAGAGCACCAGGTGCTACTGTTTAGTCTCATTTGTGGATATTTTCTTTACCCTACCTACACTCTAGTGTATGTACAGTAGAGTATATATGTGTGTGTATATATATAATATATTTTAAATATATATGTTTTATAATGTTAAATATATGTCTTATAATGTTAATTCCTTTTTTTTAAAGATTTTACTTATTTATTCATGAGAGACAGACAGAGAGAGAGAGGCAGAGACATAGGCAGAGGGAGAAGCAGGCTCCATGCAGGGAGCCTGACATGGGACTCAATCCCAGGTCTCCAGGATCAGGCCCTGGGCTGAAGGCAGGCGCTAAACCGCTGAGCCATCTGGGCTGCCCCTAGAATGTTAATTCTTTAACTCAGAAGCTCTCAACTGGGAATGATTTTATTTGCCTCCAGCCTCACTGTTCCTCACTAGCCCCCAGGATGTTTATCAATAACTAGAGACTTTTTTTTTTTTTTTTTTTAGTTTGTGACCAGAAGAGGGTGATACCCTCATCAAGTAAGTAGAGCTTTGGCATACTGCTAAGCAACCTATGAAGCACAGGACAGGCCTCAATTCAAAAAATTATCCAGTTCAAGATGCACACAGGACCATGGTTGAACAGAGTTACTCTGAGTGGATTGTGGACATTCAAACACATCCTTCGAGTTTTGTACTCTTTAAATATATATTGAATAATAAGGACATACTAAGATGTGTGTATGGTTCGTACTCTGACGGAGTTTATTATCTGGAATAAGACAGACTTCTCAGTAATTCAGTGCGATTTAAGTAATGGGAGCTCCAAGGAGTAGGAGACAGTATTCACTAGAAAAATAAAAATAAAAATAAATTTTATTCACTTGAATAAATATTCAAGAGTCCTAAACAAGAGTTAAGTAGTTCTTTTTTATTCATTCTTTAAATCATCATTTTTACAGCAACACCTCATTAAGGCCATGGTGTTTTATTCTAACTAACATGATTCAAAGAAAATTGTACTCCTTAGAGAACTAAATGTAACATCATTAGCTAATAAATAGATACAATAATCCAAACCACTTCCCCTCCCTGTTCATCCTTCCCCCCTCACACCATCCCATGACTTTGTCCTTCAAGTTTGGAATGAGATTTTAGTCTTAATGCAACGAAAATAAACAAATTTTGGTTTTAGAAAAGTATGCTCTTTGTGAATGTAAGTTATACAATTTTCTGTTGCTTGTTTTTCTCCTTTATCTTCAGGGAAATTCTCTCTCTTGGTCTCTCTCTCACTCTCTAGTTCTCTCCAGATCTTACAATGTCATTAACATCTGTTTACATTGACAATAAATAAAAGGCATCCACAGATATAAAGATACCCTGATATGTTTTCAAACTTTATGACTTTTCCCTTAGTATTTGATCTTCATAATGTGCACTTTCTGCTATGATCCAATTAATCTTAAACACGATACCAGGCGTGTAGACTGTTTGGTTTTAATTTACTAGGTTATAACTAGTGGTATTTTCTCCTTGGGTATTGCTCTTCACCCATAAATTATTTGGTAGCAATTATCTCTTAAAATGCATTCAAATGTTTTTTACTTGCTTCTTGAATTCCAAGTAAGCCCTCAGTTAAGATGTTCTTAAGAACTTATCTTAATGTTCTTTTTTGTTCCTTTCTCTAACAGAGAGATATACGATGATTTTTTTTTTTTTTTTTTTTTGGCTTGCAGTACATGTAATTTGAGGAGTGTTAAAAGCTATTCTCACCAAAAATAACTCCATCTATATACAATTCTATACTTCATTCCTTTGCATTAAAAAATGAGTTTAAACTCCAAAACTCCCTGATAACATTTATAATTTATCAGGTAAACTATTAAAATCAGAATTTAAATGAATCAATTGTTGATGGTTGTTGGAAAACTGGTTAGGTACTTTAAATCTTTGATGTGTGGGCCCCAAACATTACTTACATAAATGGATGAATCTATAAAAGAGTCAATGAGCTGAAATAGGAAGAACAAAAGGGAGTTTTATCATCAGACAATCTTGTATTTGAATCTTTAATGGGCTCTTACAAACCACATTACCATAGCTTCCCCCCTTCTCTCATCGAGAGGTGCCTCCTTCAAATGGTTGATAGTCTTACCTGAAGGGCTGTTGTATAGATTAATAGTAAAGCCATGATAATGATAATTGAACACAACTAAACCTGTGTTAGAATGAATGCCTGAAGTGAGTCTTGTTCCAGCTTTTCTCTGTGCATTGGGCCTCAGCATTAGTTCCCAAACTAAACTTGCTTTCCTTAATTATCTAAATCAATTGTTTGAATGGTACCATATCTATACCATCACAGCACAACTTCACACTTCATTTTAATTAGCTAAGCATAAATTAGCTGGGATCACAATCAAACAGATGGAATATTTATGGTATTGAACCCACTCCGGCCCAAATGTTGAAGACCATCACACAAAGAAGTTCATTGTTTTTTTTTAACCTCTACTCTTGAAAATAAAAAACATTTCTCTGCAAAATGCCTAGCAGACATTGTTGATCTACTCTTATTTTAAATAGTGCGTGAATAATGGTACTTAAGCAAGCTTGCAGTAGTATATATAACACCTGTTCACTAGCTTGGTAATATAACAACCTTATCCCAAGTAAATTCAAAGCTGTGAATTTTCAAATAGATAATGAGCCTTGGAATATTTCTGTAAATAGTGTAATTGAAAAACGGCAAATTAAAACATCCTGTAAAAGAAATCATTAGATGATGCAGAAAATGTCTAACATACAAGAAGCCTTATTGGATGGAACTCATTAAGTTTGGGACTCTACCAAGAACCAGGTTCTGGCCCTCGTATTTGCAATCAGTAATTTTATATCTTAGCACCCATTTTTATATTATAAGGAAGAATTAATCAATATCACAGGGATGATTTTTTTAAATCAATTTATAGCAAAAGACCATTCTTACAGGAAGCCGTGCAACTCTAGTGCAAGGGCTGGCAAAATTTTCTGTAAAGGCTCAGATATAAATATTTTGGACTTTGCAGGCCACATGATCTCTGTTGCAACCTCTCAACTCTGCCTTTGTAGTAGGAAAACAGCCATGATTAATACATAAATCAATGATTAGGGCCATATTTCAATAAAATTTTATTTGTGGACCCTGAAATTTAATTCTATATAATTTTCATATGGTACAAAATAGAATTCTTTTGTTCTTATTTCCAAGCCATTTAAAATAGAGAATTCTTAGCTCATAGACTGCACAAAAAAGTTAGGTGGTCCTTGGTTTTCTGACCCTTGTTCTAATATAAATATTAACCAATTCACCTATAAGTGAGGAGACCATGGAATTTACTGTTTAAATCTGAACACCAGAATAAAAATATGTTCTTAAAATAATATATACATTTTGAAATATGTTATTAATTACTATTTTACATAAATGCTGTTTTTATTATAGTAACACTGTTTTGATACTGTTTATGTAGTTATTACAAACTGTTTAATTATAATGGTGGTCTTATAGAATAGCTCTACTAAAAACGACCCTTATTTTCTATTTCAGAATTATTTCAATGACAACTGGAAAGATAACAAAGTAAGTTACAAATACACATCTTTATTTTGATTGGTTGACTAATAAACTATAACGTGTAAGGGTAGATATTCTTGGTGCATAGTCCTGATGTCAGACCAGTTTCTTAGCCTTGTGTGTCTCAAATAATAGGTATCACAGTTTGCTCACATAGTAAGCAAGTGAGGCGGGGAGACATTATCAAGCCTTTCCCTCACACCTTCTAGCCTAAGGACAGAGCAATTCCTAGGTCCTTGTCCAAGAGCTCTTCTTTCATCAACAAACCATCTGCATGATGGCCCTGAAAGGTCACTGTTAGTCACTTTGAGTCTGGAAAGAGTTGGAAAGGGAGAGATAGGTAATTATTATCCCCACTATTAACCTCATGCCAAATTCAGTGTTCATGGGTCTCATACTGTCCTAGACGAGGCTAAGGGAAATGCTGGAAGCACAAAGTGGAGATCTACCAAACCCATTCCAGTTCATTTTAATGCCATCATTAATAGTAACATATCATTGCAAATTGAAATATTTGAGATAAATGCTAAATCAGGAGAAACATTAAAACAACATTTGCTTAAAACAAATATGTTCCCTTTGTCCTAATGCCTTCTGACTTTTCATTTTACAACCTTTTTGAAGTCAGTACTTAAACAGCACTTTGAATATAAGGCCTGCCTTGACAATCTCACTTAAAATTGTGCCCCTGTCCCTACCCACCTTACACCATACACACCTGAAATTCCTCATGCTCCTGTTTCATTCTAGTGTTTTTTAATAGCAGTGTGTCCTCCTAACATATAATTTATTTATTTATTATAATTTTTCTCTAGCTTTCCAAAACTGAATGTGAATTTCTCAAAATCAGGGACTTTTGATGTTTTGTTTCTCAATGTATTCAAAATACTTAGAATATATCTGATTTATATAATAAGACCTAATAAATATTTGGTTAGTGACTAAATAGTAATAATACAGGATATTTTTTGAGGAGAGGCTCATATTACTATCTCAGGAACTTTTAGTAAATTAATTTTTCAGTTCTTGCCATAACTCTTTGGAAGTAGAAACTCTTATTATCTTTAGTTTGCCAATTAGGAAACAAAGATACAGAGAGGTTCAATAACATGTCACATCACTAATAAGTGGCAAAGCAGGATTTAGACTTCACAATCTGATTCTAGGGCATATGTTCTCAACCTTATAACATCTTCTTAGTTAAATAAAAATTTTAGTTGACATTTTTTTTTAATTAACAGGTTTAAAAGAGAAGTTATGAAAAAAAAATCCAGAAAGAAAAACAAAATTAAGAGACATAAAATATGAGCCAAAAGTAAAGTATGAAAGATAAATCTAGGGTCCAATAACCAACTATAATATTTCTTAAAAGAACATCAAGGGGCATCTGCATGGCTCAGTTGGTTGAGCATCTGATTCTTGTTTTCAGCTCACGTTCTGATCTCAGGGTTGTGAGATCGAGCTCCACATCAGGCTCCTTGCTCACTCAGCCCATGCTCGAATCTCTCTTGCTTTGCCCCTCTCTCACTCACACTGTGCACTCTTGTTCTCTCTCTCTCTGAAATGGATAAATAAAATCCTTAAAAGAACATCAGAAAGTTGTAACAGAGAATATAAGGAAAGATATCATGGAATAAATTCTTGAGAGCAGTTGGACTTTTATCTTCAGGTGGAAATCAATTTTTGAATTACACAAAATGAATGAAAATATTCCATTCTTAAACATATCACTGAACAATTTCAGAACCCAGCAAACCAAATGAAAAGGTAAGACGAGCTTTTGAGAAAAATATGTCTAAAGATGCAGGAGTCCACCTAGCATCAGACTTAGCAATTGATAGTTGCTCCATTGCTTTAAGCATCCAAAGTTTGAGGAAAACCTATTTTCCATTTGGAATATTGCATTGAGCAAAATTGTAAACTCCAATGTGACACAATAAAGACATCTTCAGAATTGTAAGTACTCAGTATGTTTACTTCCTATATAAATCTTTAAAGGAAGTTAAGTATACACTCTAGGCAAAGAAGGTTTAGTTGGGATTGGAACAGGAAGTTTGGGTTAGGAAAACAGTGGATCCAACCCATTGTAGGAATTAAGGGAAGGTCTCAAGGATCTGTTTAGGATAGGCCCAAGAGACACTGACAGGAATCAAAGTGGAAGGAATAAAAATTAAGGAGCTAAAGATATGCTGTTTGAGAACAAAGCAGGACAATTAGGATCTGAGAAGCAGAGCCATGGAAGAAATCCATAGATGAAAGAAAATGTAATCATCAGTGATGAATATTTACATAGTTAAGTTATGATCGCTTCTCGGCCTTTTGGCTAGGATCATGTGTAAATAGTAAGTTATGTTTATCGATTTCAAAATTAATTATAGTCACAAAAGACCATGTAAATGTTACCAGCTTTGAAAATATAAAAGAAAAAAATACAGATGACACAATTTTGAAGATGGAATGTGTCGGGGAGTGCAGGGGAGTTTGGAGACTAGGATAAGAGCTGTTCACAGGCCATACTTTTCAAATGGAGAATCAAGAAATACTGTCTTTAGCTATTGGTTGAAGAAATAAAGACATATTTTTAAACTTTAATTTTAAAATATAATTATAAAAGATGTAAAAGAAAGGCATCTAACTATCTGAGGGGAAAGGAAATAACAGAAAAAGTACACTAAACTTCATCTAATGTAGCACTAAGTCAAGGGTTAATATTCTACAATTGTTGAATTATGCAGTAATGGTTTAAGAATATCATTTAGTGATACGGTTACAACCATGTGAAGAAAGAGTTAAGGATAGAGTGTCCTGGGATTGGGGATTTGTAGCAATGTCAGTAGGGGAGGAAACTTCTTTTTGTTTTTTTTTTCCTCTTGGGGTGGGGAGGAAACTTCTTCTCTTTCCTATTTGATACTTTTCAAAATAGTAGAAAAATATTAAAACATTTTAATAACAAGAAAAAGATGTTACATAATGGAATCAAAACAAAGGAAGTTAGCTAAGTCATATGTTTAATGGCATCAACATTGTGTTTGTCTCTGTGCTACTACCCAGATGATTATTATCTTTAGGTTCGCATGACCTATTATTCATCCTTTATTTTATCCATGCCTGCTCACTTGCCTCCTTGCATTCCTTGAGCTCAATTGACCTAGTCTCACCCAGATTTTTTCTACACAGTGTACCTTCAGCCTGGATGTTCTTCATCCAGATATTTGCAGGACTCACTCACCTTCTTCAGATCTTGCACAAATTTCCCATTCTCCATGAACACCTCCTTGATTAGGGTAAAACTGATTCTTCCTGCAAATTACCCATTCCTTTTCTCTGCTTGATTTTTCTCCATAGTACTCATCACCATCTGGCATGTTATATACATTTTATGTACACTTTATTGACTACTACTATCAGAAGAAAAAAATGTCATAAAAGTAGAAAATGCTGCCCAGTGTGTTCACTTGCTGTTTCTCTAACATCTTGAATGGTAGGTGACATATAGTCACAACAAATATTTATCGAATGAGTAGAATTCCAGCTGCCTTTGTTAAGGAGACAGGATGACTAGTAGTTACTTGGCAAACACTCTTCTCTGTTGAGCAGTATCTGAAGGAACGTTGCCACTCTTTGCCATTATTTTGCTTTCATGGACAACCAAGCCTAGATTCTTTCCTTATTGCTACCATCACTAACCAAGTGTTCTATATAGTTTCTGATCATTTACATATTTTATCAAATAATCCCAGCAGCTCTATAAAATGGATATCATAATACCCATTTTACAGAAGAAAAAGCTCAGACAATGCAATTATAAGTAACTTAAAGCCACTTGTCTAGTAAGTGACAGAATTGATATACTCAGTCAAACCCTAGAGAGGCTTTATAGGCCAAGGGGACATTTAAAAATTTCCAAATGACTTTGCATGGAAAATATATCAATTAAATGTTTTTATATGCAAATTTTAGAAAACTCAACTCCAACTGGCTTAAATCAAAAAGCTATATACTATCCCACATAATTAAAAGTGTGGTCAAACTCCAGATAAGGGTGTATTCCTCAGGTTTGTGATGTCTTCAGGACTAGAGCTATATTTCTCTACAGTTACTCTAGCTCTGTCTTATTTTCTGCTTTTTCTTAGGGTCAAAAAATGGGCACCACCAAATCCTTAGCTTTGTTTCTTCTTTACATTTTTTCCCTACCATTATTACTACACTAAATTTCAGGTTTTCCCTCTGATTCAAATGCTTGAAAACCAATATTCTGATTGACTGAAAAAAAAATGAGACTCCCCTATCAATGGGTTTATGGAAGATGGTTTTATTTATTCAAGCTACCCAGTGGGGGCATGTGGGATGCATACCATGCAGGCACCACAGTGTCCAATAATGAGTATAGTTTGTTCCCCAAATTTTCTGTTTCATTGTAAAATCTTGCCTGGAAGCCCCGTGTATAATGACAACATGACATAAAATGGAATGTTAATTAATATATAATTTCCATGGAAATGGGAAGAAGGAGATAGCAAAGGACATAAAAGGAAAAACAAGCAGAGAAAGAAGAAAGAAAGAGGAGTACTTAGTTGTTTAGAGAAAAGGCTACAAGGAGAAACAGCCTCAGCAGGAGCTATAAAACATTTAGGACAAATTTTGCTTTGGTAGTTTTATGTAGATGGCTGTCTTAGGGTGATTTCATCTTTTATTTGGTGATGAAACACGATATTAAATGTTTAACACAAAGGAAACAGAACATTCTAGTTTTTGTCAAATGCAACCAAACTAAAAATCTGTAGCTACCTACCATTAACAGTGACATTATAACTGTGGTGGCATCTACTATCAGAATGGTGTCTGTTGAACATAACATTGCCGTTTATTCAGACAAATAATCCATGCCTTGGAAACAGACTGTTTTTCAAATGAGTTTAGCAGGACTGAAAGGTAATTGACAGCTCCAGAGATAGAATCCTTCCATTAGTTCACAGAACAGGTATCTCATATGTGTAACTCCGCTTACAATATTGTCTCAAGCAGTTTATGCAACAGTGAGCTTAGCAATTTACATTAAATGACAGAAAATACTTTTCTTATTCTGGCTGTTTAGAATCCGGGAGGCCTTAGAGAAATACACATACACATTCTCATTCACGACCTGCCACAGCAAATGAGGAAACTTGGTGTGTATGTGTGTGTGTGCGCGCACGTGCACACGCATGCAGTGTTCACTAATTTAGTATAAATTATAGTGTTTGGTATAGTGTTCACTAATTTAGTATAAATTATAGTGTTTCAAATTTATCATTTGAAAAGTATGGCAGACATACTTCAAAAAAATCTGATTTTGCTTGAAAAAACTAGAAGGTCTGAGAATACTGAACCAGTGTGCACACACGATAACATGCTGCCTGTCTCTTTAGGTGAGCATCTTCTGTCCCGTGTTCCATTTACATTATGAATGGAGTAGCATCCACCTTTTTTACAAGCTTTGCTCATTCACTGCTCCCTATGAAGCCAACATATTGAAGTAGCCAAGAGAAATAGCACTAAAAATTATAGAAGATCACGAAACAGATTTTATTTAAACTATGACAGAGGGAGAGAACGACTCCAGTATAAACTGAGGCCAAGGGCAACTAAGGCAAAAGTGACTGAGGATTTTAAAGGAAGAACAGAGAGGGAACAAAAAAGGGGCCAGAGGGAAGTAAAAAAGCTGGAACAAGAAAGGGCTCGAGAGGCTCTGGGGAAGATGGAAAGTCATGGTAGAGGAATGAGTGGAGAATGGTTAGGCATTGTGAGTTAGGAAAAGGTACATTTCATTGTCAGTATTCTGTTTGCTTTCGCAAAGACTCAGCCATCTTCGGCAGCACTGAAGGGACTTCATCCCTTTAGAGTCATACCTTAGTGCAGGCAGAAGCTAGGTTTAAGTTTGGTCAGGTCTCTTAGTGCAGTTTTCTGTTGTGATGGCTAATTTTATGCATCAATTTGACTGAGTTAAGGGATGCCCACGTTGCTAACAAAACATTATTTCTGAGAGTATCTGTAGGGTGTTTTAGGTAGAGATTAACATTTGTATTGGTGAACCCAGTAAAGCAGATGGCCATTCCCAATGTAGCTAAGTATCAGCTCATCTGTGAAGGGACCAAATGTAACAAAAATGTAGCAAAAAGAAAAGCAAAATCACTACCTTCTCAACTTGAGCTGGGAGCATTCATCTTCTGCCTTCAGACTGGCACTCCTGGTTCTGGGGCTTTCAGACTCAGATCAGGATTTACATGGTCTGCTCCTGATTCTTGGGCCCTTTGAGTCAGACTAGAACTGCACCACTAGCTTTCCTGACTATCCAATGTGCAGACAGCACATTGTGGGACTTCTCAACTTCCAAAATGGTGTGAGCCAATTCCTATAGTAAATCTCCATCTATATGTATCTGTGTATATCCTGTTGATTCTGTTTCTTTGTAGAACCCTGACTAATAATGTAATTTGGCAAGTCCTTTTTGTCACCTTGGAGTTAACAGTTCACACCTACAACTCCTACTTTAAAATTAAGATACAAAGTGGTTGAGCATCATGGAGGCAAGCAGAGAAGGGAAGTAGAGAAGGAAAGGCAAGGATCTGTGGCCCAGTCTGCAAATCTATATGAAATTGCTTTTCAAACTGAGTGCTCATATCCCCTGGGGGGGGGGGGGGAGTTGCCAGGAGGTACTTCAAGCCATAGGATAAACAGCGCCAATGGCCCTTGATTCATAATTTTACTGAAAAGCAGACCATTTTGAACACATTTTAAATACCTCCTAGTCTGTTTGCATCATGACAGCATAGGATCTATCTGTCTTGCTCACTGTCATTACTATAGATTCTCCCGTCATGTCAAGTTCACATTACTTTTCCTCCTTCTTCTTTATTTCTTCTTTTTCTCTTTTTTCTACTTTGACTGTTACAGTAGTTTATATCAAAAGACATTCAGGAAATTGACAGTAAATGTTTCAGTCTCTCTATCTAGGCTTCTAAGGAATGTAAATTCTTTTAAGTCCCTATTTTCAGCAATAAATTATATATATATATATATATATATAGTCTCATATATGTGTTTACACACACACACACACACACACACATGTGTGGGGGATGGGGGTTGGAGGGGAGAGAATAAAGGAGAGAGAAATTATCCTGAAGTCAAAATATTCAAAAGATTAGAATTCCTGTGTGTAAATTACTCATTTTGAGATTTCCTGTGTGCTCCATCTTTTGGTCTGTTTCTTTTCTTTTTGAAAAAGTATTTATGATCTAATTTTAATGTAGAGAAATTCAGTAATTAAAAAGAACAATGCTGACTGTTGTTAACACACAAAAGTCAAGATGTCAAATAGTCATTTGGGAGCATTAAAAGAAATTGGTTTCAGTTTAAGTCACTAAGGTGTTTGGTGTAGGCTTTATAATTTATTCAGATTTTTCTGGTCTCCCAAATTTAGCTTGAAAACATGCTGAAAGGGATATAATTTTTCCCCATAACTTTCCGTTCCCATTTGGAATGCAAATGATTCCAGAGCAGCATCTTGCACAATACTGTAATTCCTTTATTTCTGCCTGATAAACTGCAGAGAATAGGAAACCGTGTCACTAATATTTGTTACTAGTTTCCCAGTGTTTGGGATGAAGTGGATTTTGAGCGGACCAGTGCAAAATAGAACCACAGGAATGGCTGTCTGAATTTCCATTTCTTGAGTTTGCTTTCTGATCCCAGAATTGTTATTACTTGCCTTTCTTCTTGATGGAGGGACTGGGTGACTGACAGGCCTGCATCAGATGGATGTCTCATAATTTACAAGCTGTCATTTCGCTTTTTTTCTGAGCAGCACCTTTTGTTAGGGATGATAAAACAAATCCCTCTGAGATTTTATTTTATTTTTTTAATTCAAAACTGGGGGAGTGAAGGGTTCCCATAGCTACAGCTATTGTTATCAATTTTTTTTAATGCCAGTCTTGGTATGGTAAAGTCTTTATTCCCTGGGAGGATAGTTGAGAGGTCAGTATCACAATCTGTCACTGTGCAGCAACCCCAGCCTGTTCTTTATGAAAAATCAGAAAGACTTCTTTCCTGCCTGTCGAATTGCTGTAAGAGAGCTCTGCATATTTTTCAGCTAGTCCTGGTGGGATAACCTCTTCACTCAACTCCCCGGTGCTCAGAGACCCTAAGAAGGAGAGATGCTCACTGGTGATAAGAGCTGCATTTATTGAGACTATTGGTTTTGATGAGACAGATGAAAAAAAAATCATGATTACTTGAAGGGATGCATTTACATTTACTTCAAATTTATGAAAAAGGAAGCTAAAACACACTGTTATTAGTGATAAACCCTACTGAGCACCAGATATGTGCCATTTACTCTGCAGTTAAAAATGTATAGGTAAGGATTAATGGGAATGCATATGGGGGGAATCTAATTCTTCTTGGGGCTTACCTTGAGAAAATCTGGAGTCAAAAAAGTAAATAAATGGGTTGGGCCTTGAAGGGTGTGTAAAAGTTCACCAGCCCCACAAGAGACAAAGAGGAGAATGAGGGAGGGAGGGAGGGAGATGGTGAAAGCTAGGTAGTTGTCCTAACAATGAAGCACAGCCTAAGGCATGGGTAAGCATAGCCTAGCACAGTCCTGAAAGAAGTCTGCATTCACCATACACACCAGGTGACATACCAGAAATGGTGAGAAATAGGATCGATCAGGACAGTTTTGCAAGGTGGCATGTCCTAAAGGGCCAGGGAAAGCATAAGCTGATTTTTGAAAAAGTATAACATGAGGAAGAGGCAAGAAGGCTTTCCACAGCTGTATAAGAACAAGTCATGTCTGTCTTTTCAGAAAAAGGAAAACCCAGCAGGCTGGATTTGAACAGAGGCCTTGCTGAAGACAGCAGGGAAAGAAAAGGTCAGAATGTGTCAAATGTTATGATTAAGGAGTATGAGCTTTATCTGGAGGGGAGCAACTCAGGGGTAATTGCTGGCATTTAAACAGAGGGAGGGGTCATGCAAAGCTCTCTTGCGGGACAATTAATCTGGCAGAGTGTGATGGTTTATACAGAAAAGTGGGACTAGGCCAAGTGGGACTTGGGTCAAGTCAGTAGTTCAAAGCTGAAGTGATAAGGGCTGCAACGTGGGCTGTGGCAGGGATGCCAGGACCATGCAGGGGCCATCCTAAATGCCCTGATGTAGTGTGAGTTCTTACTCCTCACCTTTTCCACTAAACCAAATAATTCCCTCCAGTTCTGTGAGTGCCAGGCCAGGATGGATCTCCCACTCAGTCTGCAGTTATCCTGCCACCACCTTATTTGCAGTTACTCTTTCCAGCCCAGATTTGCACCACATCTTCTGTTCGTGGAGAATGAAACAGAAGAGACCAGGAGAAGCAGCATGTTCAGCCTGTGGTGGTTACGCAGGAGATGGTGAGTGAACATTTTCATGTTCGTGTATTTTGGCAATGGGAATTCTTCTCCCATTCATCTGCTACGTGAGGAACCCGTTACTCAAGGCATAAACAAAGGCCCTCCTGTCTTGACACTCTGCCCTGGGAAAGAGGGCATCCTCCTCCTACATGGCCTCCACTTTCTCTGTTCTGCTCAGCTTCAGTACTAGGGAGGGGAGAAACACCAGGGGGTGGAGGGAAAAAGCAGGGCTGATATTCTGAGCACCATGGGGGAGAAGACTGCTGAATAATTCACTGATAATGCAAACAGGCTCCAACTGGCAAACAATTCCCTTTCATCCAAATGATTTATCTGAAAATTAAAGAGTCTAACTAAAATCAAAATAGCAGTATTAATTTACAGAACTCAGAGTGTGAATTAGAGGAAAACATTTAATATGTATACCAGGAGAGCATTATGGGAATGGAACTAAAATAGTACAATTTAAACTTTTTTTTTTTTTTTTAAATCTATGGGCAACTGCCATTTACATTCAATTCAACCTGGAAATTAGATTGCAATGATAAATAGATGCTATTAAGGTGTAGATAGTAGGGCCATATTTTGGTCCCCAAGAGCCGCTAATTGAGTTGTTTCTATGATAATGGATAAATGTTGAATGGCTTTTCGCAGAAAGAAAAAAAATAGATTTCCTGTGATCCATTTTATACTCAACCCAAAGTATTGGGCAAAGCCAACTAAAGACATTTAGCATTTATTCAGTCTCTTTAAGTCCCCATCCTAAAGGTAACATTTCAGCCACTTTTCTAAATGATGATAAATTCATGAAACCAAGGTATCCAGAGGATGGAATTATTTTATCAAAGATTTTCCTCACAGAATCGACGCCTTAAATTTTTCTGTCAAAGGTGAATGGCCAGGGCAGAATTGAATTATGTTACCTAGGCAAGAGAAGGAAAAGAGACGATAATGTGTGGAAGATTTGATACTATCTCTAATAGGCGTTTCTTTTCCACCACACTTGCTTTATCTATTTTCCAGAAATCAGCCAGAGGGGGTGTGTATGAGGGTGAGGGAAAGCTCACATACATATGCTGCATGCTTAACATGCCTTAAAATCACTTAGGATTTTTTAATTTGGATAATTAGAATTTCTATGAAGTCTTGTTGCCTTCCTGGTTTAGCACAGGGCTGAGAAAAATAAGTAAATATGTATTGTAAAAGGTAATGCAAATTTATATGGTATGTGTGTAGCAGTAAAATAAATTCAAATAAATGGCTTCAAGGTTTCATTTGAGCACCCGTATGAAAATTCAGTAGCTTTCCTGAAACCTTTCCCATCCATTTCTGAATGCAAAATTGGCTCTAGAATTCTCATGCGAAGCAGGCTCCCAAGTGATATTCTTGGCACTTGTACATTTAGCACCTAATGGTATCCAAAAGTGAGACAGCACATGAAAATGAGAAAGTACGGTAAAATAGGTTCAAATAATGGCCACATAAATGAAAATCACAAAAGCTGAGAATTATCCTGCAATTAAAGATAGGAGGGAAATACCTATTTTAGAGAAAAGATTATGATTTTTTAAATTAAAATCATTTTCCTTTTCTCTTCCCTTCATATATCTCATCATCAGACTATATCAACAAATTATGTTGCCCTGTTGGGGTTATCTGTAGACTCTGGTGTCATGGCCTTTGTTTATGTGCATGGTAAGGTTTGGGTAGTATTGAAAAAGTCTGTTCTGTCTGATTCCCTGCAATTATCTACATAACTCTGAGACCCCCTCCTTTATTTTTTACTCACCTTTACAGTCTTTGAACAACAAATTGTCAGTCACACCCATAGGACAGAACACATGGACTGGTCTATTTTTCCACTAGCATTATCTAATATATATTTTTTATTCATTATTTTGTCTTTATTCTCTGATTCCTCCCATCGCAACTGTAATATTTTTAAGAGATGGTATTTAGAATTGCTTCTTGCATGTAGTAAGTACTAAATAAATACTTGTCATGTCAACTAGTTTTCCTTAGAAAGAGCTGACCCCAGGAAGTTTTCATAATCTTTGTTCATGATTGGCAAAAAAGATCAGTTTCAGCTGCTAACGATTCTGAGAATTGAGTACAACAAATAAGTTAGGAGGGAGGAATAAAGAGTTGAATTTTCTGACTTCCTGGAGCCTCCAATTTTACAGAAAAAAAGAAAAAGTTTAGTAGTTAATTATAATTTAAATTTTGAGGGACCCTACAGACTTCTGTGGCATCACTTAGAAATCTTCTGTCTTCATTTTGATGGGGACTATTTTCAAGGCCTGCATAAGAAACTGATAGAAATGAAAGACTACATAGTGTTTTTAATATGTTCTTATTTAAATCTATGACTTTGAAAGAGACAAGATTTGCAGTCACAGTGTGGATGACTCACATCCATAAGTTATAGGCCATGATTTTGATACACTAGGATAAAGCACTCCTGACTAGATAGAAGTGATCATACCATTTTGAAGTTGTTAATGGTCAAGGAATACTAGTAGTAATAGGATAGAGCATAGACATATTTTCTTTCTCAAGAAACACATACACATATTCATATATATTCACACATATATAGACTTAAATAAGCCCATAGATGAGCAACAAGAAAGATAAAATATAGGGAGTAAAAATTGAAAGACTAGATGTGAATTAAAAGATTTTTAACTGTCCTTAAACATTTTCAAGATTATCAAGATACTACAAGGGGGGTACTTTCTATTGTTTCACTCATTCAGTAAATGTGTGTATTGATTCTGTTCACTGCTAGGCCATGTACTCTAGATGATGTAAGTAAAAAAATGCACAAGACAAACACAGCCTCTGCCCACATACAACCTACATTCTTGTGAGAAGCAGTAAGGACCAAATGGATTGAAATAGAAATAGTGTATAAAATGATAGGGAAGAACAATTAAGCTTAATTTAGAACTGTGATCTTCAGAGATGAAATATATTTCTTGTGAAATACTGAGTTCTCGATCGGTAGAAATATTTGAGTAGAAACTCATCAGTGAATTTAAAGCCATTTTGTGGATAAGCTTATTATATCAGAGGGAGGATATATTTGACAACTCCTAAAATACGTAACAACTCATAAATTCTGCTGTTCAGCATTCAAGGGGCTCACTATCTATGGTAGGACTATTCAGTTTATTACGTATGTGATGTAGCAGTGGGAGAAATTTACAATCAAATTAATTGCCTAAGTAGTACCTAGAAATCCTGGCACCCAGTCTCTCTCCCACCATTATCACAAAATTTATAATATAATTCACAAATTGGCAGGTCTGGTTTTGATTGGCTTTGCAGCAATTTAATCAGCAATCTACATCTCTTCATCACAATTGGTCACACAATTGTAAATGCCCCCGCCTTTGTGATTACTCACTCCTCCAAAAAAAAAAAAAAAATCGATAAGAAAGTTTTCCATTGGCTTCTTAAAAATATTAGAATTAAGCGGTTTGTGGCAATCATCCAGGACTATAGCATTGGAGTATTTTTTTTTTATAGTACAGAATTTTAATTGGAACCTATTTAATATGATCGTTGATTTACATTGTTCTTGTACATCTACTTAATTGAGGCCTCTGACAAATGACACCGAGCTTTATTTGTGACAATAGCCAGAGGGATTGTCTGCGTGATGCAGTTTGATAACCCTTAATAAGTGATAAATGTGGTGTCGAGTTGATTTTACATAGCACACCTGGTTCAGCAAACCCACACAGCTGTAAACAGGTGTGAACACTTGTTTACCAGTCTTACTGGCATTTGCTCATTGCAGTCAGCCTCTAGGTTTACTACTGTTGCTAAATGAGTGAAACTTATCTTAATAGCAGTGTTGCCAGTGTCTGTACTTCCCAGCACTGCTTCCTGTAGAGGAAATCAGCAGGATTGACAAGTGACTGTCTTGCAGTTCATCTCAGTTTGACCTTCCCAGGTTTGGGAACCTGGTTTCCAGGGCACATTATCTGTTTGCTCTGAGGTTTCTGCCAAAGAAGAAAGTCTGTCGTTCCAGCAATACATTTACAACGATCAGACCTTGCTGGAGGAAAGTATTCATGAATTGGAAAACTGCCTGAATTTATCCTGGAAGAAAGTTCAGAGAATGGAAACAAAGAGGATTCTTTTCTCCCTGGAGCATTTTAGAGCATGTTATCCAATAGATTCATCTGGCAAAGTTCAAAATCGATAGCCTCTCCTGGGTAAGTCTTTTCTTTGCAACAATTCTACCTCTCCACCTCCGACGATCAGGGTGTAGTGTTGGTTATATGAGTGAAACTCTACCTAAGCTTTTAGGGAAAGAAATGTACTCAAAGTGGCTTTGATACCAATTCCTGTAACTGTGTTATAAATGTTGTAGGCATTGAGACGATGTGACAGGATTTGGGTTTTCTTTGACAACTGACACAGCTAGTACACGCTTCTCTTCTGTTGCCGAGGAGGGTTTCCCAGACTTGAATGTGAACTGTAGCTGGGAAAGGTGTCAGTGGAATGGAACACCGAAGCTAGGTCAATTTGTCCTCATTCCAGAGGAGGGTGCACAACAAGCTCCAGTGGAATTGGGTTCGTAAAGTTGGAAGGGATGAAGGGATGAGGAAATAGGGGACAGTGTCCCTAGGAAGGCATAGTTGAGCAGAGCAGTGCGGAGGGACACCATGGGGCTAAGGACAAGCCCTCTCTGCTTGTGACAGTCTTCTGTACAATACATGCAATCATGTAGGCTTCACTAAGAGCAAAAGAACGCTTCCTGCAACCAAGCAAAAAATCAATAAAAAATTTTACCATATTATTAAAGAGTGTTATGAATAATGAATAACTAAATCAGACAATGATTTGGCAAACCAGAGCTGTCTTCTATTACAAAAAGCACAAAAAGGTTGAATATCTGAGGAGGGAGGCCCTAATAGGAAACCAGGTTTCTTAACCAAATGTAAATTTTATTATCTTTGGGCCAGTTCTTTCTTAGCAATGTTTACTAATCCTTTATGCAGTGTTATTACAATCACCATAGATGATTAAGAAGATCAAATGTTAGAAATGATTTTTAAAAGAACAGTCGCTTGCTTTTGTTCTCCAGCCAAATTTAGCATCCTTTTATGTTCATTATAATTAGTATCTTGGCTCAGATTATAGCCTTGCCTCCCCTGAATGTGTCAGATGCTAGTGTCACTAGTGAAAGAGACAGGCAGGCTTCAGCTTGAACAAACTATACTTGGTGATGGCAAGGTTCTAGTAAAGAAATGACATCGTCTGTTGACTCTTAATTGCAAAATTCCTTACCAAAGTTATTTCTCCTTTATCTTCCAGTTAATGTTGGAGTGTATACACAACGCTCACTTATTATATCAGCAGCAGATCACTCCTTCTCCTTCTGGAGATGACTGCAGTCTCAGCAAGTAGTTAAGCAATTACCAACACCCCAGCATGGCTTTTCCAGGTACTAATTAATCCCTTTTGGAAAGTAATGGCAGAAGGGTCCCATGGGAGTAGGTTGAGATTCTCTTGAACTGAGCAAGTGAAAATCAGATTGGCTTGTAGAAATAGGGAACTTTTAAGCCATAGAACATCTGTAGATTGCACAATATTTGTGTTGTTGTTGTTATACACATCTTGTAAAAAAAGATGCCAGTATGCATCTTTCTGACTTTTGCACTGGAATGTTTCTTCCTTCTATAGTATTAAATGATGGAAAAATAATGGTAGAATTTTAGTATATTTCTCTTGCTTAATCTAGAATTTAGGGGCCAGAAATAGAGGGTGCACCTAAATACATAAAAGAAAAGCCTTTAATGTTAAAGAAAATCATATATATATGTGTGAGATATATATATATATATATATATATATATATATATCACACACATATATATATCTCCATCTATCCATCTGGCTTCATAAAAGAAAGGTTGTTTGCATTAAAGTAAAATGCAGAGTAGATAAGGGTTTTCTGCCAAGAGACTGAGAAGGGAGTGTCACTATGACACTTAACTTTCCATAAGAGTTCTTATCACTACCACCATGCTTGCCTCTTCTTATTTCTGTTTAAACACCAACTCAATTATCTTTACTGAGTTCCTTTAAAGTCATCTGAGAAAGCTCAAAATTTTAGCAAAATCCTCATTTATTGTCACTTAATGGGGTTTCCCATCCTCCAGTCTTCATCTTTATTATGCTTTTACTTCCTGGGAACAGACCATTTAACATTCTAGTCACTGTGACAAACAGTACAAGGAAACCTCTTCCAGTTTCTGTGTGCATCTACTCCTCCCAGTTCTAGATCAGTTTCTAGCTGAGGATTAAGGCTTATCTACATCATATTAAGAATAAAGAAAATGAATAAATCTCTTGAGCTGAGATGACTAGCCCCTAAGAAAAGGAAAGAAACTTTATTAAAAGAACCCTTTCATTCATGCACTGCTTCAACCAAAAAATAATCAAAGGAATTATGTAAATGTGCCAGAATAGAATCGTACATGCAACATTGAACCAGTTCCAACTCACTTTGAAGAGAACATGAGATCAGACTCTGTGGGGAAATAAATATGAGCAAAGACATTTAAAATTAACATATAAGAACTCGACTGATTACATAGTTTATGACTGCATTAAGTAAACCCAATCTTAGCCAACCTCAAATTAGAGGTTGGGAGGACTTAGCTGAATTGTCTGTGTAGGGGTAAATTATATGCCACCCCTACATATAATTTATTCATGTGAGTTATTTTAGGCTGATTATTTTTAAGATATAGAAGGCTCAGAAAGAACCTTTGACCTTCCCTGTAACTGCCCAAAATAATTTAGATAGAATACCTGCCCCAGAAAGGGAGCTCACCATAGATAAGTACAGCATAATCTGAACTAGACATGATAGTCAGGAGATTAGCAAAGGCTGGTCATGAAAATTTCTGTGTCCCATTGTATCTGTATGACCTACCAAACATTTATTCTTTTTCATTTTCCTGTGAATTGTCTGCCTCCTCTTTTAAGTCCCAAACCTCTGACCCCTTCTTCTTAGCTCTGGAAAGTGTATAAGCCTCATTTGTCGGGAACCCCGGGTGGCTCAGTGGTTTAGCGCTGCCTTCAGCCCAGGGTGTGATCCTGGAGACCTGGGATCAAGTCCCATGTCAGGCTCCCTGCATGGAGCCTGCTTCTCCCTCTGCCTGTGTCCATGCCTCTCTTTCTCTTTGTCTCTTATGAATAAAAAAATAAGATCTTAAAAAAAAAAAAAAAAAGCCTTAATTATCTGCTTGGTGGGCCTCATATTTTTTTATGGAACCCAATACATACGTAATTACATTTGATTTTCTTTCTTTTTTTTAAAGATTTTATTTATTTATTCATGAAACACACACACACACAGAGGCAGAGATACAGGCAGAGGGAGAAGCAGGCTCCATGCAGGGAGCCGGATGTGGGACTCGATTCTGGGTCTCCAGGATCAGGCCCTGGGCTGAAGGCAGTGCTAAACTGCTAAGTGAACCGGGCTGCCCTAAATTTGATTTTCTTCTGTTAATCTCTCTCATGTCAATTTAATTCTAAGATGAGCCAAAGAAACTTAAAGGGTAAGAGAAAAATTTTATCTCCCCAACATCTAGTAGGGCATGGATAATTCTGAAAATATATAATCTTTTATCTACAAAAATAATTCTTATTAAACAATCCTCATCATTTATTTGTATTATCTTAATTTCATTTACACAATAACCCGATGAGACAGATTTATTATTATTTTAATTTTTACAGATCAAGAAACTTAATTACAAGAAAGCTAGGTAATAAGTCAGGTTATAAAGCTGTTCAGAGCATATGTTTTTAACCACTATGCTATAAGAGTTAGAGATTTTCAGAATATTAAGACTAGGAGATATTTTGGGCCTTAATTTGGCATTTTTCTACAAATTACACAAAGCTGAACCTGGCATGTTAATGACTTGCCTATGATTGTGTAAATAGCTATACCTCCTGGCTCCTAGCCCAAAATAACAGCTTTAGCAATATGATTTCACTCATTTACCTATTCACATGGTTAAGTGTTGTGATAGTCCATGGTTTTGGTTACTCTGTACTAAGACACATATACTCTCTCTGCTCCCAAAGTAAAGTTTCCACTGGTATTTTCTGTGCATATTTTTAGAAAAGATAATTCTGTGACTAACAATCTTTTTTTTTTCTGATTTGAATAAATTGAACCTCATTATGTGAGTGAGTCACATTTTGCAGAGACTAACACTATTTGAAGCTCTGACTCCCATTTGCCTTGAAATCTTTATATAGAGGAGTAAGACCTTATCTATAGCATTTATCAAACAGGCTCTCTTCCCCATTTCACCCTGCTAAGTCCCCAGCATTTGAACCTTTTTCTCCCAAATTTTTGTAGGTCTCAGATAGACCTTAAAAGTGGCTTATAATCAGATAGAATAGTAAATGCCAACTGAAGAATAAAAAGTTCCAGAATATCTGTCCCCCTTTTCCCTGCTAAAATTAAAAGTTCAATAGTATTTCTCCTCTTAGGTTAAAAAGAAGAAAAAAATGCTTGATCAAACATTCTCAAAAAGTTAATATTGGTAGCACTTAATAGCATTTGTATGCTTTTTATTTCTGTTCTTCCACTAAGAAATCTCAGAACTTTCAATAATTTTTGATGTGTGATGTGTGATATCATCTATTGACAATTACGAGAATTATGTATCCTTCTTAATATAGTATATACTCACTCAGAACTGATGGAATCAATCATATACTAATTAGATCACTAAATAATTTATTTTTTTATTTCTCACAGGATACTGTATTAGTCAGGAAAGACTGGATTTTGCCAAAGTAACAAATTATCCTCCAGATCCCATTATGTTCTTACCACAAATCTAAAGCATGTTTTGGAAGTGGAGGGTGGCTTTGTTCCATGTTAGACACTCAGAAAGTTGGGCACTTGGAGGTTTTGCCACCTTAGAATACTGCCAACATGTGCGTTCCAGATTGGCTGAGGCAGAAGGAAAGAAAATGAGAAAAATACACACCCCACCCTAAATTACCTCAGACTGAAAATAGCATGTAGTAGTTCTCACATCCCATTGCTAGATGACTCATGTGGTCTTAACTAACAGCAAAGAGGACTAAAGAATAGAGGGAGACACATGACCTATTTGGCACACAGTAGAGTTGTTTTCATTGGCAACTGTGTAATCGCCAAAAGCATAGGCTTTGGAGCCTAACAAGTTTGGTTACATTGATCGTGGACTCTGCTGTTTACCCATCTGGGTAAATTTCATAATCCCTATTTCATCTTCTAGAAATGGAGATAACAATGTTATGTACTTCACAGAGTTTTTATGCTCTTAAATGGAATGATACACATAATAGTGTTTAGCATAAGATTATGTTACATAATAAGAATTCTGTAATATTCTCCAATTAAAAAAAAATCTGACAAATATTTAGGATCACCCACTTGAGAGCTAAGGACTTGAGAAAGGAGACAAAGGAAGTAAGTCACCTGCCATCATGGAAATATTGATAAATCAGAGAAGAAAGGCATCCTTATAGATTTAAAACTTGTATCTAAAGGCTTATTTTACTCCAATAGCTTTTGAAGGTTTCTCATCAAAAGAATAAAAAAAAATGTTAACTTGCTTCAAAGGGTGAAAGTAACAAAACAGAAAGCTCCTTATGCATGTTTAAGAAGAGCAACAGGCTCTGAAACAAGGCTTCTTGTGCTCAGGAAAAAAATCCTAAATTCATAAAAGCGAAGATATGAAAGGGTCTCCCTTTCTGTAATTGAACTCTTTTCATATGGGGAATGTGAGAAGTAGGTGGCATTTATTGGTGTGCTAGAAAAAAAGATGAACTTTTTCATTTGCAAAAGTGTCAGGTAAGTTTGTCTCACATGCTGATGAATTGTATAGTTATTAATAATAAAATTTAGTGCTGTCAGAAATCTGCTTCTGATGATGGGGACTTTTTTGAATCTCATCACAATTCAAGGCTGAGTTGTTGACCCTAAACTCAGTTCTCCCATTCTAAAAAGCAAACCAAAACCAAAACATAATAATAATAATAACAAGAAGAAAAATAATCAGAAGAAGAAGAAGAAGAAGAAGTAAAAATAGAGTGGGAGAAGAATGACAGCTCTGGAACTATGATGTTTCCTAGGTCTGTATAGATTGAGTTATACAAACCTTATAATTAGCCTTTAGAAGAAAATCCAGGTCAAAATTTAGTCCAATTAACCTCTTGAGTGTCTCATTAATCAAAACCTGCTTAAGGTGATTTCCTTATTCTAAGCACCACGTGATGTGAAATACTCTATTTATAAATCCCCCCTGTTCACTTGAACAATGTCATAGCAGTAAGTTTGTGTCTGTTTTTTGTTTTTGTTTCCTTTTATTTGGTTGGCTGGCTTTGTGTATCTCTTTGCTTTATCTTTCAAGATGTTTATGAGGAGAGAATTACCTACCCTTTTCATGGTGTGTACCTTTCCACTTACTAGCCCACTGCTTTAGGAAATATGAGATACATACAAAAAGAGAAGTTAGTTTAAATTTAAAATGTGTAAGTCATGGTAGACAAGCAGCTCAGAGATTGTATCAATGCTATTACAGTCTCTGACAGATTTGGAGAAAGAAAGAAAAAAAAAAAAAAGAATCAGATCAGGACAGTTTGAAATCTCTTGCTTCCATTCTGCCCTAACATATATTCAGTTAGATATGACTGAAACAGTAATTGCAGAAGTTTCTCAATCTGTCCATCATTTTCCTCAACAGTAGCCACAAGGATAAAAATGACTCATCTATAGGTCATGATAATTTTGAAGGAAAATGTGTTATGGTGCACTGTGGGTAAAATATGCAAATTACCAAGACAGCAGAGATAATTAAATTTTCTCAAATCAGAATAAAATGACCTTCTTTGATTGAACCCCTTTTTCGAGGGAGACACCACCTCACCGCATTCATTGTTATAAGAGCCTGCCTTGTAATAAAGTCAAGCTTGACAGATGAGGAGATTAGGAAGCCTGAGGATTTATAATAGAAAAAAAATGAACAAATAAATTGAGGCAGAGAAGATGGTAGGTTTGTGATGTATGCCACCTTTCCTCTATATTATTTCAGTTGTTTTGATAATTCATAGATGCTGTTAATTAAATTTAGCAGGGAATAGTGTAAAAGTAAGCAAAGTTAAGTCAGAAGAAGTGATAATGCTTATTAACCAGAGGGAAACCTGTGATAATATTTACACTTTTAATGAAAACAGGTGTGCTTTTATTTTTTTTCAACTCACATTTCAGTATGATTTGACATCTACTGAAATGTTGGGAATTTCAGAAGGACTCCATGAATATTTGTTGAATCAATGGCTAAATAAAAGGATAAAATAAGTCATTATATTGATTCTATTTCCCATTTAGACTGTAGGTAAATGCCTTTACAATATTTTGCCCTTACAATATTAGTCACCAACCTAATGCCACTCAACGTATTATTTTTCTTTAAACTAGATAGATGCGTCAGTGAATTATTGGGCTTGGATAATTTAAAATGAAGATTGAAATTTTATTTGATTTCATTTGTATACTAAATATTTTAAAATCAGTCATTTGCCTATGTTGCCTACAGTGTTGATTCTCTTAGTTTTAAGGTATAACTAGAAGTGATGTGTTTGCACACATGTGAGTTTGCAGGTGCATGTGTGTACTCCTATGGATGCACGGGTGCATGCATGGTTTCCCTGACAGGATGTCTTTTTACTTGGCAAAGCTTTTTGCTGCTGGGCAATCCTACCTGCGCTGTAATCAGGAGATTAATTTGGCTTTTAATGTCAGCAATATGACTGTGAAATGAGCTTTGGTTATAAATCAGTGTTCATATGCAGAACCACCAATTAGAAGATCTGTGACTTTGAGACAGTAATTTTATTTCTTTGGGTCTTGTTTTTCTTCTAAAAAATAAGGACGTAATCTTTATTTACTCTCAGTACTGTCCACGGCTCTAAATTTAGGTTCTAAACAGCTATAAGATATGTGAAACATTCTCTAAATTAGTCACTAAGATTTCACTCAGTTTATTTGAGGAACAATTCTACTGAATCTAAGAAGACATCTCCTCCTACACCCAGTGTTTTGCAAATGAAGATACTGGGGGCAAGACTCTGTAGTGACTCTGTACAAAGTAGGGAATCTTCCTCTGTCACCCCATATGGCAATAGTTGCAACCTCCCAAACCTAGCTTTCCTTTTAGAACTTCTTTCCAAAAATATAGTAGGAAACCTTCCCTAATTCAAAACAACATCAGCACTAACAACAAATCCAGGAAAACAAAAAACAAAAAACCCTCAGCATCTGATCATGTAAACTAAATGTCAAGACAAATCAAGAAAGGGTCTGTAGAAAGTTCTACTTACCATGAACATTTCAGTGTCTTTTTTTACATACAACTTCCTCTCCTTTCCTATAGATATCATAACTTGGGCACCATGGTAGTGGTATTTCACCTCTATTTGTACTGTGCTCTCCCATATCTACCAATTTGTTTTCTCCCCGAACAGCTCACTTTTCTCAGTGCAAATTCAGCTCTTTAGCCAGAAATAACCACTAAACTTCATAGAATTCCATTTAGCTGGGAACACCTTGACACGATGCACAGACATCCTGAGAACTAGCCTTTTCCTAGTTTTCCGAACATAATAACCTGCTCAGTTCCACCTACCTGTGTCATTCCTTCTCTCCACTGCTAGATCTTTAGTATACTCTTCTTCAGTATATTTTTCTTAGTTTCCATCCTTAAAGGGCTTGCCTTTCTCTTATGCTAATTTCCTTTTCCTTCTCCAGTCTCAATCATATTACACAGTTACCCTTTCTTATTGAAATTACATTTCATCTTTATTTTGTTCTTTTTAATTCACTCCATTATGCCCACTTAGCCCCAATCACATTTATCCTATTTTCTAGTCCCTTGCCACTGATCTGTGCTGCAGATTCCCAGCGGTGTGTGTCCAGCCTGAGTCCAACCTGAATTAAGTTAGTTCTGCCTGATTTGATTTTGAGCATCAATATATTCTTATTAAAAGAGATGTATTTTAGGGGTGGTGGGGCAGAGAGAGAGAGACTCGAAGCAGACTCCCTGCTGAGCATGGAGTCCTGAACCTCTAAGCTCAAAGCTTGGCTCCATCCCAGGACTCTTGAGATCATGACTGAGCAGAAACCGATAGTCAGATGCTTAACCTACAGAGCCACCCAGGCTCCCCGAGCTTGAATGTATTCTTTTTGGTGAAGTTTATGACATTGTATCATAAAGAAGAGAGGCCACCTAATAAACAAATTAGTAAAAAGGAACTTAATCCCATTTCTTTCTTTCTAAGGTGTTAACACACAGTTAGTCCTGGATAATGTCATTATAAATATATTCTGATGAGTATAAATTGAACTCTTAATTTGCCATTGATATTGATAATTTTAAAAGTATGTAATTCCTTGAAGGCAAGGTCCAGGTATTATCTTTATAACCGCAAAAATGTAAACTAACTGGATTATCAGACAATTCATATATTCTGTCTTCAGTGTATCTTGGGTAGTTAAATCTATCTTCTTCACTTAGTAGAGTCATGATGACTTTAAAAATTTACCAATCCTGATTCAGTAATGATCCTACCTAATAATTTCCGTTTTTGAGCTCTTATGCCAAGTGGTTTTCTAAGCACTTGTAGAAACTGACTTACTGCTTACCATTTTCCTGGTCCTTTTACCTCTACAGTTCCCACCTAAACTTGCTGTGTGACTAAATTATAACAATTAGAATGTTATTGAAAATGATGTATACACCTCCAAACCCTGGACTCAAAAGTCTCCAGTGCATTTCTTTTTTTTTTTTTTTTTTTCCAGTGCATTTCTCCATATATTCTCTCTCTTCTTTTTTGGTCAGTGAGATGCAGAAAAGAAAGGATGGGCCTTGAAGACCTGAGATGGCAGAGCCACTAGATGACAGAGCCACTGATTGAATGCTTAGAGCAGATCCACCCCACTCCCCAACATGCATTGTTCAATAATGTGAATGAAAAATAAACCTATGCTGTGTTAAGCCACTAGAAGGTCTGGTTGATTTGTAAGAGCAGTTGACCTACTCTAAACTCAACACTTTAATATATTAAGTCATTTGAGTGACATACCAAGACTTTGAGGGAGGATTAAATTTAGGGAAAGCTGAGTAATTCCTGGAAGGACGTGAATATGCTAATCATAAACAGAAGCAAATGAAGCATTCCCCTTGTAGAGAGACTAATATCTACAGTTGACCCTTGAACAACATGGGGGTTTGGGTGCTGGTTCCTCATGCAGTCAAACATCATGTATAACCTGACTCCCCCAAAACTTAACTACTAATAGCCTACTATTGACTGGAAGCTTACCAACAATATAAGCAGTGGATTATCACATATTCTGTATGTTATATGTATTATATACCATATTCTTACAATAAAGTAAGCTAGAGAAAAGCAAATGTTATTAAGAAAATCCTAAGGAAGAGAAAATGTCTTTACAGTACTGCACTCTATTTATCAATGCCATAAATGTATATATTTACTGGAAAGAATCCTCAAAGAAATGAACCTGTGTAGTTCAAAACTGTGTTAGGTACTTGCAAATTTTTAAATTATGCCACTTATGGCATAGCATCTGATTCACAGCAGGTTCAACAACAAAACTAAGTTGTAAGTGCATAAAGTAGCCCTTAGAAGGGAAAAAAGTATCAGGTCTGGTGTCAGACAGACTCCTGTTTAAACACTGACTCTTACTTCTTTGTCCTATGACCTCCTGTGTCCTTCTGAAGATAACAAGAGTAATATTACCATAGCAATGGTCCCTCTTCTCTCATGCACTTACAATCATAGAATACTTAATATTCTAGAGAGGTCAGTAAATCATTGCAAATCATAGACATTATGGAAAAATTAAGTATATGTTTCACTTGAGGAAAATATTAGTTCCTCAAAGTTTTTGCTTTGTGGAATTAGGGATGGAGTTTTGAAAAGAAAGTTGCTTAAAAAGGTTGCAAAGTTAAGATATTTTTTAGGAGTTTGTTGTTGGAAGTGTTTTCTATTTTGGTTTTTTATTATTAAAATCTCTGCATATGGCATTAAGACCAGGAAAATCAGGGGGATCCCTGGGTGGCTCAGTGGTTTAGTGCCTGCCTTCGGCCCGGGGCGTGGTCCTGGAGTCTCAGGATCAAGTCCCACATCGGTCTCCCTGCATGGAGCCTGCTTCTCCCTCTGCCTGTGTCTCTGCCTCTCTCTCTGTCTCTCATGATTAAATAAATAAAATCTTAAAAAAAAAAAGACCAGGAAAATCATTGGTAGACTCACTTGTGATGATTATTGATGAAAACTAGTTTTCTCTCGGTGGTTATTGCATATCCTTAGCAATTAGGAAAAGAATATACATAATATAAATTAAGGAAACTAGCTTAGCCATGATCATTTATTGCCTTTCTGGACTTAGTATCCTTCACATTAATTTAAGTGATGTTATTTGTTGTATTAACTTTTTTCTCAAACATCTCTGAAAAAAAAAAAAAAAAGCTTATCTTGTGTATTATATTTATTCAACAAACTTAATTTTATTTTTGAGTATGTATTACTAAATATATAGTACCAAGAAGCTGTGTAGACTCCGAAGTAATAAACAGAACCTATAGGATGTGTGTGTGTGTGTGTGTGTGTGTGTGTGTGTGTGTGTAGAGAGAGAGAGAGAGAGTGGGAGGGAGACAGATTTAGTATAAGGAATTGGTTCAAATGACTGTGGAGACTGGCAAGTCCAGATCTAAGCAGGTAAGCCAGTGGTTCAGATGAGGTCTGAAGTCAGTTGACTGGAAAATTCTTTCTTGCTCAGAGGCAGATCTTTTTGTTCTATGATGGTCTTGAGCTGATTGGGTGAGGCCTACTCACATGATAGAGGGCAGTCCTTTTACTCAATGTTCCCTGATTTAAATGTTAATCTCACCCAAAAAAAAACAAGTTGACATGTGAGAGTAACTATCAAAAAGTGCCATGAGATTTTATACTTTAAACAGTCAGGGCCAGACTAATTCTACACTTCTCTATTCTTTCCCTTTAACTCTGGAAGTCTTTGCCTCAGTATTGAGACTTTAATAGCCCTCTCGATATGTCAGGATCTAGGGTAGGAGTGGCTTACACCCATTTGAAAGAACCCCATCATTTCCACTGACCTGGCCTGGAGGAGACACCCTAATCCCCATACTTGTACCCCATAGTATTTTTATTTCTGTTACTAAAAGTCCCTCTTTATTGTGACTGGCTGTGGAGTCCAGCTCTAACTTCTATCTTTGTTGCCAAGTTGTTTTGAAATTTGCTGAATGCCACAGTCTCTTCTTGAAGATTAAGGTTTTAGCAGGTATTCTTGCATAGACTCAATGCCATAGTTTTCAGCTTAGCTGTGACAATCCAATCAACCCAATGCCAGGCATGTCACATGAAAACTTCCTGTTTGTTTTCTAAATCTCATCAATGCTTTTCTCTGTTTGCTGGGGGAAAAAAAGTTCTAATCTTTGGTAGGCCATTATAAAATGTTTACTTAAATTTCCTCTGTGAACTCCTTCATCTCCTCTAGACCTAAGAATCATACATAAAACTCTCAATGGATAGACTTCAGAATTATACACAAAACTCAACCAATAGACTGATCAGACCATCTGCCCTAGCCTGCTTATCTTGTCCCTCCACCCCCACCAAAATCACATATTTCTATGTTCTTCCTTCCCTTCTTTATCCAGCCTACTGCCATATCTCCCCCAATTTAATTCCCCTTATCTTTATGGCCTAACACATTCTTGTGTCATTTAGCGTCCCTACCCCCTTGTGTTACTTAACCTGACATGTCCATGTCTTGTATATGCACTTAATCATACATTCCCTGGGGCAAATATTCTTGCTACCACAATATGAAATCCCACTTTTTCCAGGCAGATCTGAACACAGCCTCATAATCCTTTTAAGAGCAATCAGGATTGGGGGATCCCTGGGTGGCTCAGCGGTTTAGTGCCTGCCTTTGGCCCAGGGCGCGATCCTGGAGTCCTGGGATCGAGTCCCACGTTGGGCTCCCAGCATGGAGCCTGCTTCTGCCTCCTCCAATGTCTCTGCCTTTCTCTCTCTCTCCCTCTCTCTATGTCTACAGTAAATAAATAAACAAATAAAATCTTAAAAAAAAAAGAGCTATCAGGATTATATTTGTCTCACCATTGAAGATGAGAACACTGAAAGTGTTCATCAAACTAGTTGGTGAATTCTAAATAACATACTAAATTAACACTGGGAATGTTGTTCCTTGTTGACCTGGCTTTAAGAATTTATAATTTCACATATTAGTTCATTGAATCTCTCTAAGCAAACAAACATTTACAGACTTCTAAAATAAATAAATAAATAAATAAATAAATAAATAAATAAACCTTCTACTGTTAACTAGTTAATGTTCAAAACAAATAAATTGGTGAAAACTAACCTGGGCTTCACAGGTAATATGTTGAGCAAGATACTGGAAAAACAAAAACAAAACTATCATTGGTTTTAAATGGAGTGGGTGGGGGACAAGCAAGATCTAATTCAAAGGCTGGGACTACTCATCTTATGCCTCCTTATTTTACCATCACAAATTAAGAACCATGCATGTTGCATGGCTATTTATAGAAGAATCTCCTTTGATAGGGATCTGTTTCAGTCAAGATACGATCTGAATAATGTGACTGACTTCGCATCATCTACCATGATATCCTTTTGAATCAAGAATGCTCAGCTGTGAGAATTTCCTGTCTTGGGACCGAAGCATCAAGATAGAGAGTATAAAGATTGCCACATCCTTCTCTTCTCCTTTCTTTATCAAGCTTGCTTATCATGAGAGCCCAATTTAATTAGGCCATGTAAATGGAAATTTTACTGACATATAGGAAAGTGCCTGAATCATAACTCAACAAATTTCCAAAACAATTTGTTTAAGAAAACTACATCAAGAAATGGAACATGGTGAGTATTCTGAAAGTTCTCTTTCTGACTCCTTCTAATTACTAGTCCCCCAAAATACTTAGTATCTTGATTTCTGACAAAATTGATTTATTTTGCCCATTTTTGTATTCAACATATACATTATAAACATACTACATTATATAAGTTTATTGTGCCTTACATTAATGGTTTACAGACCTTTAGTGCCTTTATTCTTTTGCTCAACCATTAAGTTTATAAGAGCCATTCATACTGTTGAATGTATTTGTAGATTACTCATTCCCATTGCTGTATGATATTTCCCGGTGTGAGTATATCATTATTTATTGATCCATTCTGTTGATGGGTATTTGGGTAGTTTCCAGCTTGGAGTTATTACAAATGATGTTGCTATAAACATTTTCGTCCATTATTTGGGCGAACATATATAATATTTCTGAAGGCAGGTTGGGTTTCCCAAGATTTTAATTCTTCTGAATAATTCAAAGAAACTTCAAAACATTAAAAATAAAACCTATCTTGACTATATATCTCCTCTATATTTGCCTCATTCTTCTAGTCTCATTAAGAGCAAATATCCTAGGGAGTTAAACTCTCATTTTTTCTTGAATCCTCTTCCAGCTAAAGCAAAGGCTCAGATTGCTGCATTGGGCTCACAGAGATCTTTCAGTAATAATTTCAAGGATATAGGTAATCTAGTGGTGCAGGTGAAGCTGAGTATCTCTTGATGTCCTTCCCAGCAGTGTTAGGTTCACTCTCTTGCCTAGGTCAAAAGAACTGATCTCTAATTGACATGGATAGTTTCTTACACAGCAGGGAAGATTTAGGTAATAAATATCTCTCCATTCTATACTTAAATAGTTACATAGTTTATGTGATATTTTCCAGAACCTATGCCTCATAAATCTATAAATCAATGATATTCTACTAAAATAATTTCATGAATAAGAACTCTCCTCCAGTCCCATTAGTTTATTTGCTGTGAAGTGCAAACTGGAGTCATCTGTGTTCATTCTCTCCTAAAAACATTACCCAGGTAAAGGTACACAAATAGACCGCAAGCCAGCTGCTTAATCCCTCAACATACTGCAAGTAGGTGTTTATCCACATCTACTTGTCAAGGCCATCAATGAAACCTATATATTTTTTTAAAAATTTTATTTTTTAATATTATTTTATTTTATTTATTTATTCATGAGAGAGAGAAAGAGAGGCAGAGACACAGGCAGAGGGAGAAACAGGCTCCATGCAGGAAGCCCAACGTTGGACTTGATCCTGGGTCCCCAGGATCACACCCTGGGCCCAAGGCGGTGCTAAACTGCTGAAGCATCCAGGCTGCCCAAGATTTTATTTTTTATTTGTGAGAGAGGGACAGCACAAGTGTGTGTGTGGGGGGGGGCGGGGGTAGGGGGATAGAGCAGAGAGAGGGAGATGGAGGAGAAGCAGACTCCCTGCTGAGCAAGGAGCCAGGCATGATTCTTGATCTCAGGACCCCAGGGATCATGACCTGAGCCCAAGGTAGATGTTAACTGCCTGAGCCACCCAGGTGCCCTGAAACTTATATGTTCAGTTCTAGGTCCCCTTCTGACTCCAGCAGCTGAACTCGGCATAGTTGATTACTTATCCTTCCTAATGTACTTTCCTCATTTGACTTCTGGGCAGCGTTTCTATTTTTCCTGTACTCCTCTTCTTTTTTTTTTTTTTTTTTTAAGATTTTATTTATTTATTCATGAAAGACAGAGAGAGAGAGAGAGGCAGGGACATAGGAAGAAGAGAAGTAGGCTCCATGCAGGTAGCCCAACATGGGACTCAATCCCAGGTCTCCAGGATCAGGCCCTGGGCTAAAGGCAGCGCTAAACCTGCTGAGCCACTCAGGCTGCTGCCGCTGTCGTCGTCTTCTTCTTCTTCTTCTTCTTCTTTTCTCCTTCTCCTCCTCCTTCTTCTTCTTCTTCTTCTTCTTCTTCTTCTTCTTCTTCTTTCTTCTTTCTTCTCTACTTTATTGGCCACTCCTACTTTCTCTTCCTTTATGGTTTCTTATCTTTCAGCTCCTTTAAAATGGGAGTGCAGGGTGACTGGGTGGCTCAATCAGTTGTTTCTGACTCTTGATTTTGACTCAGCTCATGATATCAGGGTCCTGGGATGGAGGCCAGTTTGGGATCCATGCTCAGTGTAGAGTCTGCTTGTCCCTCTCCTTCTGCCCCTCCCCCAGCTCGTGTGCTCATTCTCTCTCTCTCTCTCTCTCTCTCTCTCAAATACATACATAAATAAAGTCTTTAAATTTTTTTTTAATGTATTAATTAGAGACACAGAGAAAGAGAGGCAGAGAAGAGGGAGAAGTAGACTCCTCGCAGGGAGCCCAATGTGAGACTCAATCCCCCAACCCGGCATCACGATCTGAGCCAAAGGCAGATGCTCAACCACTGAGCCACATAGGTGTCCCTAAAATTTTTTGAAAAATAAAATGGGAGTGAAACATAGAGCATAGTCCTTGGAAATATCTTATATCCCCTTTTATTTTTTTTTAATTTATTTATGATAGTCACAGAGAGAGAGAGAGAGGCAGAGACACAGGCAGAGGGAGAAGCAGGCTCCATGCACCAGGAGCCCGATGTGGGACTCAATCCTGGGTCTCCAGGATCGCGCCCTGGGCCAAAGGCAGGCACTAAACCGCTGCGCCACCCAGGGATCTCCTTATATCCCCTTTTAATTTCACAGTCTTATTACTTTAAATCCCATCTACATGCTGAAGATTTCCAAATTTACATCTTCCTTTTGGTCTTTCCCCATCCTGGTTTTTGTCCTCCCAGCTTTCCTGAGGTATAGTTAACAAATAATATTGCATATATTTGAAGTATATAACATGATGATTCGAAGTACATACACCTGGTAAAATTATTAGGCCCTTTCTCTTGATCTCCCTACTCATATCCAGCTGCCTTTCTTGACATCTCTGTCTGTACATCAGTAACTATTGGAAATTGAACATGTCTAAAACTGAATTTCTATTCTTATTCTCCAACATTCTCCTCCCATTTACTTCTCTATCTGAAAAAGTGACTCCATCTGTCTAGTAATTTGGGCTAAAACCACAGTGCCTTTCTCACCTTCTTCCCTTTTTATACTTATATACACATTCAATCCATTATCAAGCCTTATTGGTTCTATCATCAACATTTATAAGTAATCAGACTTCTACCATCTCCATTTCCAAAAATAGGTTTAACTTGAGAGTAATGAAACTCAGGCATTATGGCTTTTCATTTGTATAGGGCTTTTCTAGTTCCCTGGGGATTCATGAGAAGGGAATCTAGCCACACGAAGAGGCACGAAGTGCGGTCAGCACTATAATACATGCCGGCAAGCAGTGGACCTGAGGCTGGCAGCAGGGAGCAAGGTGCTAGAGGCACTCCTTTCTAGAACTTCCAAGTCCAGAGCGACACTTGTTCCTGGTTGACCTTGACCTATATCTGGGCACGTACCATTCACACTAAGTGGAAGGATCTGAAGGCATCATGGTTCTTCCATCTGCTGGATAACCATTATAACCAAGGCTTACCCAAATCCCCCTATCTCCCAGAACTGGCCCAGTGGTAGCAATGGTGAATAGTGGGGAGGAACCCCAGGAGATAAAGATTAGGCCAAGCTGGACCAGTGTTTGAAATAGTGTCTCTCTCCAGGGGTCACAGAGGGGAAATTCAAGGACTAGAGCTTTGGAGGGTCTCCATCCATCATCAGGCACAGCCAGGGCAAGAACTGCAGAGAAACTTATGAAACTAAAAGTTATTTTTCTACACTGTCAAAAGTAAAAGACAGATTTTGTGTAAGCTGGCTTCCACAAAAGAACAAGTTTTTATTATTTTCAGTGAGAGAATTACCTTTCTATTCTCTCTACTATAAAGTATTATATGAGGATGTGATCAAAAAATGCTTCTACAATGTAGGAAAAAAGTAACATAGAAGTATGTCATGCACATAATAATAATAATAATAATAATACAATAATAACTCATATATTCTACAACTTTATAATACCTTGTTGTCGGCTTTTTAACACTTGTAATACCTTTACCTTTTCTAAATAAATATTTACTTCCATACCTGACTTTATAGGAGTAATTTTGATTTTTTTAGAGGACCCCACAAAACCCATATCTATCCCTATGAATTGCTTTCACCTTATTCCAGACATCCACCAATCTGTAACCTGGATTAACCCAGGAACCTCTAGGCCTCCTGCATTTGTCCTGGTCCCTTCCCACTTAATTCACAAAAGAGCAGTCAGAGTGATCATTTTAAACTGCAGTCTGTACCATGCCCCTCTTTTCCTTGAAACCTGCCAGTCACTTCCTGTCTCACTCAGAGTCAGGGCCAAAGTCCTTACACTGGCCTAGCTCATAGCCCACTTCACTCTGATTTTATCTGTCCTCCCTCTCTTACTCGCCTCCAGTCAGGTTGCTCTGTTCACTGCTTTGGGAGTGTGACAGGTAGGTTCCATGAACCCTTTCTCCTGGAGCATGCTCCCTAAGATATGTATACAGCCTTTTTCCTGACCTCCTTAGACTGCTTGTAAACAGTAGTGAGAACTCCTGGATCATCTTGTTTAGAACTGACTCCTCACCCCCAATAGACATCTTCATCTCTGCTTTATTTTTCCACACTTCATCATCTTCTAAGATGCTATAATATCAACCAGCTTATTTGTTCATTGCATTTCTCCCTTCATTTTTTCATAAGGGCAGGGGTTTTTATCTAGTATATTCACTTACTATTCTCTCTTCCAATACCTAAACAATGCCTGGCACATAGTTGGCCCTCGATAAATGTTTTATGCATTCATAAATGAATAAATGATTGAGTGAATAATTTATGCTTCCTGTATTCTTGCAGTTCAAAGTTTAGAAACAGAAATATCAGTCCTCAATTATTGTTTTGGTCTTAAGCATAATAAAAAGATGTTAAAGATTTGTGACTTATTAAAAAAAAAGATTTGTGACTTATTAAGTAACATCATGAGATCTTTGTTTATGGAAGATGGTTATGGTTATTGAAGCATTTATGGAAGATGGCATATTCGGGGTAAGACTAGATTCAAGAAGACCAATTATTTAGGAATAATGTGATAATGGTCTGCACTAAGATAATAGAAAACATATTACATTGTTTGGCACATTAATCCTGAAACTTTCGTGAATGATTTTCTGCGGTTTTTAAATTCTTATTTATTTTGTTTTGTTTTGTTTTCCCAAGTATTTAACCATGTCTAGGAAAATCGCAAATTAAGATTGAATAACCAAAGGGTATCCATGATACTGAAAGAATTCAAATCTAGCATTGGTGGAGTAACATGCCTTCAGGAAATTTTCTTCCAGAAATAGAAAGTTTAATACATACATACCCATTAGTTACCAACATTTTAACCTTTGAGGGATGCCTGTGGGGAATACCACCTTAGCATTCATCATAAAAGCATATCCATCCATTTCATCTCTCTATAAAACAGCAGAACGTCTTACTATAGGGGATAGGAAAGAGTGGCAGTGGGAACAGGAAGTATTTCTTCATCCTTGATTCCCAATCTTTGTGGGCATCACCTCTCCATAAACTGAAGATAACAAATTGCCTTCCCAGATCAAAACACACAGGAGAGGCTGGAGAAAAGAAAAGAAAAAAACAAAACAAAAAACCAGATGGAGTAGAAAGAAATGGAAGGGAAACAAGCTGACACCTGTTTTCCAGCACAATGATCATTAAAGTTATCACACGTTATGCCAGAAGCTTTATTTTAAATGCCCTGCCTGCCACTTTCTGGGTTAAGTAAATAGTTTTGAATATGCATCTCATTCAAATTGCTTTCCATCACAGTCAGTGAGTGCAGTTAAAATGACTGAGTAGCTTTGAGTCCTTCCAGAAAAACAACAAAGTACAGAAATGCTATCCCCATCTTGTTCACTAAGGAACATTTCCTTGATTCTGGATATAAAGTAGATATATTTAGTACCTCAGTAAATGCTCCCTGAGAGGGCCACCCATTAGTATTTGAATAATTCCAACAACAATAACAATGATCACAGAAGAAAGTGAAGAAAAGCTTAGGGTAGACAAAATTAAAAGGATTAGTCCTGGCCCTAAGAGAATTTCTCACCATAAGGCTAGGGATTGGTCTTAAAATGGAAATTTCTGGATATATAAGTCACACTTATATCAACTTAATTTTTACAAACATAAAGTGTAGTGTGTTGTGCTAACTCAGCTATCTCTGGAAATATGCATCAGTTCTAATAATTACAAGGTGCATCTATGATACAGCAAGGGTTATTTTGAAATTAGTCTTTATTGATTAGTAACTATTCATATGCTCCACTGTTATTACAACTATTATATGAATGTAATAACTGTTTCTGAGGACAACAGTTGAATTCTATTTTCTCTTGATATTTAGATGTTTGTTGGAATGAACATATTGATGATCTGGAAATGTTAAATTCTTACTGTCCAAACACTTGGTGTTTCTAAACTAAATGTAATCAGTAACTATAGAATTTATTACAGGCTCTTAGTGTAACAGCTTATTTTCAGTATATCGATAAGTATACATTTAATTTAAAGTGTATATTCTCAGATGAAAATGAGCAATGCTCTAAGAATACATTACCATGATATTAAGAGCCAGAATCAGCTCCATTGCTATTTCTTGTTAACTCTACAAATTTACTTAATTGACTTGACACCAGTGTCCTCACATACAAAATGGGAATAACGTTTTGGTGATTACATAAGTAGTTGTTATCTGACCATCCCTTTCCCACTAAAGAAAATAATGATAAAATCTGGACATAATACCAAAAACAGCTACACCAGAGTGATCTCAGCAGACAGACTCTGGTGGGAGTACATGCACTGAAAATGGAGAGTATATACACAGAATTTTCAGTCCTGTGATTTTAGCCTGGGGCCAAGGATAATTATCATGGTATTTCAATGTGTGCTGCTAGTGGTAAAATAGCTGCAGTATTTTGACCTAGGAAATCAGAAGAATTAAGCCACCAGGGATCTCTGGCTACTGAAGAGAGCAGGGAGCCCCTATAAGGGACAGAACCAGAGACATGATCCCATATTCTATCATGGACCTCTGAACTATGCCTATGAAACAGCTGAGCCAGAGACAAAAGACTGAGTTGGGCTTCCACCTAAGGAACACCTAAGCTTATATTTCAAGTCTACCTAAGACAAATTTGCCTGATGAAGTAGAGGAAGCAACACTAATCAGAGAAAATGACAGATTCTGCACAGAGGGCAATTAAAAATCACCCTGTATATAAGAGGAATTGGGAAAATGGAACTCATTTTCAAGAGAAAGGAAAACAGACTCTGGAATGGCCTGACTCTTGGAACTAGCAGACCAGAGTTTTGAAATGACTATTAACAGTTTTTCTCAAAGAAGAAAAACAAAATATTCTTACATGAATGAAAATATAGGAAATAACTGCAGAGAAATATTCACCATATAATAAAGAACTAAGTGGAAATTCCAGAACTGTAAAAGACAGAGATGAAATTAAGATTTACTGGATGGATACTTGGAAAATAAATAACAGCTGATTGAAAATGATAAATGAAAGATTCAGTGAACTTGAAGACAAAATAAGATAATTTAATATGAAGAACACAGAAAAATAAAGATTATTAAAAAAAACTAAAAAAGCCTCAAGACCCTTTAGATAATATCAAGTAGCTGAACATGTATGTCTTTAGAATCCTAGAAGGAAAGGAGTGATAGAATGAACCAAAGGAAAAATAAAGAAATAGTGATTGAGGATTTCCTCAGTTTAATTAAAGAAAGAAATTCCACATATAATATTCTCAAAAACACACAAAAAAATGTGCCTCAGCACTTCCATACAAGTTGTTGAACTTTTCACAAAAATAGGCCAAATCTTGAAATCAGCAAGAGAAAAATGACCCATTATGTAAAGTACATAATGGAATCAATGATTTGATTACTAATTGACTTCTCATCAGAAATACATATAACCATTGCAAAAATGGCAACCTACACATCTTTTCAGGTGCATGTGATGTTTTTAAGGATTGGCATGTGGTATTCTATAACAAATTCTTAATAAATTAAAAAATATTGAAATCTCAGAGAAAATGTTTTCTGACCAAAATTAATTTACTTAGAAATCAGTAATAAAATGATACTAGGAAGACCTGAATATTTGGAAAATAAATAACAAACATCTAAATATTCCATATGTCAAAGAGGAAATTGCTAAGAAACTTTGAATTACCTGACAATGAAAAATTCAACAGATAAACAGTAGGGTACTACTAAAACAGTGCTAAAAAGACAATTTATAATTTAAATCCATATATATTTTTTAATAAGGAAGTTTTAAAATAAATGATCTATGAATACACTTTAAGAATTCTTAAAAGAGGGGCACCTGGGGGGCCCAGTGGTTGAGTGTCTGCTTTTGGCTCAGGATCCTGAGATCCTAGGATCTAGTCCTGCATCAGGCTCCCCTTCTCTCCCTCTCCCTCTCCTCTATGTCTCTCATGAATAAACAAATAAAATCTTAAATAAAATAAAATAAAATAAAAAGAACAGGGACTCCTGAGTGGCTCCCTGTTACTATGTTGGTACTAGTAAATTTTGTAAGACATTTGTGAATGAGTATACAGACTCTTTCAGAAAACATTAGAGAAAGCAACTCTCTATTTACTTTATAATTCTAATACTGTATTAACCTGATTTTAAAAATTAAAGACATTGGGGATGCCTCAGAACATGAGATCTGACAGTCTATGCAAGGGATACATATATCATACTGACAAAGTGAATTTTATCCAGAATCCAGGTTTGGTTTAATATGTACAAAATCAACCAATGTTATAAAGAAAATAAAATAATCATATGATCACTTTAATAAATGCAGAAAAAATTGACAAAATTCAACACCCACTCATAAAAAGATGTTCAACAAGTTGGAACTGAAAAGAAGCTTCAATAAATCTAATAAAAGATATTTATAAAAAACAAAAACAAGATCCAATGTGATGCTTTATACTTTGCATTAAGGAAAAATAAATACGGTTGTGTATTCCCAACATTCATATTGAACATTATGTTAAAATAGGACAGGGAAAAAAATATAAGTCATTGGAAAGGAAGAAAGAAGTGCAACTGTTTTATTTGTAGATCATATGATCATGTGTTTTAAAATGCAGATTTTATTTTTATTCAGGTATTGTGAGTCCAACAGTTGAGGAGACAGTTGCCATTAAAAAGATAGTTCATTACTCAGAACTCCCAAGAGAACCCAGCTGGTTGCAGGCCCTTATTAGAGAATACAGGTTGGTCAAGACTGAGAGAGGGAGAACTGATCACAAAGCTGTTATTGTGGTTTCCCAGACAGGAAAGGCAAGGCTGATAAAGCAGGCTTAGTAGGTTTAGAATTGGCTAGTTTGAATAATTTCAGAAGGCCCAGGGGAATAGGGGCTGCCCTTAGTTGTTTGATAGCAGGCCCTGGGATGATAAGGGTATAAGAATAGAGGCCTGGAGTATAAGAGCCTGATTAGAAGGTTGTTGGAGTGAAGGGTTGGTTTGCAAGTGTAAGGTTAGTTTGCTTGTGTAAGGCTTGCTTTGAGGCAAGTCCTTTGCTCTCTCTAGAATCAGCTAACCCTGGCCAAGGCAGTGTCTTCCTGGTTAGTAAAAAAATCCAATACAGAAACTAGAAAACATGGTTAATACATCATGTTTATAGAAAATCCTAAAGAACCTAAAAAAGAAATCCTACTACAATTAATATATAAATTAACAAGACTTTAGGGCCAAAATACAAAAATCAATTGTCTGTGTTTGTGTATATAAACGACCAGAACATTAAATAAAACAGTAGTTCTATTTAAAATAGCAAAAACTATATGAGGAATGTTTTAATAAATGATGTACAAATACTCCAAATTCAGTACATTACAAAGGGAGATTAAAAAGAGCTAAATAAATGGAGAGATATACAATGTTTATGAATCAGTACAGGCTCCTATTATTAATATAGTGATTCTATAGATTTACTGTAATCTAAATCAAAATCATAGCAGTTTTTTTTTTTTGTCCTCCAAGAAATCCACAAGTTGACTCTAAAATTTCTGTCTAGAGGCATAGACAATTATAAAATAATTTTAAAAAAGGAAAGATTGGAAAGCATACTACCTGCTTTCAAGGTTTACTATGAAGCCATGTTAGGTAATTAAGACAGTGTGGTGTTACTATAAAAACAAAATATAGTTCAGTGGAACACATAGTTTTATATCTTCTCTAAGAAAGACAATGGATTTTCAATTCACTGCCAAAGTAATTCAATGAGATGCCAAGTTTTTCAACAAATGATGCTAGAGCAATTGAAAAATCTTTAAGAATAAGAAAAAAGAATAAGGCAGCAGTACCGTTTACCTAACTCCATACATGATTTGACACTGCAAAAGTATAATTACACTAAAGTATGTCAGTGGTTCCCTGAGACTAGGAGTCATTGGAGAAGACTGAGTACAAACAGAGACTAGGAAAGTTTTTAGGGTGATGAAAATATTCTCTATTTTGATAATGGTGGTATTGCTCAACTGCATAAAATTACCAAATTCTACACTTGAAGTGGGTAAACATTATATGTGAATACTATTGCAGTAAAGGTAGATAGAAATAGAAATCATAAGTCTTATAATACTGAAATTTACAAATTATATATTTTTTAATTTTTTTTAAGATTTTATTTATTCACTCAGAGACACACACACACACACACACAGAGACAGAGAGAGGCAGAGACATAGGCAGAGGGAGAAGTAGGCTCCATGCAGGGAGCCCAATGCGGGACTCGATCCCGGGGCCCCGTGATCACACCCCAGGCTGCAGGCGGTGCTAAACCACTGCGCCCCCGGGGCTGCCCTCCAAATTATAAATAATGCTCATAAATGTACTTGTATTTTACAAGTTTGAGGTGCTATTATTATATAACCAGCTATTAACTCCTTAATTGGGAAGAATATGATTGAATACATCATGTGTCATGTAATTTACATACATTATCAATGTATTAAATGTTATACTATTTTTAAGAAACAAATTTATAGTGTGTAATTGAAATGAAAGATCAAATGGTTGTAAACTGCAGACTTAGTATTGAAACAAGTCTTCACTCTGAAACAGTCTTTCTACTTAGTCATTATGGCTTTTGTATTGAAAATGTATCATTTAGGCTTGAATGCTAGACATGTACAGTACAGAAGTACAAATTTTCATAGCATTCTATCCATAAAAGGTTTTATTTAATATGCTTGAGTTTATGACATGATAATTTAAAGATAATCTTATGAAGAGTGATTTCCATACCCTGCAAACTTTTTGGGTTATAGTTGAATTTATTCAGTAATACTTACATAACATGGTACCAAACAAATTCCTCTTTGAATTTAGTACTGAAATAGAGTTGATGATCATAAAAATAGGTATGTTTAATTTTAATTTAGGAAGTAAATAATGTTTATGGAAATGTTTTGCCATTTAAAAGCATATGTGCCTTCCTTTAATATACTTTAAATGGTATAACTATCATTTTATCTCATTTAAAAAAATTAACTTGGCTGCCACAAAGTTTAAAACAAATATTAACATTCAATTTTAATAACTATTTAGTCCTAATCTAATGGCACACAGTCCTTCCACATTGCCTAATTTTATGGACATTTCATATTTGTCTTAAGTGTGACTTAATATTTTATGCTAATGATGATACTTTTAAGGCAAGTAAACTATAAACAATTGTAAAAGATAATAAAAATATTGGTAAAAGAGTGTTTTTTTAATTATTAAGTTTTGCTCTTAAAAATTAGCATTCATTTTTATAGGTCTATATCCTAAATCAGGCATCTGGCACTGCTGTGTTTCATAAGATCTACTTATACATTATAAAAGCTATTAGAAATAACATTGGGAGGCTGTAATGATATTGCATACCAACAACATATGCGTCTTCATACACATACCATCTTCTCCACACACATTTTTGCAAACGTGATTTTAACCAAGTGAATCTTTGCAAGTGAAAACATCCTTTAAATTTGGATAACACATATATTCAAGTGCTTATTTCAGTTATCTAGCATACATATGTTATATAAGTAACTCATAAACCAAGTCTCTTTCATGAATTGTAAAAGAAAGAATAAAACAACTACTTGCTATGGTCATGCTGTGAATTTGTGACATTAGTTTCTGAGTGAAATATTCAGAGAAATGCATGAGATTCTTTATTTGATAAAGTCTGGAAATAAAGGCATACACATCAAGTATTGTGATATAGAAAAATTTCCTAGAGCAGAGAATTAATATACATATCATATAGATCGAAGATGTTAAGGGAGAATGTTTCAAATTTAATTCATTTGTATTAGTCATTTTTCCAAAGAATTAACCAGGGCGTACTCATTTGTGTGGCACTGGAAAATTCATAGAACTGATACACTGGTTAAAAGAGAACACATTAAAAAAATAAAAAAAAGAAAACACATATACTATCACACACAGGTGGTTTGGATTATGTATTTAATATCAAAAAGGGTAGAATGAACTAATTCTTGACTATCCTTTATATGTTATATGCATTGTTTAGCTATTTAGTTTCATATTCTGCTCATGAGACTAGCTAAAATTTCAATCATTATTCTTCAAATTTTGAAGCAAACGCTTTAAGGACAAATGAAATGTTAACTTTTTCTCTAAAATTACACTGAATTGAATTTGATATTTTACTGATTATACAGAATTACAAGCATGAGCCATCAGCATTGACATGGGTCATTTCACTGATGAGCACCAAAGTAGTGAAAAATAGAATGTTCCTTATGAAAAAGGGCCAAACAAATCAGTTTTTACCTCCACTCTGACAGAAAGTATGTATTGGCAGTGTATTGGCACTAACCATCATGTATTCTTCAGGTGAAGCTCATAGATTTCTTGAGTGTCCAGTACCATAAAATTGTGGCAGTGCATTCTGTGTGTGCAGTCATGATGTTCACAAACCTATCTGGAGAGATTACATGTCGCTGAGATATTTGATCTTCTCTCGTGTGACTCGTCATAGCATATTCCTGATCTGATCAAAGAAATCTATTGGCACTGTAGAAGCTAATAATTCATCCTATCACATATATGCTGTTGTTTAGAAAATCCTGCTTGAAAGGAAGATTACTTGCTTAATAGAGTTTCCAGGTTGGTCATTTGCTTGGTGAATCTTTACTTCCTGAGTTCCCTTATCAGATACAAAGCTTTGATTCTGGAATGTTGTTGCTGTGGTCTGAATGTGTCCTTGTAAAATTTTTATACTGAATTCCAACACCCAAAAGTGAGAATATTAGGAGATGGGGCCTTTTGAAGGTGTTTTAAGTCATGAGGGGAGAACCCTCATGAATGGGATTAGTGCCTTTAAAAAAGAGACCCCAGAGAAATCCCTACCCATTCCACCATGTGAGACACAACTAGGAGTTTGTGACCTGGAAGAGGGCCCTCACCCAACCATGCTGGCACCTTGATCTTGGACTTCCAGCCTCTAGAACTGTGAGAAATAAATTTCCGTTGTTTATAATCCACTTAGTCTGTGGTATTTTGTTATAGCAACGCCAATGAACAAAGACTGTTATCTTAACCAATTTGAATAGATGCAAGTTGAAAGATGAAACTAACCTCTATGTGCTGGAATCTTGGTAGCACATGAAGATTTGAATATTTAAAAAATTAACCTACTATCTCTAGAGTCAGGGCCTGGGGGTCAACAGGAGAATAAAAATGTCTTCTTTAAAACTCAGGAACAAATTTGCTTCTTTTCAAAATCTGAAGGTGTGAGACTGAGAAAAGCCAGGACTCTTGGACAAATATCCTAATCCTACCCCTGCCCTGGAATCATTACAAGAGGTCTGTTGTTAGAGTTTAAGTGAGACTGGAGAGGAGAGCTGTTGCCAGGCACTGCTCTCTAGGAAGCCCAGCTAAGACCATGGGAAAACAAAACCATTTCCAAAGATCACAGGCTTTGAATTAAGGGAACCCAAAGCAAAACACAGAGTGGTGTGAAAGTTATGAACTGAGGTGGCTCCGCAGGCTTCATGTGGGTGGTGTGAGCTGTTCTGACCTGTGCATTCCCCACACACAGGCCAAACACTTTATCCCCTTCTAACAAGTACTGTCTTTCGGGTTTCCAACACAGTTGGCTTTTTCAGTTATGTGTTAACCACTCTTTAACTAGCGAAGTAGGAGGGTGGAGGGAAACTCTGAGGGTGAGAAATTCTCAGAAGATGTTAACGTTTAAGACACAATTAATGACACTAATTTTAAGTCAAACTGGTTTTTAATTATTGATGTTGCTGTGGTTCTGACCCTGCAGATTTCACTCATTCTGTAAACACATTCCTCTAGATTTGGCTTCAGAATCCCTGTGGGCTAAAAACTGCTAGATGGAATTTCTAATTAAAAAAATAGAAAGAGCCCTCGGCAATTTAACCCCACGTTCCCTCGTCAAACATTTACCCTCACACTCCCTCTTATAAGTGCCCCTAAAGTCTCTTATTCATATTGACAACTTGTACTTGACAGCACCCATGAAAGACCTGACAGCTTTCCTCCAAAAGCAACACCCTCCATACTGACATTGCTTCAACACCTTGAAATTTACCTTTCAGAGTGAAAGGTTTCATACATGGTGATTAATACAATTCACAAAGGATCTATTTTTAAAAAGATTGTGCATTTGGGTGATAGTTGCTAAAGTAATATTCTTTTGCTTTGGGTCAAGGCTGAAGAGAATTCTGAGTTCATGGAACCCTTATGTATTTACACAGGTGTGGAGCCGATACATATTCTATACACATTTCTATGCCTCTTTGTGGTTTCTCTTTGTCGCTTCTTCTCTCTTTGGGTCTATATCCCTCTCTTATATTCTAGCTCTCTTCTTATTAAGAAAATAAGTTATTTTAACATCAGTGAAAAGTTCTGGGAGGCACACACTGCGAACTATATTATAATCTTCGGTATGTTTTTTGATTCCACGTTCCTCCTGCCATGGTGACTGACATCAAAATGGCTCCATTATGTCTATTGACAAGTTGGTCCATAAAGACTTTTTCTGACTTGTCTAGAATGTCTCACAGGTAGCTAATAAAAGGGAGGTTAAAAAAAAAAAGATTAAAAAAATTTATCTTTCAATGACACCTCTACAATTTGGTTTTGGTACTTGAATAGAGCCAGAGAAGTATTTCATAGAGAAATCACAACTCTCTGCATTGTGGGATTCTCTTTTTTTTTCTCTCTCTCTCTGATTTTCAGTAATAAATATATTCATTACATATTTGTGAGAATAGTTTTAGGTCACTTGAACTGCTTAATAAGTGAAATATTACTATTTAGGTTTACTTTGACTTTATCTAGGGAAATAGGTCCTTATCATTTTGTTGTAGACAACCTCAAGTACTTTCATTTCATTTTTGTTAATTTACAAAATAAAGCTTACTTCAGCTAATCAAAACTTTAAAAAGAACAACTGCCTTTGTTCTTTACCAACATATTTCCTTCAAATCCAAAGCCAAGGAAAGTATCCTTTCTGTGATGTGCTGATTAGCTAATGCAATAGAGATAGAGATTTAAGAAAATGTGTGGTATCATAGTATGTGTAGGCTTTAAAAATAAATTAAAAGCCCTCTAATCATTCCTGAGGGGTAGTGAAACTTTAAGAAGAGATATTACTGTCATAAAACTAAGGAAGCCCTAATTTTATATGAATAGTTCACTCTTTAGATGGCTCTGATTTTTCCTTAGTTCTTTGTACTACTGTTAAAATAGTTCCTGTTGCCACCTGTTCTTTCTGTCATAGGCCTTTTAGACTTTGAACATATAATGAAAACTGTGCCAATTAGGATCTGCTGTGCACAGACTATTTTATTAATAGATAATCCCAATTAAAATGCATGTTATTTATTCTGTTTAGCTATTATTGCAAATTACATTAATGAGGATTGACCCTTTGTAAATTTCAGGTATGTCCTAAGCATTGATTTTCCTCAATAAGGCCATAAATTGGCGTTGTTGACCTAAACTAAAAGGAGATTCTAAAGCTGGGCCACAGTTCAAGAAGTGACTTATACTTGAATAATGTCTCAATCAAAAATGAAGGATTCTCAAATAGAAGGTTACAATTACATGACTTTATTTCATTATCTTTGGATAGAGGTCTAGATAGTTGAGACTATTGACTACCAATGATAAAATGACCTAAATAAAAGAAAAAAAAAATTGCAGCTGAAGGGCCCTGATTCTAATACACAAAGCAAAGTTGAAATGTTTAATTTCCTTAGTGGATATAGCCTAATAAAATCACCAAGGCTTTAAGGGATACCTAATTTATAAATTAACCCAGCTACATATATTCTAGAAATAGAAATCTCTTGAACTTTTATGTTTGGCATTTTGTATATTTTTGGATTAATATGAACAGGTTTGGCTTTATGTTTCTCCCACACTAATCTTCCTTCCCAGAATAATCAAAACAGGAAAAATCCCCTTGGTAGCTTACATGACCCTAGCTTTTTCCAATGGAAATTTACCTGCAACAGCTTAGAGATGGAATATGGTAGATCACTGCTGAATTTTAATTATTCTTTGGATATTTGAAATGCAATTAATAAACCTAGGAAATTGTTTCAGGAGCAAGAAAGAAAGGGAAAGAGACCTTAAGGTGTGTTTTTTTTTTAATTGATACATAACAATGTATTTCAGGATAATCTATTTCTATATATTCACTTACTAGGCAATATGAGGAGTTTTTACCTGATTTTTTTTGGTATTGTTTAGTTTGAATTATCTTTAATTTCTAGGAATTGTTATAGGTTTAGAATACTGTAAGCAGATTTCAAAATGCCACAATTTTGAGAGATTATCATCATATTTGCTACTGAACATTGTGACAAATTAGGAAACTGTACTTGCAGGTTTACCTCGACCTAGGATGTACACACATTTAAAGCAAAGAGTTTGAGGACTGCACCTACTTGTTCCTGCAATTTATTTTATTTAAGGACGGTCAGCACAACCTCCAAGAATCAGCTCACTCTATACCTTAAAAAGTTCCCAAATCCAAGAAACAGGCTTGTACCCACAAAGTCATAGACCCAATTAAACTAATGTGTATCCAGAACAGTTTCAAATATTAGATGAAAAGATATAGACTGGCTTTGAATGAACAGACATATGTTTGGATTCTGGTCCTTCCTCTTAATATTTTTAAGCTATATTTTTCTTCTTGCATAAGATAAGGATAATTGTAGTCACCTAATAAAGTTGAAGTAAGGAGCAAATGAGATAATGTTTTGAAAGTATTTTGTAAAATGCTAGACAATTGGTAATGCTCACATAAAAAGTGTATAACCTTCCTTCCTTTCTCCTTCTTAAACATGTTAAGAACCTATTATGTACAAACTCTTTCTGAAAGATATAAAAATTATATAAACCACTCATGAAATGGAGTGAAAGGCAAGAATATGAAAAATACAATTGTGGTTTATACTCAGAGGGTGAGAACTTTTCCAATTGGAATACAAAGTATGAATATATGAAAATAATAGAACACAGGTTGGGGCTAGTATCCCATAGACAGTGTTAAATGCCAGATTACAGAGTTTGGATCATATTTTTTTAGGCAAGGAGGGGCCACTAGATGCTTGTGAGAAAAAAAGAACACAGTCAAAATTATTTCAACTAACTGCGTTGTTTGCTATTAATAAAACAGACTAGAAACTATACATATATATATTTATATTTATATATAATACACTGTATATATACAGTGTATGTATAGTGTGTTACAGCCAACTAGATAGGAGGCCTGAACTAAGGAGATGGGGGGAAAAATAAGGGTGCAAATATGAGAAAAACTTTGAAGGCAGAAGCAGTAGAACTTACAGCATGTTTACATGGGGAATGACGGAGAAGTTTAAAATTATTCTTAAATTATTGAATATATGGAAATGGGAGAAAAATGGTCTTTTCAAGGACATTACACATTCTGATTCTGACAGAATGAATGGTCTAAGCATGGTATTGAAGTGGAAGTATTCAGTTGCCGATGGGAAAAGCAACACTGGAGCTGGAAAAATAAGGCTGAAGATAGAAAATATAAGACTGGGTGCTATCAAAATATGCAGTAAATTATATAATTGTTGGAGAGGATTCCCATTGAGATAGGCATGGCTGCATAACTTGCTTTACTGATGAAATGCGAGGGAGTAACATGTCATTTCTAGGATGTGCTTGGATATTCAGCTTTGGCTTGGTCACAGTCATTTTTGCTCCCCCATATCAGCTAGCAATATTTCACCCTATCTAGGCCTGGCTCCTAGAGTGTGGACAATTATGTTGCAGAGAGCTCCCCACCACGCTCCCACCCCACACACGTCTTGCCAGCTAGCCCAATGACTACTGCTGCATATGCTTATTGGGTAGATCCTGTGGAGCAAACTCACTTTTGTGGTTATGATTTGGGATTGGTTATTTCCATAGCATGCCTTGGCTTATTCTGACTGATTCAAATAGGAGTGACCAAAAAAATGGGTTGGATGTTTCTCCTTTCTGGAGTTAGACATGGTATATACATTTTGTTGTTGTTGCTTTGTTTTGCTTTTAGGGTACACATTTTTTTTAAAGTATGACTAAAGAATATTAGCACCATATGAGATCCTAGAGACAATTTAATGAACCCCTTGGATTAAGAGATGAGCCAATTAAGAAATAGGAATTAAGGGTTTTGCTGGAAGGAACATTGGCAACAATGCCGGAGGGATCTTCAAAAGCAACAGCACTTCAGGTACAAGTTTAGTTACTTTTTCATTAAATTGCCCTCATTTTGTTCACTATGGTCTGTGTTGATTGCAGTTCACACAAAAATGCAAAGGAAGTAACACAGATAATCATCTGTACCTGCCAGTTAATTATTTTCAACAAATATCTGTCTACCTCTCACACTGTGCCAGGCATTTTACATATATTACCTCTGGAGCCACTAAAAGCCCTGCAAGCTACATCTGATACTCTCTGTCTTATGCCTGAGGAAACTGAAGGCAGAGATTTTGAGTTGGATTCATAAGTGTCATAGGAGATAAGATTGAAATCTGAATGATCTGCTTCCATATCCTAGCACTGTTTAACTACAACAGACACACACAACAGACGGAAGCTGTTCCTATTTTCCTTATTCCTGAAAAAACATTTAATCTATGTTGGAGAGCAAGTGTGAGATCTGGAAAGATCACAATAGTAAGAAAATAAAATGAAAATATAAAGGTGGAATCTGTCATTTAATGGTCATAGGTTGCCAATTATTTATAAACCACTATGTTCCTGGTGCTCTTGCCCAAAATCTAGATTTTTATTCCATTTCAGACAACTGAAAGTAGAAGATTAAGACTCAGTTCAGTGTCTTACTCCATTATGAAATTTCAGGCTTTCTGCAAATCAGCCATAAAAAAGAATGAAATCTTGCCATTTGTGACAACATAGACAGACCTAGAGGGCATTATGGTAAGTAAAATAAGTCAGACAGAGAAAGAAAAATACATATGATTTCACTTATATGTGGAATCTAAAAACAAAACAAACGAGCAAATAGAAAAAACAGAAACCGACTCATAAATACAGAGAACAAACTGGTGGTTGCCAGAGGGACAGGGTTGAGGGGATGGGCAAAATAGGTGAAGGGGATTAAAAGGTACAAACTTGCATTTGTAAAATAAATAAGTCATGAGGATGAAAAGTACAGCATAGATAATATAATCAATAATATTATAATAACTTTGTATGGTGACAGATGGTAATTACACCTGTGGTGAGCACTTCATAAGGCATGGAATTGTTGAATCACTGTATTTCACATCTGAAACTAATATAACATCGTATGTCACTATACTTTGATTAAAGATAAAAATTTAAAAAGGTTTAAGAAAATAATTGGTTGAACTTCAAAAAGCAAGGGTGAGGAAAGGCTACCTAGATTTCAGGTAGAAGGTACAAAACAACAAAGTTGTTGAATCTTTGTGAAGAAAAGCTTCCAGTGGTAGGCTGTGGAGTTTATTCTTAAATTTATTAGGCAGGAGCAAGGCCTGGAAAACTTTAGAATTCTGTAAAAACTAGACATAGGAAAGATTAATCTGGCAGTGGTAGACATAAGATATTTTGGATCAAGGAGGAACAGGACATAAGGAGATGAATCAGATAATTATTCCAACATTTTAAGTGGTAGTAGTAGGAATACCCAAAATTGCAGTCCTGGCAGTAAAGATAGTAGGGAGTAGACAAATTTTTGCTATACAGGGATCAGTTTACCTGAGACACAGTTTTAATACAATACAGTTATCTCTGTGCTATCACTGTGTTCATTTTAATGTTTTTCTGTATCCAAAGGTTGAATGTAATCATTCTGAAAATCATAAGGAAAGTCCTCATTTGTTTCCTATAATCACAGAGCTGAAATATGTAAGGGTCTGACAAACACATGGGTAGTTAATTTATGCTTTGCCAGAACCTGCCAGCTGCATGGAAAAAGTTGCAAAACACATTTGAAAGTGCCATGTGGATGCTTTTGCCACTCTGTATACATTTATTAGAAAGACAGTAGCTGCTCTGTCATGTAAGTCAAACCACTGTGTGTTTAAAAGTTTGGTCACCCTACTATGACTCCCTTTCATGTAACAGGCTTTTTAAAGAGCAAGAGCTGCCTAACCATTCTTTTCTGTTTAGGTATGTGACAACTAGCATCTATTACTGCCCTGCTTTCTTGTGTGCTGGTGATGGCTGCACTACTTGTGATTTAGGACATTTCGGGGTGGGGGGCGCGGGGAGAAGAGCTCAAATATTTATGAGTGTCTGAAGGTGCCCAGAAACTAATTTTCTACAGCTATACTCCAGACCTTCCTTTTCTCTCCTAACATGCGACTGCTTCTTCAATAGAGATTAAATTGACAAATGTCTTTCCCATATCTCTTTGCATTAAACTGACTCACATAACCTTGCTTCTTCTGTCTGCTTTGGAGCTACACTTTGCCAGAACTCTCTGTGCCACATCTGAACTCACTGCTCCAGACACATACACTTTGGGAACTCCTCTGCACTATAATTTAATTCCCTTTTAATCCAGACTTGGAAGTCACAATTGGGGTTTTATTATGACGATTCCAAGAGGTTGTAACAACAGACCACATGGAAAACAGGGGTGCAGAAAGGAGGCATGTGGAGAGGGGGGCACACATATTTCTTGACTTCAAAGCCAAGGGGAAGGATAAATAAGTCACTCTGTAGTCATCAACTACATATATTTATTACTTTTAAAAAACAGCCAGAAGTACTGAAATATAAATGCAAGGGTCTGTTTGGAAGTCTGACACTTTTCTTTCCCCTCTGAACTATCCAAAAATGCACTTACTCCAACAACACAATGCACATTTTTCTTTTAATCTTTTTGTTTTAGTTAAATTAAACAAGAAAAACATGCTGGCTTTAACAAATTTGAATAATATATAAATGTATAGAGTAAAAAGGGTATGGCCTTCTCTGCCTCTTTCCCTTAATAGTGCTGTGTTTATTATCCTTTGAGAATTTTTCTGCGCATATAAATATGCATCTTTTATGTTCTACTACAATTTCGTTTGGGTCTTTAAACAAATTGAGATCAGATTCTTCATTTTGTTCTGAGGCTTGCTATTTCATTTAACAATATGCAGTGGGTATTTTTCTAAGTCAGAATCTAATTCAGTTATTGCAATGGCTGCACAGTTTTCCATTTGTGGATTTTGTATAATTCTTCTCTCTCTCAATTACTTTTCTTTTTTCCTCTACCACTGGCAGTGTTGCTATGAGCAGACTTGTAATATTTGTATCTATGTGCTAAGGTATTTTGTAGAAAATAGATGCCTATGTATTGTTCAACACTTTAAGCATTTTGTTCCCTTCAATATAGTGAGTATTCGAGTCATTTATATACACACACACACACAGATTTAGACACATATTTTGCTTGTGTCTCCATAGTTTCTATGGACCAGGAGGATAGTTTAGGCAAATTATTGAATATTTTATAACCAGAGGGCTAAACAGCATTAAGTATGATTTTCACTAATGAAACATTTCTGTACATTATGCCACCCACATTGCCTTTGCTCTGAATATTCTTTTCTTTAAACATCCCGATATTCTCTTCCCATTTTGTATCTGCATCTACAGTCCTCCTTGCTTTGTGGCCCTGTATCTTCCTCTACTTGATATTCATCCACATGCTGGTGATGCTATTTCATTTTTCTCTTTTCTTCCAGGAGTTTTTAGTCTCACCCTCTCTCTACAATGAAGAACAAAGCTGCTGTGGAAATGACAGCTTCCCTAGAACCATCTAAGTACCTTCCTACGCTCCGGGTTTGTTTGTTCTTTTTAGAAGATCAGAGAGCACAAAACATGGGCTACATCTGACAAGACGCTGGGTTGAACTCATTTTTAGCAGGTGCCGTGCTGTGTCTGACAGTTTTGCAGCCAGAAGAGTGATCTGGGACAATGGAAGAGAGAATGGGGCCCTGTAACAGCATTTTTTTTTTTTTTTACAACTTCATTGACTTTTTTTAAGGAAATATTTTGTAATATAACAGACATTATTGTCAGAGATTTTTGGTGAAAAAAAAAAAGCCACAGAATTGAAGTGACATTAATTTTATGAAAAGATAACTAATTAATTTAATAGTAAAGGGTGAAACAAAATGGATATCTGTGCCTGCGATTATGGAAAGACCCAGAGATATAAAGATCCGAAAAAATTAAAGAAACTGCATCTTTATTGAGTTATTAGAAAAGAAGTTCTGAAGCCAGTGTAGCTGATATATTCCTAGAACTGTTACAAGAATTAGGGAAGCCAAATTCTATAAAACCACCTTTTTTAAAGAAACACTTCTTTCTAAAGATAGTAACATTGGGATTTATATTGAGCATTTACTTTGAGGATTTATTTAAATAGACAAAGCCCCCTACTTCCATGCATACAACAGCCTAGAAACTGTAATGGGTAATATGTAGGTTACATGAACAGCCCACAGCTGTTTATTCATCACCAAATAGAAGTGATAAGTCTATTTATACTGGATGGCAGTCTCAGAGAGAAGAATCACCGATTGAATCAAATCAATTGTCTTAATATGCAAGAGATAAACTATTCCAAACTAAAAAGCACACTCATTTCGGTTGATTGGCACCAGCTGAAAATCAATTTGATGGGATCATTTGGTACTCCATGCTGTTCTGCGTTATCTCTATTAGGTTTATCCCCTGCAGCACCCACCAAGGAAGGCCAGGGAGAGGTGGGAAGGCATGAATTCCACCGCCTACCTAAATGCCTTTGATGCTATATTCATTTTAAACTACTTGAGCTTTATTAGTCTGGGAATTCTAAAATTCAGAAGTGAAATAGTACATTGTGTATAGTTTGACATTTAATAGTAACACAGAGGGTTGTAAAAAGGGCAAAATATTCTCTTTCTTTCCTCGTATTTGCATAATCTCTCTATATCCCCAGTGAAGTTGGGTAAAGTTGATTGTGCTCATCTCTGATTGATGCATAGGTATTATAAACCTGGTGATTGAGTGGTGCCCTCAGTATTGAAACTATGTCCATCTAAATACAATACTGCCACTAACTTTCAACTACTTCAGTTACTCCTGAAAGAGACAATTTACCTAAAACAACATCTGAAGAATGTCTTTTATTTAGAATTTGCCTACCAGACCAATCATTAAGAATTTCCAGAAAACACCAGCTATGTTTTCAAGATAGGAAGTCCAAAATAAACTGTGATTGTGAAAAGCCATTTGGCTAAAGTGAAAATTTATCTAATTAAATTCATGCTGTAAATATATTGGCAAATTATTTAGACGCTCAATAGCTTTGGGAATGTTGCCAACATAACTAAGGTAGAAAGAAATCCTACTTTTTAACTGTGACTGCTGCCTCCCCTACAGAATTTAGACATCATGATTTGGAAATGCCTTATTGTGCTCCATTTCCAGGGCTAATGGAACTGGGTTTTTGTTTGTTTGTTTGTTTTTGTTTTTTAAAGATTTATTTATTTGAGAGAGAGCGCACAAGCGGGAGGGGCAGAGGGAGAGAGAGAGAACAAATCTCAAGCAGACTCCACACTGAGATGGAGCCCAGTGTAGGGTTCAGGCTCATGATCCTGAGATCAGGACCTGAGCCAAAACCAAGAGTCTGTACCTTAACCGACTGTATCCCGCCAGATAGCCCCCACATCTAATGGAGCTTAAGGATGCCATCTTTAAATTTTTAGTTACTTTTTAACACTAAGGGATTTATTTCTCTTAAGTTAAGTACTCTAGGTTCACTTAAGAGTATAGGTCTTTAATAAACCTGAACATCAATTTCATTTTAGGTCTTCTTCAGGGCCACTACTTGCCCATTTGGAACCTTTGTATGAGTTAAAGTCATTCCTTGGGGTGGACACAGGCCGAGTCTGCACCTCCAGGTGCTTTGCTTTCTCATCTGGGCACCATTTTGCAGCCACAACGTGCTCAACTGTGCATGATAGCCTTGCATCTTCAAACGATCTCTAATAGGATATTTGTCACGTTATTTCCTGTACATTCTTTGAAGCTTCTCTTGATCTCAAGCATTAAACTGTATCTCAGCCACTCTGATCACTTGCTGAAATGTTGCTTCATATTTTAGTGAAATAAATTAAAGGTATCTGAATTCTTTTTCTTCAACTTCCATTTACTTCAAATATTTATCTTCTTGTCTCAGATAAAGAAGTATCCCCCCCTCCCATCTGGGATTAGCCTGTTCATCACTGCCCCACCTGTACAGATGATTGGCTATTCCAGTCTTTCAATTTTCAATTTTGCATGTTAAACTTTCTCTCTGAATTAAATCCTTAATTTTGGTTTTTATATGATCTTAAACCACATGCCTTTTGCAGTTCCTTCTGCCAAGAAAGACCTTCACCATTTATATAAATATATTCATGACTTCTTCCTTCTTTCAAAGACCAGTGATAATGCCATCTACCTCAAAAAACTTTCCCTGAAAGAAGTTAAGTACTCTTTCTTTTGAAGGCCCATAGAATTTCATTTAAATCTTCCTTATGGTAGTCACCATTACATGGCCTGCAAAAATTGCTGTGTGTGTATTTATTTCATCTGACCAAAGAGAACGTGAGCATTTTGTAGACAAAACTCATCTTGTTTCAACTTTGAGTCCCTAACACAAAAGCAGAATGCCATGCATATATTTATCACTAAATATGTTGTTGTTTTTAAGATTTTATTTATTTATTTGAAAGAGAGAGAGAGAGTGTATGAGCAGGGAGTGGGGCAGAGGGAGAGGGAGAAGCCCACCCCCCCTGCCCCGCCACTGAGCAGGGAGACCGATAAGGGGCTCAATCTCAGGGTCCTGAGATCATGATATGAGCCGAAGTCAGATACTTAACCAACTGAGCCATCCAGGTGCCCAAATACTAAATGTGTTACAAGAAATTTGTGGAAGGAAATTTTTATTTATTTGTATAATGTTTCTCTCTCTTATAACATTTTAATTTCTTTAGTGATTTTTTTAAATAGATTTTTTGTTTTGTTTTGTTTTAAGACTTAATTTATTCATAAGAGACACACAGAGAGAGAGAGAGAGAGAGAGAGAGAGAGAGGCAGAGACATAGGCAGAGGGAGATGCAGGCTCTCTGTGAAGAGCCTAATGTGGGACTTGATCCTAGCACTCCGGGATCATGCCCTGAACTGAAGGCAGATGCTCAACCGCTGAGCTACGCAGGCATCCCAGATTTAATTTTTTAGAGCAGTTTCGGTTTCACTAGAAAATTAAGCATAAGTTGCAGGCATACACCATATATCCCCTGCCTTCACACATAATACAGCCTCCCCCATTATCAGCATCCTCTGGAGTGATACGTTTGTTAAAATTGTTGAAGGTGCGCTGACACTCAAAGTTTATAGTTTATATTAAGGTTCACACTTAGTGTTGTAGATTCTATGGATTTAGACAAATATATATTAATACATTGCAGTATACACTATTGTTAATAATCCACTGTTACAGGATACAGAATAGTTTCACTGCCCTGAATTTCATCTGTTTTCGGCCAATTCATCCTTTCTTCCTTCCTAACCTGTGTCACCTACTGATTTTTTACTATCTCCATGGCTTTTCCTTTTCCAGAATGTCATAATTTTTTAGCCTTTTCAGATTTACTTCTTTCATCTGGCAGTATTCAGTTAAGGCTTCTCCATGTCTTTTTATGACCTGATAGCTCATTTCACTTTAGTGCTGAATAATGTCCATTGTCTGGATGTATCACAGTTTATGCATCCACTCGCCTGCTCAAGAACACCTTAGCTGCTTTCAGGTTTGGCAGTTATGGAAAAAGCTGCTATAAACTTCCATGTGAAGGTTTTGTGTAGACATTTTTCAACTCATTTGTATAAATATTAGGGAGGATGATTGTTCAATCGTATGGTAAGAGAATGTTTAGTTTTCTAAGAACTGCTGTACTGTCTTCCAAAGTGGGTGTACCATGTTGCATTCCTGCCGGCAATGAATGACAGTTCTTGTTGCTCCACATCCTCACCAGTATTTGGTATTACTGTTGTTTTGGGTTTCAGCCATTCTTATAGATATGTGGTGGTATTTCATTGTTATTTTAATTTGTAATTCCCTAGTGAGACATGATGTTGAACATTTTTTTCATGTGCTTATTTGCCATCTGTTTATCTTTGATGAGGTATCTCTTCAGAACTTTAACCTATTTTGTTTTACCTTATTTTAGAGAGAGGAAGAAGGGCAGAGAGGGAAAGAGAGAGAGACAGAGACAGAGAGAATCTTAAGCAGGCTCCACAAGCAGCACAGAGCCTAATGTAGGGTTTGATCCACAAACTCTGAGACCATGATCTGAACTGAAACCAAGAGTTGGATGCTTAACCAACTGAGCCACCCAGACACCCCTGGCCATTTTTAAAGATTTTTATTTATTTATTTATTTATTTATTTATTTATTTATGATAGACACAGAGAGAGAGAGAGAGAGAGAGAGAGAGGCAGAGACACAGGCAGAGGGAGAAGCAGGCTCCACGCTGGGAGCCCGATGCGGGACTCGATCCCGGGACTCCAGAATCGTGCCCTGGGCCAAAGGCACCCCTGGCCATTTTAAAATCAAGTTGTTAATTTTCTTATTGTTGAGTTTTTAGGTATTCTTTTTAAATTTTGGATAAGAGTCCTTTATGAGACATACTTCTGCAAATATTTTTCCCAGTGGTCACATGTTCTCTTGTTCTCTTGAAATTGTCTTGCTCAGAGCAACAATATTTAATTCTAATGAAATCTAGTTTATCACTTATTTCTTTCAGGGAGCAAGACTTTGGTGTTGTATTAAAAAAGTCAGTGCCAGACCCAAGGTCATCTAGAAATTCTCTTGTGTTATTTTCTAGGAATTTTATAACTTTTCATTTTTACATTTAGGTCTGTGATAATTATTTTTTCACTTTTTTTTTAGGGTGAGAGAATGTGTAGGGGCTAGGGGAAGGGGCAGAGAGAGAATCTTAAATAGGTTCCATATCCAGTGTAGAATCAGAAGTGGGGCTCGATCTCATGACCCAGAGATCATAACCTGAGCCAAAATCAAGAGTCAGTTGCTTACCAGCTGAGCCACCCAGGTCCCCCTTTACCAAATATTTTTTGAAAATATTTTTTTAGCAGGTGACTAGGCTGTATCATATATCTTAACTTTGCCTTCCTTTTGAAAGACAACATTCCTAGATATAGAATTCTTAGTAGATCATTTTTTATCACTTTGAATATGTTATCTTCCAATTTGAGTCTTGATTCTTTTGCCAAATTTTTATAGATTTTCCTGAATAGATATTTATTCATGTATTGTTTTCCCTTAGCATCATTTCTAGAGGCTTTAATTTTTGTTGTTATTTTTTAAAGTAATTTTCACCAGTCTTAGGCAGGACTAAGTCAGCAAAACTTCTCATACTATCATGCTAATCAGTCTCCGCTTGTCCTTCTCTTCTTCGCACACAGGAGCCTTGTTTGTTAGCTAGTTGCTTTCAGTTTTATATGAAGTGGTTGCTCTTAAGAATTTTTAGATTGAGATACAGTTGGATCACTTGGAAAGTCCAGTGGATTTCTCTCCAGACTCTGGCAAAGAAGAATATGCTTCTTTGAGAGTGTATAATCATTATTTCATATTTTCTCAAATATTTCAAATCCCTTCAAAAGAAAGATAATTATCAAGAAAAAGTGCTACTGAACATAACAAAATGTAAGAAAAAATATATATATATTTATATATATAATATATGTGACTTCATTGTAAATATATTATCTATGGGGGGCAGAGAAAGAGGTCAGATAAGAGAGAGTAGAAGAATTTCTTAAAATGTCTATCAAATTTAGGTTCTCTTTACCAAGCTATGTATTTGGGCACTAGGAATGAGTAAATCATATTTTCACAAATGTAAGTGAATTTGCAGTTATTTATCTTAGTAAGACAGAAATTTCCCTGAATTGAAAATAAGAGCACATTAGCCTTATTGCCAGCTCCACTACTGTCTGGCCCTGTTAATTTGGACAGGTCTTTTAATATTTATCTACTACTTTATGTATAAAATTACATGAATTAAATCTGAATTATGTACCATACAGAGCCATTACAGAACTAAAAGCAATAATGTAAATATACCATATAAATGCAAACTGTCGCACAGGTCTTGTATTGAAATAGAATTCATAAAAAGAGAAATTGAATCTTCATGGATTCCACATGTATTTACTGAACAGCCGTTATTCTATGCAGACCGGTTTCAGCAGTGAAAAATCAGTCTTAAGGACTTTATCTTCCACCGGTGGAGACAGAAAAGAAACAAGTAAATACATAAATGCAATGCAATTATACATTGATATTTACATATACATCTTAATTCCATCTCAATTTTAAAGTTAAAATGAGAGTGAAAATTCAAATTGACAAAATTCTATAATAATGATTTCTTCATCTTGGAAAAATGCATACAGAAAGGGGTCCTTTCTTAGAATGCATAGCTGAATATTACACTATTTTTGAGGTTCATAGTTATGAACTATGTTATGAACTTTTATTTATGTTTTTCCGATGAAATAATGTTTTTTCATGCCATACTTCCAGTCTCTCTGTAGTGTACCAATACTTATTAAGTGACAACAATGCTAAGACCCTGCATGGCATTAGTGAAGTCACTTCAGAGGTTACCTAGGGGAAGTTCTGCCCCACAGTGACTGATGAGATGTTACACACCTTTCATATCAGAGACTCTGATAGAATTCTACTAATGTAAAATGACAGATGGTAGCCCTGTAAGAAGGTTTTGATAAAAAAGAAGATGGAAGGAATCTCAAAGATGATGCACATTTATGTCAGCAGAACCACAGAACAAGTACAATTAAGGAGGTGAAATGCAGCAATGGTAATCACAGTGGGTGCTTATACATAGTATCATAGGGATAAATGTTTATTTACTAAATATGTTGAGTTCTTACTTTGTGTCCATCATTCTACTTGGGCTCATGATTCAAGACAAATTGAGCATGAGTTGTACTTGTGAGTTGACTACAGTCAATTAGGGACAGGCAGCCATGGAATTACATAAGTATTTCTTACTGCTCTCCTGCTCAACCATAGAGCAGTGTCGTATCTTGAAAGAGGGAAATCCCAAAGAAGCTAGTTCCTTTGAGGAATACAAGAGAGGCTGTAAGAAATATTCAGTGTTGGGGGATCCCTGGGTGGCGCAGCGGTTTGGCGCCTGCCTTTGGCCCAGGGCGCGATCCTGGAGACCCGGGATCGAATCCCACGTCGGGCTCCCGGTGCATGGAGCCTGCTTCTCCCTCTGCCTGTGTCTCTGCCTCTCTCTCTCTCTCTCTCTCTCTGTGACTATCATAAATAAATAAATAAATAAATAAATAAATAAATAAATATTCAGTGTTGGGGTGCCTGGCTGACTCAGTCAGTAGAGCATGAGACTCTTGATCTCAGAGTCATTAGTTCAAGCCCCCTGTTAGGTGTAGAGCCTAATTAAAAAAAAAAAAATTAACATTGAGCTGACTTTTGAAAGTAGAGATGTTCATCTGAGAGATCTGATGAGATGTGGGGTACAGATGGTGGTAGGGGGCGTGCAGAAATTTTCAAGACAAACTTAACCCCAGGATTAACACTTTGAGAATATATGCACAAACAGTTTCATGAAGATAAGATTTGGGTAACATTTTTATGATTATGAAGTTTCATTAGAATATGTTGTATTATGCTGGAATTATTATTATTATTCTATAATACTTGAATTTTTTTCTCAATCTACAGATACAGAAGAGAAGACTATAATATTATATACAGGTATGTCAAATAAGCTTTACTGAGTGTCTTTTAAAAATGTTTAAAAAACTCAAAGTGAAAATTTATGCTCCTTTTAGCACTATTCAAATTATCCAAAGAGTTATGGGAAAATAATTCAACCCTATCTAACCAAGATATTGTAGGTTATTCGAAATTGCAGTTTTCGCTAATCTCAGGATGTTTGGCATCATACAATGCTAAAATATTATTGAAAGCTATTATAGGTTAGCGTTGGAGAAAAGATGCACAGAATATAAATTTTAACACAAAAGATCTGTTTTGCATTTCACAATGTGGAAAAACACAAAAGAAGATGAAAAAGTTATACAACATCTGGAGAATATTCTATTGATAGTTTTTGGGTCACTATAAAGCAAACTCCAACATACGCTCCAGAAAATCTCAACTCTGTATATTTCCAAAATACATATAAACTTTGACAGGACTTGATTTTCACTATTAAAAATAGAGAAACTGCACTTGCCCACTTAACATCAAACTGCTCTTTTTATAGCCAGCTTGTTCAGCAAAGATTGAAGAGTCCTACATGCATCATGGATCTTTCCCTTGGTAAATAGTTCTGAATTAGCCAAATAAAGCTTGCTAACCTTGCAAAATAACCTGCTATGAAAGTAGAAGGGAATGGTTGTAAAACTTTAGGCTATTTCTTTTCTTAAATATATTTTTAAAAAAAGTAATTCTCCATATGTAGGAAATTGGATCGAAATAAAATTTATTCTCCATTCACAATTTGCTCAGCTACTAGAAAGGCATGCCTTTCTTCATTCAGAAAAATTCAGCCACACAAATTAAGTGCAGTCCACTTTCCAGTTCCAAAGGTATGATGTGGGATAATAGTAGGGCAGGAAGGAACCAGGGAAAATAAAAGGGACTCTGGAGGCTCATGCCCAAAGAAGTTTTCAATCACACTTTAAATTTAAGTGTCTCAAATCAGGATTTAATTTACAGTTTAAGATTTAATAACACAGTCATTGCATGTTAATTAAACAGCAATGGATCATTTACCAACCTGTTTAATGAGGTGTAACAACTATTGCATATAAAACATACCGACATTATTATTACATTGCCATTAAACTTCAATAAATCTGTTTGAATAATTATTGGTATTTAAGTACTATAAAATCTCTAACATAACTAGGCATACCTATTTATATTCAATAAAACAGGAATTCTGTTGTAGGAATAATTAAATTCCCAGGACCACATTCCTACCTTTGTATGGCAAAAATTCCTATTGGCAATAGTGAGAGTTAGAGCTCCAGTAAATGAAGAATTCAAGAGAAAGTAATTCAGCCCACAGTGAGGGAACTATCCTCATCATGAGTTTTAGAATCTCACGTTTCTGTAGGGGCAAAGCTCACCTTTAATTTAATTAATAAATGTAATTGGAAGAGCAGTCCCTCCATTATTCTTTTGCCTAGAGGATCATAAATCCCATACTACCTCCCTTCTGCTCACACAGGATAAATTGGAGAGGCCCTGTCCAAGAATTTGACCTGACCTAAGGTGCAGCAAAGCAGTAATTTTTATGTTGGGAGGATTTGGTGAGCTAGCAGGGAGCAGAGGGCTCTGCTGGCTGAAATAAACACAGGTAGTAGAGTTTGTTTGGTATATGTTGCTAGGCTTCCCACAAGATGAGGAGGGTGTGATGCCAGCAGGAACTGATGTACTCTGAATAATAAGGTATAATGTTCTGCTGCCAGATGCAATTTCAAAAGATCTGTGGGTGGAGAGAGCCAAAAAAAAGGATTTAGGAAGACCCTGGGAATGTGGAACTCCAAGTGGGATAATCCTTAGGAGCAATGACTCGAAAAAATGGTGTTATAATATTTAATTTTTGGATGATAATTTTTAAGTGTAGTATCTTCTCCATTTATCCAGAATTAAAAACAAAACAAAACAACAACAACAAAAAGTTGCTGTGGTACTCCAGAGAATAAGTAGATTAGCATGGTATCCAGTTTGAGGGTGACACTTTATGGAAAGTAGACAATCTATACTAAAGATGGAGACTGGAATAGTAATTCAGGTGAAACTGCATATTGGAACTAAAGGCCATGAGGGTAAATATAAACACCCAAAGCATACCATCAATTGTGGATTGGAAGTTCAGACCCTTCCATGTAAATTTTAAGGGCAAAATGGCTTCGTGAAGCTTGAAGGTTTGTGGAACCCTTAACCTGACATTTGAGTAAGATACATATTTGTTAATTTGAGCAGAGATCAACAAAGGTAAGGCATAAATTCAGTCATCAAGTTAGAGAGGCATGTGTCATACAAATAAAAAAAAAACAAAGGGAAAAAAAAAGGTCAGAGTCAGTAAAAAGATCACTGATTGGCAGGAGTTGGGGGAAGGTAGGATGGATAAATAGAGAAGAGAGGATTTTTAGGGCAGTGAGTTTATCCTGTGTATGATATATGGTAGATAGATGTCGTTATACATTTGTCCAAACCCATACAGTGTACAATGCTAAAAGTGAATCCTAATGTTAACTCTAGACTTTGGGTAATAATGATGTGTCTATGTAGGTTTACCAATCATAGTAAATGTACCACTCTGGAGGGGCATACTGATAGGGAGGGAGGCTGTGCATGTGTGGGGGAGGTGGCCCGTGGGTTCTGTCTATACCTGATGCTCAGTTTTGCTGTGAATCTAAAATTGCTCTAAAAATAAAGTCTATTAAAAAAATCAGAATCTATTTAAGTGCTAATTATGTCTGATAGAAATTTCATGGAGAGAAAATTTGAAAAGTGGCAAAATCAGTGAAGACTAGGAAGGCTTCAGATAGGAGAAATTTGAATTATGCCAGAAAGAGCAGAGGTTGAGTAAGAAAAGATGAGTAGACTAAGTATTTCAAGACAGAGAAAGCTTCAGAGAATGTAAGAAGATTTGGTGAAACATGTCTTTGTAGAACAGGAAATTACACCAATTAGAAAATGGGGTATTTTTTAAACAGATAAACATTCTAAATGTTCTAATTTGGGTAAATACAATGGAGTTATTATTAAATACCTTGTTATTTAACAAAAAAAGTTTAGAATCACTATTAAAAGAAACAGGCCACTGATGAATTTTGAGACAAGAAATGCCATGCCAATAAATGACCTCCGATCTATACCATTGTTCTTTATCAAAGCATGGGTTATGATTCATGGAGACTCCAACAGTCATGTGAGTAAATTATTATATCATCTTCACTTCCTTTGTATGGCTCATTAGTGTCTGCAAACAGATCAATATATGTCTTACCTCCGACTTGTTAATGCAGATTCCCTGTCATAGAATGTCTTTGCTACTTTGCAGACTTCATAATAACCTACTTGTCATTCAAAAGTAGCTATGTGTGGTCTTCTTTGGGAAATTTTTGATGCTTTACCAGCTTCTTAGTAGAATGAACCACTCCTCTTTTAAGCTCCCTAGAATCCAGCATTTAATACTCTAATGGCACCTGCCAATGCTATTACATGCCCACTATTTATATTTTCTTTCTCTGTTTAGGCTAAAGACCTTTGATAATACATCCATATTTCCTCATTTACTGTTATTTTTAAAAATTCTTCCTAGCTTTATTGATATGTAATTGACATATAATATCATATAAGTTTAAGTTGTACAACTGAGTAGATTTGGTATACTTTGCCAAATGATTACCACCATAGCATTAACTAACGTCTGTATCATTTTACATAATTATCATTTCTTTTTTGTGATGAGAAAATTTAGGATATACCCTCTTAAAAACTTTCAAGTGTATAATAACATATTACTAACCATAGTCACCATGGTGTACATTAGACTCTTATAACTGGAAGTTTGTACTCTTTGATTAACATGTCCTTATTTCCTCAACACCCCCAGCTCCTCGTAACCACCATTTTACTCTCTGTTCCTATGAGTTTGTTTATATATATATATATATATATATATTTCACCTACAAGTGATATCATGCAATACTTGTCTTTCTATTTTTCTTAGCATAAGGCTCTCAAGGTCCATCCACATTGTTGCAAATGGTAGAATGTCCTTTCTTATGGCTAAATAATATTCCATTTTATACACTTTCCACATCTTCTTTGTCCATTTATCCACTGATGGACACTTAGGGTGTTCTATATCTTGGCTACTGTAAATAATGCTGCAATGAATAAAAGGGTGCAGCTATCACTTCATATCTTATACCTGTTAAGATGACTATCAAGAAAAAAAAAGCAAGAGGTAATAAGTGTAAGCATAGATGTGGAAAAAAGAGACCCTTTTGCATTGTTGGAGGGAGTAAAAAGTTGGCGCAGCCACTCTGGGAAACAGTAGGAGTTTCCTCAAAAAATTAAAAATAAAACTACCATATGATCCATTGATCCAACTTTGGGTATATATATATATCCAAAGAGAATGAAAAAAGGATCTACTATTATATTTAAAATTCTTAGGGGGGAAGGGAAGAGGGAGAGAATCAAACAGGCTCCACAACCAGTATGGAGCCCCACATGGGCCTCAACCTCACAACCCTGAGATCATGACCTGAGCTGAAATCAAGAATCAAGATGCCCAACTGACTAACTGACTGAGCCACCCAGGTATCCTTATTTTTAATCCTTTTAATTAGACTTTTAGATGTTCAGGAGTTGGTTAATCATAATCCTTGGCTTGTGACACACTTTCATCATCTCACTCATCTTCCAATACTGAGTCTTTAACATGAGAGCTGGAATAGAATTCTTAGAGGGTGTGTATTCAATGAATTTACACTTCAGAATGAATGCATAATGTGTCAGGTAGAATTATAAGAAGGCTTTTACGACCTTGCTCCCCAGTGTTCCTCGCATAAAGATTTTATTTTCTAATGCCAAAGGTAATTATCTTGGTGGACCTAATCTAATCACATGAGAAGCACATATAAATCACATAAAAAGGCAGAACATTCTGCTTGTGGCATGAGAGGAAGTCAGGAAGATTTCAAGAGTAGAAAGGACTAGGATGCTCTCTTTCTGGTTTGAAAATGAAGGAAGACACGTAAGAAAGAATATGAATGGTCTCTGGGAGAAGAGAAGTCCACAGCCGGCAGCCAGCAAGGCAATGGAGACTTCAGATGTATACCACAAGGATATAGGGTCTCTCAAAAACCTGAATGTGCTTGGAAATGAATTATTCTCTGGAGCCCAACTTGGAGGACAGCTTAATTTCAGCCACGTAAGAACCTCAGCAGAGAAGCCAGCCAATCCCACACAGCATTCTGAGCAGTCAGACTATAAGAGAACAAATGGGTATTCTTTTTAAAGCTGCTATGTTTGTGCTAATTTGTTACACAGCAATAGATAATTAATACACACAATCACCTTTCCTTTTATTTTTCTTTTTATTTATTTATTTATTTTTAAAGATTTATTTATTTATTTATTCATGATAGATGTAGAGAGAGAAAGAGAGAGGCAGAGACACAGGAGGACGGAGAAGCAGGCCCTACACCAGGAGCCCGACGCGGGACTCGATCCCGGGACTCCAGGATCGCGCCCTGGGCCAAAGGCAGGCGCCAAACCGCTGAGCCACCCAGGGATCCCCTCCTTTATTTTTATAAAAATGTTATAAGTGATGTATTATGAGCCTACTACTAATAAATTTGATATAAATCAATAGGATAGCTATTAGTCTGGCCTATGAAGAGCTGGCTTTCCGTGACTGTAGAAACTAATTTCTAATTTGTGAAAACCGTCAAATTGGTTATATCCTTGCTCCAAGTGTGGTGTTATCAGAGAACAGTTCTATCCTGGTTCAGGCTAGACTATACCTTTTGTTGTTTTTTTTTTTTTTTTTTCTTTTTTTAATTTTTTTATTTATGATAGTCACAGAGAGAGAGAGAGAGAGAGAGAGAGAGAGAGAGAGAGAGAGAGATAGGCAGAGACACAGGCAGAGGGAGAAGCAGGCTCCATGCACCGGGAGCCCGACGTGGGATTCGATCCCGGGTCTCCAGGATCGCGCCCCGGGCCAAAGGCAGGCGCCAAACCGCTGAGCCACCCAGGGATCCCCAGACTATACCTTTTGAAATAGGAGACACTTCTTTCTTGACAGGGGGTGGATTTTTCATCCCTAGCACATACCAACCTGGAGGAACAAGTCAGGACAGAGGTTCTTCTATAGTAAGCATTAGAAGTCAGACCACAGGTAGATCACCAAAAGCAGGGTTTTTAGGAAAACTCTCTGATCTGTATTTTCCATTTATCTCCCAAAGGCAAGCATTGAGCTTATATTAAGCTCAATGTTTGCATTAAGCCTCATTAGAACAGGCAATTGCAATATTATCTGTTAGGAGTTTGGAAATAAAAGAATCACAGCAGTATCTAACTAAATGAATAGAGAAGGAAACGTGAGGGGAATTTTAAAGATGGGACTTATTACAGGGCAGAACATTGAGAGAGGTGGGTATTCACATTGTGCAGAGTAGTTTTCTCATCTGTTTTGAAGAGATATGGACCACCATGCACAGAGGGCAATAGGTATGAGGCCATCAAATATTCTTAGTACTAGAAAGGTTGTTTGGGGGAGCATGCCATCTGCCTCAGAGAGGTCATCCCAAGAAGCTCTTAGATGACTGAGGGCCTGGGCATGAAAACAAACCCTGAAGGAGAGACATACTCCCTCAGCTGCAGTTTTTACACATACAAACACACATGCACACGCACGCTATGCAGGGTGGCATATGGGAAGAGAGAGAGAAATTAGGAATGCTAATTAGAGTCTCATAAACTTTCGTCATGTAAGAAATTGGTGTTTTCAAGCATAAATAAATAATAAAAAAGTTTGTTTTTTCTTTGGAAGAAAATACATACTTATACTGTATAGAGAGGTTGGTCTAGTTAATTTAGGAGGAAAGGAGTCCTGGTTATGCTTGGTGGATAAAATTAACTGAATTTTGAGCTGTCATTCCCTACTTCACAGGACCAAAATCCCTTTCTCAGGAAAAACTAGTAGTTCCCCTAGTTTAGAAAAAGCCTGATTAAAATATGGCTAAAGCAGAGACAGCTAAATATGCAAAATAAAAAGTGCAAGGATGTCAAGATTCCTTTCTCACATGGGGTAAATTGATGTTTCACAAAACAGGAGGGTGAGGACATTGAATCAGAGAGAAGGTGGGAGTATTGCTTTAAAGAGGAATTATGAGAGAATTCATATGTCATTCATTATGATTGTAGCAAGTGTATGCTTTGAAGAGCTGCTCTGCTCTAAACACATCTGAATGGCAGGTAGCATTTACAAAGAGGAAACTTAACAACCAAAGCCAGGCTTAAAACGATTTATATTTCCAAGGACAAGAAATCCAAAGAGATGAATGGAGCTGCAGAGATTGGTAGCTGGGAGTTTAGCTGTTGAGGAATAACAGGAATGAAAATTGCTAAATGGAGATGGAAACTAGTTTCCACTAAACTACTCAGGTATTTTGTGCAAATTAGAAAAAAAAAATACTCTCCTTAGATATAAGTTTGGTTGGGGTTAGGGGTTGGTAGGATATTTTGCAAGTGAAAAGAAGTCCTTTTCTCTGAGTAGTTACCAATAACCTATATTGGTAAATGTAACAAATTACAAGGCTTCAGGTGTTTGTTTCAAATGCGAAGTTTAGGACCATGCAGTGTTTTCAGTGTCCCTGGCTGGAAATGCACTTAGCACTTATCCTGGGGTTGAGATTCATGTGGAAACACAGCCTTAATGAGTGGGAGGACAAAGACACAAAATGCTCATCAGGACCTGAGCAAAGTTGCCTATTACCTCTGAACTGGTCTTTCAATATTTCTAATAACAGCATGGAGGCAGGAACCACAGCCTGTTATTATAAGACTTAGTTTTATACAGGAGACCCAGAGACAACATCCAAACAGCCACAGAATCACTAGATAAGGAGCAGTGAACCAGAGGAAGTGAACAAGAGGAAGAAAGTAATCAAAAGTGAAAACAATAAACCTTCTATACAAATGAATAATGTATATTGGTAAATTTAACAGACTACTAACAGTGAAAAAAAAAAAAAGAAAAAAGAATATAAAGACTATTGTGTGTGGTTTAAAATAAAGATGAAGTTAAAAATTGAGCCAAACCACAACTATGGAGGAGTGATCAGTGGTTACTTAATGCTTGCTAAATTTCTTGTGGGCAGAAAACTTAAGGACAACCATTGGAAAAGTAACTTGAAGCTTCCCAACTAGCAGAGGAAAAGAAAGGGGGAAAATAGAAAATCTTGTCTATTTAAGCATTAACCAAGTGAAAGGATGGGAGATAGTGAATGATAGGATCATTAAGGTGTGTTTTTTTTTTTGTTTGTTTTGTTTTTTTGCTCCAACTAAAATGTCTACTGTGGGTTGACTTTAGCTTGGCTCCATATAGTCCTCCACTCTGTGAGTCAAGCTGATGGAGGAGTTTCTATCTGGGAATCTCTAGTCTTATAATAGGGAAGGAAGAGCTCATAGCAAATCACAATCTGGCCAGCACTGCTTTTGCTCAGAGATGACAGAAGTTACACTCACTCACATTTCATTGTGCAAATGAAGTAAGTCATTTGGTAAAAGTAAAATTAGTGAAACTAGAAAGTATAATCTTGCAGGGAAAGGTACCCTGGTGAGGGGCACTGCAGGAACAGGCAGTATTGATTTAAAAATGATTATACTGGTCAAGCAAAAACAAACAATATGACATTGTAAATGAAACAAAATATATTAATAAGCACAATAAAACCAAACAGATGAAAATAATCTTTTGGAAGAGTTTAAAATTTTGATTAAAATTGTGAAATAATAGGCTGCTTTAAACATTCCTAAGACAGGGATCCCTGGGTGGCGCAGTGGTTTGGCGCCTGCCTTTGGCCCAGGGCGCGATCCTGGAGACCCGGGATCGAGTCCCACATCGGGCTCCCGGTGCATGGAGCCTGCTTCTCCCTCTGCCTGTGTCTCTGCCTCTCTCTCTCTCTCTCTCTCTCTGTGACTATCATAAATAAATAAAAATTTAAAAAAAAGAAAAAAAATTCCTAAGACAAAAGCAGATAGGAAATCTAAAAATAAATTAATTGAACAACACATGCCAAGAAATTACCAAATGAAAGCTGCTATAGAAGTAATGACAGATAAAAAGAACTTAAGTCAATAAGCTTTAATAGAAATAAAGTCACTAAAGAAAATATTCACCAAGAAGATCTAAGAATCAACCACTTTTTGCATTTAAAGAGTACAGCTTCAAAAATATAAATCAAAAAAAGTCAAAGCAACAAGTAAAACCAACAATATCTGTAAATGTAGGAGATTTTAATTTCTCTCTAGAAAGCTGAAGACTGTAACAAATTTTGGGAAGAGTAGTAAATTTAAGAGTAAAATTTAAAAGATTTTCTTACACACATAAAAGATAGATATATGATGAGAGAGATAGCTCTAACAGATTTATGTAATCCTCCACCTAACCAATTAGATCATATGCTCAATTAAAGGATACATTTCATTTACAAACATCACCCTCAGACTAAAGAGTAAATTCAAATAAATTTCAAAAAATACTATAAAAATATATAATGGTCTGACCTCAATGCAATCAAATTAAGAAATAAATATTAAAATATTGTAAATCTATATTTATAAATAAGTAGATAAATATATTTAAAATTCGGTGTAAATAAAATAATTACATAGAAGGAGAAGGGTGAATAAAGTTATCCTTTGGGACAAAAGAGAAAATTTATGAAAATGGACAAAGTTTTAAAAAATGAGACCTCTTTCCACATGTATTAGTTTGCCAAAGAGCCCTACAAAGCCAAATGTTAGAGTCATTATCTATTGGGGAAAGGAGCCCTCATACACAGATAATGGGACCATAATGAAGTATCACCACTTTGGAGAACAAATAGAACCATACCTGGTAATGCTGAAGCTGTACACACACACCTGGCAATCTGGATAGATAATGAAGCTCTTTACACAAGTGTCCAGGACACGTCTTAAAGAATGTTCATCTTAGTATTATTTGAAATAGTAAAAATAAAAATTCATAAAAAAGCAGAATGTCTACAAAGGAATTCATAAGTATTATAAATGCTCATGAAATACAGCTCTAATCAGTAGCTGAAATTAATGAACTGGAACTGCATGAATCAAATGTACCTAATTATGAAACAATGTGCGATGAAAATACGCGGGTTGTGGAATGATAACCACTACAGTATGGGAATATTTATTAAAATATTTAAAACATGCAAGCAGTCTCGTTGATTATACATATGCATTCATGGATTATAACACAACAAATTAAGAAGAGCAGTTACATTTTTCAGGAGTAAGCTGGGCAATGTGCTTAAGGAATTACACTCAGAGGGTTGGAACTGTATTTCTTAGACCTTGTTTCTCAAACAAAACAAAACATAAAATGAAAATATTTGAAGCAAATATGGCAACATTCAGATTTATTAACCTGAAAAAAAAGATTTATTAACCTGGATGGAGGGTATATAGTTATTTGTCATCTTAGTCTCTTGGATTTTCCATGAGAGTGACATATTTTATAATTACGGTAAAAAGAAATGCCTAAGGAAGCTGATTCTGGATCACCTGCTAGATCCTGCAGCCATAGTGGTGTTAAGGTTGCCTGGCACATCCTTCCTCTGTGGCCTGCGAGGTGATAGAAATTATCTGTCAACTGATAATTTAGCAAACTTGAATGTTCTGACTGTACTCCCTTCCATTATATATAGTAACAGCTCCTTTTCCAGAAGAGAAAGAAGGAAACCTCGCAGGACTTAAAAATACAAATTCAAAAGTCTGATTAGGTGTTAATTAAAAAAGCAAGTTTTAGTTTGCTTGTCTTTTTTTTTTTTATGACTTCATGACTCTTCATAAGCATAAATAGGAGAGAGTTGACTCTTTTAGCAGTTCCTCAGATAAGGACACATTTGAGTATAAAGAACAATTATACAGTTAAATATCTGGACAGAAAATCCTCATTTGTTGACTAGGTAAATGACTTGGCAGGATATACGGGTAATCTTTAGCATCCTGCCAGCTAGCAAGAAAAAAAAAAAATCCTAAACGATGGTGATCTCTGCTGTGTTTGGAGTTAGCTATAGGGAAAATAACTTGGACAAAGGTAGGTAATATGTTCTTATGACCTCCATTCAATGACTCCTCTTTTTAGAATTAGATAGTTCTAATTATCAAGACCCAGACAGGCTTGACCAGAGGGGACTGGCATCTTACTTGGTAGTTTAACTGTGTTTCTAAAATCACACCAAGCAGAATAATGCAATAGAAAGTATAGATTTAATATCCATGGGTATAAAATGTGTGATTACTACAGCCTATAAATATGTATAGATTGTAACTCTGTTGATACTTCATTGTTTTTAAGCCGGAGTAGTGTCAACTGGCTGGTCATTGTTTTAATAATCATCTTAAAAAATACCTCTTCAGGATATAGTTATGGATATATATATATATCCTATCAATAAACTTGCCAGATAAGAACTTAAACACTGCAAAGGTATAATGTATCATGCTTATTATTTGCTAAGAAGATTAAATCATCACCTTAAATTTTGTAGCTCATTTATACATTCATTGTAAAGAATAATAATGTAAATGGGATTTTCTAACCATGTTAAAAATGTGTATTTGTATACATAAAAATATTTCTTAGTATAAAAAGTATTTTGAAATATATATAGATTTTCATTTTAGCCTACATGTAGCTTTCAACTGGAAACTCAGTTCAATTTATATATTTCCACAACGAAAGTAATATTTAAGTGAAATCATAAGAAATATTAAACACACATAGTACCTCTCATGATAATATATATTCATATTTACTGTGTATGCAAATAAACAGAGCAGAAAACTTGAGTTAGGTTTAAAAAGGTTTTTTTTAGAAAATCTTAACATTTGCTCTTTGAATTAAAATAAAGAGCCTTCTTTTAAGAATGTTTCACTTTGTGGACTGTCATCCAAAAAAAATATTTCCAACAATATACTATGGGGTACTCAGGACAGTAAAGATAGTGGAGACTAGATGCATATATTCTGTGTGAAAATGTGTGGGACAGTAAGCATTTTCAGTCTCCTCATGTGTGATAAGTAACTCCTTGAAACGTCTGTTTGGACCGTGCTTTAGAGTGTTGTAAACTGAGGGCAGATGGAAGTAAATGGCTGAAATTCTTTAATATCCCCACCTTGCATAGCATCAACCCTTGGAATGCTCATACTTCCTGCATTTTCTTCTGGCTCTACTGTTACCCAGGTGGACGTTTGTATTCAATACTTGCTCTGCTGCTTCTGGTGCTGCTGCTGGTGCTGCTGCTGCTGCAATGCTTACACTTAGAAATTCCTGGGTTTATCATCATTTATTAATTGCTTAATCAATAAGCTCTGTAAATGGTGACCATAATTATCCCAGAAGGTCACTGAAATAAAGGAGAATAAGGTCCCAAGGCGATGAGGCCCAGGCTCAAATCCATTTATCTGAAGCTACATGACAAGATGCTATTTTTTATTTCTGCCTTGAATTTCAAATTAACAGTCAGCTGAAAAGATTCTTTTGAAGAATGAATCCATAATAAAGGGATTTACTTCTTTTCCCTTGGAGTTGTTGCTTTGCTGCCATTGTTATTGATTAATGGAGTATGTATACTTTAAAGGAACACTGCTACTCTTTGAGATCTTCCCTCCAGAGTATGTTAGGATCATGTTAATGTCTTGCATTTTTCAACACTGGAGAGGCAATCAAGTGTTCTAGAAACTATGTATTTTATAGAGAGAAAGTCAAGAAAGCAGAGTAAAAAACAGTATATACAGCATGTTCTCATTTTTGGAAAAAGAACTCTATATGCTCTGTTTTGTGCTTTGCTTCTGGCTTTCTGTCTATAGAAATATAGTTTCCAAAACAATTCATTTTTGAATGCTGAAAAATGCAACAGGCATAAATAGATTAATAGATGATAGAGATAGACATCGAAATATATTGGTTATATTCTAAAAGTAAGCAGAAGAGTCATACATTTTCATCATTCCTGTTTGTGCTCTTTTATTTTGTTCATTTTTAATTAGCTTTTTGGATGCATAACTTACACACAGTAAAATATGTGAATTTCAGTTGTACAATTCTATGAGTTTTGTCAATCTGTCATAATCTGAGTTACCATGTTATAGAACTACACTACCCAATACAGTAGCAACCAGACAAATGTGTTTGAGCACTGGAAACAGGAGAGGAAATATAGATGATAATATTTTGGCTGTATCAGATTACATAGAATATATGTTCCAATTAAATTTAATTACACTTTTTTCTTATTACCCTTTTAAAATATGGCTACTAAAATTTAAAAAATTACATATATAGCTTGTACTTTATTTCCATAACACAGGATAGATAACGGAGCATTTTCATCAACATAAAAAGTTTCCTCACACTCCTTTCACTGAATCCTCCCACATCATTCTCCCTGACAACCACAAATCTACACCTGTCTCTAGTTTTGAGTTTTCTATAATCTTAAATAAGCAGGTGTGTGTGTGTGTGTGTGTGTGTGTGTACTCTTGTAAGTGTGTGTAAGCAGCTCTGCATGTCTGTGGTCCATATAGGCATGTTATGTAGTCTGTGATGCTTTTACTTTGCAGAATTCTTGAATGATAGATTCATATCGCTGTATCGGTAGTTCATTCTTTTTTTTAATACTGAGTAGTACCCGTTGGTTGTATGCATTTTTATTGCTTAATAGGACTTAGCGGTATGGATACACCTCCATCTGTTTATCCATTCACAAGTTAGTGAAACTTCTGTTTGGGCCATTGTGAACAAAGCTGCTCTGAAACTTTGAGTAAAAATCTTTGTGGACATGTATCTTCATTCATTTTGAATGACTAAGAATGAAGCTAAGATCATACAGAAAGATTAAGATACAGTCAAATAATTTTCCAGTGTGTCTGTACCATTGTATTCTCCAACAACGTGTGAGTTTTAGTTGCTCCCCACCGTTGTCTACATAAGTTGCTGTCAGTCTTTTCAATTTTAGAAGTTCTAGTGAATGTGTAATAATATCTCAGTGTGAAGTTAATTTTCATTTCCCAAATGAGAAACACGTCTCTTCTCACATGATTCTTTGAAATTTATATATCTTGTCTTCTAGAGTGAATATTTTTTGTTCATTTTTTAAGAACTAGAAAATTTTTAGAGGCGCCTGTGGCTCAGTTGGTTAAGCATCTGACTCTTTGTTTCAGCTCAGATCATGATCTCAAAGTCTGGAGATCAAGCCCCAAGGAGAGCTTCGCACTCTTTAAAGTGCCTAAGTTTTTATTTTAATGAATTTCAATCTATCTTTTAAATTTTATTTTGCTAAGAAAACAAATATTTTCTCCTATGATTTCATCAAGAACTTTTGCAATTTGGACTTAATATTATATTTGTTGAAAAATCAGTTAATTGTGTACATGTGAGTCAATTTCTAATCATCTTTGTGCTTTTAACCGTTTTTTTCTAGATGAAGTGACTTAGATTTACTTAATAGTTTTGAAATTCCCATGCCCTAAGAATATTAGCTGTATTATTTACCCCAAAAACCTCAAGCTGATTTTATGACTTACTTTCAATACTAGGTGACTTTTTTTTCTGTGATGAAGGCAACAGAGCAAATAATGGACTGGGTATGAAGGTTAGGCTAGCCAAGGAAAAGTGGATGCTAAATGTCTTAAAAGCTGTGATGACATTGCCCAAGAGCTCATGAACCAAAATAGAAGTCTGGGGATGCCTGTGTGGCCCAGGACGTGATCCTGGGGTCCTGGGATTGAGTCCCACATCAGGCTCCCTGCATGGAGCCTGCTTCCCCTCTGCCTATGTCTTTGCCTCTCTCTCTGTCTCTCATGAATAAATAAATAAAATATTTTTAAAAAGTAGAAGTCTGGTCATTTGGGAGAATAAATGTAGAAGGCTAAATGAGAGTACTTAAACTGAAGCTCGGGAAAAATAAGTAAAAGGATTAATAGTGATAAATAACCTAGTCCTAGAATCCCAGAACTAGGCTTAAAATTACTGCTTTTAAATATTATAGAAATTTTAATAGCTAAAACTTTTGAAATATATCCACTTAAAAAGAGAGAGAGAGGCTCCTGGGTAGCTCAGTTGGTTAAGCATCTGCATTCAGCTCAGGTCATGATCCCAGGGTCCTGGGATGGAGCTCCCACATCAGGCTCCCTGTTCAGCCCCTCCACCTCACTTGTGCTCTCTCTTGCTGTCTCTCTCTCTCTTTGTCAAATAAATAAAATCTTAAAAAAAATAAAATAAAAAGAGAACAATGACATGTAAACCTGCAAAAATGCAAATGACTGGGTGAAGTAGTTTTTCTATGCCATGTTGGTGGAGTTGTGTTTATCTCGACTGAACCTTTAACTATGAACCTGTCAAAAAGGCAAATTGGAGACTAGTGTTACTATAAATATTTAAATGGTATCTGTTTTCCAAGACAGAATGAACAATTTACATCACAGCATTATGGGCATGTCTTATTTAGGAAGTGCATGAAATAAACGGCACACCTTAGAAGGAAAGCAAAATCATATCCCAGTGCAATGTTTGCTGCTGCTCTGTAATGTGTTTTACACGGGCATTTCCTGCAGTTACTCGGTACTCCCTGGTGCTGACGTATGAACACATTTTATGCTTTCCCCTTCCCGTGCTGCACTTCATCTTCAGATTTTCACTGTGCCTTACTTACTTATTTGAAAAAGTTCAATACCATAGAAGTTTATTTCATAGTTTTAGGATCATAGAGTACTATGAGAAAAGTATTCTGTACACCAAGACATCTGAGGTTCTTAAATTTGTTTCTTCCAAAATTGCACCATTAAATGCAGAAAAATAGCTAAGGTAGAAGGCTTAATGCTGTTCACTCAAGAGGTGCTTCACAAATACTTGTGGAGTTGAATATTCTACTAGAGGCAATTCTCAGGTTTAGGAGAAGAGAGTTGGATTTCAATTGGCAGTTCTAAGTGGATAGGAGACTTGAAAAAAGTTAACCAGTTTGCACCATTGTTTTCTTATCTCCTATGAAGAAGCTGACTTGAATCATGTTTAGGATTTTGTTTTTTTAACCAGCTCCTTATGTGTCTAAACATTTTTATGTGAACACCTTGAGAGGTGTTCCTTTAGATAGATGGGACAGGTTGCTTGTCCCAAACACATCTAAAACTGTTCCCCTTACATATTTTCAGAAGTCATTGCAGGTTCTTTCCTGGAAGTCTGTGGTTTCCCCCCTTGCCTGTTCTGGTTCTCAGAATTACAGATGTCCATGCTGAGGTACCGGTGCTGTTGTGTATTGAAATAAAAGTTGCCAGTGACATTTCTGTTCATTGACTGAGGGTCCACTTTTGAGTCTCCTTAGTTCACTACTCAACTTGATCCATGGAGATTTTGTGAAGCAGTTATTTTAGTATTTTTCATTTTTGCTAATTTATTTTAATATTTCTGAGATAAAACTTTCTTCTTCATGGGATTCAGTAAATTTTTACATTGGAAGGCATCCAGAATGACAAAACCATTCTCAGAACCCTCTTCTATGGCACCAGAAGAATCTTTAGATTCTCAGGCCTAAACAATGGTGAAGGGTCTATATCTCAGGTTTCCCAGACACACACGTGTGTCTGTATTCTAGGGTGAACAGAGCCTGTACTCAAGTCAGGCACGTGCTAAATAAAGATAAGCTCAGAGCAAATAGGGCCTTTTTATTTTGTGAAATGTAACTCCCAAATAATTTTGAAAGTGCATGTAGGTTTGACAGGATGGGTGATAATTAGCAACAACCGAACTATTTTCATTCTTTGAGTCACATCAGGTATGACCTTTCAGTTTACAGCTTTGCACTGGCCTTTTCAACTGCAGAAACTTATATATAATGTGATCTTTGCAGCTTCAAAGACAGGCACTCTCCCAGGAATGTGAATAGGTGGTAGCAGGTGCTTTGTCATTCATGGTGATACCCTTGCTACAAATCAAAGGTAACTGGCATGGAATGAGAATGTAAGCGACCAAAACCTGATCCAGTCTTAAAAATATATTCAAATCCACATTATAATAAGCTCTGGAGTCTTCCAAATGGTCGTTTTAAAAATGGTAATAACTGTTTTCTATTGCTGAATAGTAGCTATTAATCAAAAGTTCCAGATGTACAATGAATCCTTCAAGGGTGAGCTTTTGAATGACGTAAAGAGGTTTTCTTGTGTGTTCTAACTGAAAGTATATGATGAAAATGTCTAGGAGTATGCTGAATTGAGATATTTATAAATTTTTATTATATCAATTATCTGTTAATAAGTCTATTGATTTCTCTCACCCAACTGCCACACCCTATTTCTGTATTTATTATATTATTTTGAGTATTTGGCCTGGTGAAATTTTCACAGTAATATTTTAGCACCAGTGAAAAGGAATCAAATGTGTTTATCTTTACCTTCTGGAAAACTAATTAATGTTCAAAAAATAATAAATATTGTACTTTATGTTGCAAGGAAATATATTGAAAAAAAGAAACATGGAGATTCTAGTTTGTAAATTTAACTCTGTGAGACCGTAAAAGACATGTTCTTTGTAAGGTAAACCTAAAGTAATTATATTCCGGCTCATTAATAAATGTCTTCAAAAGTAAATTTTAAAAAGGGCTTTTTGGTAATCAATATACACCTAAATAAATGTGGATAAACAATTAGTTAAAAAGGCCTTCCCTTAGACAGTTTTTGATTCCCATTCAAAAATGAGAAATTCATTTTTCTGTTGGAGTGAAAAACTTCTGGTGGTTGAGCACCATAATACAACCAGCACCTCCAAATTCTTTGTAGAAAAGGAGCATGGCAACAAGGCTCCTTTGTGGTGCTGAGCAAACGACACATGCATTGGAATGCTATATGGAGAAAACATATGTTAGGATGACTTTGCTTTATGATTTTTGGATATAGGTTTCCAGATAAATTTTCTGTAGTGGAAACACTAATGGGACAAGTGCATTTTTATTAAATAAGTCAGTCCAGAAAAAGAAGAAAAAAAAATCAAGAGTTGCTGCATTTAAATATATATATATATACATATATATATAGTCACATAATATAGAAAAACTATATATTCTATATATACACACAAGCTAAATAATTTAGAATAAGCAGTAAAGATAATATATGCTTTGTAAGTGGCCCTTAATTACCCATTTTGCCTATCCACATTGATTATATTACCTTAAAAATTTTTTTAAATGTAAAATAAAAGGAGATTGTGTGTTTGGTTTTCCATGTCTCCATATGTAAATTGAGGTTTAAATAAGGTAGAGTGGTGATATTTTCAAATCCAATTCCAAATAGATTAAAATTGGTCAAATCTTGCTGAAATGAGGTTCAGAATTATTGAAGTTATTTAAAAACAACAACAAACAAACAAAAAACAAAACACTTTGTGTCTTTTAAAATCCAAAACATATTTATCCCGTGAACACGTTTGCTTTTAATTTACAAAAGCTTATTTTTGAAGGAAATTTAATCTTCTAATTTCTCATTTATTTACACTGACATCATTAAGATATCATTTTGTAAAACCTATTTGAATTTTAAGAATCCTTTTAAGGATTCTATTTCGAGGTTCTATGAAGAGTCCTTTTTGTTTGTTTGTTTTAAAAGTCACTTTTCTAAGAGCAAGGTATCGTGTTTTTGGTAAATGCAAGTAGACCTGAACGTAAAAAAAAAATCCACATTTAATTGGAGGAATTCAACTAAAAATAATTTTTAAGTCAGTTTTAATGTTGGTAAAATATTTTTTTTTCAGCCTGAAAACATTGGTGTTGGTGGGAGGAAATATACAAGGATTTTCAGACAGGTAGAGTAATCCAGTACTGTGGAGTCTCCAATCAACAGTGTTCCTACTTGTTGAAGAGAGCCACGGCAACTCCCTGTATTTGATAATATGAAACATTTCTGCATTTGCCAGCTGATGGTTTAAGATGCTATTCTTCAAGCTCAAAATAATGTATATGATTTTCTTTGGTGTAGGTCCATTCTATCTTCAAGGCCTATTTCAAGAATTGCATTTAATATGTATCCTTCCTTGTCTTATTCAACATTTTCTTCAATGAAATCCTATCATACCAGCATTGAGTAAAATTCAGTTTAACAACATAATTTATTTCTCTCTCTCACTCTGTCTCTCTCTATATCATTTTTGTCTCCCATAAATAGTGTAATTCTTCAGGGAAAGGGATTTTTATCTTCTGCTATCCCCAGTAGCCAAGCTGCTTCCATTATCCTTATGCTGGGATTATATAATGATTAGAAATTGCTATTAAGTCCATATTATGAGTAAAATACCTAAAAGGCTTTAGGAAGTTTTGGTGATGTAAAGAAGGTTCAAAGTTTCTACCTGGATGTTAAGAAGTTATGAATTAATTGTACTGGATAAATAGTTTGCACAAAACTACAGAGGGACGTGATTATACATATGCCTCTGGTTATCTCCTTACAAGGTAAGGGTTCTGGTCTTGGCTCAGCTTCTATACATGTGATCTTGACCAACTCACTTAATCTTTGTTGGACTTTAGTTTCTAAAACTGTAAAATGAGGAAGTTGGTCTAGATTTGTAATTTTCAAACTTCCCTACTAAGTTCCCCAGGAAAAAGTCTAAGGTCACCTTGGAGATGGATGGGGAAGCTGAACAGATAGATTACTGGCTCTGCATTTCCATTTCAACAAGAACAATCCCATCTCTCACTTGAAACATTGCATTTTCCCATATGGTTTCTTTTAGAGGGAAAAATGTACTTTAAAGCTAAAAAAATGTTTACAAATGATGGGAACGTTATCTGTAAAAGTCCTTCATTCTTCAAGATCAGTTAATCTGTTTTTTTTTTTTTTTTTTTTTTTTGTCTTTAACCCCAGGGAGCTTGCTTCTAGAAACGTCCCCATAGTTTTAGTCTCTGCTGTTCTTCCAAGACTCCATCATTGTCTATAAATAACCCTCTGATCTTGCACATTAGAACCAGGAGAAAGAAAACTCATATATGACCTAAAATGAAATATGCCTCTTTATTCTCTTTTTTAAAAATACAGTAAATTCAATTGCATATTCCTTAACACTTTTTTTTTTCAGATCTATTTTTAAACTTTTTATTGCTTTACTGACAAACTCTTTTAACTAGGTCTAGTTCTGCCCAATAGGAAATTTACCAATTTCTCCTCACTCCATTGAATTATTTTCCTTCCCATTAGGGTACTCAGGAACCAAGCAGTAAATACCCAGTTAAAAGGGAATCGTTTTCCATAGTTATTTCTCTGTTATGAACTCCCATTCCTTTAATGATGTGAGTCTAAACTTGAGACACAAAAGAACATTTGTACTTCTCACTCTTTAAGTGAACTTTAAATTTTTTAACAAAAACCTAAGAAAGTGCTAAATTAGTCCATACTTTATAGACTTATATTCCACAATCAAAAGAACCAAGAATTAATCCTTTGAGCATTCGTGTAGTTAAACATCTATTTTGCAACTCACAGACTTTTCTCTCTACCGGAAAATGTGTATGATGTTTTCCACGGCTGTCATTGTACGCTTTCATCAACAGTGTATCCACTGAGGAAGACAAATGTTATCAAGGTAATGTAAAAATCCTTCCATATCTCTTATTTTCATTTCATCAGAACTTGCCACATATGGTGATATATTGATATAGAGGGCAATATGTTACACACACACACACTCACACATGGACAGGCACACACACATAAATCTGTGAGCATTATTCTTTTCATTGCAAACTAAGTTTGTAGCAATAAAATCAGTGATGTTAAGCATGGAAAATATTAAAAGCACTGATAATTTTATCATAATAAATTAAGTTTATAGCCTTGAAAATAGCTTTTTATTAAACTTGATGACACTAATGTAACTATATGTTCGAGAGGATACATAAATCCAGTCAAGGGTGTTAGGTTGGAGAAAGGATAAGAAAAAGAAAATTTAACTGAAATTACTTCAACCTTAAAGTATGTGGAAGATAACACATTAGATGGGTTTGAGGGGTTTCTAATGAGTGAAGTGAAGCTGGTAATGAATTACCTACAGATTTTGACAATCCATGAATACTGTAAAATCCTGCTGTTCCTGCGCTACTGAAGGTAGAGCAGAAATGCAGTGCCACTGTCTCAATGAAGACTGATTTGCGGCAACATCTTTGAGGCAGCGCCAAGCAATAGGGCATCCTCTAGACTGTTCTTGAGGAAAACAGTTTTTAGAACAGTGTCTCTTACTAATTAATTACTTCTCTAAATGTAGATAAGCCTAGAGGAATTCTTGTCAATAAAAAAGAATTAAATTTGGTTCTAGAATGTAATAAAGATCAGAAAAGAAAACATTTAAAGAACATGACAAGGACACTCAGGATTGTGTAAGGGAATTTCTTTTAATGCCGTTATATAAAAATGAAATGTTTCATTTTTATAGTGAAGTTCCCCCAAAAGCAATCCCAAATAAGCAAAATGCCTTTCATTGGAGATTTTGTAGTGTCTGAGAAATCTGGATGTGAAGTTTTTACCTTGGGATGTTGCAGAAACAGAACCAGTCCAAGTCCTTGTTTTCATCTCTGTGAGGTTCAGTTTCCTGATTTGTAAAAATTGAATCCAATCCTCACTGGAACTCTAAGATCCTTCCCAGCTCCAGAGTTATGTGATTATAATGTGATGTGTCATTCTGTGTTACCTTTATTTCTCCAAATAAACGAAGAATTGTTGCCTAATCAATATAATACTGACAGTAAGTACAATGGATTAAAATTGTGAGTAGTATAGTATGGCATATGGTATAGATTTTCCTTTTCAGATATGGAATTTGCAGTCAGAGTTTTCTGAAGTCAAAGATAGGGTGAAATGTAATAACTACTACCAAGAATAACTTGAGTGCATAAAATATTCCATACACACGCATATCTAGTTTGGATACAGATAATAAAGAGCTCTGTAATATATTTTATCATCCAGATACAAATTCATAGTTGAGTCTCAAGGAGAATCTCGCCTGAATAATAATAATGGCAATAATAGTAATAATAATAATAATAATAATAATAATAATAATGAATCATGGTAATAGCACCACTAAGTTATTAATAATCATATTATTTTTGTAAGAAAAAATCCTCATATAGTATTTACTGTGTGCCTGGCACTATTTTATACACTTTACATTTGCTAACTCATTTTGATGCTCATGATAATTCTGTTATGGGCATTGTTATTGGTTACAACCTTTTTAGAAAGAATCACACATAAATATAAACAGAATACCATTTACTGCAGTTTACAACTTGATAGGTCTTGTTATAACATTTTAAATATTCCATAATTTTTTATTTCAATCTCAACACCAATCTTGCTTGGTAGATAATGCATTTTCTACTTTACAGATGAGGAAATTGAGACTTGAATAACAAGTAACTTGCCCAAGTACAATGGTTAGATAATAAAAGAAGAAGTTATATGCACAAGATCTATTTGACTCCTGCATCAGAGTTCTTCACCATTATACCTGGGACTTTCCAAGGTTATTCCTTTTTAATAGGTAAAGTAATTCAAAAGTGGCTATGGGAGGAGTTACAGCTAAATGGTTGGGGAGACCATTTTATAGCATTAATAACAGCTCAACTTTCTTCAGATACTGGGGAAACCCCCTTGTTTTCTATGTATAGGTTTACATTTGGTCCAGCACCGATGGCCCATAGTTAAACTGAAATATTAGGTTGAACCAAGGGAAATTGCTGATACATGATCATTTCTGACCCATAGAAACAGCGATTTCATAATTTACCTTAATACATGGTCTCTCTAGCAAACTTTGAACAATAATTTACCAACTAATTTAAATATTAGTTGTTGATTGATTGACAAAGAGGAAGCTCACTGGTAGCTAATTTGTAATATACACTTTGATTATATTAGAATTTTAGATCTCTTTAGCATTTTTACATTGAATGATTCGTAATTTTATTTTCTTTTGATTTTTTTTTGATTCATAATTTTAAAGCCAGATTTTGCTTATTCATTTACCATTCTTTCCATGAATGGTTCCAAATTATAAAATGCCAGAGGACTTCAGAATTTAATTTCCCTTCCTTGTATTACCAGACTGTACATACTTACTATTCCTGTTTTCATTCAGACAAGGAGGGAAGCCCCATATACCAACATGCAGGAGAGATGGGTCAACTGCCTTCTGCAGTACCAATCAGTTGCTAATTCTACGAGCTCCGATGAGTGAAGCCCTAATAATGCATCGACCCACTCCTCCACGGTGTTTATGAAACTGTTTTTTTAATAAATTAATTTTTTATTGGTGTTCAGTTTACCAACATACAGAATAACACCCAGTGCTCATCCCGTCAAGTGTCCCCCTCAGTGCCCGTCACCCAGTCACCCCCACCCCCCGCCCTCCTCCCCTTCCACCACCCCTAGTTTGTTTCCCAGAGTTAGGAGTCTTTATGTTCTGTCTCCCTTTCTGATATTTCCCACACATTTCTTCTCCCTTCCCTTATATTCCCTTTCACTAATATTTATATTCCCCAAATGAATGAGAACATACACTGTTTGTCCTTCTCCGATTGACTTACTTCATTCAGCGTAATACCCTCCAGTTCCATCCACGTTGAAGCAAATGGTGGGTATTTGTCGTTTCTAAGAAACTATTTTCTCTCAGCTACAAACCTTCCCTTCTGTACTCAGCTCTGTGATGCTGGGGCTGGAGTTCTGCAACTAACATTTCTTTCTCATAGACTGACTCCTTCTTAGCTTTTACCAATAGGGCCGCTAAATGGGACTGGAAAGCAGTAGGATGAAGTAATGTAGACTCTCTTGGCTTATTTGCTGATGCTCTAAGAGTCACTGAAACAAAAGTTTTCTACTCAGCAGCACCAATAGTACCAGCCAAAATTGGCCCAGTTTCCAGTTTTTTCTATTCATCCCAGAACTGGTTGCATAAAGCCCCCTCAGAGAAACTGGCACTGACTGTGATGTTCCCTTTCCTCCGAGATCTAAGCTCAGCTTCATGGAATCCTTCCTACCCTTCAAGTTCTCCAAATGGTCCCCTTTTAACCTCAGTGTTAGAGGTCTTGCTATCATTACTGTCTATCCCAAGTTTTTGCTTTTCAATGTCTGTTAAACCGATTTGCTATATGGTATTCATTCTGTTGAAATAGCCAGTGTGTTTGCTGTTTCACTGCCTGATACCTCCCTACTGTTCTGACTGATGTTGTTAATAAGTTGTTTCTTAAGCATGGAGTACTTTGTCCAAATCCTAATATGAAATGTGAGAATGGTACCTAGGAATTGAACTCATGTTTACTCCAAAGAAATCTAATTGGTAATGGTGGGTAAAACATTTGACAATTTCAATATTTAGCCCTAACTTTGAATAAATTAGAAAAGATAAGAAACAAAAATAATGTTGATTAAAAATACTAAATGAAAGGTTTTGCTGCAATCATTTGTGAAAAGTGAACTTCTTACATTTAGGAAGAACTTGAAGGGTGATATAATAGATGATTTTATGGATAGAAGGAAGATACTCTGTTGGTGTGAAAGCATGTTTTGTATACCCACATTTGAATTTAGTTTGTTTAATTGCTTTTTATTTTTAAGGAGTACCAGCTCAAAGTATTCTGGCTGTGAACTAGGTGTTCGTTTCAATTATTCATTGAAGTCTGAGTCCTTATATGTACGTTAAAACTGTAAGAAGTTGGAGGTGTTTGAGTCCATGCCTTGCTGCCCCTTTTCCCATTAATCTTTCATGTACTAGGCCATGTGGGGAGACCCTTTCCTTCCAAAATGCTGAGCTTACTTTTTGAGAGGGAGTGATAGCCTAACTGATCCCATGGCCGCTGTGCTTAAGTAATTGGGTCGCCACTCATTGACCTAGAACCTACTCTCACTAGGTCCTTCATACTAAGGTGAGGTCAGTAGCAGCCTGTTCGGCTCATGAGCAAGGGTTCTATATGTTCAGATGCTATCGTTTCACACTCGGGCACAGTTTTTGTCATGCCACTTCAATTATGGGACATTCCTGTCTGTTGCTTTCCTCTGTCACTGATGTGGAAAGAGCTTTATTTCAAGATTGTGTATTTCAGTCTTGAAGTTTGTCTGGATTTGTGTGTGAATTTATTGTTGCCATTCCCTTGTTTACATTTGTTAAATGAATTTCCCTAGGTGAGAAGTGAAAAAGGACTCCCTTTATGATATGCTCCACCCGCCCTGCTTCTCCACCCTCAGTTCTCCCAACACTCATTTCATACTCTTCACTTCACATGACCTGTTCACAGTTCCTGGCACAGTCTTTGTTTCCTTTTCCCTCTACTTCTTTGCAAATGTTGCTGCTCATCTCCTCTTCTTCCATCCAACAACCACTCTCCCAGTGGAGAATCAGCTCGAGTATCTGCCCTTCCAGTAAACATTTTATGGTTCCTTGGGGTTTCTACTTGGAGTTTTTACCATAGTACTTTGAGTTTTCCTCTCTAATAAATCTTAGTTCAATCTGTTGCAAATGATTTTTATGGCATTCTTCAATCTAATAATTGAGACTTAAAAAGGAGTAGATATATACTTTATAAACATAGTTTTTAAAAGAACCAGCCAAGCTAAGAAACAAAAATATTATCAAAATCTTGTATTCAGTTATCTATTTTACCTATCACATCTTTCTAGCTCATTTTTTGAAGATATTAACTAATGTAAATTTTGTTTCCCCTTTATTGCTTTATTTTAAAAATAATTTAATCACATATGCACATATTATAAACATTTCTAGTCTTCCTTGAAAATGAAAACATAAACATATATGCACTTACATACATATCATACACATACTCATATAGTATATACTGTGTATATTTATATATTCTTCTGAAACTTGCTTTTTTATTTAACATTTCTGAGATTAATGCATTTTTTACCTGTATCTATAGAATATTAGGTTTTGCTATTAAATATGATTCCATTGTGTAACTATACCAACATTTATGTGGCCATTCCTCTGCTTTCCTTCTAGAAAATGCCACTACTGTATATTTCCCAGAGTTCTAGTTATCATGTTCACAAAGAGATTATACTAGGTTAGTTGGAAGCATTCCTCCAGGAATCATGTGAGGAGTGAATTACAGGCCATGTGCATTAGCTGTCATCTCTATATACTCAATATGCATTTTGTAGTATCATCACCATCATCATCATTAATTACAGTCTTTTGACAAACAAAAGGACCTCTTTTCTCCCAGACTGAAGCTTAGATCTTGACAAAACAGAGGTAGCCTTTTAACTTTACCTATTAAAAAAGGAACAAGAGCTTTTGTGGAATCCTTTGAAGATAGTATAGCTATGAATAATTCCAGAAGCTCAGGTAGATAGGGAAAATACCATATTATTTCCTTTAATTAAAATTAAATTTGATACTTAATCTCTATTTTGACTAGATGGAAATACTTTTTAATCCTAAGCATTATTAGGTTTCCCTTCCCTTCATGGACTCTGCAGATGTGCTGGCAATTGATCCAGAAAGAGACATTCAAGGAGGTCCTCTGATCTTGAGTCCACATAGCCACTTTTGAGATGCTCATTGTCTGATCCCATATGAGTTCCAGAAATTTGTGTGGATCCTAGAAATCTATTGGCTCTGGACCTATGCAATGGATATCCATAACTGGTACAGTAATTCTCAGCAAATAGTCCATTTGCACCTATAAGTTCACCTTCGACCTTGAACTGAGGCCATATGACAAGCTCTGGCCAAAGGGCCATGAGCAAAATGTGTCACTTTGGAGATAAAGCATAGAAGAGGCTTTAAAGCCTCAGTGTGCTCCTTTCCTTGCCTCAGTAAACATGAAGCAACATATTGAGATAGAGAAAATTCAATGATTTAAGTTTCTGAGTAACTGCGAAATACAGGTGTATAGCATCCAGGATGAATTAGTCCTAAACATTTGTTGTGATATGCAATTGAGATTGAGCAGTTGTTTATTACTATAGTTTTTTCCAGCCTGTTACACTGCTGTATTATGTTTTTTTTTTTTTTTTTTTCTCTAACCGTGAGCCTGTTTTTCTATGTGCAATGATCCTATGGCATCACATAAACATTGTCTCTTAAAATTTTATCACCTCCTGGATCTCTGATAGGAAATCTGTTATGGAACTTTACTAGTTGTGGAGTCCAGTCTTTGAAACATTACTCAGACTTGCATGTATGCAATTCTTACTCCCTTCAAGTCAACCACTTCTCTTCCTTTCCCTAGAGGACTCCAAACATGTCTTCATTTGCCTTTGCCTTTCAAAAAAATACAGGAGGACAAATTATCATCTCACAGTTTCCCCAATGTTTAAGGAATACACAGATCCTAAATCTTCTTATTGAATCATGGAGAAGGACACAAAAAATTAGGGTGTTTTGAATAGAAAGAATGATAACTTTTTTTCTCCAAAAACATATGGATAGCATTAAGGTGTCACTTTCTGATTCTTTTATAACACTGAACATGAAACATGAATTTATATCTCAGTAAATTGTCCTGCCATACACTAGGGTTCTTAATGACTTAACCCTGAATCTTGACATCTCACAGATTGTATTTGACTTAGAAGCATTAAGCTTGATTGAATAAAATGACAGTACACAGCCTTAGAAAGGATTCCCTTGCTCTCCTAAACATACTATATAGCTCCCACATCAAATTTTTGAAGACCAGCCATTCTTGAGCTGGGTGTAAAATATATCTGTGACCCCAGTGCCTAACCCACAGACTTTTTACTCTGTTCTCATGCCTTCTCTTCCTCCCTGTATAACTTCTTTCCTCCACAGGACTCTTCTCTTTACTTTTTTCCCCCATTAATATTTCTCTTTTTGTCTCTGTTTCTGCAAATGATGAAGGCCTTCATTGTATAAAGCTGGTTTTTAAAACAGATGGGTTTCTCCCCTCCCCAGGAAAATTTGACTACTTACTTCTTTAAGAGCTTTGGATTGTTTTTAAAATTATTATTATTTTATTTTAATGGCCAGAAAACTCCAACAAAATTTTCTTTCCCTCTTCATAATTTGAACAATGTAATATTTTCATTTTGTGATAACCTTCAACCTGCCTAGAATATAAATAATGATCTTTGCTATCAGTAGTCTGATTTCCATAGTATAGACTAGATTGTTGTCATTCTCCAAGGACAGATTGGAGAAAGATTGTTGAGGAAACCTCTCCCCCAAAACTGCTTCTCCTCCCCCACTTTTAAAGCTGGACTCTTTTTGACTGTCGTATTGTTGCCTGAATGCGTTAACTCTGCTTAGAATCAGGTCAGGGCAATGAGCAGAACTTTTTTATTCAGATCCCCATTTTCAGGACTATTCCCCCTATGTTTAAGACTCCTACTTGGTATTTAGTCAACAAGTCAATTCGGAAAAAGTCACGAAAAGGAGATAAGATTTATTTCTTACTCTTTTCTGTACTTTTTTCCATAAATTTTTACAGTTTAAAGGATAATTACAACAAAGAGGTAGCAATGATTAACAACAAAAATGTTGCTGTTATCCACATAGGGAAACTCTTTTTTTTAGTTGGGAAATACTTTGGTGTCTACAGAATAGGATCATGTATGGGACCATATCTACTGCTGAACCAAAATTGTTTTCCAGGAGCCAGAGAGCCGTTAATCATAGTGATTTTACCAATGAAGATGGGGATCTAGAGCTTCTGATGGCAATTAGATGCTAGGTAGTAGAAATGAGATATAATTCAAACATGTATCCAAAATTTATTCACTTTCAGATAATCATGTTACATTTTTTAACAACTATATTTGGGGAGTGTATGCTGTTTACACAAAACAAGCCTCTGTTCAGGAGGGATGTTCTGTATTGAATTTCACTGACTCATTAAGCATTGTTTTCTTTTTCTTTTTCTTTTTTTTCCTGAGGTACAATAAACCCCTTGAACATATTTAAATGAATATCATTGTCTAGTGCTAATGTTTGGTTGAAAAAACACTCAAGGGATTATTTTTTTTCTTCCTTTTCTCTTCTATTTTTAGATTCAGTTTCCTTCATACCTGAGATGTTGCCTAAATTTGGCATATTTCATGTATCTTTCTTTCCACCTGGGAAGTTTCTTCATACATGTATGTTATTTAGAATACACAGATTCTGTGACTGAGAAGCAATGCCTTAGCATTGGTAGACTAAATCCCGTGAGGCAGTGATTGTATCTTTGTGTTCATGCTGTATCCCTAGAGCCCAGAAGGATTCCTGTAACAAAATAGATTGTGATATGTGTTTTTGGAAGACAGAATCCAGTTTTGCCAACTTTAAGTCACTTTAATGTTCTTTCCTACACATTTCACCTAAAACATAGCTATGCTCTTAAAGCAAATGCAGACCACTTTTGATTCACGTTCTTTCCATGAACTAGCTCTACCTACTGCAGATTCACTTCTTAACTGTTCAATATCTGTGACAATAACCAAAAAGTGGAATAATGAATGAATATCAGGTTTTCTTAATACAGTCAGACAAATATTTTCCACTTTCCAACTTCTAGGATCACGATGAAATTATATTCCTATCTGGCTCCCTTGTGATTTCATGAAGTTTTAATACTAGTTCTGGCCAATGAATTTTCAAAGAAATGATAGTTTTAATTTCTATAATTCTCTGCAGAATTATCCTTTTCCTTCTTGCATGGCCACTGGTCACAATCAAGATGGTAGCAACATTATCTGTTTAAAATCCTATTGAATAACTATAATCAAAGAGAACCTAACAGACCAGCAATACAGGTGAATGGGAAGTAATCCTTGGCTTTAAGTCACTGAGTTTTAGAGATTATTACAGTAGCATATCTTCATATATCCTAACCGATGCAGACAATTTACCAAAGTTTTTAAAGTTTTAATAGAGTGATTTGAAACTTCCATGCACTATGCTGAATGCCGTTTTTTATTATCTGTACGTTTCTAATGGCCATTTTATTTATTTTTTAAAACATTTTATTTATTTGACTGATAGCACAAGCAGGGGGAGTGGCAGGCAGAGGGAAAGGGAGAAGGGCATCCTGCCAATCAGGGAGCCCGAGGCAGGGCTGGATCCCAGGACGCTGGGATCCTGACCTAGCCAAAGGCAGCCACTTAACTGACTGAGCCACCCAGGTGTCCCTGTAACAGTCATTTTAAATGTTGCCTCAAATCCTACTTTTTCCTCTTCCCATTTACAACGGTCTGTTTATATACTTTATAGAAGACAGATACATACGTGTTAAAACTAAGACTCTTTTAAAACTGTTTCAGATTTCTTCCACCCTGAAATATGTTTGTCCCTCATTGGGTATCAGCCACTATCACTGGAGTTAGAGCTACAGGTCTGCTTTGAGGATAATGCACGATCTCTTCCAGCTAACTGCAAATCTACCAACTAATGCTCACATGAATCTGTATGGGCATATAATTTCATAATATTCATGTAGATAAGCACCAGTGCACAGCCAAGGATTTTTTTTAAAGATCATTTATTTGAGATTGCGAGCACATGTGGGGAAGGAGCAGAGACAGAGAGTGAGAGAAACTTAAGCAGACTCCATGTTGAGTGTGGAACTCGACTTGGGGCTTAGCCTCACGACCCTGAGCTGAAAGGCTGAAACCAAGTCATTTAACCAACTGCCCTACCAGCCACTAATTTTATTTTATTTTTATTTTTATTTTTTTTAAAGATTTTATTTATTTATTCATAGAGACACAGCTAGAGAGAGAGAGGCAGAGACACAGGCAGAGGGAGAAGCAGGCACCATGCAGGGAGCCTGATGCGGGACTCGATCCCGGGTCTCCAGGATCACGCCCTGGGCTGCAGGCGGCGTTAAACCGCTGCGCCACCGGGGCTGCCCCCAGCCACTAATTTTAAAAGATGAATGAGGGATTTCTCTGAGACATGATAACAAAACTATATATATATATATAACTATATATATTACTGTATATAGTTATATATATATATTACTATAGAATTAGAGTTCTGATTAACACACTCTTCTTCTCCAAACAACCTTTAGATTATTAGTTATATGTACATTGTAACTTAAATTCTTCAGTGCAGAGCACATGCTGCCTGATAGCCCTTGAATCTGGCTTTAGAGATCATCCCTCTGTGCCTTTCTGAATTTTATGACCATTTGTTTTCAGAGTAATCTTTGATCTTTTTAAACCACAGAAGAATTCTGACAGATACAGTTTAAACAGGCATTTGAGTCTCTTCATATCTTTTCAATCAACAAATTAGACAATGGAAGATAGGCATTGTCCTACTTTTCACTAAGAAAGCATATGTACCAGATTTATAAAATGCATCTATAATGAGAAGAAGATGGTAAGTAGGAGAGAAAGACTTCAAGTCACACCAACCTACTTCAATGGTCAATATTTCCTTAAAATGTTTCATGTGTTTGTATTTCTCGTTTCTTTTAAACTATTATAAATTCTTGGGAGAAACAGAAAATCTATTTTCTGATGCTTTGTGTCCTCCTATTTTACATAATAGTAGGGTTCCCAGATAAAATGCAAGACTCCCAGTTAAATTTGAATTTCAGAAAGATAATGAATATATATTTTTAGTATAAAATATTTGGGACATATTTTTACTAAAACACACTTCATTGTCCATTTGAAATTCAAATTTAACTGGATTTTCTATATTTTTACTTGCTAAATCCAACACCCCTATAGAGTAGGCACTCAAAAAACAAAACAAAACAAAACCAAAAAACCCACCCCCTTGACAGACACAAAACCTAACTCTTCTTGTCACTAATATAGGATCTAGAGCTGGAATTAGACCCACAGTTTTCTAATTCTCTTTCCCGAGATCTTTTCTCCATATCAGACCTGTTTGTCATGACAATTTATAGAGATTCACTGCTATCAGCCTTGCGGAAAAAAACTGCCTGACTCAGCTATTGGATCTACCACTTACTCACTATTGGATTTTGGACAATTGACTTTTCTGTTCTTCAATTTTCTCATCAATGCAATGGGAATTAAAATAACATTATAAAGATATACAAGACAAAGTATGTAAGTTGGCAATAATTATTATTTCACCAAGATAGAAATATAAGCAAGTTCTTTTTTTATTTTTTTATGTTCCAGGTCCCATTAGAGGGTCTGATGAGATCTTAAGAGCCATCAAAAGAAAATTATATATTCACAAATCATTTTCTTGATTTTATAAGGTCATAGACTCTCTGAAGCCCATGTCCCATGAAGGCAGAATGAATCTGGGATCAGTTTTACATACATTTTAGAACACTCAATACTCAAAAAATACTTTGTTAAATGAGGTAGCTTCAAGAACTGAATAGATCTGCTCTTTTACCAAAGTAAAGCTATCATTTCTTAACCTTGGGATCTTCAATAATTCTTTCTATAAAGGGCTGAGGCGGTAAACTTGAGCTGAGTTGATAGCATATTGCTGACTAATGTGTTCTCTAGAGGGCTTCAAATTCACTTATAGCATTTTGCTACTTGGGGGACACATTTAATTTTCTTAGCACTATTTTCAATGATCTGTAGCCTTGAACTTAAATAGTGAATTTTGGGGGGCACTTCATCATGTGCTTTACACAGCAGAACACAAACTACAAAAGTGAAGCTCTTCAGAAAGTGCTCTTCGACTTCAATTACACAATCCAGTATGACTTTTTAACTTGTATTACCAAGTATACTTTGCTTTGTCAAAAAATTGTAATTTATTCTCTAAAACCAATCCATAGTATTTTATCATCCTAGCCATCCTACCACTACCACTGAGGATAAAAGAAAAGGATGGATGGAGGAGCAAATATAAATTGTACATATATTTGCAACCAATGCTGCACTCTTGAATTTCCCCACTAAATTGCACAAATTAAAATATAGTCTTTGTCCATAAGATAGAGTCATTAACCAAAAGCTAGATCTCTTCTTAAGGATTGTCAAATCTGGCAATATTTTGCATGATGGAGGGCGTCCCAGATAGATATCCTACATAAGAGAAGCTTTCTCCAGTTAGCAATAAAACAGCTAAGGAATACAACTGCTTTATCCAGGCACAGATTTTTACTTAAATCATGGGAGAGGGCTTTCATCCTCAGACACTATTATGAGATAACATTATCGAGCACTGTGATGTTAAGCAATTTGTCTAAGGTCACAAACTGCTGGGTTGCTGAGCAGAACTGGAACTCAGGCAGACAAACTCTGTAGCAGAGTATTTGCTGCTGCTGCTGCTAAAAGCTGGTATTTACTGAGCACATCTTCAAATTGAGCTAGCAGTTTTGCTATCTGCTTTTTTTCCTTCTGGTACTGAGGTGTAATCGACAAATAAAATGCTAATATATTTAAAGTGCACAATGTGATGAGTTGATATATGTATCCGTTGTGAAAGGATTCCTACCATGAAGTTATTAATAGATCTATCATTTCTCATTTTACTTCTTTTTTTGTTGTTGTTGTTGAGAATATTTAAGTTCTACTCTGGATAAATTTCAAGTATGTAATATAGTGTTATCGACTAGAGTCACCATATAATACAGTGTTATCAACTATAGTCACCACCTTACCCATTAGCTCCTCAGACCTTGTTCATCTTATAAATGAAATTTTGTATCCTTCCGCTAGCCTCCCCTTATTCCCTCAACTCCCAGCCCATGGCAATAACATTTTACTCTCTGTTTCTAGGAGTTCTACTTTTTGAAAAAAATTCATATATAATTGATCCCATGTAGTATTTGTCATTTTCTATCTGGATTATTTACTTAAGATAATGCCCTCATAGAGCTACCCTACGACCTAGCAATTGCACTGCTGGGATTTACCCCAAAGATACAGATGCAGTGAAATGGCAGAACACCTGCACCCCGATGTTTATAGCAGCAATGTCCACAATAGCCAAACTGTGGAAGGAGCCTCGGTGTCCATTGAAAGATGAATGGATAAAGAAGCTGTGGTCTATATCTACAATGGAATATTAATCAGCCATTAGAAATGATGAATACCCACCATTTGCTTCAACGTGGATGGAACTGGAGGGTATTATGCTGAGTGAAGAAGGACAAACATTATATGGCCTCATTCATTTGGGGAATATAAAAAAATAGTGAAAGGGAATAAAGGGGAAAGGAGAGAAAATGAGTGGGAAATATCAGAGAGAGAGACAGAACATGAGAGACTCCTAACTCTGGGAAGCAAACAAGGGGTAGTGGAAGGGGACGTGGATGAGATGGGAGATCTCAAGATGGGGTGACTGGGTGACAGGCACTGAGGGGGGCACTTGACGGGATGAGCACCGGGTGTTATGCTATATGTTGGCAAATCAAACTCCAATAAAAAATATAGAAAAACTATTTTCTATAGAAAAAAAGATAATGCCGTCCAGTTTCATCTATGTTGTCACAAATGGCTAATTTCCTTCTTTATTAAGGAATAAAGAATATATATATATATATATATGCATATTCTTATTCTATTCATCCACCAGAGGACATTTAACTTGTTTCTATACTTGAGCTATTGTGAAAAATGCTGGACTGAGCATGGGAGTACCACTGTTTCTTCAAGATGCTGATTTTGTAACCTTTGGATATATACCCAGAAATGAGGTTGCTAGATCATATGGTTGCTCTATTTCTAATATTTTTAAAAAATATTTTATTTATTTATTCATGAGACACACACTGAGAGAGGCAGTGACATAGGCAGAGGGAGAAACAGACTCCCTGTGGGGAGCCTAATGTGGGACTTAATCCCGGGACCCGGGATTACCACCAGAGCGAAAGGCAAGACAGACGCTCAACCATTGAGTCACCCGGATGTCCCTCTATTTTTAATTTTTTGAAACCTCCATATTGTTTTCCATTATGGCTATAGCACTTCATATACTCATCATACTCATCAACAAGGGTTCCCTTTTCTCTGCATCCTGGCCAGGACTATTGTTGCTTGTCTTTTTGATAATAGGCATCCTAACAGACGACAGTTGCTGTCTCACTGTGGTTTTGATCTGCATTTCCCTGATGTTTAGTGATGTTGACCATCTTTTCATGTACCTTTTGCTCTTCATATGTCTTTGGAAAAAAATCTCTTGAGGTCTTTTGGGTTGTTTTTGTGATATTGAGTTGTATGAGTTCCTTATAGTTTGGCTTAACCCTTATTGGACATATGTTTGCAAATATGTTCTCCCATGGTATCTGATGACTTTTCATTTTAATGGTGGTTTCTTTTGCTGTGAAGAAATTTTTTTAGTTTGAAATAGTCCCAGTTATTTGTTGTTGCCTTTGTTGCCTTTACTTTGAGTGTTAAATCTATCTATTATCTATCTATCTATCTATCTATCTATCTATCTATCTATCTATCTATCTATCTATCATCTATCACCAAGACCAATGTCAGGAATGTTCCCTCTTAGGAATTTACAATTTCAGGACCTACATTCAAGTGTTTTATCCATGGAATTGACTTTTATGTACAATGTAAGATAATTGTCAAGTTTCATTCTTTTGCCTGTAGCTGTCCAGTTTTCCTAGCACCATTTTCAAAGAGACTGTCCTTTCCTTTCCTGTCCTGCTCGATTTAATGTAGTGTATATATTCTTGCTCCATTATCAAGAACTAATTGACTATATATGCATAGGTTATTTCTGGCTAGGTCTATAATGTTCTATGAATCTATGCATTTGTCTCTATAACCATCTATAACTTTGTAATATACTCCAAAATCAGGAAATGTGATGCTTCCACCTTGATTATTCTTCCTCAGGCTTGCCTTGGCTTTTTAAACACAGCTTAGAATTATTTTTTCTGAAAATGCCAATAGAATTTTCATCAGGATTTTGTTGAATCTGTAGATCACTTTGGATTGTAAGAACATTTAAATATTAATCCTATATAATATATAATTAATTAATTAATTAATATTAATCCATGAACACGGAATATCTTTCCATTTATTTGGTTCTCTCCTATTTCTTTCATCAGTGTCTTATTGTTTTCAGTGTGGAGATCTTTTATTCCTTGGTTAAATTTATCTTTTAGTATTTTATTTTTGGTGCTGTTGTAAATGGGATTATTCTCTTAATTTTTTTCAATAGTTTGTTAATATTGCATAGAAATCCAACTGATTTTTGCATATTGATTTTGTGTCCTGCAATTTTACTGAACTCATTTATTAGTTCCAAGATTTTGGAGTGGAGTCTTTAGGGCTTTCTATGTTTAATATTGTGATACCTGCAGAGAGACAATTTAATTTCTTTTCAATTTGGATGATTTTTATCTCTCCCTCTTGACTAATTGCTCTGATAGGACTTCCAGTATTATGCTGAATAAGAGTGGTGAGAGTGAGCATCTTTGTCTTATTTCTGATCTCAAGGGAGAAGATTTTAACGTTTTCATCATTGAGTATGATGTTAGCAATGGGCTTATCATATTTGACTTTTATTATATTGAAGTGGGTTCCTCCTATATACATACAATTTGTTGAGGGTTTTTTTTTTTACCATGAAAGGATGTAGAATTTTGTTGATTACCAATTCTGCATCTATTGAGATAATCATATGATTTTTATCCTTCATTCTGTTGATGTAGTGTATCCCATTGATTGATTTGCGTCTGTTGAACCATCTTTGAATCCTAGGAATAAATCCCACTTGATCATGGTGTATATTCCTTCTAATATAGTGTTGAAGGTAATTTCAATCACTTTCAAGTGGTTCCCAGGAGGTTTCCTCTTCACAAGCTCCTCATTGCCTCTCAAACCTCTGTGACTCTCCTAGTTGCCATCTTTATCCTTAATAGCTCCTGTTAGTTGAAGGTGTGTGAAGACTGACTGGCACCCCAAAGGGGAGGATTGCAGTCAGTAGCTACATGCAGGCTGATCAGAAGCAAGACTCTCAGGTGGAAGCTGGGAAATTATGCATTCAAACCCGTTCCAGGGAGAAACTGGGATTTGGGCATTTTTGCCTGCCCCCTCTACAATGAGCCTGCTCCTCCTGCAGTATGGCCATGGAGGTGCTTCTGTGCCTATTTAAAAATTAGTACAACCCATAAATGTAGGTCTCATTAGCTATCAGAGCTAGGTGATTTGGGGACCCATACCTCAAAGGGCAGCTGTAACATCGGGGCACTGGATGTGTCAACAAGCTCCTTCCAGGGAGATGCTGGCAGTTTGGTTTTATTTTTGGAGTGAGCCAGTGGGAGAAGGTGGGGTAAGTATCCACCACCTCTGTGCTCCAGGAAGAATAGCAATCAGCATCTTGATGTATGCTAATTAAAAGCTGGACCCTCAGCTGCCACTAGTAAAGTATGCAATCAGGCTTCTGGTTAGAGGCCCCTGGACGGGTTCAGTTGGTTAAGAATCTTGCCTTCAACTCAGGTCATGGTCTCAGGGGGATCATGCATCAGGGGGATCATGCCTGGGATCAAGCCTCACATTAGGCTCCCTGCTCAGCAGGGAGTTTAAATAAATTAAATCTAAAAAAAAAAAATACACTTCTTCCAGGGAGAGACTGGGAGACGGGTCTTTTCCTGCTCCTTGTTTACTGAACCCTGGGAAAATAGCCACAGCAAATCTTGTGCAACTGTTAAGAACTGTCCATGTTTTCTATAGTACTGTGGGACCCACTGCAAGACCCACTGGTTTTCAGAATTAAGTGTTTTGGGGACCCATCCCTTGGCTGGTGTGTCAAAGTTGCACTATGAATGTGCTCTCCAGTGAGAAGCTGGGAATTGGAGACTGTCCCCTGATTGTATGTATGATGCAGCTCTAGAGGTGAGGCAAATGGCAAGCATTTGTCGGTCTTTCCTACCAATTTTGATGTGGGTATCTTTTCTGTCATTTGATGTTGGAATTATGCAACTAGTTTTTCGATTTCTCTGGAAGAGAATTGTTCCATCTGTAGCTGTATATTCAGTGTATTCATGGGAAGGGGGAAATTCAGGAGCCTCCTATGTCATCATTTTGGACGAAAACAAAAAAACTTTGTCGTTTGCTTTTAAAGATCATTTTAATCCATCTTCAAAATGATATGTGTAGTGAGTACCCTTGTTATGTCCATTTCAAGAGTGTGAAATCTAAGATCTAGAAACACTAAAGTAGCTTGCTCACACACAGGGATGAATCTGGGATTTGAAATACCGCATTCTACTAATTCTGAGGTGCAGGGTTGTTTGCTTGTTTGTTTTTGCTTTTTTATATCTTTGAAATCAGGATTAATTTTATGATCACTTTTCATCAGACAGAAAGGAGGATATATTTGTCATTGCTTGCTAGTGATTAAGCTTGGTCACAGCCATTCTCAATGTCCTCTCTTCAGCAGTGTTATGTACATTGTAAAAACTACAGATGTTGAGAGTAATTGCCATTCAAAATGTCTTCAAAGACCTTGCATTATTCTACAGTGCAACACTGAAACTAAGAGTTGTGGTTTAGGCATTTGTTTTCAATATGGCACATAAAATAATGATGTATTTTACAATCAAGGCATTTAGGTTTAACAAAATTGGATAGGTAAGTTTGTGTCCAAACCTCTAAAATAGGCATAATTATGTTATCCTAGGATGTTTTTCCCATATTATATACAACGATGTAAATGCCATAGAAGTATACATGTAGTTATGTTATTTAAAACAAAGACGCAATATACTGATTACAAAGCATTTCCAATGTGAAAAAAAAAAATTAAAACAAAGATGCAGGGACACCTGGGTGGCTCAGTGGTTTATGCCTGCCTTCGGCCCAGGGCACAATCCTGGAGTCCTGGGATCAAGTCTCGCATCAGGCTCCCTGCATGGATCCTGCTTCTCCCTCTGCCTCTGTCTCTGCCTCTCTCTCTCTCTCTCTCTCTCTCTCTCTCTCTCTGTGTGTGTGTGTGTGTGTGTGTGTGTGTCTCATGAATAAATAAATAAAATCTTTAAAGAAAATAAAAATAAAATAAAACAAAGATGCATAATTAAATACAAAAATACTGCATAAATTATTTGATATTACTGAGTATGATAGGAGAATAAAATATTTTCTTATATAAGATAGTTTTATCCTTGATTATTTTGATTATTTTTTAAATGTATTGAATCAACCAGTTAGTGGATTTTGGCAATGTGCAAAGACCATGACATAACATTCGTAAACTATTTTTTTGTGTGAGCATAACAAAATTCAGAAAAAGGAAGATATATACTGAGGAGAATGTATTCTTTCTTCTCATAAGCACGATCTAACTAGACACATGTCCAGCTTCTTAAAAATAACTTGACATTAAAAATTAAACTAACTAGTTACAATTCCCCTCTGGAATTATTTAGGCAGATTCTCAGCAGCAGGAACAACAACAAAATATACACAAATTACAAAGAGATTTTAGATATAGTAAATAGTCACTAATCAGATGCTGTTTCCCTCTGGCCTCTCTGCCCAGCAGATTTCATTTACAACCTATCTCATTTTCACATTGCTCTAATGATATCTGTCCGCTATTGATAATTAATCTAGATAATGACATTCCTGAATATGATGCCACATCTCTGGACACTGAAGTGTGTCCAACATGCCATTAAAATCCCATTAAAGCTTTATTTACCAGTCTCAAATTAAAAATAAACATTGGTTGTACATAAGAGAGAATAATGATCACACTGACCTTGGAACGTTTGTTCCCTAAAACCTAAGGATTGAAGGAATGGTGAGCTGGTGAAGGTGATCTAAATAGCTGTCTTGGCAAAAGACCTGGAATATATGTAATTCCTTATTTACTATTAGTAAATGCAATTTGGGATGTTCTTTAAATGAGATACACTAGGGATCCCTGGGTGGCACAGCGGTTTGGCGCCTGCCTTTGGCCCAGGGCACGATCCTGGAGACCTGGGATCGAATCCCACGTCGGGCTCCCTGCGTGGAGCCTGCTTCTCCCTCTGTCTATGTCTCTGCCTCTCTCTCTCTCTCTCTGTGACGACTATCGTAAATAATAAATAAAATTTAAAAAAAATAAATAAAATAAATGAGATACACTATCAGAAAAAAAAGGCTTTCTGGGTTATTTTTTGTTCATTTGGGTTTTTGAAGAGTAATAAATATAAATGATATAATACAAACTTTATTATACACAGAAGTGCCTTGTATGTGCTTTTAGCTTCCTGCCTTAGCCTAAGTATAGGTTGAATTTAACATAGGCAAGGGCTATCTGGTGAACTCGTGAAGTAAGATCCCAGAGAAAGCTAAAGAAATTTTGTAGCAGAGTTCCAGTTCTGTCTAATATTAGAGGTTTATCTTCATGTTAGTATGTTTAGAAACCACTGTGGTGAGCCACAGAGTGTCTATTTGCAAAGGGCCTGACCAATCTTTGTAAGAGAATTAATCATATGGTAAGTAATAGCCAGCTGTGATGAATTAAATGTAGATATCAAGCCTTGATGCTGAAAGGGTACAGAATGTTTCTGAGCATAGTCCAATGGCTATGATTGAAATACGTTCTTTTTCTGTTCTTGAGGCTGTAGAGACAGGTCCTTGAGAAGAGATGATTATAAGCATGCTGAACACTGTTTCATTAAATTGGGGAATACACTATAATCCAAGCTCTCTGCCTTTGTGACTCATGAGGTCACATTACAGCATGAAAGTTAAGACAGACTCTTCTTGTTTCTTCTATGGAATATCATAAACCTTTGATGACTTGGGTGCTCAGTGGGTCCAGAAGAAAAGCTGGAGAAGATATTACACGGGGTAGCCAGTACTGGAGCAATAGATGTACTTGCCATGACAATCAAAGGTGGCACCTACCTGCGAACTGCTGGATATATGGAGGATCAGGTGAAACCATGGCGTCCAGGAAAAGAACAGTGAGGAATAACAGTAGTGTCTAGCAAAACAACACAAAGTCCCTCAAAAACACATCTTGGGGATTCAAAGAAATGCTTGGATAAAGGGAGAAATTTGCTGGGGCTAGAACCCCTCCCTGTTCAGCAGATGATCATTGTAAGCCAGCAAAACTATGACTCTAGTATTAATGAGTCCTTATTTAAACACATGGATCAGTGACATTTGGATTATCAGAAAACTGCAGGTCTTTTCTCCTCACATCCCTCAAGTAACAGTATCATGTTACTCACAAATGTTCCGCTAGAGTTCAGTGAAGATCCTTTGGTACACTCTCAAGGAAAGAGTGGGTTCAGATGCAGTATGTATTGGATCAAGCTGATGTTCGTGTCATGTAGGCACATGGTTAGGACCTGTAGTTTTGTCGTCTAGTACATAATAAATATGAACATCAGGAGAAAAGTAGCACTTGATCTGTAATGTTCTTAAAATGCCCAGTGTGTCAGGATGTTGAACAACAACTAATGTTGTTCCCTTATAGTTCTGGACTCCCTAAAAGATGCAAAATGCTCATAATGTACATATTTTTCTGCCTTGGTTGCATATTAAAGGTGTAAAAACAAGGAGGTGGAATATTAGGTGTATACACTGCCCTCTAAAAGTGAAGTCAGAGGGTTTCTGTGTTTTTTCCCACACCAACAACCAATTCTCCAATTTTCCAACACTAATGAGGTATCCAAAAATTCAATGAATTCACTTCTGACGCTATCTGGAATCATCTCAGATCTCACAGATGGAAAGCTCAGTCCCACAAGACTTGCCCCCACTTGAGACATCAGTTGCAAGTTCCAAGGGCCACCATATATCCTCCTCAGTTTTGATAATTTGCTAGAATGACTCATAGAATATCACTTTAATCAAGTTAACCAGTTTAAAGGACACAACTCAGGAACAGCCAAATAGAAGAGGTGGATAGGACAAGGTATGGGGTGGAAATTCCTGTTCTGGGCATCCCACCTTCCCAGCATGTCAGTGTGTTCAGCAGCCTGAAAGTTCCCCAAGCCCCAACATGTAGGGGATTCATAGAGGTTTCGTTACACGGGCATGGCTGATCACATTGCTGGCCACTGGTAACAGAAGTCAGTCTCCAGCCCCTCTCTTCCCTCCCTGGACATGAGAAGGAAAGTCCCAGTTTTCAGATCAAGACTTGGTTTTTCTGCTGACCCCCCCCCCAACCTGAAGTTACCTACCTCCCCTCACTACCCCTACCCCATTGTTATCTCATTAATGTGCAGAGGACAGCCAATTCTTTGAGTTTTAGGAGCTCTGTGTCAGAGATGGGGATAAAGACCAAGTATTTTTTTCATACACTACAGAGAGGAAGGAGAATTTAAAACAAAGGATTATAGGGAAAGGGAGGGGAAAAATGAAATAAAACGAAATCAGAGGGATGCTTGGTTGGGGTCAGTGGTTGAGTGTCTGCCTTCGGCTGGGAGCTTGACCCCAGGATCTGGGATCAAGTCCACATCGGGTTCCGTGCAGGGAGCCTGCTTCTGCCTCTGCCTAGGTCTCTGCCTCTCTCTCTCTGTGTGTCTCTCATGAATAAATAAATAAATCTTAAAAAAAAAAAAAGATGAAATCAGAGAGTGAAACAAACCAAAAGGGACTCTTAATCATAGGAAACAAACTGAGGGTCGCTGGAGGGGAAGGGGTGGGAGGATGAGGTAACTGGGTGACAAACATTAAGGTGGGCACATGATGCAATGAGCAGTGGGTATTATATAAGACTGAGGAATCACTAAATTCTATCTCTGAGATTAATAATACTCTATATGTTAATTAATTAATTAATAAAAATAAAAATAAAATAAAATGTCAATTGATAAAAAATGTAATGGGCAGGAATACATTGCAGCTTCCAAATACTGTCTCTGAAGCCAGTGAAGAACTATTCACTAGGATCTGATATGCAATAGTCTTAGACTTTGAAACTTTGCCAAGTGTATTTTTAACTTTTATTACACAGAATAATCCCAATAATATATGTGACAAAAATAAAATCTACAGTAAAGTAGAGGTAATCCCAACAAAATGTAAATCTATAATCATGCACCATATTTCTTCTGTGTAGCTCCTAAAATATTAAATTTGAGTAGACATGTACGGTTTATAACTTTTTGAATTATACTTTCGAAAAAATACGCTTACATTTATGTGAGTTTTCTAAAGGCTACTTCATGAAAATCGTTGGAAATTTTGACAAATTGAGTCATCAGATTAGGACTGGAATAGCAAGTCATAATTTAAGAGAAATTTTTAAAAATTAAGTTGAAAATAAGCATTAAGTAATCTGAAATGTAACTTATCATCAAGCAATAAAGAAATTAAATGTATTAGGTTAATATTAGGCTTTTGGGAGTTAAAAAATGGCAATAGTAAAATACAAAGCATTTTCATTAATTAGACATTTAAAGATGTCTGAAAAAAATTTTTTGCCTTAATGTTTACAATCTCTTACAGTCTCTATAACTCAGTGATTTCTTTTTGCTAGTCATCCATCCATCATTTTGCAAAAGGAAGACAGTAGACAAGTGTAAATGTTTCAATACATTCTTACAATATGCTCCCTGCATAATTCATTTTTTGTTCTCAGAATCTGTTGGATCAATTTAAAATGCCGGAAGAAATTTCTGCATGCTCCAGTGATTTCTAGCTGTACAGCTAACGTACACAAAAATACAAACAATAAAGGAAATATCTATAATTAGGAAACTAACTTGAAATACCCCAAATTTTGAACTCTGAACTGGGTGAAAAGGATTTGGTTTAACAATCTCCTGATAAGATACTTCTAAATAATGTTACCTGCTTACTGAAACACTTAGGACACAATGTATATCTCTGCCATTAAGAATTTCAGAGGATGTCTATTTATTTATTCATTTATTATGTTCATACCATGAACATAGAAATGCAAACAAAAAAGGTAGCCAACATTTGAAATCACTGTAGCTTTGATTTCCTTGTTCAAAGTTGTACTTCTTTGCTCACTTTGGTGATGTAAAAATAGGATCTTTTCTGGCACAAACTCTTTTCTCTCTGGATGCCATTATAATATTATTCTGTTCTTCCCCTAGCTCAGGAGGGCTCAGGGAATTCATAGTCCAAGAAAAATAAGTGTATAATTAGGTCACAGTCCTCCCCAATCTAGGCAGACAGAAGTAGGCTGAGCAGCCAGCATGAGTGGGTGAAGAGAGGGCTTCTGCCTTAGGATCTTCTCCTTTTACCATAGGTTTGGGGAAATGATACACAAAATGACACTATAAGAATTCAGGTCAGGACGATGCTATCAGTAATAATCAAGTCAGTTGAAGGAATTTAGAAAATGTGAGATGCAAGAAAAATACTTCAATATAGCTTTGCTGCAAAATTCTCAGCTTTGCAGGGCTTTAAGGGATAAAGAGAATATAGAATGGTTAAAAAAAGAGGAATGGAAAGTCACCATTTAACAACGGGAAGTAAGGAGAATTATTTGGAATATATTTTACGATACAGGAAGGTGTAAATTGAATTCAGACTTCAAGGCTGAGCTGACGCATATAGCTGGCTATAAAGTACCTGTGTTTTTATTAATGCTCACTTCTTATAATCTAAATTAATAGTCTATATGTAGAGGAAACACTATGCAAAGGTGTTTCAGAATAGTTATCCTTTTTTTAATCTTTAAAAAATCCTCTGGAATTGGAGAGATTTTAATGACTACCATTTTGCAGATGGGAAAACAGTTCAACTAAATTGACCAAGCTCTTTTGATATCACATGATGAGTTGTGACAGATCTGGAACTCAAATACAGATTTTCTGAATCTCAGATCAACACTATTCTTCTAGCACACTAGATATAATATGTTACAGACTGTCATTATTCAAAAGGAAATCAGAGGAAGGCAAAATCTTGTCAAGGTCCTAAGAGAATATTTTGCTCAATGTGCTTCATGATACAAATTAGTAGGTACACGACCTTGGCCAAGGTCCTTTATCATGGTTTTGAAACCCCAGCCCAGAGTGCACTTTTAAAATGTTTTTGCATGGAACACTATGGGGTTTTTTTGCTTTCATTTTTTAGGATATTAGATCTGAATATATGGACACTCACACATATGAAACTGAAATGAGATGATGTATAGAAATTGCCTGGTATATGCACAGCACATATTAGGCACTTACTGTTTGAGAACATTCACAATTGTGATTATTTTCCGTTCCACAAAAAAGTGAATGCGCTATGCTTTCTAATGACCTCTTTGCTACAGTCAAATGTAATACACTTGAATAGCTGAAGTACCGCCTCCAAATCGGTGACATAGAGATACCTAACTTTCCCATTGGAATACTACAGTCAATCCAATGTTTGCTTTATTGTACATTATTTTTTCAAGGCACGATGATATGCAAAGGAACATAGATGCAACATACCTCCAGCACCCTGAAGCATGCAGCTTGGGAAAGAAATCACAAACAGAGAAGTCCCAGAGCACCATGGCTCTAGAGCAATTGTTAGGCCACAGAGAACATGTTTGGGCCAGACATAACTGGACAGAAGGCAGCACGGAATCACGGCAGCAGAGAGATTTCCCATGTTTCTAACATTCTTACCGCTTATAGCAAAGGGAAGGCAGGGGGAAGCTGATGCCTCTGACCCTTCCTGGTACAAGAAAGGGTCAGGTTAGAAAGGAAGCCCCCAGATCCCAGTCCATCTTCCTGTTCATCCCTGAGCTGAGATCCATTAAGCCTTTTCTTTGCTAGCTTCCAGAAAACAAACGAAATGAGCCTCTGAGGAGGCTCTCCTCTAGTGGTAAACTTCTAGGGCAATTTTATTTCACATTTTTTATGTTGTTAAAAGGAAAGTGTTTGCTAGGGAGACAGCAAAGCTTGTAGTCTTGTTTTTTTTAAAAAGACCTTGAAGAATAATTAACCTACACTGTTATATGAGTTTCAGGTGTACTAATATAATGATTCAACATTCTTATATATCATTCAGTGCTCATCATGGTAAGTGTACTCTTAGTAGCCTTTATCTATGTCATCTAACCCCCACACAGCTCCCCTCTGGCCACCACCCATTTGTTCTCTGTAGTTAAGGGCCAGTTTTTTTGTGTCCTTTTTCTTTCTTTGTTTTGTTTCTTAAATTTTACATGTGAGGGAAATCATAGGGTATTTGTTTTTCTCTGACTTAATTCAGTTAACATTATATCCTCTAGATCCATCCATGTTTTCACAAATGGAAAGATCTCATTTTTTTTATGGCCAAGTAATATTCCATTATATATATATCCATAGATGTTTCATTACATATATCCATAGATGACTGGGTAAGGAAGAAGATGTGATTGATACATATAATTGATATATATATCAATTATATTAAGATTATATGTATAATCTTAGTACAACATACTTTGGAATGAACACAGTGATATTCTGCTATTTCATCTCTTAGAGGCCAGATTTTTGGGATGTTAGAAGATCTAATTTGGAATGTTTACCAATTTTTATGCTGTAAACCACCTTCGTTTACTAATTTCACTATCCACATGATGTCACTGAATGTGACATTGGAAGGAGCTGCACATAATGAATTTGTGCTAGCTGAGAGGAGCTAGCTTTACCAGGCAACCTGGTAAACACATACTATGTAACCAAAACTGGTACAATTTTGATGGTTAAAGATATACTGTTAGGATTTAAAATGGGACAGCAGATGCAAATCGATATGGATCTAAACAAAAGGAGACATATAAATGCTACAGCTCCAATAGAACACAAGCATTTAGAAGGTATTCAAAGAACCTTCCCTTTAATATAACCTTCACCCCTAGGATTCCTTTGGTTTGGTTGGTGTGGGAACTCTGTTTAAGAATTTGATGATTTGTGGGACTCCTGGGTGGCTCAGTGGTTGAGCGTCTGCCTTCGACTCAGAGCATGACCCGGAGATCTGGGATTGAGTCCCACATCGGGCTCCTCTGCCTGTGTCTTTGCTTCTCTTTCTGTGTCTCTCATGCATAAATAAATAAAATCTTAAAAAAAAAGAATTTGATGATTTGTAATTTATTTTTCTTCCTGGATTTTGAATCTCAAGTGGACTTTCACATAACAAAAAAAGACTTGGCTTCCCCCCCCCCAAAGTTCCCGATGAGATTTTCTTTTAATTTTAATACTTAGTTTCCCTGGAACCTCAAGGTCAGTAATTCTTACAATCTCTGGTTGTTCAATTTTGTTTCAAGCTGTGAAGTACCCTGTAAATTTCCAATACTGCTAAAAAAAATCCTCATTTTTTTTCTTTCCTTATATTTCCTAAAGTCTGTTTCTATGGCTAATCACCCCAAACATAATCGTGGTGTTGGGATGGAATAAAATGGAAGGAAGTATGTCTATACATTACTGACACACTGTGGTACACATATAGTAATGTAGGAAACACAACCCAAATAATCCCTCTAGAACTCCAAGCAGTTCTGGGAGCAAGAGTGTGGGTAGGAAGTTCTTCAAAGCAAACTTAGTTGCTTATTTGTGTAAATTGTTTTAAGCAGGCAAAACCAACAAATGTCCTTTCTGGGAATAATTTTTCAGACCAAGGTTTAAGCTACAGATGTTTGAAGACATTTGTCAAAAGTTACAAGACTAGATGACAAAAGAGACAAAAGAACTTCAGACCTAATCTCTGTTCTGAGCTCATTCTTTTTTTTTAAGATTTATTTTTATTTATTTATGATAGAGAGAGAGAGAGAGAGAGGCAGAGACACAGGCAGAGGGAGAAGCAGGCTCCATGCCGGGAGCCTGACATGGGACTTGATCCTGGACTCCAGGATCATGCCCTGGGCCAAAGGCAGACGCCCAACCACTGAGCCACCCAGGGATCCCCTGAGCTCATTCTTCTGAACATTCTTGCACACACCTAATCACACTTCTTAAAGGTGCCTAGTAGGGCTTGCAAGTGGTAATGACAAGCTAATTTGTTTGGCAAATATATCTCATGGCCTTAAAAATCAAGCTCAATTATTTTCATTTTAATTTGTCTACTGTTTAGAAATCCACTTTTCTAAAACCGTATGAACAAAAATTCTGTGATCTTTTTTCTCAATGATATGCTCCAAACTTCAGCAAAAATGTAGTTAGGGAAGGAGTTAAGCTTTCGTATACACTCACTAATGTATTTAACAAGTATCTACTTATCTATTATTATTATTATTACTATTATTATTAATTATTATTATTTTGGCTAGTACTTATCTTAAAAATTTGGACAAATCTATTAACAAATATTTGAGAATAGATTGTAGTGAGAATGTTTACCCTTCCCCTTAGTAAGGAAAGTGGCTGACCTTTCATTTTCCTTTTGAAACTTCTTCAATACTTACTGGAGATCTTCCTGAATCAGGCAGATCAGAACAAACAAGTTGTCATTGGTAAACACAGCTCCATTCCAGATGTCCTTTCTGTGTTCACATGGACACACCTTATCCCTTCACTGTCCATGAGGAGGAGTTCTTCCTCAGTATTTCTGGTGGCCCTCCCTCTATTGAACCAGGGAGAGAGGCTTGCCTAGTTGTGGGTGGCAGCTATTGATGGAATTGGTTAGATCCATCTAATAAAGTTCCTGAGCATGAGAAATTATTTCTATCTCTTTTCCCTCTTTGCTTATATAGTAAGAGGCAGCAACCACAGTAACTATGAACTGTGTTTGTTCTACAAAATCAAACTCTCACAAGTGGACTTCTACAAAAATCTAAGAAAAAGAGAAAAATCTGGGAACTTTGAAGCCCATTTTTGTTCTCAAGCCACATCTACTAACTTTCCACTAATACAACCATTATTTTCTCTATCGGCTGCTTCGTATGTCTTATTCTCAAGTTCAGAATTCCAATGAGGAACTAGTTATTTTCTCCATATACTAAGAATGCTTGTTTTTTATTGCAGTGGAGTTGTTGGACAAAGTTTAAAGTATGCACACATGGTGCTGGGTCTTAGAAGCAGACAACATTGCTGTATTTAATTACATTAGGAGCAATGCTAAACTGTACCCTTTGGGTTCTTTGGTGGCAGTGTTTCTGTTGCTGTGTTTGGAAGAATTGGTTTGAAAGGCTAACTTCTAACTCATATTGTTCTGCTGATCTTTTCAGACATACAAATCAAAGTGAAAAATAGACTGAAATGCATTACACAAAAGGGATGAGAAGAAAGCAGAGTATCAGCAGTATTATCTCATAAAAAGAATGCATTGAAAGTAAATTAGTTGAATTCTTTATATTATTTTTTAATTTATTTCCTCTATAATAAAGTTCAAATTGTCAATGAAGCCTTAGCATAGCTGATAAAAATGAGGGAGACAATAATTGAAGAAACAAAAGAATCTGATGACCTCTGTTACTTAAGTCCATACAAATCAAAAATAATCCATAGCAATTTGCTGTTTAGTTGTTTCCTCTGTGATCATTAGTTTCCAGAGATTACAGGTACAAAACACACTTTCAGATGTAAGCAGCATTTAAAATACAAGGCTAGAGTTCACATTCATAATGAAATCTCAAAACAGATATGTTCTTATCTCACATTCATGAACTTTTTCTTAGGATCACACAAAACAAGTTTCTCCTCATGGTCACAGGTAATGGGACTGAAATTGAAAAACTTTTTGATACCAAAAATTAATTTTATACTTTCAAGCTATGTTAGTATATTAAAAGGCAAATATGTTCTTTGTTTTTCTGAATAATAGTGATATTACTTTTTATTATTGTAATTATAATTAACATATGTATAAGTTATTAGACATTTTAAAAGACAGAAATGTATAAAAATTATCATCCTAATTCTCCTGAGTGTTTACAAAGGTATTTACATGTGTGATTTTAGTTTCTACTTATAAATAAATAAGACCTCTAAATTTGGTATAATGATCCTGAATTTGCTAGCAAAATCCTGAGCTTAGAGAAGTTTAGCAACTCTAATAATTTTACACATGTTGAGGACATTACAGCCAGGGTCAAATCAGTCATATTCTCATCAGCCAAACAAAATTGTTATTTACATCTTAATGTGCTTCCTTCTTTGTGTGTGTGTGTGTGTGTTCTAAATTGAGGTAAGAATATATAGGGGTACTTGAGTGGCTCAGTCAGTTATGTGTCCGACTTTGATTTTGGTTCACATCATGATCTCAGGGTCATGAGATTGAGCATCACATCAGGCTCCACACTTGCCATGAAGCCTGCTTCAGATACTCTTTCCCTCTGCCCCCATTCCAGCACACACGTGTGTGTTCTTTCTCAAAAAATAATTAAACCAAAAGAATATATATACATTTATATATAACATAATGCTTATCTCTATAAATAAATATAAACTATTTTTAAAAGCAGATTGAAATTCCCTGGTGGTCTGAGCCATCATTTATTTGCCCACATCTTTATTATTAGTTGTTTCCTCATTATTTCTCATAAACAATACTGTGGTGAACATCTTTGCACTTTAACTATTGTTCAATTCTCTCAAATTGAAGTAGATGATTGGATCAACCAGCACCAAAAAAAAAACCAAAAAACAAAATATTTTAATATTTACTATAAAATGGATGATTATGAAAGATAATCACTGCCCTCCTATGCCTAATACAAAATACATACAATTATGAACTTGACCAAACTGGAGAGTAAGAAAATTCCCAGAAGCTAACTTGACAATGAATCATGAAACCAGGGAGATCAATGGGAACTTATTTTAGTGACTGTCAATCCCCTGTGGCCAATGGGGTAGGTTTTATGGACTGTAAACATAGAACAAAGGAAAAAGTTGAGGCCCCTTATAAGGCAGGAAGTTGTAACAAACATCTCTGTTTAAACATCAGACCACAGAGTGATACCCTCGTGACTCACCCTATTAGAGTCTGTGCACAATTTTCATGCTTCTGTGTGATTTAGAGAGGAGAATGTCTTTGCTGAGAATTCCTAACTATAAGCTAACCCTCATAAGGGTTTTAAAGGAACTATTCACACTGCTTGTATGGCCCAAATATTCACGTTGATACTTAAAATTAGTTTAGAATTGCCAGTGCTCCAAGGAAAGCAGTGGAGTGGAAGCTCTCAATCTCTCTGCTGGAATTACCTTATGGCAAGGCTCAAAGGAATTCTTGAAGAAAAATTTTCATAGGTCATGAGCTCAAAATTAAGTAGTACTGCATCAGAGAAAATAAGGCACCATAGAAAGAATCAGTAAGCGGTCTGATATGTTATATGTTATATATATATATATAATATGTTATATGTTACTATAAATTAAGTATGTTTAGTATATTATGAAAAGGGAATCAAAAATGACTAAGCTCACAAAAAAGAATCACTAGTAAATAAAATATTGTGTAAAATAGATAGGCAGACTAAGAAAATATTCACTCGTAGAAGTGGCTTCAAAAGTAGGACATTTAGAAATGAAATTTTAATTAAAATTAAGAATTCAATGGAGACATTTAAAAACTAATTTGAAAAAAGCTGAAGAATGAGTAGATGAGAATTGGCCTAACAAAATACCTCTTACATGCAGTATGAAGACACAAAGATCTTGGCTGAGATCTCAAATCACAGAAGATAGTCAAAGTTAAAAAAACTTATTTTTTTGAGTACCAGAAATAGATAATACATATAGAGAGGGTCGTGAGACACTGGCGACTGGACTCAGAGATGGATCCCAGCCAAAGTGGAACACATCAAGTATCTCTAGAAATTTGGAATTGGAAAAGGATCCCAGTATTGATCTCTTGTTTCCCAGAGCATGGAAAGGTACATTTGGAAAGTGTTGATAGGTATTTCCTCCCTGTAAACTAAACAAACTCTTGTCTCAAGTGTGTTACTAACTAATCTAAACTTCAGTTTACTGAAATATATAACCAGGGTAACAATCAACCTCATAATGCTTTAAAGTGAATTAACAGGAGGGTATGTATAAATTACTTGGCATACAAAATGATATATTATAAGTAATCAGTACATCTTGGCTACTTTTGTGGCTGTTGATTGATTTGTTCTTTATGAAACGTTAGAGAGAATAGGAGATAGCAAAGCAACAGAGATAGAGAGGTTTTCCTAAGTTTCTTAGAGCAATCTAGACCTTTGGATTCTTTAGGACAACGAATCTTGTCCTATTTTATTTCCTTAAATGCACTCAGGTGAGCTTCTGTTACTGGTCATAGATATGCTCCAAATAATAATTATAAGTAACATTAAAAAGACTATAGTTTAAACCTCCCTGAAACACATGCTGTATTAGGAAGGTAATTTTCAACATCTAAATGAAAACACTGGGTACTCCAAACAAAGAAGCTTCAGCTCTGTGATTCACCCATATCAGGAGTTATTTTATTGTAAAATAATCTGGTAGTCCAGAGGACTGACTCAGAGTGGGTGCATCCCAGAGCACCACACCTAACCTTCCTAAGTCACCAAACAGGCATCTTGGTGCAGTCTACCATTAGTCTGAAGTCTAGACCAGTTGGTGGAAGCTACCCATACTCTTCCTATGCTTTCCTTTCCTATTCTAACTTGCTGAAAGAAACCATAAATTTAACGTAGAACTCAAGCACTTTCTAAACAAATGATGATTAAGCAAAATATGAATAGGCTATTGACATCTTGATTGACAGGATGCATAGGTATCGGAATTGTCGATTATATGATAAGTAACTTAGAAGGAAACTCAAGTGAGTAAGTGGGTAAAAACCAGATAGTGCCTCATTGGGGATTATAAGCATTACAATACATGAAAAAAAAAAAAAAAAACTAAGCACACTTCACATTAAAGAGATTTTTCATGCATTCACCATGGCAAGCATTGAAGTTTACCTTTATTGACACATAAAAAAGTTATTTAGACTGTTGCGACACATTATTTCTTGCTGCCTTTTTTTTCTTAACGACTTTCCTAAGACAATGTTATATAAATTGCTACTAGCAAAAAAACACATTTTTAGCAATAGATAAAAGATTCTTGGCTGCAAGAAGCAGATATTTCAACACCTGCTTTGGGCAGAATACATTGAATTTTATGCCCTCTATTGTGATGCTAGTAATGCTATCCCTATTGTTTCTCCTTGGGGGACTAAAATGCTAATATATTAATTTTTCAGACATCAATATTAGTTTAATGAGTGAGGCATATTTGCAAAACTCACTAACAAGGTCCAAACTGAAAACATCTTTATACAACCACAAAATCAGCAACTCAAAGCTTTAAGGAATTTTTGAACTTTACCATAACATAAATCATCAACTCTCTTTAGAATCAAAGTAAAAAAATATAAGGAGATGGGATTTTTTTTTCCACATTGGTTGTTTTGCAGTAGGCTCAAGGCCTAAGACTTCTACATAAGAAAATAATTCTATTAGAGAAAATAACATTTTCTTTTAGAATTTCATTGTAAAAAGTTATATTTTATTAATTAAAATATTAATAAATAATACTACGTGCTAGCTATTAAGCTAATTTCTGGAACTATAAAGAGAAATAATTCAACATTGCAGATCTCAAAGGCACTCTTCAAAGGAATCAGAGAGTATAGCTCATGTAAGAAGTGTTACGGGTAAGGTGGAAGTGTTCAGGAGGATACGGAGAATGAGGTGATGTGGGGTCAGCGAAGACTTCCCAGGGCAGTCAATGTCCAAACTGGTTGAATAGAAGTTATTCCTATGGTGTTGCAGAGAGTCAAAACTACAAAGGCTCCAGGTTGAGAGAGAACCTGGTGGACTCTGGGAGCTTCAAATACTCCTGCCTGGTTTGAATGTGGACATGTGGAAGAGAAGACAGGTAAAGGCCTGTCATGGAGCACATCCTGTACCATATTAAAGAGATAAGAGTTATTCTAAAAGCTACAGGGAGCTAACAAAGAAAAGCTTTAATGTGGGGAAAGGACATGTCCTGATTCGCGGAGTGACCCACTCCAGCAACGGTATCAAGAATATACTGGTGGGGGGAGTATGTGTGTGTGTGTGGGGGGGCAGTGATAGATGTTACATTACTTGTGGCAACAAATAAGTACCCCAACTCAAAAAAGTATAAAGTGTCAATAGCAGTAGAATTTTTCTCTCTAGTATAATTCAACTTCCCAACCATGCTTAATAAATTTAACATATTGAATAATTTACAGATAATAAAGTGAATATCAAATAGAGTGCTGAAGATTCAGATCAATAATACATGCATTTATAAAGATATATTCTTTTTACTTCAAGGACAGAGTATCACTTTTACCCAAACCTATTACTATGAAAAAGCAAAGCTAGTATATTCGTTGGCCCACAACTAACAAGCAAGTGTGTGATTCGTTCTATAGAGTTGGCCTTCTTTCTTTAATTCTGACCCCAAAACCTGTGAGTAGGGGCTCTTATTCCTCTTATAATGAGGAAGAAGCTGAGATCGAGAGAAGTGTGTGACTTTCCCAGGCTCCACAGCCGATCCTGGAATGAAAACCACATCTGGCCTCAAGGACTATGGTCTTAATCTCTATGAAATATGCCCCTTCTCCTAGTGCATGTATTTGGAATTCTCTGCACACTCCTACAGTGAATTCTATCCTGAGGCTGAAAGCACTAACAGCAAGTGAGGCTGCCATCAACCAAGTAATTTGATTCTGGCTTGTGGAAAGGGTTTAGGTAATAGATGCAGACTTAGAAGCAGGTGCCATGCCTGCACGTTTGTGGCTTAATGACCAAGGAGGGCCGATGAGCAGCCATGGTGGTGATCACTGCTACAAGGGGAGACGATGGGGAGGGGGGCGGACTGCTGTGTGCGCAGGGAGCAGAGGACGGATGCACGAGTACCATCAATATTAATGTTGGTCACAATGTGAGCTCGGTGCCAGGGAGTCTGGTGAAGGAAGCACCCACGAGAGGCTAATAGCCACATCCGATCATCAAAGGGCAGATGTTCAATGTGATTCAGATGAAAAGTGGGAGGAAATGCTGACAAGGGCACAGCTGAGGAGATAGGCAGACACACATGGTGGAAAATTGACAGACACAAGTGTCATCTTGGAGAAGAGCAGAGCGCTGGGTGGGGGGGGACTGAGTCTTCTTAGTCCTCAGAACCCACCATTTTAGCTTTTAGCCCAAGCCAGAGGCAAAGCAAGAGAAAATAGCAGGCATTTATTTAAACATGTTAGCCAGCCCCAATAATTGAACAAAAAGTCAGAGCAAGTGGTCTCTTCCGAAGGCAATCTTACGGTATTATGAGAGATGGAAGTTTCTCTGCGGATACCTTCCCAACAGCAAACATGCTCAGCGTTCATTCCTTGTTTCTTCTGTCTGCTTTCATTTATCTACAGGTCTGCTTTGAGCATCTGTGTTTTGTTGCTAAGGGAGGTTGATGAGGCTCGCAGGAATTTCTCACAGATGCGTGCCCAAGTAGGAATTGTTAATCCGTGAATTGTAGAGCTCTTCCCGCAGTGCTTCAACCGGTTTACCTATTAACACAAAAGATCCCTATTTCAAAGAATGCAAAACAGTATGTAATAGTGTGCCGGAAAGCATAAATGTGTATTTCACTGTGACCTTCTCCATCCCCTCCATGGAGTGAAGAATCTTCCAGCGCAGCTAGCATCGCCACTCAGTCATGTTGCCGTAACGAGTACAAATCACACTCCAGGCAGAGAGTGTCTTTAGACGCCTAATGTGTAGTTGCAGCAGCCACTGAACACCCGAGGCTAGACATTTGGAAGCAAAAGGGAAGTGACCATCTCAGTTATTCACAACGTAACAACCACAACCTAAATTACTACCCATATTCCAGGAAGCTGTGCAGAGACTAAGGATGCAGTGTTAGGAAGGCATAGCTTGTAGTGATGTTTAGCTCCCAAATAACTGCATTTAGTTTGAACAGCTATATATGCAGCACCTTTATTTGAGTTAAATAAGAGAGGAGACATGTGGAGTGGAAAAGTCAGACTTGAACAAATACAGGAGGATGGAGTACAGAAGGCACAAAGGGGCATTCATTAACAGTAACGAAGGGCAGGGGAGGGCACTGGGGTGGCTCTGTCGGTTAGGCATCCGACTCTTGATTTTTGCTCAGGTTATAGGTTCAGGGTCCTGACACTGAGCCCCATGTTGGGGTCCATGCTGAGTATAAAACCTGCTTGAGATTCTCTTTCTCCTTCTGCTTAAGATTCTCTCCCTCATCCCCCCACAACCCTCGCACAAATATGCTCTGCCTCTCTTTCAAAGAAAAAATAGTGATGTAGGTACACTATTGAAACCAGTACAACATTAGATGTTAACTAACTAGAATTTAAGTAAAGAAGTAATTTTTTAAAAGAGAGAGAGAGAAGTGACAGTACAGATATGAGTTTCTCATATGCAGTATGTTTGTGGAATAAACAAGAAAAATACTGAAGCATGAGGAATAAAACTTCAGTAGCTGTGGAGCCTCGGTCAGCCTTGTCAACCTCTGTTGCTTATAATCTCCCAAGAGCCTCTGATTAAATCAGATCAATTGCCTCACATTCAGACGATGGGCCTCCTCACCTAGAATAGTGCCTGGCATGTGCTAAGAAGTCAACAAATGTGTGTGCAGTTAAAGAATGCAAGGAGCCTAAAAACAAGTCTTTCTATTCCATACTTATGTCTTTGTTCCTATTTTCCCCTTTAAACTGTCCTCTTTGGATCTTATATAAGCGATGCCAGATTCCTCTTAAAATCCTCACTTTTTTTAGAATGTCTTGGCAATTTTAGCCCAACATGATATACTTCATGGAATTACAATGTTTATGCTTGGATCTATTAATGTAATGAATTATAGACTATATTATGACATATTTTGTGTAGTTATTTTGTGGTGTATATGTTTAGTTTTGTGCATGTATACAGGTGTGTATTTCTACATGATGCCATGGTAAGTTTCTGAAGAGTCAGGAGCTCACTGGTAGACATTTTTACATGTCTTTAGTGCCCATCATCATACTATATCATGATATATAATTCAGTGATTATTGAAGGGATTATTCAACAGTCATCAAAGGAAGAGGGATAAGGTTGAATGAAGCCAGATCCTACACTTCTTTTCACCTACTACTTCAGGAAATGAGAAAAAGTGACCATTTGTAATTTTCCTTCAGGTTAGATTAGAACAGGAAAGGTTGATAGTAACTACAGCTTTGCTCTGCAAAGCATTTGCAATGGCATTTCTCTGTAGTAAGAGAGAACCTTTCCCACAATCAGTACTAGCAGCAATTAGGTAAGTTAAACAATGACAGGAGCACAATATTGGAGCTTGTGCTTTTGTTTATTATTTGATACATCTATTTCATCAGCCAAAATACATACATTAAATCTATACCCACCAAAGTGAGCCTAAAAAATTATTCCATATAAATCAGCAAAGACATAGAAAAAAGGGAAAAAGGAACAGCAGAGAATGTCTTCATAACATCTTGAAAATCAGAAATCAACGAATTCAGTAGGACAGTGAGACCTTTTTAACAGGGATAATTAAAAGAAACAAGCCGAATCACCTCATGGGGCATAAGAGACTCAGGTTGGACAACTCACTGAAGAACTCAGATAATCTTAGATTGGGCACCTTAGCTTAAACCCCATGGAACAGTTTTACTTCTGGTCTTCTCACAGACCCAGTGCCAGTTTACACCTCTCTATTCTCCAATACCATAGGACATCAGAGCTTTCCTTCCAGAGAAATTTGGTCTGCACCTGGGGATACCAGGCTGGTGGAGGGAGGCCCCGGGGTCATCAGAGTGGTATCACAACATACAGAAGAGTATCAGCCATGATGTCTATTAACCAAGTCAGATGGCCTCCTCAGCACACATTGTTAGGCCACCAAATGGCTGGCTCATTGCCTCTTTACATTGCAGGAAATTCATCAGACCCCAAACCCAGCCCACAGCAATCTGAGCTCACAAAAGGTTTTAAATGCTTTGCTTTGAAATATGAATAAAGAGTGACAATCACTAGACATTTGGGGAGAGAAGCAATATTAAAGAAACTGATGAAACCAATAAAAGAATGCCAAAAAGAGAACCTAGTTAAAAATAAGAAAGGGGTTAAGATGTTTATAAGGTAGAAGTCAAGAATAGGAATGTAACCTTACCTCTTTATCAAGAGTAAAGATGCTTGTCCTTCCTTTTTTTTCTTTTTTTAACTCATCTTTAAACTTTGCTTTTCTTTGTCATTTGGTTTTCTCAGATAACACTGTCATTTCCCAACCAAAATTACAGTAACTTCAAGGACCTACCTTTTAAGCAGTATCAGGTTTTCTTTTGATGTACTTAGAGTAAGTCCTTTTATCTGAGCATTTCAGAGCCTTGATGGAACAGATCACCTTTGCCCAATTCCACTGTCACCTTCATTCGGACATTATTTTACTCATCCTCACCAAACTTATAAAACGCCATTTTACCAATAGGTTAGCACTTCAATTTCCAAATGCAAGGTTTACTTAGGTACTAATCCAGTGCTGACCTTTGAACTTTAAGCATAATAAGAAGTACGTTCTAATTCTGTAGGAAGGAGCCATTTAAAATATCTTCAGCAAATATTATCAAATATGGACTTTTCTCCCTGCCCAAAGCTTCTTTCACCTTCCCTACCTCCGTACTTTTTACAATGTAATACATACTTAGCTTGAAAAGCACATATAAAATAAATACCTTTTGGCTTTAAAAAGAAATTAAAAGCAGCAGAGCATGGTATCATAGTCTTAAGGCTCTGTCTAGGCTTAAAAATATGTGCTGTGAAGCAGATCATTTTTACCTCTAAAATGTGAACCAAGTTCACAGTACTGGATCTTCTCAGGTTTTATACATTTTCTTACATCAAAGTATCATCTGTAAGTTAGCACAAAATATGAAATTATTCAAGATGAGACACTGATATTTGGTACAGTGGCAGAGTGAAGTGGCTGTTCAAACCCTCCCTCAAATAATAAGAACTGGATTAATTTTGAAAACTGAGTATGTAAAGGAACTGGAATGTATCCAAAAGATGACAGAAGCCAGAAGAGAGTTTACTCTTGAAGAGTTACAAGTAGAAGGAAAACTATGAAGGTCAGAATATTAAAACAATATATTCAAATCATGACATGAGAAAAACAACTATGAACTGAGAATTCTGTAACTGGTAAATTTCAGATTAACAAAAACAGAGAGTCTGAGGCTAGCAGATAGGCCCTACAGGAAATGCTAACAGTGGAGTGTGACACCAGACGGTACCTTAAATCTGAGAAAGCAATGATGAGCACTGCTAATGGCAAATATGTGGATAACATAAAATTTTGTTAACCAAATGTTTGCTGTGGCTTTTAGTAATTTCTTTTAAAGAGCATCATCTGGTGAAAGCAAAATGTAAAATACTATTGGGAATTACTAACATGTATGTAGCAATAGTGACACAAAGTACAAGGTTGGGTAGTAGAGAGAAATATCTGCCCCCAAGTTTCTACATAGACATGAAAATGATTAATCCTACATAGATGGGAATGAGTTAAAAATACATACTTTAATTCCTAGGCTTTTAATATATATATATATATTTAATTGCAATCCTCAAAAATGCTGCAGAGAAATAGTTCTAGAATGCAAAAATAGGGAATAAATGGAATATGAAAGAAATACCTGATTAACAGAAAATAAAGCAGGGAAGAAGGAACAGAGAAATAAGAGAGAGACAAAGAGAGAGAGAGAGAGAGAGAGAGAAAATGAAGAGCAAAATGGCAGATCAGATAACTTTTCTATTAAACCTAAACAAACACCTGTTAGGAGTTTGTTAAATTAATATTTCTCAAGCAGAGCCCCAGGTGCTAGATGGTGAGCCACAGTTCAACAACAGACCCCAAGAGAGACTGAAGGAGACAAGTTGATGCCGATGTGTCCTGGGGAAAGTACCCGGTATGCCTCCAGAGCCTGTATGCAGGGGTGAGGGCAGAAGGCAGACAGAGAGGCAGGACCTGGTGGCATATGGCCTTGTTAGAGTCTTGGGGTTCCCATGCTAGGGCTGGACTGGTCAATTCAGTCCAGAGGAGCAGAGTTTTGGGCATTCCCACAGGGTCTTTTCCAAGGGGCAGAGTAGTCATACCGTCCCTGGGAGGTGGGGGAGATTGGTGATTGCAGGAGCTGTGGGAGAAATCACATCAAGAACCTACAAACCTGTAACCCTGTGGCTGCTGTCTAGAGGATGCCCTGGCTTCAGGGGTGGTGTCAGTTTAAGGACCCGAAAACCCACTGGACAAACAAAATGGACCAGAGCCAGCAATACCATGGAGTAGCTGAGCTAAACTCTTGACAACACCCAATCAGAGCACAGTGATTTTTCAAGACTATTTACAAAGAATCAAGAGCTGATTCTGTGCTCTATAAAAAGAGACACAACTTCAATATAAAATCCAAAAAAAAAGTAAAGTAATAGCATGAGAAAATTTATACCATAGAGGTAGTAAGCCCAAGAATGTTGGAGGGGTGGTATTTATATCAAGAGAAAATAGATTGCAAGACAAGAAGAGTCACTAAAAACAAACAGGAACACATAGTAGGACAGAGGTGTCAATAAGTCAGGAAAATATGCTTTAAAATCTGCAGTGTGTGTCGAGGTGTGTGTCTGACACACCCCTTGAATTCTACACTTTAAGTGGCAACAGTATATTACACGTCACTTAGACCTCATTACAGTTTGATTCAGAAATACAAAGAAAAAAAAGATTTAATCATTCACTATGAGAAGACTGATCAGTTTGTTCTAGAGTCAAGTCGCTCCTGGTGAACAGGTGGTGTTCTCGCAGAAGGTGTTTAAGGCGAAGAGAGGAATGAGCCATCACGTGTGGAGAGCCAGCCAGCAGATCAGGACTTTACCAAGGCTCCTCGATTCCCACAATCCTGCTATGACATCAGTGCTCTTCCCCTCTGAGAGATGAGGAAACTATTTAATAAAAATTATTATAAGATCTCACACACTAGTACATGTTTGGGTCACTCAGATGGGAAAAATAACACTCTTCGTTACATCTTATCCATGTGCTGCCCAGTGCTCACCTGAACCATTTCTGGAAATATTAATGAAAAAGGCTTTGAGGGATGCCTGGGTAGCTCAGTGGTTGAGCATCTTCCTTTGGCTCAGGGCTTGATCCCGGGGGTCCTGGGATCAAGTCCTACCTCAGGATCCCCTCGGGGGGCCTGCTTCTCCCTTTGCCTATGTCTCTTGTCTCTGCCTCTCTCTGTGTCTCTCATGAATAAGTAAATGAAATCTTAAAAAGTAAAAGAAAAAGACTTTGAAAACCTTGTTCAGTTTTATTAGTTAAAGGCCCAGTGCAACACCGATGGGTAATACATGACTTTAGAAAGCAAAGAACAAACACTGCCCTTTATTTATTTATTTATTTTAACTCAGTGTGAAAATCTGTTGTCAATAGTAGTGTTGTGCTGGTAAATCCTTAACAACCAGTTTGGTAGAAGGGGAAGATGAAAAACCTGAGTTTGTACCTGTCGGTAGCTTCCATGGTGGGCAGACCCCCAGCACGGCCAATTGCAAGGTCTTCTACCAACACCGAATTAGGAAGAAATGTGCACAATCCTTCTGTCCAGTTGGTGTGAGCCAGCTCCACAATGCCCCTCTTTTTAACCTGTTTAACAATGGATTGAGATTTGTGAAGTTAATTCTCTTTCACAGCTTTTTTTTTTTTTTTTTTTTTGGTTAATAGCCAATTTCTTTGTCAGATGTTGAAGTAAGTTTAGTTTGCTGGCATCATTAACAGACTTGTAACTCATTAGCAGGTTTGTGTTACTTTCCAAGAGGGGAATTTTCTGATAACAGGTTGAGTTCAGTACACCAACAGTAGAGGTCACTTCGGTCTTCAAAACACATGTCTTTACATAATTATACGTTTATAAAAAGAACATTCCTTTTGGAAGATGTCCTTGACCCACTTTCCTTCACAGTTCTTTTCTGTCCTTCAGGAAATCCTGATGGCCGAAACGTCAGCACACCGCCCACCGAGTCTCACCACGGTCACTTCTACCTTCACCTCGGACACAGGCCACCTCCTGGGGTATTGCATCAACCTCCCACCTGCCCCCATTCTTGCACTTTTGCCCTCTTGTCCTCTCTTTGGGGGAACTGACCTGCTGCTTCCTGATGTCTGAACCTGATCTTAATACCACTCAGCTCAGCTCCCTCTGGGGACTCTGCATTGCAGTCGGTTGAAGGCAGGCCTAGCGGTGACCTGCAACAAGACACTGTACGGCAGGCACACCGTCTGTCCTCCACTTTCATCTCCTAACATTTGCTCCTGAGGTCACCTCCCCAGCCTCTCTTCCCGCTAGGGCCTTAACACTCTGCCTGAGGCAGTTTCCTCTTCCACAGCCCTTTCCTTGCACGTTTTCACATGGTGCACATCTTCATTTTCTTCGTGTCTCCATTCAAGTCACCTGCTCAGTCACATCTTCCATTGATTTTCTTTAAAACTAAAGACTGCCGGGGCACCTGGGTGGCTCATTTGGTTAAAAGTCTGACTCTTGATTTGGCTCAGGTTGTGATCTCAGGGTCTTGGGATCAAGCCCCATGTCTGGCTCCTTGCTGAGCCAGGAGTCTGCTTGAGATTCTCTCCTTCTCCCTGTGCCCTTGAGCTTGATTGCTCAAGCTCTCAATCTCCCTCTCTCTCTCTCAAATAAATAAATCTTAAAAAAAAAAAAAAAAACCTGTATACTACCTCTCTGTTCCTATCCTACTCCTGCCCTTGCCCTCCTCATGCTCTTTCCCTGTTAAATTTTTCTCCACAACACTTAGGACCTTCCATTAACCTTAAGACAAACTCATTTATTTTATTAACTCACCACAGTGTTAGCTCAGTGAGGACAAGAATTTTGGTCTATGTATAATACCTAGAACAATATCCTATCAATCACAGGTGCTCAATACTATTTCTTAAAGCAACGAGTGAGCTGAAATGCTAGTGTTAAGTTCATCATGCAGTTACAGACATATCTGATCTATAGTCCTTTTTTTCTTTCATATTAGAAGATTGCTTTGGGGCTTAAGAAAAATTTTCCTGAAAAGAAATGTTTAATTAAAACAGTTCGGCTAGGAAGAAAAAGATTTGCCTAAACTTCCATTGCTGGAAATGAAGAGGGAAAATAATTATAAAAGCCTGAATTATTACATGTGACAAATAATTATGAAGACCCCTCTGTATGCTTAGATATTATGTTTAAAGAGGTATTTCATATGTTCTATATGAACTGTTTATTGAGGTCATCAGATCTTCTAGTGTAAATACCATTTCAATGACAAATATTTCTTTAAAACCCACAGGGCTGTAGGTTTGACACTTAGGATATGACAAGATATAAAAATCCTTTATTTGTAACATCATTAAGGCAAGGAAGTGATCAGTTGAGAATGAATATATTTCCCCTTCCTGGTGAGGATTATTTTCCCTTTGTTGCCTATAGACAGCTGTATAAAACAAACTTCAAGGAGGACTGATCAATACCGGAGAGTTGCACAACTCCAGCTATCTTCATTCACATGGTATTCCATGAAAAATGTCCTTCCTTGGAGAATAGCCTCATAAACAGTGTGAATGGGGTGCTTGGGGCACCTCCTCCTTAGTGAAGTCTTGATGGAAATGGGTTCCTTTAGGAGTGAGAAGCAGCTGTTTGTGGGTAGAGCTGAGTGAGGGGTCTTGCAGTAGTGCATCAGTCAGGGTTCATCCAGAGAGCCAGCAGGAGATACACAGAAAGAGATATACTGCAAGGTATTGGCCATATGATTGTGGGGTCTGGGTAGGAAGTCTGGAAATGTCAAGGTAGGCTACATGGAAGGTAAAGTTGAAGCTGCAGTGCACAAGTGGAATCTCTTCTTCTCCTGAGAAGTCTCATTTCTGCTCTTAAAGCCTTTCAACTGATTATGCCCACCCAGACTATCTAGAATAATGATCTTTAAAAAAAAAAAGATTTTATTTATTTATTCATGAGAGACACAGAAAGAGGCAGAGACACAGGCAGAGAGAGAAACAGGCATCTTACAGGGAGCCTGATGTGGGATTCGATCCGAGGACCCTGGGATACTACCTGAGCCAAAGGCAGATGCTCAACTACTAAGCTACCCAGGTGCCCCTAGAATAATCATCTTTACCTAAACTCAACTGATTGTGAATATTAGTCACAGCTAGAAAATACTTTTGCAGCAACACCTACATTAATGTTTGGTTGATTTACTGGTGATTGTGGCCTAACCAGGTGGACAGGTGAAACTATCACAAATATAGACGAGTCTTTCTGATTGCCTTTTTCTCTTTGTCTCCTACTTCCTGCCTCTGTTTTTCTTTCTGATGCTCTAGTGTACAATACTGAATTTTTGGAATTACATATTTATTCTACTGGGAACTTTACTGTCAGCTTCTGAATAAGTTGTTAACTTCTTACAAGTTCTTACTATTACAGTTATCTGGGATCCTTAAATAAATTCCATGAAGTCATGGCAATTGTACTTATCAATATCGGGCTTCAATTCCTCATCTCTCATTTCCTAATCCAGTGGTTGTTACCCATGGGTGTACTGCAGAATCGTTCATAAAACTGCAAAAAATAATGGTGTTTCAGGCCCTCCCCTCAGACTGCTAAAACTGAAACTTCAGAATTGATGCCTGGGAATACATAATTTTTAGTAAATTTACCCCTGGAAAATTTATATGTACAGTCAGTTCTGAGAAGTGTTTTATATTTTTGATGTTGTTCATATGTGATCTATCCTGAATACACCAAAATAAGTAGCTTAACATTCCCTTCCACCTGCTTTTCCTTTCCCCCTCTCCTCCATCCGCCCCCCCTTCCATTTTTGGTAAGGATAAGAATTGTGTACTTCTTAGAGCAATCTTTTGCTTGGAATTAAACCTGAAAAATAGATGGACAACCTTTTTTTTTTTTTTTTTTTTTTTTTTTAGAAAAGTCAACAGGAAGCTGTGAGACATCAGTGAGTACATAGCCCAGGGAGGTTGTCTATCTATTTAATCCCCAACATTAGGTATGCTACAATAAAATTACAGTTCTTCTAGTACTTTATTTCCCAAGAATAATATTCAAAGGAAGAAGGTTTCAACTTTAGTAAGTAATGGGGACCTCTTATCCTCATTGATCTAAACCATATTGGGGATACATCTGTTCTTTTTAAATTGTTATTTAGTCACTATTCTCTAGAGAAACAGAACCAATAGAATATAGATATAGTTATATAGGGAGATGATATAGATATAGATATATAGATATAGATATAAAGATATATGTTATAAGATTTGGTTCAGGGATTTTGGGAAGCTATGAAGTCCCACAATCTGCTATCTGCATTCTGGAGAACCAGGAAAGCCAGTGGTATGGTTCCTGTTGGGATCTGAAGACTGGAGACCCAAGGGAGATGGTGGTGTAACTCACAGTTCAAGGTCAAAGTCCTGAGAACAAGGGAGCTGCTTGTCCCAGAGTCTGAAAGTATGAATACAGGGGCTCTCCAAGAGTAGGAAAAGATGGACATCTCAGCTCAAGAAGAGAAAGAGGAAATTCATCTTTCCATTGCTTTTTTGTTGCATTTAGGCCCTTATTGGATTAAATCATGCCCACCCACAATGGTTGGGGTGAATGTCTTTACTCAGTCCAGTGAATGAAATGCCAGTATCTTCCAGAAACACCCTCACAGACATACCCCAAAGTAATATTTTGCCGTCTATCTGGGCATCCTTTAGGCCAGCGAAGTTGACACAAAATTAACCATCATAATTGTCAATGCCTATCCTGTGTTTCCAGCAATGTCTAATTGGTCTATAGCAGGGGCAAGGTTTGACCTTTTCATAAAAACAACTGCAGATCAGAGCAGGAAAGGTCAGTGTGGCACAGTAGCATCATGATATGCATTAGCAAAACAACTGGGTCACTTCAGGGGGTTTTCTTTTATCTTGATTTTGGAGATTTGTGTTTACTTCATTTATGCTAGTGGTTTAAATGTATAAGGTTTTGCCTTACATTTTCTGAATTCTTTTAAAAAGAAATAAATGCCATGCAACACTATTTTCAAGTAGTGTTTGTTACAAGGCCAGTGATATTCATAAATAAAGCAAATTCAGAAACAGAAGCAAGAAACTTTCTGCTGGGGAAATGCAGTGTAGTTAATGACTAGTTATTAATTAACAGTCCCAGGGACCCACCAGGTTGCAATAGCCAAGGATTAGCCATTCTAGGAATAACTAGTTTCAAGCATTAATTGCTATTATAATTTATTTCCTCTGGTTCAAAAGGGACCATTGATTACCACAGTAACAGAAGATAATAGCTACTTAGTCAATTGGGTAAAGTCTTTAATAATTTCAGACTTAAACTTTGCATGCTATTTTGTTAAAGATTTAGTCACTCGTTTTCCAAAAATAGACATCAGTGACTGAAAGAGATACTACCTCTGTATTTGTTGAGAAACTATTTCATTTACTGCTAAAAAGGACTACAAAATGCAAATTCTTGTCCATATGTAAAGGATGATGCAGATGATGATGGTGACTCAGGATAACAGAAAAGGCTTTTTGCAGGGAAGCAGGGAAAACTTGCAAATGGAACCAGTCATTTTGGTGTTTCCTCACAAATTAACATACAAATTGATTCTGGTGATGACTAATATAATATTAGCTTTTTAATCATTTAAATATTTAGGATAAAAAACCAGCAACTAATGTTGACCAATTTCATTATGCAGTAGAAATACAGAAGTGTATTTTGAGTGGTGTAAAGTGTAAGCTTTGCCAATGGGAGGTTGAGAAGGAATTAAAAAAAAAAAGAGAGAAATGAAAGTAACAGGATGTATTTGTTTCATTCCTCAAAAAGACCAGTCCTGAGTTTGCTCAAATTTGCTTTTTTAACATGTCCTTATTGTATTATTGGTAATGTCAAGTCATTTGTTTTTATATTATTATCACTGATTCAAGAAGACTCCATGATGAGGGACTTTTTAATTTACTTGAAACTTCTTTATTGTGTGCATGCATGCATGTGTGTGATGAGGAGAAAAGTTGAGAGGGAGACAGAAAGAGAGACAGAGGCAGTGGCAGACAGAGAAAGAGACTGCATTAAGGGGCAGATGAATACGAAGGTGTAGACAACCTTGGATAAGAAATAAATGTCTAACAATATGTGAGGCAAGAGTTCAAAGAAGAGTTCTGTCCAGGAAACTCAGAAGGAAATAGTTCTCGAGAGTCATTCTTTTTAAATATTATCTGCATTGCCAAGTATGAATTTGAAAATGATGGGCCAAGGGATATGAATAGCAAGCTTAATTTACAAAGTTAAATTGTTTCAATGGACTGTTTAAATATAGTTGAGGATGTCCACCAGCAAGAATACATTGCCATATGCAGTGCAGTTTAAAAATTAGAAACCTTTCTACAGATGTCTGAGTGAAAATATACAAAATGCACGTTTCTCTCTGACATCTTTGCATAGATTCTAACAACTCTTCTTCTCTAAAGTCCTAATGAGATATTCCTTGTAGTAAAGCTAATGCCAAGCATTTTTTTTTATATAAGTGAAGTTGTGCTGTCTTTAAATTTAGTTATCACTTTTTGTTCTTTCTTTGTCAAATAAAATGAATCTAATTTCAATCCAGCAATCATTTTAGAGTTAAACAAAGCTGGCCATCCCGGAGCAATAAGGCGATTCTTAATGGCTAGAGATAAAATCTAGGCATTTTTCAAGTTATGATGTTTCCCTATCATCCTTAGTGAGCCCCACGAATTTTCTTTATCTGTCCTTTAATCAGTTGGATATTCTAGAATTATGTCCTTGCAAAATGATCTCAGAGCATAGATTAAATAATGTAGCAATAAAAAAATAGACTGCAAATATAGAAATCATTGACATTTTAAAAGGAGTTCAAAATTAGCTTTTCGTTTAAATAGAAATTCTATTTTATACAAATTAATTATTCCAATGAAATTTCAATAGAAGGCATCTACCTTTTCAGATTGATGGTTGAGACAGGTGAGGCTCTTGGCAAAATATGATAGGCAAAAAGATTTGGATTTACACAATGTTTTCTTGTTTTACATCAGGTGCTAAAATAATAATTGCAAGTGCTACCTAGAGCATGCACTATGCCTTGCAGCAGTTTTTCTAATAAGATAAAAATCTGAAGGATGATTCATTACACTTGAAAGAAGATGAGATATGACAAAATACCAGTGATGACTGGACATTATAGGGGAAAGCTATGATCTTTGTGGTGATCCTAGATTCAATATGAATCGCAGTGACATGTTTTAATATCTTACATTACACAGTACATGAAAAATGAGTATTGATACTAAGAAGAAGAAGTAAAACTGCAAACCAGTCCTCCCATTAAAATAGAGATTAATACAAACAAGTGAAGAATATTCAGATGCTTGGAACTTTTAATTTTCACGGGATATTAATTTTCATAACACAATTCAGGGACCTTTTAAAAAGTAAATTAGATTTTATTCAACCCAGGCTTTTGCATTTAAATACAGTTCTATCCTTATATAAAAGGTGTCAAGATGGTTATTCCTCTTGGAAGTATTTGCATTATATTCTAAAGAAATAAAGGTTTAGGAATAGATCTCAGATGATAATCTTTCATTTGAATATATAGACTTTGAGTTAGACTCTGTGTGAGTCAATAAATTAGGAAATAGACATGGGATATTACTTCAAGGAGTATTATCTTTGGAAGATAAAATAGAAATAAATGTTTAGCTGTGACACAAGATTGTATATAATATATACTGTAAAGAGGGCTATAAGACTTTGTAGGACAAAAATATCTTTGGTTTGGGTATCAGGGAAAACGTTAAAGTTGATCCAAGTCAAAAAAAAAAAAAAAAAAAAAAAAAAAAGTTGATCCAAGTCAATGAACCTGAAGCTTGTATGATTTCGTAAGTCCTTTTAAATATAAAAGAATACAAAGTTATAAATACAAAATTCCTTTTCTCTCAGAGTCTTAAAAGTTTCTGCATGTGAAGGATCCTGAAGAGTAATTCTCATAACTAGACTTCTACTCCCCAGAAAACAGTGCCCAGGATTCTATTTTAAATCATTTTTATTCATGAGCTCCATTGAAGAGAAGGATAGGGGAAGTCTTGGGAAGAAGTTCTCCAATGTTTTCTTCCTTATTTGAATAAATATTGATTCTTCAAATTGATAAAGACTAGATTTGGATCCCAGTGGACTTTAAATGACAAACCTAGGGTTTTGAACTTTATTAACTAGGTATTTGGAAATAACAAAAGGTATTTTATAGAAAGAACTGCCTCTAGAGAGATACAGATGACTTAGAGATACATTATCTTTGGCTATTATTGTGATCACATGCCAATTAAGTGAGGACAAGCCTTGACTATTATGCTGACATAGGAATGGAAAAGAGGTTAGAGATCCAATATTAGATGGAAAAGCCTGACTGAATTGAACAAATCATTAGGTTGGAAGCCATATATTTCTATATTTCTATATCTCTGTATGTTTATATCTATCTGCTTACCTACCTGCCTGCCTACCTACCTATTAAATAAGCCTGGGCACCCAGAGAAACTGGGAAAGAGAAGGCTTGCTCAACATGTTGACCTAGAGGCATTAATGTTGTTATATCTTGGTGAAGACAGCTGTTGAAAGTTTGGGATTTGGGAAATGCAGTATCGGAGGAAAATGAACTGAAGGTCTTTCTTTACCATTTTCACATAGGTCACTATGTGAATGGAACCATTGTGATTATGGTTGCAACTCTAATGGTACCATCAGACAGAAAATACAGCAATGTTGGTGATATTCCAGTGTTGTTCTTTGGATAAGGTTGTAATCATGATCCTTCTCATTCCTTCCTTGTAAAGTCAATTAACTGTGGGTCCTTAGTGGGGTCATTCTTTTTCACTTCAGGAGTCTTGACTAATATGGATTAGAGTTACTATAGTGTTAACATGGCACCATGGGTACATTGTAGCTAGTCAGAACAAGGTGTTTCTAAATTTTAGTGGGTGCATTATTCTGGAACTCTACTAATTATTTACTCATTCAACAAGAACATTTAGCACCTATTCCATCCAATAACTATCTAGACACTGGAGTAGAGGGATTAATAAAATTTTATTCACCTTGAGAAACATGAATCTTGGGATCCCTGGGTGGCTCAGCTGTTTGGCACCTGCCTTTGGCCCAGGGCGTGATCCTGGGGTCCCGTGATCGAGTCCCACATCGAGCTCCCTACATGGAGCCTGCTTCTCCCTCTGCCTGTGTCTCTGCCCCTCTCTCTCTGTGTCTCTCATAAATAAATAAATAAAATCTTAAAAAAAAGGAGAATCTTAAATGGACTCAAAAAGAAGCCAGGGCTGATCATAATAAATGTCATAAATGTGAAAGCAATGAGTTAATAATAATACATACTTACATAAGTAAATAGACTTATGTAAATAGTGTAAATGTAAAGAGTGCTATAAAAGTGAAAAGTGAGGTTGCATACTGGTTATAGTTTGTTAAAAAATGTAACAAAGAGAAAACAAAACTTTCTGACACTGCCGCCCTCCAGGCACCACCCCATTTCTCTGTTACCCTTCACAGCAAAACTCTTCCAAACTATTGTTAATATTTTAAGTCTCCCTTGTAAATTACTTTAATTTGGATTTTTTCTCACTGAACTTGAACTTCACTGAAAGAGCTGAAATGAAGGAAAGTTTATCTTGCCATATGCAGGGATTGACTTTCTTTCCCATATTATTTCTCAGAGAATTCGAAAGAAGGAAGCATCATCCTCTTTGAAATACTTGATTCTCTAGATTTATTGATACCACATTCTTATTATTTCTCCTTCTTTGTAGACTAATCTTTGTTATTCCTTTTTGCTGACTTCTTGACTTCTGCCCTAAACTGTACAGGAGAGCACTCCATATCCTAGGTCTTTTCTTATATCTAACTACAAGCTTTTCTTGGCTGATCTAAGCAAGTCAAATGGTTTTAAATCTCCTCTCCCTACAAAATAGTCTTTTGTATTCATCTCTGTCCCAAAATTTCTCTGGATCTCTAGACTGACACATTTATCCAACTGCCTATTCAACTTCAGGCTTTAATGACCAACAGGCACGCCAAAATTAATATATATAAAACAAAACTCCTGTTTTTCTTTCTTTAACATTATCTTCACTCATCTCTAAAATCTTTCCCATCTTAGTAAATGACACCACTTATCCATCTATTTGAATCAGGGCACTAGAAAGGATAGATTATTATTTTTTTCTTCTTTTTTTCCCTTATATCTCACATGCAACCTATCAGAAAACTGTGCCATTTCTATCTTTAACATAAATTCCATAGCAGAGATCTGCTCATCAATTTCAGAGAGAAGACCCCGGACCACACCACCGTATCTTGACTACATCGTTTCACAACCTCCCAAGTTATAGATTTTTTTAACTCTCCTCCCATTCACCACGCATATTCTATTCATTCTTCAAATAATATGCAAGTAAGATTTCTAATGACTTCCAATTTTACTTTGAACAAAACCCAAAACCCTTGCAATGACTTACAAAGCCTATGTAATCTGGCCCTTCCCCATCTCTCTGACCTGATTCCATACAATCTATTCACCTCTTCTGGGTCCCTGACACTGTGACCCCCCCTTTTTATTTCCATACCTTGAACATGACTGATGTGTTACCACATAAGAGTTTTTGAATTTGCTGGTCCTTCTTTCACCTCCAAAAAGCCACTTCCCTTGGATCTTGGTAAGAATACATTATTTTCATCTATTAAATCTCTGTTCCTTTAGGAGAAATTTCTCTAACCACACTGAAGTAGTTCTCTACACACATAGCACTAGCCATTTACTATTTCATTATTGTGCTTTATTTCTTTGTAGTTGGTATTAGAATTAAAATTTATTTGTGCATATTTTAACTTTCCCACTAGAATATAAATCTATGAAGGCAAACACTTCGACTTTTTTATTGTGATATCTGCTGCACGTAGGAGAGTGCTAATACATACTGGATTTTCAGTAATCACTTGTTGAATAAAAGATTGGATAAATATGATGAATCCGCTTATTCAAAGTGCCAGAAGATGTAAAAAGTGCCCTACCGAATCATGTCTGTTGTCAATCTACTTTAGTCTTCAGTGGTGTTCATTGATGTGGGAGGCTTGCCTGCCTTTTAATCAATCATCATCCTTATTGCCTGACATATATAGTTTCACATTTTAATTTATTTTTATTTCTCTAAAACATCATACTATGACATTATAATACACCATTGAGAAATTTCTAACTTATTATTTTTTTATTTTTCTTTTTTTACTTAGAGAATGAACAGTTCATTAACAGAAATGAGAAAGAAGGCAGTTTTCCACATGTGACCCAATATGGTTTTAGAGATTCAAAATACAATATTTTGTATTTTACATCCTAGCCTCTTCCCAATTTGCACCAGCTTTGTCAGGGATGATCTCATGCAAAATGTATTTTGTTACATATTTTGAGCTGAACATTTCAAAAATCTTCAACGCATTCCAAAATTAGTATTTATTCAGCAGGATAAAAAGGAAATACTTGCCATAGGTCTCTCCCTTCTCAAACTGTTTGGATTTGGGTTAGGAAAGCTAGCATCAATCATTGCAGTAAAACCTTCAGAATAGATTTCCTTTTCTTATTGCCTCTCTGGTCATTACTAAATAACTGAACGTGTGGCAGGTAACACAGGGGAGCGGGTAGACAAACCCAGTTTCATTTTGCTTCTCTACAGCTTTTACGTGTTATAAATGGTCCACAATTTTACTTTTCTTTCCTTTTATCTTTGGCTTAACAGACCACTCACCCTCAGAAGAATTGTCCTGAAGAAGCCAAAGTGATATTTTTTTTAAAAGAAAATGTATGGATTGCCTGCAACGGACAATTTATTTTATCTATTCCTGTTTTCTTCTCATTGTTATTTTTTAAATTAAATTTTACAGTTTAATTCTAGTGAACATCTAATGTTATATTAGTTTTAGGTGTATAATATAGTGATTCAACAATTCTATACATTACTCAGTGCTCATCCTGGTAAGTGTACTCTTCTCGTTGTTCTTTATATGTATATATTGTAGATAGCTTGGTGTGGCTAAATTTTAATGGGAAAAATATGTGGAATTTCCATCCAAAAAATACAAAGGCAAAATACAGTTTAGGATAGAAATCATAGTTCAAAGAATTATAGCACTCATGATTAAATAAACATATTTTCTAAATAAAAATACAAAGAATCGTGTTGATACATATATTTCAATTAAGGTTTTAATTAAACATAAGCATTTTGTCTTACCATAATGCTATAAAATTATATACTTGTTTGAAATAATCACGGCAGCAAAAAATATCAAACCATGTTTCGCTAATTCTTTTAAAGTAGCAGTGTAGATAAGCAGTATTCCTATTTTCAATAAACTTCTCTGTCTATCATTTTTAATAAAAGTAGAAAAGGTAATCATCTTGGGGAATAGAAGGTTTTATAATATGCCTATATCCCCACACCAGCTTACCAGTTTCCATGTTTACAATCATTTATTTAAAGTCTCTATATATTTCAGGCTTGTTAAACAACAAAATTCAACTCAGCAAATTTAAAGATCAAATTGGCTTTCTTTATTCAAGGATCTATACATCAGGCAGCATCCCATCTAGCAAAAGAAAGGAACTCCAAACACTACAGAAAAGGAAAAAAAAAAAAAATAAAGGTAGAGAAGTGTTAGGACAAGGAAGTCAATAACATTTTGTTATTGAATTGTTTTGGGAAAAATCACCTTCCTTTAGGAGGCAAAGGGGGTTTTCAGGCAGATGACATCACTAGTGCTGACCAGAAAATTCCAGACTTACCAGATAAGATCGCATCCTGGAGAAGGTTGAAACTACAGTTAGGTAAGGCATGAAGCCTTGGTTTGCTGATGTGGGGTTTAGCACAAGGGACTCTATTTTTGGCCTCTGGTCTCCTTTTTAGGAGACAAAATATTAACCAAAAGACATAAATGCAAAACACTACTGGATCTTCATTGTTTGTATTTTGATTTATATATGGCATTTAAAAACGTTCATCAACTATTTCCTTACTATATATATATATATATATATATATATATATATATATATAATTAATGGACAGATATAATTTTATTTCATCATTCAATTTTCTAAAACCAAGGTCTACTACCTGCTGCCTTGGTATTCTCATCCTAGTCTTGAATGACTCTGCTCAGGCTTATGAAAACCTGGCATATTTTAGGCAAAATTTTGCAACTGCTAAATAATGATATCATTGTACTGAAAAATATTTATTTTCTTAATAAATTAAAAATAAATCGAATAAACAAAACTATATAATGGTGCTGTGAGGAAGAGGTAGGAAATGCTCTGGCTGAAAAACAAAATACGGAGAATACTTTCATTCTAGTCTTTAAAAAAATAATAAAAAAATAAAAGGTACTTTATGTCATATGGGGGAAAAAAACCCATCACTTAACAATAAATTGCTGTAAGAATGCTTCTTTTATTTTTCTATCCAATATGAAAATCATACTAGAAACAGATTTATAGAAAGTCACAATTTTGCCTTAAGGGATAAAGAAAGGACAAAATACCAAAGAGTCATTAAGAAAGGTTACATTTTCTTTGATCCTTTGTTAAAGTCTGTTTTAATAGGATGGAAGATAGAAAACCAGACTTTCTGCGAGAATATTCATGAAGATGGTAAAAATACCTGCTGGTCACACAGAACAAAAATAGAACAAACTATCTGGCAAGATTTAGTACACTGCACTCTAGCCTAAAAATCAAGCCTAGACAATCATTCTAGGCTTGTGTGTGTGTGCATGCATGTGTGAGCCTTTTCATATGTATGCATTCAACTATGAAGTAGGTGGAGAAATTTAAATTAGAATTTGAAAGAAATAATCTAATTGTGGATGTATTAATAAACAGTTGAGTACCTCCGAAACACTTAAGTAGATGATATTCTATTTTTCATATTTTCAAAGCTAAGAAAATTGCCTTGCTATGAATTTTGGTGAAAAAAATAGTTTTGTTATTCATATTGAATTTGATAGAATCTCTCATATGCCACTTATTTCAGTGTAGTGATTTCATCATCAAAAATAATCTCTCAAAATTTTGTTATTTTATCTTTTTATTAATTTATTAGTGTCATGAATATTTTTGTATTGTATTTTCAATTACCTTTTGAAATAAGTTCCCCTGTCTTTCCTCTGAAGGTTATATGTAATAGATTTTATATATATATGTATTTTTATATAAACAAACACATATATGCATTTTTATATAAATATATCTATAAAATATACATGCATTGTATGTGTATTTTATATATGAATTTTTATGTAACTACATGTAAAATTTATAAAAGTACGTATATATAAAATCTACTGTGTGTAGTTGGATTACTAGATGGAGTCAGGTTTCAGAACCAGGTTTTATTTCCCCAGTTAAGACATGATCAAGTAATAGAATCAAATGTCAAATCTCTAAATGGGAGAGATTTAAATTCTTTTTTTCCTCAAATCTGGACCCTAATAGCCTGAGAACTGAGGTTTTCTCCTAAGATTTAGTAGCTAACTACATAAAACAAAAGTAGTTCACAATAATGTGAGCAATAACACCTCTTTCTTTTTCCTAGGTTATAAAATGGTCTTTTAACATTAACACTCTAATAAGTTGGGATGTTTGATTCCCTTTGGATATACTGCAAGAAATAAAGAAGACCCTTTTTCTCCACATGGCAGTTTTGAGTCCAAGGGGAGAACCATTGTGGAAATTCAGATAGAGCCAGTCAATTGCTTTATTTGAGGACTTGTCCTCTCTCTCTCTCTCTCTCTCTCTTAAGATTTTTATCTATTTATTTGAGAGAGGGGCAGTGTGAGAAGTAAGCAGACACCCCGCTGAGGAGAACGGGGAGGGGGGGGGACACTAGGCTTGATCCCAAGGCTCTGGGATCATGACCTGAGCTAAAGCCAGAAGCTTAACCTACTGAGCCATTAAGGCGCCCCTGAGCCCCTGAGGGCTTCTTTTCTTTCCATTAATATATTACAGAGGGTTTTCCCAGAGGACCTCCAGCCACTTGTGTGCCTTCTCTGAGGCATTCAGCGGCCACTCTGCTTTGCTGTCTTTAGCAACTGCAATGGAGAGCATTTCAAGGAATGTTAATACCGTGCCTCTTCACACAGGTGACTCCAATTTCTAGAAGCTCTTTCTTTTGCTGCCAGCTTTGGGGACTCCATCTCAACTGGCAATGATAACTGGACATCTTGCTTCGTGCTTTGAAGTGTAAACGGTATTTACATGGCTAACAGCTTCTTGAGTGGGATATATTCACATTTGATAGAAGTGATGCTGATTGGCATGTGTGTCCTAGCTCACTTAATCTTCATGCAACCCTGTGAAGTAGATGCTCTTATATTCTGCATTTCAGAGATGGGGAATTGAAGCTCAGAATGTTATATAACTTAACCCAAAGTAGCAGAGCTTTTTTCGGATTTAGGATTTAAACACATGAAGTCTGGCTCTGGAAGCAGCTATTATGTTGCCCAGTTAGTTAGGAAAAAAATATATTGTTTGGTTATGTGTCTTAGAGTCCAGGAACTGGGAACTGGTAAGACGGAAATGCCACAGATCCAGCTGAGGAGCAGGGAGCATGTAAGAAGCTACAAAGTCAGGGTGACTTCTATAAATTAAAGGCAGGTCTGGGGTGAGATTCTGTGATGTTTATGTATTTACATTATGATTCCAATCCCATAGAACCTGGAAAAATAAATTCCAGTTATCCCAAAGTTTCCTCTGTGTGTATGTGTGCATTTATCCTGTATATCACAATTCCCAAGTATTCCTGGTCACAGTCTGGAAGAGCTTTCAAAGAATGCTAGCTATGACAGATTCAGAATAAAATCCCCAGATGAACCTAATATTGCTTAATAGTAATGGTTATTTGTAAATAGCGAGTAACTAGGTATTATCTGTGAGCAGATCCTTTTACGTATGATTTCCTTTCTTTCTGACTTATTTTATGAAACACATGAATACGAATGGCACTGTTGAAGCATATTTTTTCAACTGAGTTGCGTATGTTTATAGAAGAATAACCAGAGTGGATGAGCATTTTGATTGGAATGTTTCTATTCTGGTATTTACAGCAATGAAGTCTGCCGTAAAGATCATCACATTTTCCCCTTGCCCGTGCTGCCAAAGAAGGCCAGCCGAAAATTCCTTAGAGATGTATGCTTTTGGCATTAGGAGACCTACCGTCTTTGAAAAGTTTGTAGCTTCAGAATAAAACCCTAGAAGGTTACATTGCATTTTCTTTTATTTCTCTCTTCCCTCTCTCTCTCTTTTTTTGGTACCAAAGTTTACACATACACACGCACACAGGTGCCCTCATGCACCCAAACAAAAAAATCCCCTGAATGTGTCTTCTTGTACCTAAACTGCTATACCAGTAGCATTACACTAGAGGGCAGTGCAGCTATTATCATTCTGCTATTCCAGGTCTCTCCATCGAATTTTCTGGTGCTATTGTAGAATATAGAAAGCATACATTCGTTGAAAACTGCATCCATTTGTTTTAAAAGCACTTAGCTTGTACCTGATGGTTAATAGATGTGAATTGCTTGGAGCCCTGATGCACACAGAGCGTGAACATTCATGAATTTGGCAGATTTTTTTTTACAGAAAGGGGGAGGGTAGACAAATATGAACTAAATTCTTTCATTTGCTTTGATACCTTAAGGGGCAAAAAATCAGAAATAATGAAGAATCCTTAGGAACAAGCTGGTAGGTATAAGTATTAGTTTACATTTAAATGAAAATAGCTCAGGAGAGAAGAAAGGATAGGTTTCAAATACTTTCCAGCATCTCCTTTGAAATGCAAAAGAGCAATTGGTATTTATACTAATTTAGGTGGATGCCTCTGATTCGCTGGGTCCTTCTCAAGGATTTGTTTCTATTTACCTTGGCCGTGGGCATTTGGAATAGGAGTTGGAGGCCCGGCAAAGACTTACTGAGGCCTACTAGGTTTGATACCACCTTGAGGGAAAAAAGAGCCAGGGTGACTTGAACACCCTTCAGGAAGGAGAAGCGGGCAGAACAATACGTTAGGACATTATTCCCTTTCACTGGCAAAACTTAAAAGAATAAATTTATAAACATAAGGCACCAGAAATAAAAACATCCTTTCGTTCTATTTCCTGCAGTGACAAGAGATATATATTCTAGATTGTAGACAGAGCTGCCTTGGAGATAAATTGTCTGATTTCAGCATCTCAGCAGTGGATAATAGATTCCCCTCAGAACCACATAATTAAAAAATGACATTTCTGCTACTTTGTGCCAACCCAGTACTGTTGTTGCCCCTGGCTTTGGGGCTGGGGAGCCCTGCAGGGTACAACCAAACAAATTTTGCATTATTCAGTAGGACAATGTAAGGTCTTGTTAACAAAAAAAAGTTCCTTCTAGGGGGACCAGAGTACTTTATTATATTCTTCTCTACAAATTGCTCGTTCTGCTCTTCGTTTTTCAAATCTTGCCAACAAGGAAAGGGTATGAACGATGAGATTAGGACATCCACTTATTACAAGTTAGCAAGATGAAAGACAGCATATGTGACTAGCAGAATAAATTAAGAGCTGAATTTTAGCACTTTCTTTCCCCCTCCAAGTAGAAATTCACAATCAGCCAAAGATAAGGCCAAATGCTATGAGAAAAATATGCAAATCAAAGTGCTTTTAAGGTCCATATCCTTAGGTATCTTTTAGATGAGAGGGTTAATCCTTATACGGATTTTTTCCCCCCCAGGAGCTTCTTGAAAGGTAATTGACTGCAGTCTGAGCAACAGCTCTTTACGGGCCAGTCAGTTCACTGTTTATCTCCAAAAAAGTGTGCGTGCTAGACAAGTCTCCAATTAACAGTCACTAAAGTGTAAATGGATTTCCAAATATCATATAGCCAGTAAAGAGTGAAATCAGGACCAAGAATGGATCTCTCGATTCTTACTTCAGGTGTTCAAATAAATGCCAATATCCTGCAGGGGTCTGTCTTCATTTCAAATAACAAAAGCACAGATAAGAATATTCTTTTTTTTTTAAAAAAAAGATTGTATATAATATTCCTTAAATATATATAATGCAATGAATTTGAATTTTGGAATTCGAACCCCAAATTCTGAAATTTTCAGAATCCTCCACCCAGGGTTTCAACCCTAGTATCACAACTGATTGCCCTGGGGCCCTGAGGATTTCACTACTCTTCTGTGAACACTTCTGTGTTCTTTTGAGTAAAAGTAAATTACCTGGACAGGATGGCCTTTCTCTCAGACTTACAAAAAACATGTGAAATGCTGTGTCTAACTGCCAACTTCAGAAAAATAAATAAATAAATAAATAAATAAATAAATAAATAAATAAATGTAAAGGAAGATGACTATAGATTTTAATAAGTGTATATAATGCCTTAGAAGTCACCGAGGCCATCTACAGGCTAAGAATAGGTCTGGGGAATATGATATCCCTGGGACTGCCATTTTTCTTGCACTTATGAATTGGGTAATTTGAAGTGCTGGCAATGACCGTGTGCCCTTCTCAGAGAGATGTTGTGAGGGTTATGGGAGTGGATGGGTTTCATTTTGGGCCAGTAGCTGATGTGTAGTAAGCTCTCAGGAAATATACAGATACGAAAAATGCTTGTCCTTAACATTTAAAATCCATCAGTATTCATGACTTTCACTCAATATATTGTCGATTTAGAAAACAGACTGTCAGGTTTCAAATTCAACTGCACTTACTAGCTGTGTAACTTTGGCATTGATTAAACTCTCTGTACCACTGTTGGCCTTTTTTCCCTCCTAATATATAGTGGTGTATTTATTACAACCTTTGAGAAGGTAAACTGCTCATCAAAAGCATACAAATCTATTTACTAGTTCATGTACTGTAAGAACTAAGGAATATGACATTCTGTTGAAGCATAAGGAATGGGAAAAATGATGATATAAATAAATTTACATTAGATGAATGTTCCTTGTGCCTACAGGGAGATAATCTTGCTGTCTTCTTGAGCTAATGATAGGTACAATGCCAGTGTGGTAAAAGATGAGTGCTATGGTTGAATGTGTCTGTTCCCCAAATTCATATGTTGAAATCCTAATGCTCCAATGATGGTATTAAGAGGAGGGGCTTTTGGAGGGGTGCTTACAACACAAAGGTACAGCCTCAATAATGGGATTAGTGCTTTTATAAATAGGCCCTAGAGAAATCCTTTCCTCTTTCACCACATGAGAACACAGTGAAAGGTTTGTGACCTGGAGAAAGGCCTTTACCCAATCATGCTAGCACCTTAATCTCAGACTTTTAATCTCCAGAACGGTGAGAAAAAAATTCCTGTAAAAGATAGAAATATAATAAGTTTTATATGTATACTTTTATTTGTAGATGAGAAGTATGGAAATGATAACTAGAAACTATTAAGATCAGTTACTGAAAAGATGAAAGCAGAGTGGAGATATGAGGGAAGAGAAATGGATAGCAAGGATGTGAGACTCACTCTTATGAAAGTTCTGGAAAAAGTTCATGGTAATGTTTCAAGTACCCCAGATATAGACAAAAATTTTAAAACCATGAGTTTCCTTTGTTAATTATGTCTTTTGATGCACAGAAGCTTTTAATTTGATGTAGTCTCACTTGTTGATTTTTGCTTCTGCTGCTTGTACTTCGCTGTCAAGTCTAAAAAATCCTTACCAAGACCAGGGTCAAGGAACTTCTTCTCTATGTTTTCTTCTAGTTTTGTGGTGTCTTTGTAGCAGAATTATAATAAAGTAATGTGCAGGACATGAGGAAAAAAGAAAATCATCTTTGGGCCAACACCACAGTATGACAGCCAAAGGCAAAGATCATCAATGATTACTAAAATTAGTGAACAAAATTATGATGAATAGGATATTTGCTGGTTGCCTGGGTGGCTCAGCAGTTGAGTGTCTGCCTTTGGCTCAGGATGTGATCCCGGGGGCTGGGATGGAGTCTCACATTGGGCTTCCTGCATGGAACCTGCTTCTCCCTCTGCCTATGTCTCTGCCTCTCTCTCTCTCTCTCTCTCTCTCTCTCTCTCTGTGTGTGTGTCTGTGTGTCTCTCATGAATAAATAAATAAATAAAATCTTTAAAAAAATAGGATATTTGCACAGCTGTAGTGTAACTAACACCCTAAAAAAGGAAGTCTTCATAAGTACTAAGGTCATAGAAGACAGAGAGAGAGAAAGAGTGAAAGAGAGAGAAAGAAATTTTTAGAGATTAGAAGAGATTAAGGAGACATCAATCAAATGCAATGTGTGGTCCTGGATTGGATAGAGAAAAAAAAAAAAAAAAAGAAAACTTTCACGTGACAGCTCAGGAAATTCAAATCATGTCTATAGATTAGTAAATGGGAGTATACCAAATGTTAATTTTGCACTTTTGATAATGTACCATGCTTGTGTAAGACGTTGACTTTAGAGAAAGCTAAGTAAATGAAATACTGAAATTCTATTATTTTGTAACTTCTCTATAAATCTAAAAGTTTTTCAAAATAGAAAGTTAAAAAAATAATATTCTGAGGATACAGACACTTCAATACTTAGAGTTTAGTTTAAAAATTTTTAAAAAGGGGAAAACCTTTAGGACCAAGCTTAAGTTTATAAGTGACAGATTTTTAATATATGTTTGGAAAAGTAATATAATGGCAATAATAATGTTTATCTAAGTTAATTACAAGACCAGTATAGTGGGATTCATGCCTTATCTCAACTTTACAAGATAAGTGGTAATGTTCTTCCCATTTTAAAAGGGGTCAATTAGCAATTAGAGAGTTAAATCATGTGCCCAAAGCTGGGTCCAAGTTTGTTCTCTATTCAAGAAAAGAAATTTTTATTTACTGAGTGCCTAATAGGATTGTCACTTTGCATACATTATGTCTAAGCCTCATAATGCCACTGCAAAAACTAATGCCCTCCTTTAAGAATTAGGAAACTGAATTCAGAGAGGCTACACACTAGTAACAGGGAGCTTAAATGAGCATATTTGTTCTACTTCTGTTCTGTATAAGCTTCACTGCTACCTTCATCTGATTAAAAATCTGTATTCTCCCTTTATTTATCACATTGAATCTACATCTAAAAGGGGTTAAAAGAAATGTTACTTTGCCAGGTCATTTTTATTAAAATGAAAACATACTAGATCCCTGTATGGTCATGATTAAATGAATAATATGGGTTTTTTTTTTTTTTTGATTCTACAAAGTAAATGGAAGTAAATAGTATTATTCCAATAAGGCTGAAGAAACACACATGCCCACGCATGCACAGATACACACTTATACACATTCACACACATCTGATCTAAGACAACTAAACAGAGGTTAAACCTTAAAACTTCTCCTCATTTCTTTATAAATCCCTTTCCGTATACTGTTGGTGTCTGTTCCAGTGGCAAGCAGTGTGCTTGGCCCTGAATCAGTGACTAATTTATGTAAGGAGACTAAACCTGAGCCTTGAGCTCTGTTCCATTTAGAGAGTCAAACTTTTGCTTCTTTCTGGTGCACTTGTGTGCCTGTTGGGCCTGGAATTTATTTACATGAAGAAATAGGGACAGAATTCTCTAAAGGGCAAAGAGGGGTAGACAGAAAAGCTTGCACTAGTATCACAGCCTCAATTATCAGTGTGAGAGGGGATTTAGAGTAGAGTATTGGGTTTAATTTTCCCTAGTGGCATCCCCAAAGGAAGAAGAATCACATTTGGGACCCGGTCTGGAAGGATTAAAGGTAGGAAACAGTGTTAGGGAAAGATTAATAAATTGTTTTCACTCTGTGAGGGCAAAATAATAGAAAAGAGAGTGAATCACCATCCCCACAATAGCTTGTTCCTCTGAGGCTCAGAGCATGCTCTGCATGTTGACATCTTTGTCTCCAGAGTTTCAGAAGCACCTGGTTGTGTCTGGTGGAAGTTCTTCAGAGAAAATGCAAGAGGCTACTATGGAGAATCCTCACCAGAGTGGGGACAGTAGAGGCCCCTCCAAGAAATATTGCCTGTGGTTGTCAGAGGGGGAGGAAGGGAGAGTCAACATGCGAGAGAGGTAATGCAACTTTCCATGATAGGAAACACAACCTCTGGAGATTCTTCAGAAAAAATTTGAGGGAAGTTATATGAAAAATTTCTGTGAGAATTCTTCAAATAACTTGTGGGGAAAAATCCAACAGAATAAGTTTTATTATCCTTAATGCATTCACCCTCATGGTGACCTTGGAAAACAAGAGATATACTGAATATTGAGTTGCTACCATTTTATTTAGAAAGAAAAATATTCCTGAAAGTATTTGCTTTTTAAAAGCCAGTGAAATTATTTCTTCCATGAATTAATATATGCTAAATGGTTTTTAAGAATGACCCCTGAAATATCTAATGGCTTGAACCAAAATTAAACGCTAAGAGCAATTCTGAGAGGAATGTAGTAGTTTGGCCAAGCAAATCCATGGACCAAATCGGAACAAGGTTCTGTTATCTCCATGTGCAGCTTCCAGAACTGCCCTGCAGGTTGCCCCCTTCTTGGTAGCCAGAGAGAATAAAAGGGGGTGGCACACGGAAGGATTTTATAGACCAAGCCTGAGAGTGGCACATGTCCCTTCAGCTTGCCTTCCTCTGGTGAGAAAACCCTCCTGGTGCCACATGGCCTGCTGGGGAGCCAGTGAATGGCATGTGTGTGCCTGAAAAGAAGAGAGGACAGTTTATGGCAAAGATCCAGTAGTCTGTGTCACACTCGACAGGGCATTCTTTGAATTTGTTTTCCAACAAGTTCCGCTAAGCCCTGTGAGGAATGAACCCTTACTACAGGCTTGCAAATAATAAATCCTTGCTGAATCAATAAATGAGTCACATCGTCTAAAATAAACTTCATTTTTTAAGTGATTAGTAAAATGCCTAAGTGGAAGTTAACCATTACATTTCATTCTGCAGAGAGATTGTTCAGTTAAGACTCACATCATTTGACCATATGATCCATTTATTCAGGGAACACTTATGAAAAGTCTGTGATGGGCTCCTAGTTTAGATACAGGGAATAGAGCAGTGACAGAGACCATCCAGTTCCCTGCTCTGACAGTGAATGAATAGTGACATATATCCATTCCTTCTATAAATGATAATAAGAGCATTGATTATGTTTAAGGCATTGTCTTAAGTGCCAGAGATATGAATGAATATGAGATACAAAACTATTCTCCTTCAGAGACCTTAGGTTCTAGTGGGAGAAAGGAATTATAGACTGACTAAATAAGTAAATCCAAGATGGAAGGCTTCTGTAGTGTGGTGGGAATCTTGAGGCAAGAGGAGCCCAGCAGGTCCATTTCACAAGGTGAGGTCAGGGAATATAATGGTGTTGGAGTCTCTGAGTGTGGAGGTGCTGCAAAAAGCTAGAAGTGAGCCACGCTATGACTAGGGGACCCAAGTATAGCAGCAGAGCTAGGGATCTCCACAACTCAGCCCATAGTTGGATTGGAGGAGGTCATGCTGGCACCCATATTTAGAGCATCTTAATATGATTTGATGGTAGAAATGGGCTATCAGATCCTCGACTGGAGTGATAACAGAAAGGATGCCTTATTCATGCTGTTAAGAAGGACAAAAGATGAGGAGGCCTATAGAGTTTTATTTCTCAGAAGAAGAGAGTGCAGAAGCTGATATTACAGCTGATTGGATTAGGGCAGCATTCTTTTTTTTTTTTTTTTTTTTTTTTCAGGGCAGCATTCTATCCCCAGATGAGTATCCAGCCAGGGTGAGAGGCTTCCTGAAGAGCAAATTATGGATGGGGAAATCGATAATCTTGGAATGGTGGCCCCGGTAATGGTATCTAGCCTTCTCCTTCTTTCTTAGGTGAGGTGAGGTGGACATCAAGGAAACAAGGTCATTAGATGATGGAATGTTCATTATGGATGTTCATTATGAAAAGAAAGTAGGAACTACTCAGACTTTGATCCAGGTACCTAGACCTTTCCCAACCACCAATCAGCCCACCAAGGTTGAGGATGAGGAGATAAGTCCAACCAAGTTCACTGTTGAAATTTTTGACCTGAGTACCAGAACCACTAAACATACCCTTACTGACAAGGGATACGGTAGCAGCATGTAGACCCAGGCCCCTTTCCACATGCCTCCATGGTATCAACCACTTCATACCCATTTTATGGAAGTAGTGAGTGAGACAGTCCTCCATGGGTTTCTTGAATTCTTACTCATCTCTCTAGGTATGTCAAGAATGCCAGGACTTGAATGCCCTTAACCTGGGCCATTTCTCAGAGAGTTTTTTTCTAGGGAGCAATCTTGAAAGATGAAATGATATCTGCTTCAGGGACAGAAAGCAAGTTTGTCTACTGCTTGTTATAAAAGCAGTGGCTTATGCTAAGTTAGAGTTCCTTGGCAACGATGAAAATCCACTACATGTGTAACAATTCTCTCACTCCCTCCACATGGTGGGACTTAGTGGCAAGTGAAATAGCACAAACCAGGAGTTTTGTGTCTTCTGACAGCATGAAAGAGATGATACAGGTTAGGTTCTTGTAAATGGGGATAAAATCAAACCCCAGATCCCATAAGAAATCTCCTGATGGAATTCACTTTTGGAGAAGTTCTGTTTGAGATGTTTAACAAACATCCAAGTGGAAGTGTCTAGTATATATGGGGATATACAGTTTGGGGATTCAGAGAGAGGTCCAGGCTATAAGTAACATTGGGAAGTCATTGGGATATATGTGTATTTGAAGCCCTTGGATTTAATAAGTTCACCAAGAGGGTGAATACAGTTAGGTAAGAGGAACCAGGCCTGAGACATGAGACACTTCAACAAATCCCAATAAATGCTATGGAGTCAGTACTATTTTATTGCTGTGTCAAGCAAATGACACCAACTTCTCAGAGAGAGGTAGAAGAATACACACTTTAGAACATGACAGTCCTGCCTCCAAAATCTCATCTCATTCTGCTTAACCACTAATATTATTGGATATATTTTATTTGTTGAACACACCTACAACTTTTCCTGGCCTGTCTTCTTTCCTTATTCACATTCTTGGGCCTGGAATACTCTTCTCATCCCACTTCTAATGACTGAGTCCTTCTGCTCTTTCAGATTTCTGCTACCTTGTTGTCTCTTCAGTGAGGCCCATTCCAACCACTTCACACCCAGTTATGTTTTATCAAACCACATATTCATTTCTTTTATTGTGTGTGTCATAATTTATATTCCTATTATGTTTAAAATCTTATATTATTTGATACCTAGCTACATATTTATTTATATACTGATAATGTCCTGTATAATGCTTCATGAGGACATGAATATCAATAGTCTCCTACTCTACTACACTCCCAACATCTGATCCAGTGCCTGGTCCTGGTGTTTGGAAATAGCTCAGTAAATACTTGGAGAGTAAATCCAGGACTTGTGAAAATGTCAACCCTTTAATTCATCTGAGCTTCTATTCCCTCATCTGTAGAATTATATCAATTTTATAGTTTTTGTGAGAAGTCATTAACCTTGTTTATATATACTGTCTGACACCTAGTAGGCCCTCAGCAAATAAAAAATATTAATCACTTGGTATTAGAAGATTGTATTGGAAAAATCCACTGAAGAAAAACATCATTTATTCAAAAGGAGAATTCTCTCTGCTTGGGAAGAGAAATGAATGGTTAGACTAGTCTATGAGTGAATAAAAGGCACATACAGAAAAAAGACTAATAGACAGATTGAAACTTCAAAGACTGGGAGATTGGAAAAAATCCAAAATAGAGCTAAAGAAACTAGAACCAAAATGAGTAAAGATCTAAGCAACAAAATGAAAAGAACATTGTACAAGAAATGTCCATAAATCTAAGGAATGTTTCTGGTTCAGAGGGAGCAAGAGATCAGCAAAGAAGAAGATAGGTAGTGAGGAATGACAAAGATTGCTCTTTGATAGAAGCAGCTGAGCTGTCATAAAATCAAAAATAATACTTTCTCTTCAGGATAATAAAAGAGAGGGATGGGGAAGAGATTCAGAAAACACAGGTACACTCTCCAGAAGCGTTAGGCTTTGAAAACTATCAATCTTGGGTCTAAATAACTGATTAAAAATTAAATGTTACATGACCTTGACTGAACTCTCAGAAAACTTCAAACTTCATAAGAAAGAAGTCAAAATGCTGTAGTGATTAGTTTAGGAGAGGCCTTTTAAAAAATATCCACGAATAAGGTAAATTTTTCACCTTTAAATAGAGAGTGCTTGGGAACCCTAATATATTAAATATATATTTGGGTACATGTATACAAGCATAAATATAGAGCATAAGGGATAAAATGAGAAAAATGAACCAAGACTATTTTTAAAAGAATGGCGATAAGACTCATGTACACGTATTAAACACAAAGGAAATATTTAATTATTCTTGTTACAATTTTATTATAACAACTTACTTATAAGTATTATAAACTATTCTTTGTATGGAATATGTATACCTATGTTTATAAATACATATGTGTATATATAAACTCCTTTTGAGGACAAGGGTATCTGGTTCAGGCTGAAATTCTGGGACCTTGAGTTGGACTCTACAATGAACAAGGATAGAACCTCAAATGACAGAATATAAATTATTTTTTTGGAAAAATTTCATTATGGAGTGAAACTTCAATGTCATATGAGGTTTCAGAATCAAAGTGTCTTGGTAGAGGGTGAGACGCAGGTAAAAGGGAGCAATGGAAGTGGTAGGAAGGGAGCAATAGAGCCAGGAGGTAAAGGCTGAAAACATTTCTTCAGTCATCAGCAGGTTAAATGGTCAATACATTTATTATCCTAGTTTGGGATGAGGAGGTGGCTGTTAAGTGACATGGTGACTGAGAAAATGAAGACTTTGTGATGACTTGACTTCAGTTGCCAAGCTTGCTTTGACCTATCGTACTGGGTTTGTGTACCCTGAAAATTCATACGTTGAACTGCTAATTGTCAATGCGGAGGTATTTAGAGATGGACGGAGACTTTGGGAAGTAATTAGGCTATGAGGGTTGGGCCCTCATGATAAGATCAGTGTCTTTATAAGAGGAGACAAGAGAGTGCTTGCTTGCTTCCTTTCACTTTCTCCTCACCACGGGAAGCTACAGGAGAAGAGGACCATCTGCAGACCAGGATGCTACAGGAGAAGAGGACCATCTGCAGACCAGGAGCAGGGTATTCACAAGGAGCAAAGTCAACTAGCACTTTGGTCTAGGACTTCCCAGTCTCCAGAACTGAGAGAGATAAATTTTTGTTGTTTAAACCATCCATTCAATGGTATTTTGTTATAGCAGCATGGTTCCAGGAAGACAGCTTGCTACTTTAAGAAAATAAATTACTGATCTTTGAAGCAGGTATTTCAGAGTAGTATAATCTGAGTGGATTCATTTTCCTAGTATCTATCAGGTCAGGTCCCCAAGGCTAATGACCTTCTAAGCATCAAAAAAAAAAAAAAAAAAAAATTTCAACATGTGCTTCATTTGTAAAGAAAGTGTTATGCCCCTTTGACATTTTCTCCCTCATTCCCAGATAATAATCTATTAGTAATAGCATTGAGTGGTATGCAATAGGATTCTGAAGTAGCTTTAGTGGAAATTTTATAATTCTTTGTAATGTTGACCTACCCTCTTCACACACTGCTTCTTACAATAATCAGGTACAATAACCAGATCAGGGGTTAGCAAACTATGACTCATAAGCTAAATTTGGCTCACCAGCAGTTTTTGAAAATAATGGTTTTTTTGGAACATAGCACACCCATTCATTTTTGTATGGTCTTTGGCTGCTTTTGTGATGCTGATTTGTTGTCATCAGAGTTCCCAGATAAAGTTGCCATTGTGGGACATGCTGTTCCACAGAACCACAGCTGATGGGGTAGATTTTCTGTAAGATTTCCTTTCAAAACTTCATGATGTCTCTTCCTGCATTTCATAAGCATATGTATATTTTTAAAATTACACATTCTAAATTTCTCTGAATATTTTCACAGGTATTTTGAGAAAGACCATAGGCATAAGATTAGTCATTTTGCCTTCTGGAGTAATTTCATCAGTCTTATTAGATTCTGATTTTTAAAGAATCTTCTAGAAATTGAAATTTTGTTTTCACACAGAGATACAAAACATCTTTACTTCATCATCAGTATTCTTTTTTTTTTTAAGAGTTATTTATTTGAGAGAGAGAGAGAGAGCCACCTTGAGTGAGGGAAGGGCAGAGGGAGAGAGAGAAGGAGAGAGAATCTCAAGCAAACTTCCTGCTGAGCACAGAGCCTGACCTGGGGCTGTATTTCAGGATCCTGAGATCATAACCTGAGACAAAATCAAGAATTGGACACTTAATCACCTGAGCCACTCAGGTGCCTCTCATCATCACTGTTCTTTAACTGAAATGTAAAAATGGCTCATTATTCCCTCAATCACTCATTAAGCTCCACTCTTATATTCCACCATTTTTTTCAGCTGCACACATCTTTGAAACATTATGAGGACTTTTACTCCCTCCAGAATAAAGCCAAAATTGCTTTATTAGGCCTTAGGGGCTTTGCCTTGTGTGGCCCTAATTATCTGTCCCATTCTGCACCCACACAGTGCTCTTGCCTACATCATGAAGGTTTTCTCATGCCTTGAAGATTTTGCACCTTCTTCTGTTTCCTCTGCTCCACAAACCTTGTGCATCTCTGCATATGCAGTAGCCATTCATCATCCATTTCTTTATTCTTTTCCATTCATCAAATATTTATTAAGCACCTGCTCTGTTTTGGGTTCAGTGCAAAGCATGGGAGGAATGAGATAAATAAATATGCACAATCTCAAGGAACTAATAATCCAGAGGGAAATCCAACTGCATAAACATTTAATTGCAATGCAGCATCGGACCTAAATTAAGAAAAAGAAACATACATTTTTGAAAGCAAAAAACAAATGTGCATTATGATACTTTGTAAGAAAGATCCTTGTGCAGGATCCAAATAAGGTCTGGATCCTGTCGAAAGTGGCACCAAAACAGTTGATATTACATCAAAGTTGTCTGCATGTATAAATCTGATTTTCTTTAAATTCCTACCATTATTTCCTGTCCCTCACTTATTTATTTTTTTAAAATATTTTATTTCTTTCAGAGAGAGAGAGAGAGAGAGAGAGAGAGAATGAGTGGTGGGGTAGGACAGAGGGAAAAAGAGAAAGAAGCAAGACTCTCCGCTGAGCAGGAAGCCTGAAGCGGGACACCATCCCAGGACCTTGAGATCATGACCTGAACTGAAGGCAGACATTTAACCAACTGAGCTACCCAGGTGCCCCTCCTGACCCTCATTTATAACTAACTAATAAGTATATATGTTCTTGGATGTTAGCTCTCATCTCCCAAACTGGTAGCTCCATATCTGAACTCATCATCATATCTACCAGACATGCTCTTTTTGAGTGAACTTTCTTTTTTTTTTTCTAAATTCTAATCTGTAACATCATATGCTTCTTTTAAATGATGTTTATGCATCCAGATAATTTAAAATTCATTTACTCTGAGACCCCTTGCCTAGTCTCTTATACTCATTCATAGGTTTCTAATCTTTTCACATTATTGATCACAATGTAATTAGGTACTCCATTAGTTATTTAATAATTTACATTTGATCACCACCCCCCATAATCCCAGGAGACTACAGCTGTTTGTAGATGCATGAAGAGTAAACCATTGTACTCCTAATATATGGCCTACTCTCTGGCACATGATAAATATTCAATAGATAAGGTTTAAAAAAAATTTTTGTTGTTTATGGAAAAAATAAGACATTAGTCTGTATGTGTTATTTTCCTTGATCTTGAAGTTACTTTCATAAAAACCTTGCATTTCAACATTTTGTTCTGATTTTTAGGAATTTAAATTGCTAGTCCTCCACTTCTAATCTCTTTGATGCAGAGAAGTCAAATTACATCACTTGAACCACTGCTCAGATTCACCCTATTAACTTAAAAATGTTCCACAATTCCACATTGACAAAAGAGTGACATCCAGTCTCTTGAGACTGTTAATCAAAGCCCCAAATATTTTTTTCCTGAATATTTTGCTGTAGTTCCCAGCCATCCTTAACGTAAGATGTATATGAATATTCTCCTTTAGAAATATTTCCCTCTAATCAGAGTGAGTTAATACATCTTTATCTTTCCATGGGTAAAAGATATACCCCGTGCTATACATTACATATCTCACAGAAGTGGGGCCTTGCAGACCTATACACCACATTATCCCTTCCTGAAGCCAGAGATGATTGGATAAATCACTATCAACATTCTATTCTTTCTCCTCAACTGGGACAGAGGCTCGTTTGTTGATAGGAGCTCAAGTTGAAAGATGACAGGAGGCACCATTTTGGGATGGTCATAATGGACCAAGGAAAAGGATAGCTGAGGAAATGAATATGAATATGCAGAAGAGAAAATTAAAAGAAGACACAGGAAGAAGCAGAGATGAGCACTCATTTTCCCTTAAACAGAAGCAGAGGAAACTAACTGCTTGTCTTCTCCTTGATGTCCATGTTCTTGTTCCAGGTTCTGGTGAAATCCAGACACACTGCTGGCAGTGGCTTTGATGTGCTACCAGGCATTCTTCCACTAAGTTTTCCTTTTTTGTAAAAGGCACTTAGCTAGCTTCTGCTGCACTCAGGTCTGATGTCCTTTTGCTAAGGCAATACTCTAAGCTTTTGGTCTATGTACTTTTGCTTGACTGATTTCCTCCATAAAATGCTCCCCTACTGACTTCCACACTTTTCAGTTTTAGTCATTCTTTATAATCTCCCTGATTTATTATTTTTTTTAGGATGACTTAAAACTAAAAGGAAAAGTCCATTCTGTGTCCTCCGAATTCCCCAAACATACATTTTTTTTTCAGAAAACGGATAAAGCAAACACTTAAATCCTTTAAATGCTTTATGTAATGACAAGAAGCTTTGAATACTAATTTTTCAAAATCTAAGGAAGAAAATATTTTGCAATCCAAGAAGTGATAAAATAAAAATTATGAGCATGCTTTGACTTCTATTAAAATACAGGCAATATGAAAAAATGAATGAATGACTCTTTCAACTGTACTGGCACATTTCATCTAAAGCACGTATAATGGTAATTAAGATGTTTAAAATACAAATCATAAAGGCATTGTTGCCATAGCGTCACATTAGTACACATGTAGTTCTCATCTCTCAAGATTGCTTTCTTTAAATGAACTATTCTTAGAAAAAGTCCTTTGAACTTATTTCCTGATTGAAAGTTTTATACTTCCTATCTTCTAGTCTTGTGCTTATTTATCTTATCATTTTCATAGATCATATGCCTGATAAAAGCAGTCTGATATCGAGAGATCTTTAAATTCATTGGATCATACAATAATGCTTATAATTGTTGATCTTACCATTCATTGCCTTCTCCTCATTTTCACCGTCATCAGGACCACGAACTAAGTTAGTACTCTGTGCTGGTCACTGGCTGATGGTTTCCCTCTATCAGCTCAGGAGGTCTTTACAACCAGAGGATGAAGGAAGTATGATTTCCTTCTACTCTTCTGAGTTCTTAGCTGAGATCTCTGTAATAAAAGACAGATTGACAAGAGAAAACCAAAAAGAATGTATCAACATGAATATTTCATATATATGTGGAAGATACGCAGGGAAAACGAGTAACTCCGGGAGTTGGTGTAGATTTCAGGATTAGATACTGTCATAATGGAGAAGGAGAAGTGGGGGGTAGGCTTTTTAAGAGGGATGAAGGGATTTTGGTGAAAGATGAACAGGTGGTCTGTGATGTCCTTAGTAAAACAGATTGGGAGGTATGACGCTTTGTGACAGAGTGTGTCTGGTGTGGTATCGACTTCCAGCCTTTTCTCCTGTGATGAGTCAGTCTTCCCTGGCAAACGAATATCCTGGGGGGAAGATTTATACAACTGAGTTTCTGCTGGAGGATCTGTCTTTAGGCAGAGAAGGGGAATTCAGAGAAAGCCTCCTCTTACACTGGCTGTTTTACAAGTGCCTACATCTCAAAATAATGTGGCGAAGCGACGTATTTTTGGGTGGTGGATGTTACCATCCTTCAGAGGAATGTTCAGGTGCTAGAAAGGTGAGGCCACACAGAATATCACAGCGTTTTAAAACAATGTTTGATGTGACCAACCTCGGATACTACCTCCTGGAGGGAGTTAAAATAAATTCAGGTAGAGAAATCCAAGTGATAGCGCTTCATCGGCAGGAATGTGAGACAGAATTCGAAGAACACAGGCTCTCCTGAACCTACTGTCTCATCACCAAACCCTGCACCTGAACTGAAAGTATTTTGTGTAACAGACTTTATTAACAGGTGATAGCTAGGAAAACGTGTGTCTATCTGCTGTGGTGATACTTCATGACACACACTGCGTCTTTCTGTGGGAATCGCATGCTTCATCATTTGGGTGATGCTCATATTTAGCAAGAGGATTCAAACAAGTCTTTTCTATTCAGAGCAATGTCAACACGACCACCTGGAATCCCATTCTCTTGGCTTTTATTATATTTCTGCTATAGCATGTCCGGGCCTTGAGAAGTCTTAAATTTCCCCAGAAGATTGGAGCCAAACCCAGCATCAATTTAGGACCATAGCACATTCACGTTGATTCCATGTTCTTTCCTTTCAAATCACTTTTTCCATACTTTTTTTGAGGGTGCTCTTGCTTTTATTTTCTAAAGGGAAAGTAAATTTCTGAAACCCTGAGTCTAATTGCTGGCTATAAAGTAACTATGGTTTGCTTCTCCCTCCACAGCAAAAGAGAAGGGCCAAACGTATAATGTGTAGGGCCAGGGGAGGGCTTGGGCAGTGAGAAGGTGGGTTGCTGCTGACCCCAAGACTCAGGAAGTCAGCCACAACCACGCAGCTTTCTGGACCAGGCAGACATCGTTGTTCAGAGAGGTTTTTGCTGAGGTGACATTCCTGCAAACCAAATGGGCTCAAGTTGCCTGGAAAGTAATGGGATCATTGAGAAGCCAAAAAAATAAAGGCTTTTAATGGAGTAAGAGTTACAGATGCCGGATGGCATATGGAGTAAATTGTGAAGAAGTAATCATGAGACTTGGAAACCACAGATTTAATAAGACTCCATTTGCACCATACATACAAACAGAATTAGAAATAAACCCCATACGTTGGCATGGGCAAACTAGCATAAGAGCATTTACCTTAAATTATTTTTATTTATTTGTTCATTTTTACAAAAGGAAGAATAAATGGTACTCATGCACTTATAAACAAATGCAGTTGTAAAATAAGTATAATGCTTGAGAAATAATTTTTAAGATTATTTTTCCTTTCCCTTTAAAATACTTTAAAATACTTTTAAAATACTTTAAAATACTTCACAGCTCATATGAATCTACGTTTGAAAATTTTGCATTATCATCAGGAGAAGTCATGCTTTCATAGCTCAGGATAACTTTTTAAATTTCTATTTGTAGCATTGGAGCAGAGAAGAACTAGCAACGTTCGAAAGCAGAATGTTTCTCTGTTTGTGAATTTAATTTAATTTTATGTTTCACTCAGCATGGTGCATATAGAGAGTGATACATTTAACTTCTAGTTTCCCAAATATTTTCTCTTTATTCTTGTGTTTGGATTTCTTACACTGTGGGTATAATACCACTTGAGCTTCTTTTCAATGCAGAAATGTGGTGGTGGGGTGTTCTATATTAATCCCCAAATTACAAACAAAATATCCAGCTCTAAATCTGAGTTTACTGGTATTTTCATTTTTCCATTTCTATGAAATAAAATGGAATTTAATATAAAACTGGTTACTTAAAGAACATCTTTTAAAACTCCATAGTCTGTGCTCCAAGCAGTAAAAACTAATGCAGTTTGAAATTAAATTATTTTACTCTCCATTGGTGGCAATTATATTAAAGATTGAAACGAATAGTTTTTGGTATTGTTAGTGTGCACAGTTTGTCCATTTTCCTCTTCCAATTCTGAATTATATTAATTTGGAATTTGGGACACTTAAAAAATTACCAAATAATATCTTGCATGTGAAATTAATATATGTTTTATATTTTACATTATGATCCATTAATGAACTCCTGTGTATACATTCTTCATTTAAGCTACTCATATTCTAAGAATAAGCACATGAGCCTGACTCTTTTCCAGGACTAAGCACTATCCTGAATATTATGTTTATATTTTCATTCTGTTTTATAAATAATGATTTTTACCACATATATATAGTCTTAATATATTGTTTAATTATATTTAATTTAAAAACTCATAAAAAAGTTGTCATATTGCAGATAGTTATCAGTAATTGCTTTGATTTACCCCACATTGTTTCTATGATCCATTTTGCAGCATGTTGTGGCAGGTTGTTTATTTTCACTGCTATATATATTGCTTTGAATGGCTATCCCAGAACTTATTTATCCATTGTCCTGATGATTAATATTTGTGTTGCTTTCAGCTTTTGTTTTGTTTTATTTGGGCTATTACAAACACTACTACTATAAATCGTAGTTTGCATGTTTCTTGGTTCGTGAAATGGCTTTCAAACTTTTCTGATAGTGATCCACAGCTAGAAAAGTTTCACTTTGTGGCCAGGAAAACATTGGGGAGAATTGTGCAGAGTGTGGGATATCATCTTACTTGCAAGCTAATAAACTAGTCTGTTATTATTTCATGGATGCTGGCAGGAGACACAAAACTCTCGAGTCAGAGATGAAGGACCTCATTACTCATGGCAAAAGCAGTAGCCAGAGCTTCATGTTTTCTGGCATCAATTTCCTAGACCTCAGAGTCCCACAGGTGTGACACAAAGGGTTTGTGATGGATGCCTGAACATGCAGTGGGCTGTGTTATGGGAGAGAAACATTGAGCTTGGGTGATCTTCCGCTTACATGGTAAGCCTGCACTTTGTCTGGGGGGAGACATTACCTCATCCCTCAAGGCTGTTCTCTGCAAATTCCACCTTGAGTAGTGGCCTGGACAAAGAATGGGCAGAGCTTTAAATTCTTAGCATACCTAGCAGGAATGTACACAGCCACCAAGGCCCAGGTGGATTGCCTCTTCCAACAAATATGTGTCAGACTAAAACTCTTACCCTTAAAATGTTAGGTGAATATTGATCTTTTCTTTGCCATTCTATTTTATTTTCTAAAATGTCGTGTATGACCCCCCTAAAAAATTGCACAACCCAATATGTTTACCAAGCAACCCTCAATTTTAAAAACAAACAGGGCACCTGGGTGGCTCAGTGGTTGAGCATCTGCCTTTGGCTTGGGTTGTGGTCCTGGGGTTCTGGGATTGAGACCCCCATCAGGTTCCCCACAGGGAGCCTGCTTCTCCCTCTGCCTGTGTCTCTGCCTCTGTCTTTGTGTCTCTCATGAATAAATAAATAAAATATTTTTAAAAAATTAAAATAAAAAAAAACACAACCAAACAAACAAACATAAATTCTTATGTTAAGTCACATGTCTGAGAGTATACTTGCGGGATTATATTTAGCCTTAAAATGATTGTTTTGTGAAGTCATCTGACCATTATTTATCACTCTCTTCTTCAGTGAATGAATGTATATTGAGTGTATGAATGCTCCCTTGCTGCAATCTTCACCATTACTTAGTTTTGCCAGTCATTTTATTTTTTGATAAACCAAATGATTTGATTTTTATCTAATTTGGCTACAATTGGCATTTGAGTAATTATTGAGAAATAATAATAATATTAATCATTACTCAGCTTTGTCATATATGTATAGGTCACATGCGTTTCTTCTTCACTAAGTGCTTACTCTATGAATTTAGGCCATTTAAAATTTAGATATTTGTTCTTTCTTAATTGATAAATTATTTTTTTTTCAGTTTTGCTCATATAACAGTCAATATCTTCTGACTGTTTGAAGTTCAATTTTTTCTCAATTTCTGTTTTCTTTATAAACAATATACTTATATTGTAATGTTTCCTATGTTTAATTCATAGTTTGTGATCTTTGTCACATACAAGAAATCCTGCTAGACCTTTAGTGATAAAGATATTTTGATAAATTTCCTCCAAGGATTTTAAAACTTTAATATTTAAATCCTCAAAAAAATTTAAATCTTTAATATATCTAAACCTATCAGATCATCCAAAAAACTGTAACGAGGAAGAGGTCAACCTATGACATATGTCAACATATGTCTTATGAATCATAAGACATTATTGAGGAAGAATTGATATGATCTAAAAAAAATGAAATATTCATGGAATGGAAGACTTAGGATGCAAAGAAATCAATTATCTCCAAATTCATCTGTAAATTTACTGAATTCCCAAGGAAAAAAAATCCCAATTCTTGTGGAATTCTTTTGTTGGAATTTATAAGTTGGCAGTAAAACTCCTATGATCATTCAAAAGGCCAAGAACAGCCAATGCAATCTTGAAGAAAGAGACCAAAATAAGAGAACTACAAGTCCCAGATAATGAGGCTCATTTCAAAGCTACTATAATTAAGATGATGTGTTATTGGTGCAAGATTAGTCAAATCACCCTAGAGAGTAGACTAGGGTTTAGAAATAGACTTAGATATATATATAGGTACTTGATTTACAGTGAAGGTGACACAACAGAAGATGAAATAAAAGACAATAATTTCAATAAATTGCACTTTATCAATTGAATATCAAAAAAGAGATTTTGATCCATTCACAATATTAACACAAATTTCAGGTGGATTGTAGATTTTAACGTAAAAGTTAAAAAGTAAATCTTTCATAGGAATATAAAGAATATGTTCATCACAGTGGGATATACAAAGATGAAAAATACTACACAAAACTCCTCTGATTGTGGGGTGGCTCAGCGGTTGGGCATCTGCCTTTAGCTCCAGGTATGATCCCGGAGTCCAGGGGTCGAGTCCCACGTCGGGCTTCCTGTATGGAGCCTGCTTCTCCATCTGCCTGTGTCTCTGCCTCTCTCTCTCTCATGAATGAACAAATAAAATCTAAAAAAAAAAAAAAAAAAAAAAAAAAACCTCCTCTGATTGCAAAGGAAAAAATTGACAAATATTATTTGGAAATTAAGAGACTATGTTATCAATATACACTATACATTTCAAGGGAAGTAAAATGGCCAGCCATAGAGTGGGACATTTGCAATGCCTATGACTAAGAGAAGATTCATCTCTAGAATATGTAAAAACAAATTGCTATAAATCAATAAAGAAAATAATACCTGATTAGAAAAAATGATTAAAAGAATTGAACAGAAACTTCACAAATGAGGATATTCCAATGGTTGTAAATATTTGAAAATATATTCAACTTTATTATTCATCCAGGAATTTCAAATTAAAGCTACTATTACATATGACAAAAGAAGCTATAAATAGAGTGAAAATACTCTGTTGGTGAGAGTATGGAGCATTTTCTTGAGTACTGTGTAGAGAGCTTTTCTTGCCCATTACTTTCTATAGAGTCTTCAGACTACATAAAATCTAAACCATAATTGGAATGATCTATGGTAAATTTTATAATACATTAATGAATTCAACAAATACCTATTATTTATTTATTATCCTGATGCAATCATCAAACCTCTCTGCCTTTCCCACATTTCTCAGGGATGATTTTTCATTTCTATGTCTGCTACAATTTCAAACTCAGACTTGCATCCTGGCATCTTTATGAGTCTTCCTCAGATTACATTAGTTCATAAAATCCTGTATTTCTGTGTACAGGATATATTTTTTCAGCTCCTAGGATATATTTTTCCTGGCATAACTCATGGCTACATTCTAATAGGTATGTTCTGTTTTTATTTTTTGTGTGTAAATTTTGTCAAATCAAAGTAAATGTTATTTTCTTTTTATCTCCCTTATGTCACCTACAGGGCCTTGCATAAAACTGAGCCTAAAAAATATGTTGAACATTAAACTCAAAATGATGTCACTAAAACTAATTTCCAGGCCAATTACATTTTTCTGCCATGATGGTTCAACCATCCAAGATTATTAGGCTCTTCAGTGGAGTCAGAACGATTTGTCTGAAGGCCGATAATACTCGCCTTGATCAAGTGTTCTTGTGGGTGGTTTAGAAACCATTCCTTGCTTTGCAGATGTTATTTATCACAGAGTTTCCTCTTAACACTTCCAATGTTGAGGATTTGATATTAGTGGAGTTGTGGAAGTGAAATTATTAGGGTGTCCTTAAAGTCCTTTTCCATAAATGAATGATTTATTGGGGCAATGAAAGAAAGGAATAAGTTTGCCTGCTCAATATAGCCCGTCATTTTTGATGAATGTAACTCACCTTTCTGTAAGAAGTCCAATTTAGCCCTGGTACCATTTCTTGCATTTTATAGAGAAGGAAATTGTGAAATATCTTAGAAATGTAGCCATGGAAGGAACAAACGGAGGTTGAAAGTTCAAAATCTGAACTACACTGGATATAACATAAAGTCAATACTGTCCAATGTAGATGCCCACAAGATAAATTTTGACTTTTTCCTTTTGAAGCAATATTTGCTTGGTGTTGACTACTGGGGTAGCCACATTTCACTTCTGTTGTCTTCAGATTAAAGTGTGGCTTTTGCAGCATAACCTTCAGTGGTTTGCTGGACTAGCTTGCAACAGCTCGTCAGTGCATTGTATACATTTCTTCCAGACTCTGTGTTGAGTGCCATTATGTTAATAGCTTGAAATTGGCCACGGTGAGAGTATTTACGCCATGAAAATTGATATACCTACCAATCAGGGCTTCTATCCTTCCAGAGATCCACTTGTTGAGCATTTCTCAGCACAACACTACACTGCCACCTTCACAAGGGTGAATTGCAGACACCTCTCTCACTTGTTCTCTCACTTGTTCTTGGGTAATTCAAGGTATTTTTAAATTAATTCATCTTTGGGGCACCTGGCTGGCTCAGTGGGAAGAGCATGCAACTCCTGATCTCAGGGATATGAGTTCGAGCTCCACGTTGAGTGTAGAGACTACCTGACTAAATAAATAAAAACTTAAAAAAAATTTAAATTCCATCTTTTATAAAATAAACTTACCATTTTGGGTAATGAAATATGGAAAAGGAATGAAATAGAAGGAATGAAAATGAAGGAGGAATGAAATATGGAAAAACTCCAGGAGACCTAGACTTTTTTTGAATGCTATTTCTTATGCTTCTGATGGAAGTGATCTCATCAGTAAACTTGAATCTGATGATACCCACATTTTAGGACTATTGTGGCTGTGTTGCATCCAAATTACAGGAAATACATGAATAAACACACATAAAAAAGAAAAAAAGCCTGAATCCGTTAAGAACATAGTCCTCACTTCTCATAGCATTGTCCTCACCCCTTTATGCTATTGCAGAGTGTAGGGTGTTAATTCCATAAATCCTGTCCAACCTATTGGTAGTGTATTGAAGGAATTGATCCTCTTCTGGTATCTCAGCTATATCACTAAATAGTTTTAATAATTGTGTGAGTCGGGCATTACACTTAATCCATATAAGCCTTAGCCAATTCATCTGTAAAATAAGAATAACAAAACTTACATACTTTTTAATAAAAATTAAATTTAAAAAATGCTCTTAACATCATCATCCCAGAGGATGTCATCTAGTTGTTACTTAGCAGTGATGAACTTGTTTTGTTATTGTTAAAATTATTTTTTAATAATATTTTTTAAAGATTTTATTTATTTATTTGTCAGAGAGAGAGAGAGAGAGAGAGCACAAGCAGTGGGAGCAGCAGGCAGAGGGAGAAGCAGGCTTCTCACTGAGCAGGGAGTCTGACATGGGACTTGATCCCAGGACCCTAAGATCATGACCTGAGCTAAAGGCAGATGCTTAATCCACTCTGTCACCCAGGCTTCCCTAAAACTATTGATATTATCATTTCTGCTACTATTACCACTTTTATTATCATCAATTTGTGATGTTGTCTCTTAAGTATGTATTTCTCTCAAAAAAAATATGAATAGGGGCCCCTGGGTGGCTCAGTGGGTCAAGCATCCAATTCTTGATGTCAATTTGGATCCTTTTTTTAAAATAAGATTTATTTATTTATTTTTAGAAAGAGAGACAATGCAAGTGCAGGGGTGGGGCAGAAGGAGAGGGAGAGAGAGTCTTAAGCAGACTCCACACTGCATGTGGAGCTCATCATGGGACTTGATCTCATGACTCTAAAATCACAAACCTGAGATCAGGACCTGAGCAGAAACCAAGAGTCTGGTACTTAAGCCACGGTGCATCTAGGTGCCCCTCAGCTTGGGTCTTGATCTCAGGGTTGTGAGTCAAAGCTCTTTGCTGGGCTCCACGCTGGGTGTGGAGCCAACTTTATATATACGTAGATATAGGTATGTAGAGATATATAGGTATAGATATGATATATATATGTGATTATTACCTTTTATGAGTAAAAGGAGTATGATGTATCTTCCTTTCACAAAGCATATTTAGTCAAGTGATACAGACAGGCTATTGTCAGAGGAGGCCCACCAGTCACTGAACTGGCCAGAATCTATGTCATCATGCGGTTGAGTGATATTAGGACATGAAATCCTCCTAACTTCACCCTTCATTTCCAAGTAAACTACAGGAAACAAATGCTAAGGTCCCCCTTCCCTGGATATTATATCATGAGTATTGTAAAATGAAATATGATGTGGCTCACTTGAAGCTATTGGGGAAAATGCCGAGAGTGGGTATGGTGCCTTACCCGTCCCTCAAGGCTTCATGTTTATCCTTCGTCTCAGGATTTTTTTGAGGGCCTTATTTGTGTAGGAGGAGAGAGGGCCTAAAAAGCTTCTCCCAGTCATCAACATTCTCTGATCACTCACTTAATTGATCTCACTCCTATAAGGCTTGCTATATTTTCTTCTTGTGGAGATCAACATATCTTCCTTACCTGTTACTTCTTTCCCACAGCATCTAAACTCCTAATAAGTGAAGTTTCAAAGTTTTTTTCTTCCTAAAGTTTTCAAAATTTTCTCCCCAATTTGCCAAGATCATACTTGATGCATCCTATAAGTTATCTTTCCTAATAGCCCTCTATCACAGGAATTATGTTCTTGATTTTTTTTTTTTTTAAGTGAGGGCCGGTGATATGACTTGTTCATGACCACCAGCCCTTTACTGGTACAGGAAAGATTTTTATAAAGATTGATTTGTTTAAAAGCACCTGCATTTTCCACTACTGTTCACTAGCCCCAAAGGCAAGTTTGGATAAAATTAGAGGATCCAGGCAACAATTCTAAATAACTCAGTTGACTCTCTAAAGGGTTGTAATTAAAGTTTCTTTCTTCTGAAAACTCTTTGTGAAGCAAAGAAAAAAAGCACATTGGACAGCTGGAGCTGATAAAGGGTGTCCCCCAAGAGAGAAAAATCCAGACAAAAGAGACTACTGGGAAAGGCAGGGTCTGATAGAAGTAGGTGAAAAGAATATTGTTCCTAAAGAACGAGAGAAAAATAATTTTTTTTGAGGTTTGGAGCATTATTTCTCTCTTTGCTCATCGAAGGATCTTTATTCTCATCTGACAAGCAAGAATTATTTATTCTTAGGGAGAAAGTTGGTCTTCCAGTCTCCCATTCCCTACTTAAAGTTGGTGTATTGACTTCTATTCCCAAATCCAGATGTTATGACACAAGAGTGAAGAAGAAGAAGCCGTATGTAATAACATCGCTAAGACCCTCCTAAGACCTGAAAAAAAAAAAAAAAGAAAGAAAAGAAAGAAAGAAAAGAAAAGTAGGCATGTCTTTTTTCTACTCTTGTTTAGGGGTCAGAACAGCCTTCGGAAATAATGCTAGTTCCACCCTCTGGGTGGGGGTCTTCGTGAAGAAAGGAAGCAGCTTCCTTCATTGGTTTTGAGGTCCATTTTTGTTTAAAATTGATGATTGTGCCATATATATACGTTCTCGTAATTCCTTCTTTTCACTGAAGCCTTCCTTTTAGCTTTTCTTGTTAACGTGACTGCAACATATTTGGAAGAAACTTATCAACTTAAATGTGTACCTCGTTAATCGGCTTCTTGATTTGCTCCCGTTTGCTCTGCAGACCAGAGATACAGGAAGGGAGCCCACCTAAGAGGTTTCTTTGTAGTAGAAATAAGTAGCTTGTTTTCCAAATTAATTTTTTGCTCCCCCTGTGATTTGTCCCTCCTGAATTTCTGACCTGGAGGGATTAGAATCAAGTTTCTTATTATATCTACTACAAAATGAATTTTATAAAATAAGGTGTAGATTTTCACTGGAACCCAAATTAGATCAAGCTCTTGGTTTAGCATTTCTAAAAGGAGAGGGAGGGCAATATAGTTACTCCTGTACACTCTGCAGTCAGATATGGTTTTCAATCCTCTTATAACTACAATATTGGGCAAGTGGTAGATCCTGTCTAAACCACAGGCTTCTCATCTGGGAAATGTTGATAATATCAGTCCTTAAGATAATCCACAATAATCCTTATAATTTTTTGTTGTTGTTGTTGTTAAAGATTTTATTTATTTATTTATTTATTTATTTATTTATTTATTTATTTATGAGAGACACACACAGAGAGAGAGAGAGAGGCAGAGACACAGGCAGAGGGGGAAGCAGGCTCCATGCAGGGAGCTGATGCGGGACTTGATGGGCCAAAGGCAGGTGCCAAACCACTGAGCCATCCTGGGATCCCCCTAAGTGTGTCTAAATGAAGCTAAGCATTTCGAATGTCCTTATGCATTTCGTAACACATGGAGCCTGGTGCAGTACCTTGTACAAAGCACACATTAAATATGTTTCTTTGCATTGTTCTTCCCCCTTTACCTCTTCCTCTCCATCCTTCTCTTCTTTCTCTTCCTACTTTTTTGTTCATCACCTCGGTATATTGGAATTTTTTTTCAAAGCATATGGAGCACGAAGAATATAATTTATATTTTTCTATTGTTGTTAATGCTATTGAAGTAAGAGTATAAGGCTCAGACTTTCCTCAGTCTTCGTCTCCAGGCACTGAATTATTTTGCCTTTCAGCAATCACCGACAATTGTATTTTGCTAAGTAAGTGAAAGAATCTCAGGTAAAAGAAACATCTCAGCTCTTAAAATCCACTCTTCAAGCAAAAGAAGTACAACCTGGGGCAACTGCTTTTTTAATAGTGCTAAAATATTTTAAGGGCTATCAGGATGTCAGCAGGGATACACAGAGCACGGTTGTATGACCTAAAAGAAAACTAGTGCATATTATATTCAAAACAGTAGAGGTAGAATATTTATTTTGGTGAGAAGAGAGTGATACTTATCCTGTATGCTATTACTGGGATAGAGACATGGATTCCATTCCAGGAGGTTAGAAAGCAACAGAAGGGACAAAATCCTGACTGTATGATAGCAAGCTTTCCTTTACTCTCCATAGGGAAAGCTGACAAGTAGAATTTAAATTCTGAAACCTGTAGGTGATGCTTAGAGGATCACAGGCTGGCATATAAAATTCACTTCTCCCCCATCTCGTTTTCCCCCCAATATATGCGGATGAGTGCTCTAGATAATCTCTTCCCCTGCAATGTGCTTTATATTGAGTCAGTATGTTTTGCTTAATGAAAAGAGCCTATGATTTTCAATTGTATGAAATGTATTATATTAAATGTTTCAACTATTTATAAGCCTTCTTAGTGAGGAATTTTCTTCCTGATTATCTTTGCAGAGCATATTTCTGCTGGTGCTTTTCATAGCCAGAGAGGAGAAACATACTTTCTATGACTCATTTCTTGAGAACTTCCCTTTTTACCTTATTCATGTGTAAACACACTTCCCTAACACATTCTGGTGCACTGGAATCAAAATGCAAATGCCACCTAACAAGTGACTTAGAATGGACTCTTGCACCGTCTACCTTGCTCAAGCAGTGGCCTTAGGTCTGACAGGATTTTTTAATAAAGAGAGAAAAAAAAATACTCAGCCATGTGAAAGCAAAGCCTGAGGAGGATCAATTTACCTCAACATAGCTTTCCTATTAAAAAAGAAAGAAAGAAAGAAAGCTGACGCCCCAAGGTACAATGTCATGGCAAAAAGAGGGAAATTGTTTCTTCTTCAGCTCTGTAAACTTCATGATTCTGCTGTCAAGACCCCTGCAACTCAGAAATCACTGTCTGCGATAGCTCATGAAAATGTATTTGGTTATAAAATTGAAACAAAAGAATAGTGGGCTTCCTTATCTATTTCTGATCAAGACAATTTGGCATGAAGAATCTGAGCATTGAAGAGGTTAAGATTGTTAAACCTCTCTAAGCCCAGGCCATCCAGTCTCTAAAACCCATTCAAGGAATTTCTGAGGGTATAGGAAGAGTATAGGAACATCAAGGAAAATCTGATGTCAACAAAAGCAAGAACCGTCAATACTCTGAAGAATTGCAAGGCAAATAAATGGCTAAGAAAGCAGGAAATATTGGGAGATGATCCTACTATTGGATGTTGCTTTCTACTAGAAGTGCCTGGTGATACTTGGATATGTGACTGGAAAGACTGAGTAATTAAGCAGACCTTTTCAAAGTTTGTGCTGAAAGAAAAAGAAAGAAAGAGAAAAAAGTGGGGTCCAGGGCTGGCCTAATTTATACTTAGTAATACCAAAAAACTGTAAAAATATACATCATTTTAAAATAATTATGAAATGTTTATAAAAAACCAGCCGTATGTTAGGCCTTAGAGTAGTCTTTACAACTTTTTTTTTCAAGTTTTTATTTAAATTCTAGTTAGTTAACATGTACAATAAAATTGGTTTCATGTAGAGAATGTAGTCATCTATCACATACAACATCCAGAGCTCATCACAAGTGTCCTCCTTAATCCCCATCACCCATCAGCCCGTCCTCTACCCTGCTGCCCTCTATCAATCCTCAGTTTGTTCTCTGAGGGTTAGGAGTGTCTTATAGTTTGCCTTCCTCTTTTTTTTTTTTTTTCCTTTCCTATATTCATCTGTCTTGTTCCTTAAATTCCACATATGAGTGGAATCATATGGTATTTGTCTTTCTCTGACTATTTCTCCTGGCATAATACACTCCAGCTCCAACCACATTACTGCCAATGGCAAGATCTCATTCCTTTTTATGGCTGAGTAGTATTCCATTGTATGCGAAGGCCCAAATGTCCATCAACTGAGAAGGTGTGGTTTATGTATACAATAGAATATTACTCAGCTAGTCTCTACAACTTTTAAGGAAATGAATTATCAACAGTCAATAGTATGTTCTTTGACCACAGTGCAATTAATAAAGCAATCAATAATATAGGAGATAATTAGTAAACTAGTATAAGAAATATACTCGCAAATAATCCGTGTATCAAAAGAAAAATTTAGGGGGGCAGCACTAAGCCTTCTCAGTTCTTTCAGCTTCTACCTCTGCCTTTTATGCCATGCACCGTAAGAGTATCCCCATACATTCATAGTTTAATGGTAAGTCAAGGATTTCAACAGGGTTTATATGAATATTTTGTGGATCCTCCTTTCTGTGTCTCCTTTCCTTCTAGATTTCTCTCCTAATTTTCCAGTTTCTTTAGTTCCATTCTTTGTCCTCTGTTAGAGAGTGAACTGCAACTTTCTGCTGTTCTGGCAAGTTGGGTTTAAGAGTGCTTGCTGCAAAATGCCTCAGTTTCCCCAGGGCAATTCTCATCTTTTAACTGTCAGCTTTCTTCCAGATTATGCATGCTTTCCTTTTGATTATTCTTTAATACTGTTAAACCACCTGATTTAAAAGAAAATATTTTGCTCTGATTTTAAGATTGTCATCCATGGAACATTAGCCCCACCAAGCTACTCTGCCATTTTCTAGAAGCCAGAAGCTAGGGTTCATTTGTTTTTATTTCTATAATTTGGATTTTAAATTGATAATTCCATAAATTTGTTGTATTTGGGGGGTTAAGTTCCCATGTTTCAATAACAAAGAGACCTTGATCTGTTTCTCTGGTTTGAGCTTGGTGGGGGATGATTTTTGCCACTTCGTGCATTTTGTAATCCATGAATCTCTTACACTCTCTTACTCCTAACCTTATAAACTAAACTTTATTTTGTGGTACAGAGAACTAGGCTTGTTAAATTATCATTGTGCTCAAATAGACCTCTAATATTAATGACTTACTTTAGTATGCTTTTCATATTTCAAAGGGAAAGTAAAATATATCTGATTGATTTTATTGACAGAATATTATTCAAAACCATTTTTTTTTTCTTTCAACATTATAAGAAAGAAAGAAGACAGACTAGGTAATAAATGGTCATATTAGATCAATATGTAGTTCTATGATTTGTCAAGAATTTGTCATAGCCACTGAATTCCTGCAACCATGACTTGCAAATGTCAAATATCCAGAAGTCACAAATTAAAACTGGCAGATCAATAAAATAGTATTTAGCAAAAGTTTATTATGTATATAAAAACAGTTCATGAACTGAGAGCTTTCAATTCAAAACTGATATAAAGCTCAAGGGCATGATTACAAGATGGCTCATAAGGCAAAAATTGAGGAAGTGGTTTAACCTTTACAATGGGGATTTCCAAATGGCAGGGGATTGATTAAAAGCGATTATGTCATACCATTTTAGGAAGATAACTTAAAGTTTATTTTATGCTATTCAGAGGCATTTATAAGAAATCACTTAAGTTTTGCTTATGTCCATGAAATAAGCTAGATTTTGTTTTGTTTATGTGCTTAAATGGTTTTGACTGCTCAGGAAAGTTTCAAATCTGGTCTCCATTTTGTATTTAATTTTAACATAAGACATTAAAATGCAGCATTAAATTAGGCTAACCATCGTTTAACCACTGTTGATTCTGATGCAGTTGGGTTAAAAATAGCATCTTTCAGATAAGACAGTATAGAATTTATGTGATTTTTGTCAGTAGTCATAGGAAATGAATCATATGCTTCAGTGAGGATGGCAAACTTGGTATTACTTCATATAATTCAATTATGCTGAAAAAATTATCTGTGTTTTTATATTTATATTTTCAAGAATGATGATTGTGGTAAGTATTTTCAACAGAGCTCTTGTAAATGGTAAATGACAAACAAAAAAGGTTTAATAGAGCCAATTTGTTTTGTTTGCAGTGTTTTGATTGTGGGATTTGAAGACTATTATTATTAACGGACAATTGTGTTTCATGCATTTATTTTCATTTAGAAACTTTAAGTGTTTAATATAATTTGACTTAAAAAATAATTTGACTTTGTCTCTTAGAATAATTGAATACAAGCTATTAGAGCTATAGGCTAAATGTTTCCATCCTCCCCAAATTCATATGTTGAAATTCTAACTCCCAGTATATTGACATTTGGAGGTGGACTTTTGGAAGGTGGTCAGGTCATAAGGGTATAGCCTTCATGAATGAAATTAGTGTCCTTATAAAAAAGACCCAAAGATTTCCTTTGCCCCCTTCTTCCACGAAAGAACACTAGAAGATTAATCAGGAAGTAGGCTCTCACCTGACACTCTATCTACTGATACCTTGATCTTGGACTTCCCAGCGTCCAGAAACTTGATAAATAAACTTCTGTTCTTTTTAAGTCATCCAGTCTCTGGTATTCTGTTATAGTAGCCTGAATACACAAAGTCAGACATTAAAATGATTTCAGAAAAAAAAATATCATTTCATTCTCGATAAAAGAGTATATTGATTTAAACTAGAGAATTAGAATGTGGGAGACCATTATTTCATGCTTTAAAAAAATAAAACATTTTTCACTCTGAAACACAGTCAGATTCATGTTAGTAGTTGTATCTATATAATAAACAGTCTTATTGCTATGTGCTCTGGTGTGAGTCAACAAACATCTGATGTGTTTGAACTGGTTGTTATTCCTTATAATAGTGAGTATTTTGTTAATCATTGACACCTTAGTTTTTGAGTTTTGGCCTCTTTTTTAAAAAAAGATTTTTATTTTTCATTTTTACTTGAGAGAGAGAGAGAGAATACAAGCAGGGAGGGGGGCAGGGGCAAAGGGAGAGGGAGAAGCAGACACCTCACTGAACAGGGAGCCCAATGTGGGGCTCTGTCCCAGGACCCTGAAATCATGACCTGAGCCAAAGACAGACACTTAACAGACTGAGCCACCCAGGCACCTAAGGGGTTTGGCCTCTCATGTTGAGGCTGGACAGGGCTGCAAGTGAAGAACCAGGTAGCAAAAAAGAGGTGATTTAAAATGACAGCTGGGATCCCCAGAAGTGAATTTGAAATTATAATCCTATTTTTGTTCCTGTTTTTTATTTCTTACCAAAAGATTGATCTGTAATAGTTATGGGAATAAGTTAGTTAGTATGGCTTTTGACAGGGCACTCTAAACTCCCCTATGAGGATTGCTGTGGAAGGCATTTCCAACAAAATAGCTGCTACTGATGGAATTATTAAGCATGGAGAGAAGGAAACTAGTATTACAAATATATTGGCATATATTTGGTTTTTAAGGGTTTTTTTTTTAAGCTTTTCCAACCTCTATATTACTTGAAGGATCACAAAACATAAAGAGCAGAAAAGCCAGAAACAGAATATGTCCTAAGGAAACCAACTAACACATAATTTCTCTATTCAAATTATAGTGCAGAACTAGCTACATTCTCTATAGAGGATCATACAAATGGCATAAAGATGAAAATAGGAACTTCAGAGTGGAGCAAATCTGCCCTAGCAGAGAAAGAGGCTGAAGGCGGGAGAAATTTTAGCAAGGAAATCATATATATATATATATTTTTAATCTTTTTGGGCTAGTTGGAACAAATACACTAGGATCTGAACTTCTCAAGAACACTTGATTTATTTTTGTGTACTTGGTGCCAAGTTCAAATATCTGCCTCATAATTTATTATAAACACAAATTTTGCAAATGAGATGATAGCACCTCTCTCATGTTTATTGTGAAGAGTAAATGAGTTTCTTTATGCAACATTTCTTCATGTGTGTTCCCTAGGCCACCTACAAACATCAGTGTCAAAACCATAAATTTGAACCCAAATCTAGTGAAACAGAAGTTCAGACTAGGGGTAGAATTGGTTCCTGACAATGAAAGTCTTTGATAATTTGTACAGGTTATTTTTAGGCACACTAAAGGTTAAATTAGATACGATGCAGAAAACTCATCAGTTCAATTGATTTTGTATAAAATATATATTAAATACCTACTATGTTGACCTTTATAAAAAGCAAGGGAAGCCCTCAGCTCTCTAGGAAGTTATAATAAGAAATAAGAGGCATATAAATATAAATTTAAAAAATAATATATAAAACTACATAGGGTAAATAATAGAATGGCAGAGCTTTTCAAGCTAAGTGCAATGATATTATTTATTTTATAATGATTAAAATGAAATAAGGTATCTTCCAGATTGCCTTGGTTAAGCCAGGCTTCAAAAAAAGGGTCAAGATTTCAATGGTGTTTTTGTATTCTCTACTTAAAGCAGTGCTGTATGAAAGCTAACAATAAATATTTTTAATACTAATTTTCATAGCTTGCCTGTAATAACCTATTTGACCTGCACTTCTTCTAGAACTCAGTTAGTCATATTACTTCATGTACATGGAGTGAAGATTAAATACACTTTATAATTCTTACCAAACATGCACTTTAATACTCATGAGTGGTGAATCCTCCAAAATTTACTAACTCATTTGTCTCAATAGGCAACCATGACAATTTGGGAAAACTCATTTGCCTAACAGATTTCCTCGTTAGATTGTTTTGGTTGGTGACACATGCATTTGAAAGTGAGGACGTTATTTATCTCTCTAAGTCAACACAAGGAGAGGAAATCAGGAGGAGTGTTCTGCTATCCAAGAAGACAAAATTAATTCCAGTCTATATTTTAATTTAGATTAACTTCATAACCATCCACAGTGCTGTTATTCCTCATCTTTCTTTCAACTCGTCGGAGTGATTGCATTTCTTTTTGCATAAACTTTGCATTACATTTAATTCTGTAATCTCAGTAGAAGCAACATATCTTTTCATTATGCACCTTTCACCGCTCCCCCAAAATTCTCCACAGAGATCAAGTCAAATAATCATAACAAAAACTAATCAGCCTCCACTTGTGAGAAAGAATGTCAGGGAAAGTAAATAGAAGCAGTAAATCAGGAGACAATTGAGAAGGAAAACAGAGCACAGAGGTTACTAAATAATCCTGAAAGAGGTGGGATTACAGGCATTCGCCAAATTAACCTTTGCCACTTTCTATGATGACGTTCTTTACTGTTCCGATGCTTTGAATACGTCCTGCCTTCCAATTAGAGTGGGTGGGGTAAATTTTTCTTTCTCTTCTCTACACAAAATTCAAAGCAGAAGTAATCATTATTCTGTGTTCCCGTTTTGCCCTCAAGTCATAAATGCATGGGGAGAGAGAAGAAGCCTTTGTTTGTCTACAGCTATTGCTTTTTTTCCCCCTTTCTTTCCAATTCACCTTTTAAAACGTTTCTTTTATTAAATTAATGATGGGGCTTATTATAGCTATTTAGTATATTCACAGGAGTTTTTAAATTATATTATATCTTGTTAAGGCAATTTTAGGCCATTATTTTAAAAACAAAACTTGAGAGGGTGTAGTATTAATTGTCATGATTAACAGTTATAATTAAAAACTTATTATTTACAGCTTATTGCCATTTTCTTTAAGTCACGCTAATTTGTAGGCATTTAAAATTAACTGGCTTTTATTACATTATGAGGATTAAAAAAGGATATATTGTAATTAACTAATTTAATTGTCCATTTTTTCCTTAAAGGAAAAATACTTTCATCAAGTGAGAAATATTTGTTTTCTATATTATCCAAGATATTATTGTTCTTTCAGTTTTCTTTTCTCCTAAATTAAAGTAATAAAGCCACAGTATAAACTGGAATGATAAAAAAAAAAGACTATAAAATAACTATTGAAGGACAAAAATGACCAGTTCATTCATTAAGAGTTATTATTACATGGCATCAAGATCATGAGGCAAAGATTTTTGTGGCATCGCTGTTCTGTTAGTTATTCAGGTACAGCAATTTTATTCCATGATTATAGGTTTTATTCCTAAACCATTGACTAAGGGAAGGATTAAAGCATGAAAGCGAATGGCTCAGCAACAAAAACTTATGGGCTCAACAAAAACTTATGGGAGTTTTTATCTTAATGTCAAAAGAATTAGGTTAAAATTTGTTGCTGCTAATTATCCAACTGAACACTATGAGTCTTTCATCCACTTTTCTCAAGCATATGATAGAAATAACATGACCCCTGCAACTAAAATCAAGAGGCAAATGGAGAATATAATCACACATAGTTCATACCTTTTATGAGACACTATTTCTATCTAGACACTATTTCTATGTAAAGGAGTTTTACTAGTTAAATATATATTTACTAGTTAAATATATATTTCAACAATTTTCTTTTAAGAGAATAATGAAGTCAGATTAGATTGAGCATCTTGCTGGACAATTTTAAGATCTATACTGATAACTCTTTCAAACTTTTATAATGTTTCAAAGCCTGGTAAAAAGTACATCAGAGATAGTGGGTGAGGAGGAAAAGTATAAACACAGTGATGAGTATTTTGTAAACATTTAAAATTATATAGTAGGTAATAAAGTGCAACAGCATAATAAAATAGAATATCAAAGAGAAAGTCCTGACTAAATAGATTTTATTCCAGGAATAAAATGGTATTTAATTACTAATAAATTTATTAACGCAGCTAGCATATTAATAAAAATTAGGACAAAGTCATCTTATTATTTCCATCGAGTCAGTATAGGAGCAGAAAAGGCATTATACAAAAACCAATATGAACATTAATTTATGTTATAAACACTCAGTAGGAGCACCTGGATGGCTCAGTGGTTGAGTGTCTGCCTTTGGCTCAGGGTGTGATCCTGGGGTCCCAGGATGGAGTCCCACATGGTTCCCCGCAGGGAGCCTGCTTCTCCCTCTGCCTATGTCTCTGTCTCTCTCTCTGTGTCTCTCTCATCAATCAATAAATAAAATATTTAAAAAAAATCACTCAGTAAAACAGTATTGTTGGGTATATCTTTCACACACACACACACACACACCTACATAAAAAGACAAAAGCATCTACATAAACTAAAGAGGGGAAGTTTATTTAATGGAACATACTAGATAGAAACTTCTCTACCAAAATCATCAACAAGGTAGGGATAGCCACCATTTCCAGGAACATTTAATGGTTTATAGGAAATACTAGCTAATACAATTAGACAATAGGAAACTATTAAAATTGTATGAAGTAGAAAGGCTAAAACTGTCTCTATGTGCAGATGATATAATTATACATTTAGAAATTCCAAAAGAATCAATGAAAAAACTATTATAAACAAACAAATAATTTATTAAAGTATCAGGCCCTATAATGCTGGAGCCAGTTTGTACAGGCTTTTAATGAAGATTGTTAAAAGTCCAGGAATTTTCCAAGCCAGTGGATGGATCATTGAAAGTTTGAAATTAGTCACAGCAGAATTATTTATTCTACAGAAATTAGCAAAATCTACAAATAAGCATACCATTTGTAGCAGGTAATAAATCAGTACACAAAAATCAACAGCATTTATATCTATTGACTAAAACTAGAAAGAACATGTACTACAAAAGGGGATTGCTTTTAATACCAAATTAACTAACTAAAAATAACTAAAAATGAATCTATAAATCTACAAATTAAAAAATACCCTAAAAACCAGTGTGAGTAAAGCCAAAACAAAGTAGCAAAACTTGTTTTTTTTTATTGTTTATATATTTAAGATTTATTTATCTATTACGTAGGAGAGATGGGAGGGACAGAGGAAGCCCCTGCTGAGTGCAGAGCCCAATGGGGTAGGGGAAGAGAGGAGCTAGATCTCAGGACACCATGAGATCACAAACCATGAGATCATGACCAGAGCCAAAACCAAGAGCCCGATACTTAACCAACTGAGCCACCAAGGCACCCGCAAAACAACAAAGCTTTGAGAAACACACCATGTTCTTTGGTAGGAAGAATCAAGAGTGAAAATGCAATGCATGGAAAAAAGAAAATATTTGCAAAGGATTTACCTGAAAAGAAGCTAATATCCAGAATATATAAAGGACTTCTACAATTCAACAACAAAAAATAAACAACCTGATCAAAAAATTGGTAGAAAACTAAATATTTCTCCAAAGATATACAATGACCAATAAGCACATGACCAAACTCTCTATTTCCTAATTATTAGGCAAATGAAAATCAAAACCAGAATAAAACGCATCACACCCATTAAGACAGCTATCATTGAAAAAAGGAGCAAACACTAGATCCAGAAGACAGAATGAAAATATGATAAACTTACATTGTTTCCTATTTGACTTTAAAAAAAAAAGTGTTTGAGCATGGTTTAAGAAAAAGTGGAAAGAAACAGAAAACTCATAAAGGGGAGTGAGTATAAAAAAATTTGTTACAAAGTGAGTAGCAGCCAGATGAGATCAAAGCACTGGTAGGTTAAATATATTCTTGACAATGAGACACATTTCTTCCTTTCAGGTAGGAGGGAACAAGATAAAGTTTGCCTGCATATATTCAAGAATGGAAGGAAAAAGGAGACTTAGAAAAGCTAATGATGAAAATTTAATACAGCATGAAAATACCTCATATCAAACTAATATATTGTGTTAGTGATTTACAATTTTGAGTCCATATTTTGAATTCTTTGTGTGTTTTCATTCAGTCTTCACCCTCACTTGATTCTTTAGTGATAACATTTCCAAATGATAAGGAAGAAAATTTGGAATCCTGAATCCTGTAATAGAAGCTGTAGAGGAATCATTTGAGCTGACCAAAGTAAAGACACCTGAATACCACCAATAGATCTTGACAAATGGGAGCAAAGTTATTAGTTTACCATACCCAGATATACTAGACTTAGGATTCTCATCCTCTCCCATTGATTGATTTGATTGTCCAATTCTTCTATACATTGATAGCTGAATAAGAATTCTTACGCTGGACCCCTATGGGAAACAGTTTTACCAGCTAGAGTACAGTCCTTAATACAGATTCTTTTTGTCTTTAGTTTTACAGAACCCACTCCCTTCCAAAGTTAGCAACATTTTCTCCCACTCAGGTTACTGAAGTTCTTTTATACTTTTGTAATACGGTTAGATTGTTTTGCCGTATTCTGCATCCCATCTAGGGGTTCCCTCAAACCTACAAAGTGATTTATAAAAAATTTTGCACATTATAGTTCCCTGTTTGTGCTATAAAGATCAATTGACTTTTACACATGCATCATTTCATATATCTGAAATTACAGTATCACATGGTTTTCTCCTGTGCTTCATCTGTTCAGCCCTCCCCACTCTTGTCAGTTATGGATCAATTTATTATCTCTACAGTTCTGTTTTTTCCAGAATGTTGTATAATGGACAGCATACGAGGTATAGCTTTTTCAAGCTGACTTTTTTTCACTTAGTAACATGTATTTAAGGTTTCTTCGTATTCTTTCATAAATTAACAGCTCATCTTTTTAATATCAAAATAGTATTTAAAGGATATTTTGATTGCTTCTTGCTCTTGATGATTATAAATACAACCGCTATAAACATTTGAGTACAGAGTTTTTGTATGGACATAAGTTTTAAAGTCAGTTGGATAAGTAGAGAGTAGTGTGATTGCTGGATTGTATGGCAAAACTGTATTTATTTTTTTAAAGAAACTGCCAAACTATCTGCCAAAGTGGCTGTACTATTTTGCATTTCTAATAGCAGTGGATAAGATCCTGTTGCTCCACATCCTTGCCAACAATTGGTATGGCCAATTTAAGGAACCAACCACTCTCACTGATCTAATTGTAGCACGATAATTAATAACCTGAGACCTACCACCTACTGCAGTTTTAATAATTTTTTTTAATATTAAGATTACATCTTCTCCTGAACCACTTTGGAAAGAATTGTTCTCTTCCCTGAAGATTTTTGCAGTGGATTCACTGGTTCCTTTACCAGCTGTCCATTTCTGGGTTGCCCACAATTTTTCTGAGCCACTCCTTCCTTATTTTCTTATTTTCTAATACTGTTATTGTTTTATTCTTCTTTTTTTTTTTTGTTTTATTCTTCTTTTAACATTTTCTGTCATCTGAGTTGAGAAGGAAAAGACAATGCTTCTGCTCTCTATAAATCCAAAAGCAAATACTAATCTTCTTAAATGTTTAGTAAATAAGGATATTTTTATGTAAACATATAAATATTTTTAAAGAATGTGTTCTTTGTAGCTTAACAGTCCTATACTATTTTCCTATACATTTTTTGTAAGGAATTTATAACAACTGTACAAATCTTATACAAGCAATTTCTAACTCATTACCTGCATCCAGTATAAACCTGATATATAATCTACATGTGTATCCTTTTCTATATCTATACTGATATACCTGCAATTGTTTGTAGGAATCATAGGGAGTATAGAAAGTGCTGGGAAGAAAGTTAACAGTGAATAATTGATTAGGGATTGCAAAACTGAACTTTACCCTTAAAAGAAACTGAGAAAGAGAGAGTAGTAACAGAGGAAGAAAACCAGGAGGATATTGTATCATATAAGTCATATGTAGGAAATATTTCAAGAAGAGCGTTGTTAAGTCTGATCAATTATACTAAGTCAAAGTCCAATATAATTGTTGTTTATAGCAAGATGTTTTTTGTTTTTTGTTTTTTGTTTTTTTTTCACAGTTAACTGTGAGAACAGCCATTTCTGCATGATAGTGGGTTGGAGACTTCTATAAATCACTTATCTTATTTTCTCTATTTGGCTGCATTGGTAGCTGCTAGCTGGACCCAGTGTGTTCTGACAGTATACCAGTAATAGAAAGAGTGCATGATCAGAAAGATCCTGATCATCTATCTTATCTTAATAGTGAATAGAGATCCCTTAAAGAGAGTACAGAAAATAAAAACACTTCTGTGTTAAAAGGTAAGTGTATTTGAATTTTGCACTCTGCTTATCTTGCTTGTTTTATCTTGCTTGTCTGCTTATGGTTGATAGCATAACTTTAAAAAAATTAATCAACATTTATATTATATAGATTAATACAAACATTGGTCCATTTTTTTAAATGGTAGGCTTATTTGAAATTTGATTTCCAGGTCACTGGGAGATAAGTAACTTGAGAAAAATAAGATAAAGGATTAAAACTTTGTGGTACTTTTATTTTAGCAGCAAAAATGGACATAATTAACAGGTTGCTGATGCACAATGAAAAGCATTTTCTCTTTTCTTTAGGCTAAGTCAGTAGTTGTGTTTTGCTTTTTTAAAAAGATTTTGTTTATTTGAGAGGGAGAGAGAGTGCATGAGAGAGAGAGAGAGAGAGAGAGAGATTGAGAACATGGGTCAGAGGAAAGGCCAGAGGGAGAGGGAGAAGCAGACCTACCCCTGATCAGGGAGCTGGACGTGGGGTTTGATCCCAGGACCCTGAGATCATGACCTGAGCCAAAAGCAGATGCTTAACTGACTGGAGCCCCAGTAGTAGTGTTTTTAAGTGATGGTCAACTCTCTCCTCTATTTGTCATAATTGTGTGTGTGCATTAATGAGGTCTATTGAATATAGTGACAAATCCAATTTAAAAAAATGTTAATTTGGACGGTCTTCAGATGGACATGGTTCTGTGATGTCGAAGGAAGTATCTCTTAGAGGTAATAGAGTCTGAGGTTCTAGCAGAAGCTATATTTTATTACCTCTTTCAGGGATATTTTAAATGATAATATCTTTATTCATTCCTTTGATACTCAGTGTAGTTTTTCCCCCTCATATTTTAAGAAACTTTGCAGTTGGGAACTCTGGATTTCTTGTTATTACTTTATTAGTCTTCAATAGAATAAACTTTGCTATAGGCTAGTTATTCTAATGTAAAAATTTTGAGAAAATACCACATGAAAAACTATGCATATTAAAGCATGAAAAGTGTTTCAAATTCAGCTTGTGTCTTCCACTTACAGAACTTTTATAAAGTAAGAAAACACAATATATTTAAGAGGATTTACACATGGTGGTATTAGGTGACATACTTCATGCAAATATGTACAAAATTTATTGAAAGCATGACTTATTTAACTGAGAAAATTGCTCTTAGATAATATATTTAAAATACTATGAAGGTTTTGCTAAAAGCCATACAACCAGCAGGCTTATTTCACTTACTTAGGGATACTAGATAGTCCTGAAGAAATCTGAAATATATATGGGAAATGTTCTAATAATTTTGAAAGAACACATACTCATCGTATTCTTTCATCTGATTAGATTTTGGAGCAGAAAGAAGTTAAACAAAAGATAACTAAGTTTTAATAAGGAACAGAAAAGATGTTTGTGATTTATAGCTTATCAGTAGAACAAGTAAACTAATACAAATATATTCAGAAAGAGAATCAATGACCTAATAGGTTTTTTTTTTTAAATGAATTTGGCTTGGTAAGAAAAAGACACATAAAAGATATCTAACAAATAAAAAGAAGTGTTATTACTCAGTAAGAAAATCAATATTGGATGATATTTCAAAAGAAAGGAATAAGATAGTATTACAAATATTCCATGTGTCCTTGGAGTCCTACTTTATTTTATTTTTTAAGATTTTACTAATTTATTTGAGAGAGAGAGAGAGAGAGAGAGAGCAGGATGGAGAGAGTGAGACTCTGAAGCAGACTCCATGCTGAGCAAACAGCCTGACTCAGGGCTTGATCCCACAGCTGCAAAATCATGACCAGAACTGAAACCAAGATTTGGACGCTTAACTGACTCACCCACCAACGCTCCCTTGGAGTCCTACTTTAGAGTAAAGAATGTGAGTAAAACACCAAATAATATTGATGTGTTTAAAAATGATAAATTCTATATAATTCTATTGAGTGGTAAATATTAATCATCAAAATTAGGTAGAAGAGAAAAAAGATGATCAACACTACTTTTTGAACAGTGTGTGTATGTGTTCTTGTGTGTGTGTGCCTGTGTGTGTATCAACCAGTATCCTAATAGATATTATATGATTCTGTAATAGATATTATAAAAGAGCTAATGATTTCAATACAGATTTTTCATTACTGCCAGGAATGTGATTAGGGATTTCTCCCACTTATCTCTCCTGGAACATGTGACTCTTATGAAAGGGAGTATCTATAAACTCTTGACCTGACAGTAAAATGTGGACTATGCCTTCAGTGTAAAATCATGGTAAACATGGTAAAATTGGTTGAGGACATGGAAATACATAAAAATGTGAATGTGGAAGTCTATTTATCTATGAATTTATGTAAAAGAAAATTGAGAAACAAGTACATTTGATAAGGGTAAGATCAGTCGCTATGTATATATCCTAGGGAAAAACCTAAATTTTGTCCTAGTGATTTTAAACTTTATGAGTGATTTTAAACTTTGATATTACTGAGTTTATATCTCCAGAATATCATTCTGCAAGCAATTCGGAAAGTAGAATGAAGAACATCTTGCTTAATTTTTGGCAGTAATTTACTTATCATTGCTATAAACAATATATTTGAAAAGTCTTTTATATGGTCACAAGAAATGCATTTCTTATTTAATGATTTTTGCAATTATTTGTTGAATATTTGGGGAGGAAATACTATCTACATAGGCTTCTGAGATGAATTTATAACATATGTATATAATACAATGATTTTGTATACACTGTTTTTCTAAGATTATGAGGAAATAAAGCAATTATAACTTTTTAACTTATTATATCATTTTTAAAATTTTGCTTTTCTCAAATACATGCTATGGATAAATTATAAACCATGTTGGATGCTTTACATTTCTGGTTTTGAAGTTCATCACCATCTTCGAAACTGAAGAGGGGGATGTTTTCAATGGTGAAGTGAGTCTAAGTGATTTGATAAGCTTCACAGAGAAAGATAATATGCCAGAAATATCACTTTGTCCAGCTGACAAAATTTTATAAGAAATTTTCTATTTTAAGATTCATGAAAACATGAATTTTCATGTTTCATGCTTCAAATTTACATGTTTCATGTAAAACATGAGTTTTCAATCAAACCGAAGTTGATTCAAAGTAGATTTGAAGATTTGTAGAGAAGAAGATTACTTCTATACAGTAATCTGTATTTTAGACTTAATGGGAGCCAAAATGAGAGATTGACCACTTGGTGAAATTGCAAATAAAGCATTACTCCCTGTTTCCATATCACCATATATATTCTGGAAATTGTGTTAAAAGAATTGCCCCTACTTTGACACTAAACTGATATATAGATTTTCTTCTCTGTCTTTCCCAGCATGTGTATATAAGAAATGCAAGAAAAATTTTAGTATACTCATGTAATAGAGTGTTTACAGCACAGCTTTGATTGAACCCACCTGTCCTTATTTACATTCTAATTAAATATCATCCATGCATTATGCAAGTATCCACAGGCTTCCCTTTAGATATAGGATAGACTTAGGTTTGATTCTCAGCTCTGCTATTCAAGTTCATGGTTTTGAGAAATTTCTTTATACTCTGAGTTTTAATTTTACCATCTTTAATTTAGTATACTACTACTCCTATATGGGTCTGTTATTAGGATTAACTAATTAATAAATATATGGGGCATGTCTTAATGGTTAGTTACATATAAACCTTTACTTAAGACTTTTTTTTAGTAATTTTTATTTTATTTTATTTTATTTCAAATACCAGTATCGTTGCCATATAGTGTAATATCACTTTCAGGGGTACAGTATAGTGATTCAGCACTTCATACATCACCCAGCACTTCCATACATCATCCAGCGCTCATCACAAGCATGCTCCTTAATCCCCATCACCTATTGTACCCATCTCCCCACCCACCTCCCCTGTGGTAACCAGCAGTTTGTTTTTTTCTGCTTTTTTTACTTTTTTTTTTTTAACATTTTGCTTTCCTCTTTTATAGAGGTCAACAAGTCAAATCACTCACCTTCCCAGATTCTTCTGCATTTCAATGCGGACGTGTTACAAGTTCTGGCTAGTAAAATGTTAGCTGAAGTCTCTGGGGAAGCCTTCTGGGAATGTTTTATTTTTGAAAAAGGCTCAGCTGGCATATCTGTTGGGTCTTTTGCCCTTCTTCCTGCCCAGGATGTACAAACAATGCCTGGAGGTGAAAGAATCATCTTGTAGTCAGGAGGATGAAAGCCATGCTCTAGGAATGGCAGGGCTCAAAGATAAAAAACAAAACGAAACAAAACAATCTCTTTCCTAATTAACATCTTTCAACATTTAAACTAACCCTGGGTTCCTGCCTCTAGAATTGTTGTGAGCTGGAAAAAAGTATTTGCTTGTTTAAGACACTGTTAGTTTTTTAGTTAGCTTGTTTTTGCTTGTGGGAAACATTCCTTGCTTTTATGTGTAAAGAGTCTAGAGATTCTGTTAACATAAATTATTCTTAATATATTTTCATCTTCTCCCCATCACTTTACTGGCTGATAGAACAGGAGGGAAACAACAAAAAACAAACTAATGAAAATTAGAAACTCTTCACACTGTGCAGTTAGATTTTGAAAGATAGTAGCTTTTTACTTGAACAGCAGAATTAAGAGTAGCAGGACTTCTTAGGATTCCTGTTGTAATATTCGTTCACTTTAAAGCAGAATCCCACTGTTCTACACATCACAACAATCCATCAGGTTTCCCAAAGCATCAGGAAATCATGGGCATTTTACGAAATAGACGAGACACGCGTTTTACAATTTATCATTTCTACTGAAATCTCATCCAGTTCTTCATTAAACAACTCAAAGTTCTCTCTTCTCCACTCATTCATCCCTCATTTTCTTCGGAGATACCATCTCTCAAAATTTCCTTTTTCTTTTCTTTTCAAAACCACCTACAGTGCCAAAGTCCTTTGTCCCACCCTGCCCAATGTAAGCTGCTGTCCATTGCTTTACAGTCATGTCTGGTGGGAGAAGGGAGGTGTAGAGGGTGAATCTCAGTTCATTCTCTAATAACTAGAGTGAAATAAAAATGAAGCGATTAGATTTCCGATGTTTGTTATTTTCTAAAATTAGGCATTTTTAAGAACATAAGCAAAAGGTACTTTTAGTAACTCTGCTAAACCGTATAGGACTGGCCCTTACTGGATTGCTTTTTGTTCTCAAAAGTAATCTAATGTTAACATTAAAGTTTCAGATATGCTTATCCATGTATAATTTAGCAAGGAAAGGTAGAGATAATGAAATAAAATGACCCAATTCTGTGTTCTCTTTTAATTGCAAGGACTTGGGTACAAAGGAGATTAATACTAAGGGTTAGCTAGAGATAGTGTTATGCTATATTATGAAAATGAGCAAGTCATTGACAGCTATACCACCACTGTCTATTGACAGACTCAGTTTTAAGGAGAGGTCTTAATCCCCCATAACTTGAAGTAGAGAATTTTGAGTACTGTCAGACTTTCAAAGGGAAAACACCTCTGCTTCACTTCCTTTTGTCTTGGGCTTATGTATGTATGTATGTATGTATGTATATGTATTTATTTCCTTTCTCAGTCTTTTGAGAGTAAAGGATAATGTAATAGTTTTGCTTGTTGATAAGAGGGTCTTGAATCAAAATGGTCTGACTCATTCAGTTAAAGAAAGAATCTGTTCCTTATTCCTCTCTGCAAGACAGAACTCTCTATTTTGTGCCATGACCCACAATGGATATCTATGTTTTTTTTTTTTTTCCATTCTATTTTTTTCCATTTCTATTTATTTATGCCTTTGGCTTTCATGTAGGAAGGTCTCAAGGAAATATTTCATTAAAATAAGTGTGAAAGCCTTCACTATACCACACATACAAATATTTAAAAGAACAAACAGCTGTGGAGAAGCTGTCATTTTCTTACCTGGGCCTTGGCCACAGTTTTCCCGTTTTTTTAGTAATTTCAATTGTTTGTTTATTTATTACGTCTTCATATGTGTTTCCCACAAAACATAGGAACTAGAACAGGATGTGGAAATTTCAATAATCAACATGAACAGATGATGGCATTTTAGAAACCAGCAAGATAATGCGGAAAGATACAAACCTATGATATTAGGTAGGTTCCCTGAGATTAAATCCTCCCTAGAGTGAAGTAAAGAGAGTAATATGGAATTGATTGAGTTCGGTTGCCTCATAGTTGGCTGTGCTTATTACTTCTCTCATTAGTTAGAAGAAGGCTAAGATATACAATTAAATTTCATTGGTGTAAAAACTAAGCTCTGTATTATTTGCACATGTAATTTCGAGGAAATACTGTATGCATTAGAAAAGTATCAAGTCACTATGTAGTTATCTTGAGATCCTATTGTTGCTTTGTTGTTGATACATCTTTGGTTTTTCTATTAATTCCTTGTATGTAGTCTTCACTTGCATGTAGTCTTGTGATAAATGTTAATGAAATAAATGTTGCTAATTTCTGCAAAACACAAAAATGATTACTACTTTTAAAATATCCCCATTGTATTAGGTGGATAATGCATCATATCCTCCAAAGATGTCCATCAAGTTCTAATTCCAGTGACATGTGAATATGTTCTCTTACATGGGAAAATGGATTTTGCAGATGTGATTAAGGTAAGGATCTTGAGATTGGAAGATTCTTGTATGATCCAAGTGAGCCCAATGTAATCACAAAGATCCTTAGCAGAGAGAGCCAGAGTCAGGGAAGTAATGTAACTATGGAAGCAGAAGTTGAAGTGTTACAGCCACATGATGCAGGCAGCCTCTAGATGTTGGAAAAGACAAGGAATAGATTCTCCCTTAAATTCTCCAACTGGAAAGCAGTTCTACTGGTACCATGACTTTCAGCCCCTAAGACTCATTTCACACTTATGACTTCAGAACTATAAAACAATAACTCATCGTATTATTTGCTGATGACAGAGAATCATATAAAAAGGAAGCTCTCTAGTCTAATCTGAGGCAGTATGACTGAGACCTAAATTAACTGGCATAGCAGAAGATGTAAGAGTTACCCATACTAAAGGGATGTTGTGGAGGAAAGAGCAAGAGAAAAGTACTTCTGGTAAAGGAAGAAGTCTTTGTGAACAACTTATTATTTTATTTCATTTATTTTATTTTTTATTTAAATTAAATTAGGCAACACATAGTACATCATTAATTTCAGATGTAATTTTCAATAATCCATCAGTTGCATATAAAGAGCTTAGAGAAATTGAGAACTGAAAGAACTCTTAAGTGGCTGGAATCTTCAAAATGTATTTGGGCAACCAAGAATTGTTGCCTTTAGTTAGGGAACATTCAGAAGTGATTGATGGGTTTTACTGCACATGGTTAGGACAGTTTGGACTTGAGTTTCAATTAAACTATTCTATTTTATGGTATTCCCCCACTCCCATCCATTCAAATATTTATTTCAATGCTTTTATTCCCCCCAACAAAAGCATCTACAAGAAATACATGGCATACCTCATGATAATTTTAGGATATCACTCCATTATGTACCCATAATAATGTAAGCTTCGTAGATGATTATGATGTTTTATGCCATGAAATACCATACTTAACTACCCATATTTCTGGGTACTGAGTAGGCTGTTTAGATAATTAATGAAAATCAGTAGTTGTTCACATAATCTTAATCAATAAATGTTAGATGGACTCAATATTTCTTCTTGCCCTTTTGCCCAGCCCTAATGCAAATGGAGATAAAAAAGAAAAATCACTGTGATTAAAAACAAATCTTCTATAAGGGACTTTAAAATTAATATGCCCCTTGTGATAGTCATGGTCTGGATTTCATTCTCAATTAAGTGCAATCTAGAAATGAATTAAAAATGACATTTGTAAATGGATGGAAAAGAAATCATATATAACAAGTGATTTGATTTTAAAAGCCCAATGATATGAGCTCTTTAAAAAAAGTCTGAGGGTAAGAATGAATTAGCCTATAAAACTTGTGGTGTCAGTATTTCCCAGAGACAGATGAGACCCTACTAATTCTTACATATTTGAATGAACTGCTCTAGGTTTGATTAAGGGTCCTTTTTTTTTTTTAAAGGAGGGGTGGCTACAGGATCATATTATGTTATATAACCGCTGTCAGTCATGATAAAAATTTAAAGTGTGAAGAGTTCCATCAAATCCTCAAACATGGATTTTAGAAAGGATAAATAAAATTTCATGTGGCTTCTCTAATTATCATCAAGCTAAGGAGTGTACTCCTCTATCACATTTTTAAAAATAGACTTAGATGCAATTTTAGAAATTTTCACTGATCTTTTTATACATCAGCATCTATCTCTGCTAGAAGATGAGTAAGTCAGGTTGAAGCAATAAGACTCAGTTAAAATCTCTCTTGGGTTAGAATATTTCCTCTACTCCAGCAATGGTTAAGTTTTTCTCTATTCAAAATATATCCTCTCATTTTTTAATCAGAATCATTACATGCACATATAAATATTTTAAGTACTATAAACAAGTCAAACAAACTCAAGGCACCATGCCCAGTCTTGGGGATAGAATGTCAGATATCAAGAAGAAAATATCAAAGTTCTTTTAGACTCTCCTCTCTTCACTGATTTTCATTTATCCCCGTCCCTGTTCCTTCCATTCAGGTAATTACTTTTTCATTCTTCTTCCATTTCTAAAATATGACTTTGTTACTACGGCATTACATTATTCTTAAGATGTTTTTTAAGAGAGAGATTGAGTATAATGGCTTTGGTCCATGAAGATTTTATAAATTCTGGTTTTGTTTTGTTTGCTTATGAATCTAAGATTTAATTTATGGATTTAGGAGATATCTCTGTATGTTTTTTGTTGGTTTGTTTTTGTTTTTGTTTTTAACAACTTCAGACCCTTTATTCTTAAGGTCTTGAGTAGATTTAGGATACTTGAAACCAAAAGTGTCCCTAAAAAAAAGCTAATATTCTCATTAGATAAATTTAAGATATAAATTGTGCTCATAATGTTTAAACATTTCAGCTGGCTAAAATACTTCTGAAGAAAGGAATTTAGTTCTTCGATTTCTATCAAAAAGTTTGTTACTCTAGAGGATTATTTCTCTTCCAACTGGAAAAAGATCCCTCATGGTTACTTTATTATCTGTAGAAATACTTCTTTGCATCATTATGAGGTAAATGACATATATGTGTTCCTCTTCCTTTTCATATTTTCCACAATCTTAACATTAAATAAATGATATCAAGTTAAAAGGCTCCATTTTGTGGTCTAAAATCTTTTCATGAAACAGAGATAGCCTGATTTATTTTTTATTTTTTTAATTTTTTTGCAGATGATATAATACTATATTTAGAAAACTTTATTTTTTTTATAAATTTATTTATTATTGGTGTCCAATTTGCCAACATATAGAATAATACCCCGTGCTCATCCCATCAAGTGCCCCCCTCAGTGCCTGTCACCCAGTCACCCCCACCCTCCACCCACCTCCCTTTCCACCACCCCTAGTTCATTTCCCAGAGTTAGGAGTCTCTCATGTTCTGTCTCCCTCCCTTATATTTCCCACTCATTTTTTTCTTCTTTCCCCTTTATTCCCTTTCACTATTTTTTATATTGCCCAAATGAATGAGACCATATAATGTTTGTCCTTCTCCAGTTGACATACTTCACTCGGCATAATACCCTCCAGTTCCATCCACGTCGAAGAAAAAGGGGGGTATTTGTCATTTCTAATGGCTGAGTAATATTCCATTGTAGATATAGACCACATCTTATTTATCCATTCATCTTTCGATGGACACTGAGGCTTCTTATACAGTTTGGCTATTGTGGACATTGCTGCTATAAACATTGGGGTGCAGGTGTCCCGGCGTTTCATTGCATCTGTATCTTTGGGGTAAATCCCCAGCAGTGCAATTGCTGTGTCGTAGAGCAGATCTATTTTTAACTGTTTGAGGAACCTCCACACAGTTTTCCAGAGTGGCTGCACCAGTTCACATTCCCACCAACAGTGGAAGAAGGTTCCCCTTTCTCCACATCCTCTCCAACATTTGTTGTTTCCTGTCTTGTTAATTTTCCCCATTCTCACTGGTGTGAGATGGTATCACTTTGTGGTTTTGATTTGTATTTCCCTGATGGCAAGTGATGCAGAGCATTTTCTCATGTGCATGTTGGCCATGTCTATGTCTTCCTCTGTGAGATTTCTGTTCATGTCTTTTGCCCATTTCATGATTGGATTGTTTGTTTCTTTGCTGTGGAGTTGAATAAGTTCTTTATAGATCTTGGAAACTAACCCTTTATCTGATACATCATTTGCAAATATCTTCTCCCATTCTGTAGGTTGTCTTTTAGTTTTGTTGACTGTATCTTTTGCTGTGCAAAAGCTTCTTATATCAGGTAAACTAAAGTTTGTAGTGAGAGATGAAGAGGGACACTAAATGTTACATATTAATATATTATAATCTTTCAATTTTCATTAATAGGAAAAAGAAAATCAACCATGGTTGGTGTGAAAAATTAGAAACTAAACTAATTGGACACTTGGGTGGCTCAGCCGTTGAGCATCTGCCTTTGGCTCGAGTCATGATACTGGAGTCCTGGGGTCGAGTCCCACATCAGGCTCCCTACAGGGAGCTTGCTTCTCCCTCTGCCTGTGTCTCTGCCTCTCTGTCTCTGTCTCTCATGAATAAATAAATAAAATCCTAAAAAAATAAACGAAACAAATGAAGATTAAAATAATTTGATGCTGAGGTTAATCTACCACCTTAGAGGTTCTACTTTGATCTGGATAACTTAGAAATGAGGTTTGTTTTTTTAATCCCCAGAAATAAGTATACAATCTTGGAATGTTAACCTTTCATATTCCATTCTTCTCTTAGAAACCGATTGGTAGTTGGAGAAATTACCTTTGTCTCATGTAGTTAGAATGCATTTAGGCATTTAAAATCACACTACTAGCAATTTAGAAATATAAATTAGGTTATTTATTGCCAGCAAAACTTGAGGAGATGGGGCTTTATTAATGCCCTTTTCAGCTGATAGAGACTAATACTTATGTATGTCCATGACTGATGTCACATGACTATTTAAAGACAAGTCCAGAATATTCATTTAGATCCAATATGACTATCCTTACAATAAAATCCCTCCACCTCATGTTCTATAATATTCCACACATGTACAGAGGAAAAAGGAATTATAAGAGCCCAAGTACCATATCCTAAGAAAAGAAATTTTGTGCAAGGATAAACCTGTCCTAGGAAAACATTATCATTTTTGATATTTCTACAACATTGTTAGAATTAAATAGGGACACCTGGGTGGCTCAGCAGTTGAGCATCTGCCTTCGGCCCAGGGAGTAATCTTGGAGACCCAGGATCAAGTCCCACATCGGGCTCCCTGTATGGAGCCCGCTTCTCCCTCTGCCTATGTCTCTGCCTCTCTCTGTGTCTCTCATGAATAAGTAAATAAAATCTTTTTTAAAAAAGAATTAAATAAAAAGTGAAATTTTTAAGATAAGACGCAGTTCATTTTAGAGTGTATTGGATCTTTAATTTTGTTGTTTTTGCTGTGATTTTACTTGCTTATTTTTTTCTCTGCATACTCTTTCTCTCTAGTAATGGTTCATTGATTTTCCTTTTAGAAATAGCTTTCTTTCCATCTTAGCTCATATAGTTTGAAAGTGGAATCTATTAAAATGGCGTAGGAAAGATGCTGCCACAGATAGTTGCACAAAGAATAGAAAAGAGAGGCAACAAAGTCTGAGAAAGAAGGCAGAAAAATTGCTTTTGCTCTGGATCATTAACTGTAGAAGCAAATATTTCTTTAACATATCGGTCTTCCTTAGGTTGGGTACTAGTGTATACCCTAATATTGTGATCGAGGCCTGAAACAGTGTCCCTTGTTCATGTAGAGGACTTTATATTATACCCATTATGATCTTCTAATGAGACAGAAAATGCATAATCAGGTTAATTTTTTTTCTATCAGAATCTTACTTGGTATATAAGATTTTCTTGATCAAAGAAGTCAGTTTCAAATTTTTATAAAATATTGGATTTTAGAGCTCCTATGAGTCTTTAAACATTGATGTTCCTTTAACTCCAAGAAATTCCAATCCTCTGATTTTTACAGATGGGAACAAAGTCCCTGGAAAGGTCAAATGATTTATTTCAGATCCCCCAGCTAATTAATGAGTGGTAGACTTTGACAAAAATCTGTCTTCCGTCCAAAGAATATTATACATTCAGAAATGCTGTTGCTTCCCCACTTGCTGCATATTCATCCTTTGATAAATGAAGAATTTGTTAAATTATATTTGATGCAAACATTATTTTTTATAAAGACAAACACTGTGAAGGCAAATATGCAAGTTCTTTATGAAGACATTCAATCTCACTGTGAATTAAACCTCTTTTCATTGAATCCTTTCTTAAATTTATATCCAACAGAATAAAATAATTTCTTAAAAAGTAAAATAATTTTGGGGTACCTGCATGGCTCAATCAGTTAAGCATCTGACCCTTGATTTTGGCTCAGGTCATGATCTCAGGGTTGTGAAAATGAGCCCTGCATGAAGCTTGCACTGGTTGAGGATCCCTCTCAGATTTTCTGTCTTCTTCTCACTCTGCTCCTTTCATCCTCTAAAATAAATAAATAGATAAATAAATAAATAAATAAATATTTTTTATCGTTTTTAAATCAAGAAAACTGGACCCAGTTATTCTTATTGTTTTCCTACATTTATATATTGTTTCATTTATCTATAGAATTTTTTCTATATAAATAAGATAAGAAGAAGATATTTTATAGGTAGTATACAAGAAATTATTGCAATGGACCTTGCTGCTTAAACAAATTAAACTGATGCATAAAAAAACTCTAGTCTAGCTGTTACTGGCTAAGACAATTTTGTTCCAAACATTACAGTGAAATTTCCAATTTCATTCAGATTATGTTTTCTGCACTGTATGCATACTGTTATAGGAAAACTTAGTTAAAAATATCTTGCTAGTTTCATAAAGCCAATGAAGAATGTAAAAATCTCCATTTTTAATGTGATAATTCATTTTAACAGTGAGTAGGTCAATCTGGATTCCTTCTATTAGAGCATGAGATATGGTGGGACTTTTTGTTCTGAACAAAAAAGTCATCTGTAATATATGTGATATAAAATTTCTATGGAAAAAGAAAAATATACATATACCTACTTTTATAGAGTTTCAAATATGTTGTATTGCATTTGTAGGGACCTTAAGTTCATTTACTCTATTCTTCTGAACTGAAAAAATGCAAGCTAATAAGGGCAAAGGATATAACTTGTCAAGATAAAATTCTAAAATTTGGAAAGTTCAAAATTGCATTGGTTATGATATAATTAGGTATCTTTGCATAAGAATTTGCCCCATGTTCAGGGCAACACATATTATGACAGGTCTACTCTTCTGCATTTTCCATTGTGTAAATGTTTTTAGGGGAAAATGAACACCAGAGTATAAATCTGATTCAAAAGACCACATGACGAGGATACAAATATGCTTACAACAGTCATGGCTTAATGAGTGAAGCAAAACCATGAAGACTATTTTGGAGCAAGAGATTTGTTATAAGAATTAGATCATAAAAAAAACTATGTGACTAACTGGGAAAGAAAACGTCCCAGAGGGGGAGTTAAATAAGCTAAGAAAAATCAGTAACTATACCTAGCATAAATGAAAAGAAACATTCCAGGACACCTAGAATCTAGGGATGTCCAACTGCTGTCATTGTACCACAGATTGTGGGTGACTATAGGGAACTGGGGAAGGATGTCAGTTCTTTATCCTTATGGTTTCTCTGAGTTTTGAGCAAAATTTCTGTGCTCTGTGGTGGACCTGGTTTTGCTACTGATCATCGTTTTGCCATTTTGCCATCAGTTAGCAGATAGGAAAGAATGGGGATTAAAGCTGGGAGGAATGAAGACTAACTGCAGCCTGCCAGATCCCAGGTGGTGGTATTTCTTGTCCCCTCTAAACAGAGGGTCATGGCAACTCCTTCACTTTTATCTTCCAAATCTAGTTCAGTTTCACTTTGACAAACTCTTACCTGGAGGCACACAGGAGAGGACGTCCTGGGAAATTTAGTTCCGACTGTAACCAAGCTGATAAAAGTATAATTCTGTAGAGTGCTCAACAGTGAAGCAAATGTTGTGACTATTTTGACATATTTTTTTTCTATTTTGGAGCTGATTTTTTAACTGAGGTATGGCTGACTTATATTAGTCTCATGTGTGCATCATCATGATTAGATATTTGTATATATTGTGAAATGATCATCACAATAAGTCTAGTTAAGAAGAAAGAATATTCTATATATACAGAGACCATGAGTAACACGAAACAGAATCTATGGGACTCTCAGTATTCTATAAATCCATATGACTTAGGAACAAATGTTTTTCTAAATGACAGATGAGAGAACTGTTTTGAGAATATTAATAATGATCATAGGGGTAAAAGAAGCTGGGGATTCCACACTCAATTGTGTTTGTGAAATACAATGTTAATGTTTTAAACAACATTTAATCAAAAAATGCTGAGAGAATATAATATTCCAATATTTATTTTGATTTGATAAGAAAGGAAAATAAAAAATAGCATGAAGAATTTTGTTAAATTGTTTTTCCATACAACTCTTACTATTTTTTTTTTTTTCTCCCTGGGTAACATCCAAGAACAAAGGAAGCAATGTGTCTATGGGCTGAAAAATTTGGTGTAATTTTTCACTTACATTTCTTATTTCCCTGTGTTTAGAAGGTAAATTCTCTTTTTAACATGAAGGATAAAGAAGGTTGATGACTTTCCACAGTACATAATCATCTTCTGACAATTTTGAATGCCTACAAAGTAAAGAATGGATACTTTAATGCAAACAAACAGATCACTAAAGGTTAACTTCAATTAGTCAGCATTTTTTTAAAGTTCCATAATATAACTGCAGAGTGGAATTCTTTCTTTGTCCTTGGTTCATGCTACTCCTATGACTTTGCTCAGGGGAAGGGTTGATAGAATCATGCTGTAGTCAATCATAAAACTATCATTAAACGTCCATGCTAATGACCCAACTTCTAATCACATTGTGGATCATTTTAATCGAATATAGAGATGTGGTTTAAGACAAAATTACTCATGAAATTGGTTTTGAGTGAAGTAATACACTTTTGTTTACAGAGTTAAGCTTTAGTTTGATCTTCATATTTTTATCTTAATGCTAGACAACTCATGTTTCACAGCTAGAAAGACATTTAGCATTGACAAATTTTCCTAATATGTTATCTCAATCCCAAGTCCTGTGAAGACTGCAATGCCTTAAAAGGTCTTTCTTGTAGAATAATCCCAATCAAATGTGAATGAGAACTCAGGTGTGGCACTGTGGACAGAGGTATAAAAACCATCAACATTTTGAAGCAACTTAGTTTCTGTGCCTAGATCAAAGTTAGTGTTTATAAAATGGATGCTATGAAAATATTGCAAGAACACTTGGATTAAAAAAATGAAAAATGTGAATAAAATACACAGAGGTAAAATTTTGCTGATATTTTATATTTTCAATAGGATTGGTTATTTATTCTATGGTTCTTCAATGGCTGTGTTTAACTTCTATAAGTAATCTGCAGTTTTATCTGTCCTTTCTATTGGCTAAAAATCTAAAATAAAATTAGCTCGTGGAATATTAGGATAAAAAGATACATTATATATGTACATATTTATACTTATAATATGCACATATATAATACAATATTATATAAACACTTGTATATTCTATAAATAGCATATTTGCATGAATTTGGATACAATAAACGGATTTGAGATTGTGCTAAAGTAATCTTCCTACATGGTAGACCCATGATATACATTTATTTTATGATCTTTCTGAAAATATATCTATCTTTTTTGGTTAAGCTAGATCTTGTAGCAGAGTAAATTAACTTTTGAAAGTAGGCCAGAAATGCTGGTAGGGAAAGTTCACTGGATTTCCCTGAAGAATTCTTCCCTGACGAATTAATACCATGATGATTTGAAAATGTATTTAGATCTTCATAATTTAATGAGAGAAGACCCACTAGAAAGAAATGCTAATCAGAATTTCCCAAACAAAAGTAACTTAATTTGAAAATACAAAACCATAGTTATCAAGGTAGGTTTGCAGGAAATAGGTTATGTTTAGAGATGCTATTTCACAGTAAAATTAGATATTTAATTTTTAAAAGATTTTAAGAGAATTAAAAAAGATCCCTGGGGAAATAAAGCATGAGATTCCTTGATGAGGAAAATAAGCCCACTTTGTGTGTGTGTGTGTGTGTGTGTGTGTGTGTGTGATTTCATTTGAACAAACTGCTCAAAGCATTCATTAGAGAATAAGAAGGAATAATTTTACACTTAGGGATATAGGTAATAAAGAAGAGTAAAAAATAAAGTGGATCAACTCAATCTAGTCATTTTATCTCACATGAAGCCAGGGGTAAGTGGGTAAAATGTAGGTCAATCAGTTGATCCAATGATATAACCACTCAGGTTCCTTCTCTCTGGGACTTGCTAAGGGATTCTACCGAACGAGAGATCAATGCCATCTTGCCTCCATGATGTCTCTTTTACAGTTAGTGAGAAGGGAAACAGAGTCAGTTCCTTTAAATTCCTTACAATCAAAAACAATTTCCTTTAGAAAGACTTGACCTAGAACAGACTTGCCTTGCTTCTGCTCACCTTTTAGTGCTTGAAGCCAACTGCATGTTGCCATACACAGTTTCAATGGAGGTTAAAGATTATATTCTTTAAGTTACCGCTTAAGAGAAACCAAAGTGGTAGGAATGTGGAGACCACAAAAGGCTCTGAAGGAACATGGGAATCAGGAATACCTGGGAGGTTTAGCAATCTGCCCCAGGACACTGTGCATTCTGCTTCAGTAGTGTAGCCTCACCTGGACAAGGTTCTGATCCATCGTGCTTGCTAAATGAATATTTTTGCATCAGGAGAAATAAATTGTAAAGAAAAAATACTTTTTCCCCCACTCAAAGTAAATTGTATTTAACTTATTTATACTAAATTCATTATTTCTGATAGTTTATCAAAAAAGTAAACACTCTTCATGGATTATTTTGGTGGGTATATATAGTTTTTTGTTTGTTTGGATTATTTTTTATAAATGTATTATTTGTCCATTGCAGCCACTGAAATCTTTTCCCAGCTGCTCAGCGGTTAGGCAGATTTCCTCAAATGCTATCTTTGGGTAGAAATTTCCTTAAATGCTTTGAACCTTGCTGAGAGCAGAGAGGGCAACTCTGTCTTAGTCTCTACTTTCTGTTCATTCAGACTCTCAAGGTCAATTAGACATGAGAGATTAGGGCCTTTGTATATATTTTGTGGGCATGTATACAGTCCTTTATACTTGCATGGCCTTCTAAATTTCCATAAATACATTAGAGTTTTTCAAAGTCCACTATGAACACCTCTTTCCCCAATTTGTCTTATTACGATTTTTGGTGAGTCTTTAATTATTCATAACTGGTGTTGCTGCTTCAAGCTTCTCTTGATGTTAAACAATTGCCACTGATTCGTTTTGACAAATGCCCTTGATATGAATCATTTTGCTGAGAGCATACACTGAGTCATGCCAGTACAGACAAGCCCTAAGAAGAGAAATATTTCAGGGACCTTCCACATGTGTCAAATAATGATTCTTCCCTGGGTATAGACTTCTAAGGAGCTCCAACCCTGATCTGTCCCTCACAGTGGCTGCTAAACTGCTAGGCTGCCAGTTTTTATAGCTACTAGAATCTCAAGGTTGTTTGTTTTCAAGGATACCAAAAATATGTCAGGAGGGAAATGGAAAGAATTGTAGCAAGTTAAAACTTTCTTTTCACTGAGATTTAGGTATTTTTCTTGAATAAACTATTTTTGGGTTATTACAAGCATTTGGCTGATTTCCAGAGTTTAAAAAAGGTTGATTTGAACTATCTTCGGCCAGTGCTCTCAATACTTTCATGAAGAGCAGATTTTTTGGAGGTCTTTAACTTATTTTTTGACACCTGGCTATTGTATTTTGACACCTCTACAGTTTAAGTCATATATAAATAACTAGTTACATTAGTAATCTTTGCCATCTTTCTAAGTATATCAACTTATTTTGGAAATAAGTATGGTAGTCTATTTTAATCTTTATCACATTTTTTTTTTTATCCTTCCCTGCAGTTTGAACTCAAGCTTGGTCATATGGCTTGTTTAGATGAATGAGGTACGAACGGAGGAATGCTTATTACATATGGGAAGATATACTTTTCCAGGTCCTCAGATCACCCCCTCTGCCATGATCCTAGATATAATCTATATAAAAGCTACATCAACATGGTGGGTCTCTGAGTAAAGATAATAGGGAACAATCCATAGCTTCTCATTGATTGACTCATAGAGTAAGACACTGCGGTTTTGATGTTTGTAACTGCAGCATAACATAAGTTATTCAAACTGTTAGAGTAGCCTGACATAATTTATACATATGTTAAACAAATTCTTGACATTTGTCTTATGTCAAGGTTGTACATATTCTGTTATGGCTCACAGAAGTTTTGTCGTCCATTAAAAACAACAATAATTACTACTACTACTACTACTACTACTACTACTACTACTACTACTACTACATTGTCTCTATATAGTCAGTGAACTTCAATTGATAGTTTATCCAGGATACTGAAATACCCGATACATCTTTTAAAAATGATAAATGAGGATCCTAGAGGCTCCTAGAGGTATTTATTTCTAAGGACAATGAGTTGTGGCTTTCCTATCTGAAACAGCATGGGTAGGTATAAAGCAGGTATGCATAGGACACTAGATGGGAGACTGAAAATTCTTAACTCTGCATTTCCTTTTTCCTCATTCAAAAAAATACAACGGTAATGTCTCTCCTATGTCCCATTCAGGGTTGTTATAAGAAAGCATATGTGGAAATAGTTTAAAAAGTTTAGTGCTGTTGAAGTGTAAAGCAATGATGTGATGACTCAGATGTGTGTAAATCTTCAAATACTCATCTTCAAATACCCACTCTATGCTCATAAGGGACTTTAGACTAGGCATGGTGACAGAATAATCAGGTATTCTATTAGAAACCAATGGGAGAGCTCCTCTTTCACAGTCCTTTTATTATACGGATAAAGTCTGATGTTCTGGAAACTTAAATAACTTTCCTAAAGCAACTGAACTAGCAAACACCTTACCCAGGATGAAGCCAGGGCCATTTACATCCCTGCCAAGCTCTGGTCAATAGTTAGGGGGAAAAAAGGTGATATATAGATATTAGATATCTACATATCATATATACTATATATCATATCATATTCTCTCTCTCTCTCTCTCTCTCTCTATATATATATATATATATATATATATATATATATATACCATATCATATTCTATAATTATAAACACATAGAGTCAGATAATGTCAAGATGAGCTCGGCAGAAAAACCAGGAGGAGTCTCAGGCCTAGAAAAGAAATGATCATCCATGAAATGAGGGTTTTTAACATTTCCAAGTAGACCATTATAGTAGTAAAACAGAGATGTAATTTTGCATGAGATCCATATTTGAAAGTTGTTTCAAAAGTGGTGTGTTTTCCTTTAAGTTAATTAGAAAATTGACTGCTTTTTCCTCATGAAATTCTTTCCTTCGCTTTGCATTTAATAGCTGCTTGCTGAAGGTAGGAATATATGTGTCACTTCTGTCAGTTAAGGTAACTTCATTTTACTTGACTTAATTAAAAGCTTAAGAAAATAACACCTTGCAGTTACACCAAGCCTTCCTCTGTACTCTTATTGGCTCGAGTATTAGGTAATCGCTCAGACCAGCTGCCACAGGCCTTACTTTGGATAGGACATGTTGAATCTAGCGTCACTCTAGATCTCATCATTAGTGACTTACTCGAGGGTCTTCATGAGCTTCCCAGTCATGTGGGTGAGTAGCTTCCATGATGACGTGGAAAAAAGTATCAGGAGAAGGCCAACACATCATCAGCTCACGGCTTCACCCCCAGCCCTAATCTCCAATTTTCTGCTATTGCTATAAAACTCCAAATGATTCTGTCCTGCCCTATTTTGGAACATGGCCTGAGGGGCAGGCAATTCTGTCACTTTTCCCCTCTATTTAATGTTTGAATTGAGTATCCCCTGGAAAAATTGTGAGTGTTGTTAGACGGGGAGGGACCAGATGGGTATTTGCCTCTGGCTCTGTTTTCCTCAGGGGATTTCCTGTGGCTAAGGACTCTGGGCGAATTTCATGGTGCCCACTGTGCTCACAAAGCAGTCATCATGCCCCGGAGAATACTGAAGGGGCAGTGGCTCACACGCAAGGGAAGCCCTGGGGACCCTGGGGACTTGCCTCTCCCTTAAGCACATAACCAGTGTATCAGAGGCTCCCTTGAAACAACACACGTGGATTTCACTTCTTTGGTTATTTCCGTTTCACCAGAACATTCAGCTGAGATCTGCCTTTGACATTTCCTGGGGTTGCATCTCAACGGCTCGCAGATTCTTTGATTCTTTATGCAGCCTCCTTCAGAGAGCTCATAAAGCTAGATCAGAAATACCCATGTGGCAACACATTTAAGCTGTCTTATTAGAGACAACTTTGCAAACAGCTTTGCCACAGTTTGTTGCAGAAGCTCGAACAAGAAACCCATTCGCACACACAGTGTGTTACAAAGGCCAACATGATTTTCCCAAACTTGAAATGCTGCCTCAGAAACAATCTCAAAACACTTCTCTGCCTGGACACCCTCAATTATGAATTGCTATGAATGCCTGCTTGAAACCTGGAACACACATTTGTACATTTGTTGGACATATTAGTGTGTTCAAGGCTTGAAAGCAGATACTGCACTTTATTTTGAGGAGGATGCTTTTGTCTCTTCAGTGAAGCTTATGTAAGTAGATTTGCTGATGAACTTTATACATGCAAGACACTTCTGTTTCAGTTGTAGGAATTTAATTTTTTGTTTTGCTAATAATTTCTTTTACATGCACTGTGCTACCTACTGAAAAGATAGATGTCATGTGTATTTTTAAAACCTTCTTAAATAAATTATGCAGCTTAATGAAAATAAACCTTTTTAAAATGCACAGTGAGGCTTCAAAGACCAAGCAGTAGGTGCACTGGTAATTGAATGGTAAGCGATCTCCCGTAATTCCATTCCTAGTGTATGTGATGATAGTATTAAAATGACAGTAACCTGCCATTGGCATTATAAAGTGCCCGAAGAAGTTATTCTCTGATGTTTCAAGTTAAATTAATATTTTGATTTTTAAATGAACAAGTAAATATTAGGAAATTAACAGCTATGCCAGTTGGAGCTCTAAAACAGGAGTCAGAAAGACTTGTGGAATGCTGGAACTGCAGTTCTTATGCAAGCAATACAGACTCCAATTTTCAAAATGGTTTCCATGTGTTGCCCAGGAAAAAAGCACCCTGACATTTCAGGTAATGCAAAGAGCATTGACAGGTCAAGTGTCTAGTAACTCTCTTCCTGAAAGTATTTAATATAGTATCTTATTATTCCCAATCAATTTGTTGGTTGTGCTATCTTGTAGAGACTGTTACAGGCACTTGGGCTCTATCAGTGGAAACATACAAATTCTTAGAGCTATTGAACTTAAATTTTAGTTTGACAATAAATAATAACCATGATAAAGAAATACATTTTATAATACAAAAGTATAGAATATGATAATTAGTGTGGCCCAAAGAACCCCAACAATATGAGTGAGGAAAAAGGGAGTGGTGGAGGAATGGGAGGAAACTTGTTCATTATTAAATAAAGATACTGGTCTTCTTTGAAAAGACTTCAAAAATGTGATGGGATCACAGGGAGCCTGCTTCTGCCCCTGCCTATCTCTCTGCCCCTTTCTCTGTATCTCTCATGAATAAATAAATAAAATTCTTAAAAAAAAAAAAGAATTTGATGGGATTAAACAATGGTTTGATCTGGGGAAACAATGGTTTGCTAGGTAAAGGAAAATGAATACAAAGATCTGAATGCACTTAGCAATACATCTGGTGTGTTAGAGCAACAGCAAAGAAGTGTTGCTTAATAGCAGGTTAGGGATGGAGGAGTAGGGATAGCTAAGTGAATTGTAGAACATGAGATCAGAGAGGTGTTATATAGGGATAGAGAGGTCATCCAAAATCTTGTAGGTTATTGTAAAATCTCTGGCTTTCATTCTGAATGAAGTTGAAAGCTACTACAGGGTTTGAGCAGAGAATCTCACTTGTATGTTTAAAAGATAATTCTGGCTGCTATTGGAGACATAGACCAATTACGATTCCTTTTTAGTCCATTTGAGAAAGATGGGGTTTAAACCAAAGGGTAGCAATGGTGGTAAAACATGCTCAGCTTCTGGACACATCCTAGAGGTCAATTCCTGACCTATTGGATTCAAATATGAGCAACTAAGAATGACCAGAAGGTAAACCATGAAGATAGAATTGCCATTAACTAAGATAAATATAACCGAGAATCAAGCAACTTTGTCAGGAAGGGGCATTTACAAGTAGAACTTTTGGAAATGTTGGGTTGAGATGTTTAGTCCTTTGTTTGGAGACAGCCAGTGGTACTCACAAGGATCTGCATTTCAAGAGCAAGTTGTGGGCTGGACATATACAATTAGAAATAAACATGGAATTTGAAGTCCTGATACAAATTGAATTTCATGAAATAAAAATAGAATAAAGAAGGAAAAGAAGGAAAGAAAGATGAGGGGAGAGAAGAAAGAAGAGAAGAGGGAAAAGCAGGGGAGGGGAACGGGAAAAAGTAAGGATTGAGGCTTTATGAAGTAATATTACATGATCGAGGGATTTGCAAAAACCGAGCACCTTATGAGAAAGAAAAATCCCAGAAATATGCTGAGAACTGTGAAGAGACTGATAAAATGTGTCAAATGCAAAGCAGTTCAAGTAATGTATTTTTTTTTAATTTTTATTTATTTATGAAAGAGAGAGAGAGAGAGAGAGAGAGAGGCAGAGGGAGAAGCAGGCTCCATGCACCGGGAGCCCGATGTGGGATTCGATCCCAGGTCTCCAGGATCGTGCCCTGGGTCAAAGGCAGGCGCCAAACCGCTGCACCACCCAGGGATCCCCAAGTAATGTATTGACTAATAATTGATCACTGGATTTTGCTACATGAAATTTGTTGGTGATTCAATAGGAGTGTTTTCAGGGGTGTGATGGTAGCAAAAATGTGAAATGGGCTTAAATGAGAATTTCTACATGCTTCTTCTGTGTAGCACACCTAGCAAAACAGAAGAATGTGGAAACTCCACAATATAAGACAAAGAGGAGGGAAGTTTTGGGCAAAATACCCCTAAGTAAATAAGAGGAGATGGAATCTCTCTACGGTGGAAGACGTTGGCTTTCATTAGGATCACACATAGCTCATTGATGGTGAGTCAGATTGTAAAGATAGGGAGGCTATTTTGTAGGGAAGTATGATGCTGAGACTATCAAGCTTCTCTTTGAAATGCTTCAGTGAAGTCAGGAGCAGGATCATTAATGGAAAGCAAGGATGGGGAGAAGATACGGGGCTTAGGAGAGAGAAGAACATGGAATAGTCATCTAGAACCTCTTCCTAAGGGTATGGTCTAAGAAAAAGTAGTGTCAACATCATTGTGAGTTTATTAGAAATGCAGAATTTCAAGTCCTTCCTCAACTTACTGAATTAAAATCTGGACTCAGTAGTAAGATGCCTAGGTGATTTGTATGCATACTGAAATTTGAGAAAAATCTTTTCTAGGAGAGCAAAGTGCCTCTGAGGATATATTATGAATGACTGGTGGTGTGTTGAAAACACCGGAGGTTGAAGTGAGCGGTCATGAATATACAGACAAGTAATCATGTTTGTGCATTTTTTCCCACCCATGTTCAGTTACATGGGTAGATACAAGGGTTGGCCAGTGAAATTTCACTAATTGTGATTTTGTTAATGGAAAATGGCAAAACACCAGGGGACAAAGGAGAGGAGTATAAGACAGATTTTAATGAGCAGTCATGGAGTTTCAGATAAGAATGCAAAAGAGGATATTAAGGCCTTGAAGTATGGTAAAAAGATTAGATCGTTGATAATAAATCATGGTGAGTTATAAGACTTTGTGGAGACAGAACATTTTAGGACTTTAGATAGAAAAACGAGAAGTGGTTTCTCGGAGAGTGGTTTGCAAGAGACTGAGACTACAGCACCGAGGGGGTAAGTAACTTAAAGAGTACAAGATCAGATACTGAAGCAAAATATCAATAATATTTGTATGTATGTATGCGCGTATCCATTGTTTAACTTTTACTGTGTAAGTACCTCAAAACTTAACTAGATTAAAAAACAAAAATTTGCTTAGCTCTTGATTCTGTGGGTTGGCTGGATGAATCTTCTGGTGGGGGCTTACTTGGCTGAACTCTCCTGGGCTTTCTTAGGTATCTCTGGTCCGTTGAAACAACAGCTAGCAAATGGGTGATCTAGAATGACCTCACTTACGGATCTGGCAATTAGCAGGCTGGCAGTCAATGCATTAGGAGTGACTTGGCCACATGTTTCTCATCCTTTAGCAGACTAGTCCAGTCTTTTTCACATGTCGGTGTCAGGGGTTCAAAAATAAGGGTGCACAATGCACAGACATTTTACATGTCTCTACTTATGTTTATTAATGATCCATTGACCAGGATGAGTCACACAGGCTACCCATATTCAAGGGATGTCAAACTATAAACTACCTTCAGGGGGAAGGGACTAATTTATGACCATTTTTGAAATCAATCACATATATTTATGTCTCTTATCCACTAGAGTCTAACTTCTACGAGGGCACAAACTGAGTACAGTGTCTGTTTACTAAACCTCTATTAGCTGGTATAGTATTTGAAACATGGTGGGCATTAACAATATTCTCTTGATAAATGCCTATCCATCAATACGTCAACATAGCAAAAGCAAAGTCATCTGTTTTCTTCATAAATCATCATAATTTTCAAACTTCCCTATTTTTAATGAAATAAATGGCAATTTCCCAATTTTAAAAAAATATTTTATTTATTTATTTATGAGAGACACAGAGAGAGAGAGGCAGAGACACAGGCAGAGGGAGAAGCAGGCTCCATGCAAGGAGCCTGATGTGGGACTCAAACCTGGGAATCCGGGATCATGCCCTGAGCCAAAGGCAGACACTCAACCGCTAAGCCACCCAGGTATCCCAATTTTCCAATTTTTCATCTCAAAACTTTTAAACCACTCCAAGGCATGCCCATTATCTCTTCTCTCTTGCCTTATCACATCCAGTCTCTTTTTTACTCTATTTATTAAAATATTTTCAACTGTACCTCTCTCAATATCCATTGCTATTTGTTTTCTCATCATCATAACATTCGAGGTCACATGATCTCTTGAGTAGCTAAGTTCTAGCTTGACTTTCTGCTACTAAATCTTATCCCATTATTCAACTGCCCTCCCACCAAAGTCCTGGAGTCATCTTCCAAAAGATTACTAGTGATTACGTTCACTTCTCTGTTTAAGAATCTTCAGCATTTTCCCATTTTTTAGCAACTTGTCAGTTGAGCATTTAAGGGCCAAGAGTGGACTCAGTCAGTGTTTAGAGCTTTTCTTTCAGATTTTCTTCTCATACAACTCATATTGCTTCTATCTGGACTCCAATCGTTTCTCTCAAAAGAATATCCATATTATTTTTCCTTTCCTTTTTTCTCTCTATCCACCAACAGTCCAAACTTTTTTTAAAGTTTCTTACACCCTCAGCTTCTTTACTGCCCAAAATCCAACTCACTTGACGTTGCTTTATCCAGTGAAGCTCTTCAAAAAACTTGTTATTCAAAACAACCCAACACAACAACAACAAAAAATTATTTTGCTATGAAACTTCATAAGACTTTTTATCTCTTTTATGTCTTGTTTTCAAATTGTCTGTTCACTCTTCGATCTGTCTCTCAAGGTTCCAAACTACCTCACTGCTGAGACTGTATCTTATTAATTACTATATCTGCAATATACACAACGTCTTATGTATAACCTGTACATCATATGTACCTGCTAAACTAATGGCAAAGGAAGAACTGAAGACCTTATACTGTCTTCATATTACTAAACATTAGGAAGCAATATAAATTAATGAAATGAACTGAAATTACCATTCTGTGCCACTTGGATTTGCTCTCTGACTTCCTCTCACTGTGAATTTACTTCCAGAGGCTAAATAATAAATCATGCATTCAACAAATGCAAATTGAATCAACGTTAAGGGAAGTGTTATTTCAAAAGAACACAGTGCAACTGCATTTCACAGTTAAAAATTTGTACATTTTATGTCCAGGATGAAGATAAGGGGAACGTGATGAACCTCATGCATGTTCCACTGAGAACCCAAAAATAAGGAAATGCTTTTATAAGATTGTTCAGCATCAATGAAATAGAGTAACAGGGGATGCCTGGGCCTTCGGCTCAGGTCATGATCCCAGAGTCCTGGGATTGAGTCTTGCATTGGGCTCCCACAGGGAATCTGCTTCATCCTCTGCCTATGTCTCTGCCTCTCTCTCTCTCTGTCTCTGTCTCTGATGAATAAATAAATAAAATCTTAAAAAAAAAATAAAGAGGTGTTTTTATATAGTTCAGTAAAAACAAAACAAAACAAATACAAAGACAAAAACAAAACTAAATAACATAATCTTTCTTGTTTATAAGTCCTATTTTCAGTGAAGTTGTTCCATTCTCCCATGACATTGCACTTGCTCACACCAACTGACATATCTCGAAGTGGACATTTTCCTTTAAATGTACCATAGGAATTTTCAGACTTTTTTTGTCCTGCCAATAGGCTAATGTCTTCTCATCCGATGGCAATTGGGAAAGTCATTCTAATGAATTATTTCCCAAAGCTTATCTCCTCTTGGGCATTTCATTGGAATTAAGAAGGAAATGTAGAAACAGAAGTTTCCTTACTCAAACAGGTTAGAAAAACTGTATTCAGACGACTTCACTATAAAATTTCACAGCACTTTTGCTGATTAATCAATATCAAAGAAAAAGATATTTTTCAAAATTATGTGATAGTGAAACAATTATAGTTTTCTGCTTTGTATGCAGTCATATCAATCTACGAATATACTGAGGAACACACTTTGGGAAATGCTAATGATACTACTGATAATACTCTATTTTCATGTATTATGTTTGCCAGTTTATTTACTCTTTACTAATTATGTTGGGCCTTTATTATTCCATGGCCTCTTGCATTCATTCCTCTGTTCCTATAGTAGCAGAACCTCAATTTACTCTGAAGTAATTGACTCGTTGAGCAGAGAGTTTATGGGATTTGACAATTCCATCTCATACCCGTGGAGCAGATATAATGACCCAACCTGGGTTCTTTGTGCTTTCTCTTTTGGAATTTTTTTGTTTTAAGATTTTATTTATTTATTTATGAGAGAGAGAGAGAGAGAGAGAGAGAGAGAAAGGCAGAGGCACAGTCAGAGGGAAAAGCAGGCTCCATGCAGGGAGTCCGACATGGGACTGGATCCCGGGTCTCCAGGATTAGGCCCTGGGCTGAAGGCAGCGCTAAATCACTTAGCCACCTGGGCTTCCCGCTTTTGGAATTTTGAGTCTTGAGTGGAAAGACAGAAAAATAAAGAGTTCGTTCATTCTAATGGTGGTACCCTGAGGATACTGTTGTTAAGTGTGGTAGGTAAACTCCCCACTCCCTGCCCTATCCCCCAAAAAGAGATCCATGTCCTAATCCCTAAAACCAGTGTAATCACAAAGGTCTTAAAAAGTGGAAGGTGGTGGTGGGGGGGGCATGGTAAACAGGGAAAACCAGGGAAGAGAATGTGAGAAGGCTTTCTAGACAGAGGCAGGGGCTTAAGCTACAAAATCTGTGCATCTTCTTGCAATTGGTAAAGGTAAAGGGATGAATTCTCCCCCAACCAGAGCCTCTGGAAGGGAATGTAGCCTGCTGCATCTTGCTTTTAGCTTGGTAGGACCCATTTCAGACTTCTAAAGCTACCAAACTGTAAAATGATACATTCATGTTGTTTTTCAAAAAGCCACTGTGTTTGCAGTAATTTGTCATAGTGGGCAGCCAGCTATAGAAAACGAATACAACAAGCTTCTAGCTTGATCTCTGAAATTAACATGTGTCTTATCCATTTCTAAATGGTTCTTCAACTTTTTTTTACTTACATGATTCCTCCTAAAACATTTCGATAAATTCTATATTTGCTAAATTTATGTAGAGTCCATTTCTGAGGCTTTATAAATAAACATAATTTAAGAAGTTTATCCATGTATTTTGGTCATCCTTTATCCCTGTTAGATTTTAAATATTTCACAGAGGGCATCTTGACCTATTCCATATATAAATAGAAACTAATACAATCTTGTGAATTCTTTGTTATCCAGTAGATGTATGCTGATCATGATTAACTGAATTCATTGAAACAAATTTACAAAAAAAGATAATTCACAGAGGAACATGTCTTATGGATATTTTACTACAAATAAGGATGGAATAATGTAAAATTAGTTGCAATCAGTTTCCTCTGTGGCCTTGTTCAGATGTATGCCTACTATTAAATAATCCTACCTTAGCTGTTACAGTTTCTATTTTCGTATTTTACTTAAGCATTTTGTATGTTACCATATTATCTTCATTGCCTTAATTTTTACTGACACTAATATTCCATTATGCTTTGCTCTAATTTATGTGTTGTTAGGATATACACTGTTTTAATTTTTTAGAAAATCGTAAATGTCCTTGCTTCCCTTAAGATAAATTCTCATGGATTGTGGTCTTTTGTTTAAAGTAATTGATTTGATTATTTTTATTCATATATATGATGTCCCTTGAAATTTGTAGTCCTACAGACTGTCATGAACTGTATATGGATGTAAAAATATTATGCCATAATCTTGCAGAATTTTATATCATCATCTTTTGTTTCTGCTTTTGTTCTTTACATAAGCAAATTCATAGGAGTAACTAGACAATTCATTTCCCTCTACTGAATTTTGGCTGGATTGTTGCTATTAAGAAGTCAGCTGTCAACCAGATTTGTATACTGTGTATGTGTGTTTTCTAGATGCTTCATAGATAATTTCTTTGTCATTAGTATCCTGTGGCTTAATTATGTTATGTTTAGGTGTCGATTTATTTTATTAATTCTTTCTAGGGTTATGACTAAGAATATTATTTGTATTGATCTGCTTAGGTTGCTAGGTCTGGGAATTAGGTTTCTCAACAATTCTGAAAATTTCTGAGTTCATAGTTCTTTAAATATTGTTTCTTCAATATTTTGAAACTATTTTTAAAACTCTGATTTGTATTTTTTAAAACTCTGATTTGATGTGGATTTATCTTATTGTCTTGAACTTCCATGCTTCATAAGCTCCTATCATACTTTCCACGTTGTTTTCTTTCTTCCTGAAATCTGTTATATTCTTTAAATTTAAATCCCATTTCATTAATCATTTTAATGTAATCAATACTTATTCTGTTTCCCATCCACTTTCATATATATGTTTGTACATATATTTATATTTCTGCTTTATTTAGGAATTTAGAATCAAATTTATTTTCCATTTTTTATTTTAAAATCTAGATATTTTTATTTCTTAGATGTTCACACCTCATTTCTGTAAATATATTCACCCTATTACTTTAAATCTTCTCATAATTAAAATATCATAAACATTTTAACTAAAATTCTGATATCAATTTTGTTTTATTAGCTGCAAATCATGTTGCCTTATTTCCTTAGCTGATTTGTGATTTTTGACTATGAGGTCATATTTTTTACAGAACAGAAATATGGCACACATATGCTAAAGTTGAGTTACTCTGAACAAGATTTTTTGCTATCATTTGACTGTCTGGAGACATTACAAATCTAGAATCATTTTAAATTAAATTATTTGGTTAAATTTTTCCAAATGACATGGATTACTCAAATTTGGGTTATAAACCTGCGTGAGAGTCAGATTGTTAAAAAAAAGAGAAAAGGAACTTTAAGATACTATCCCTTACCTTTAGGCAAATTTACATACATAGCTAAATATGTTTTCACATTCCCTATAATATTTGAAAGGGAGAATTCCTTTCTGATGAGAAAACCACTAGTTTGAGTTGCTGCCTAGGTATTTTACAGCATGAGAACTCTGCTCACACCCAGAGTCTGGACTTTTAGATAAGGCCCTGAGTTTAGGATTCCTGTCATAAATTCCCACTTTGCTTTCCCCAGGGCACTTTTTAAAATAACCACTTAGTGTTGAGCCTGCAAAAAGTTACTGACCTCCGCCACAACCACCTTTTAATAGGTATTTGCTATCCTGCTCTCTCTCCTGCTCACTGTGATCTGGGACAGAGGGCTGTCCTTCCTCCACCTCATTGCACCCCTTCTCCACCCCCAGTCTATTTCTAGGATCTGTAAGTAATACATCTTGTGGCTTCACTTCTTTTATGTGAGTGTACTGACACAGAACTTTCAATCAAAATGACTCTGAGCTTTCACTTCCCCAGAGGGCTCTTGTATGCTGAAGGAACTACCTGCTGAGTCCAGGTAGGTGGCTTGTACCTCCTTATTCAGTAGGTCATAATTGCATGTTTTTAATTTACAACACCAACTATGGGCCCCTCAACACAGCTGTGCATTGAGAAATTTAATTTTTTCTAGAAAATTGAGTTTATTTTAACATCACATAGTATAGTACAGTAATAATTTACCATAGGTGATTGTTCAAATCCTGCAGGGACCATTTGAATAGCAAAAAGGGGGCAGGAGAGACATGGTTAACAGGCAATAGAGGGGATAACATAGTCAGGAAAAGCAGGGCCCAGCTAATTGCCATGTTTTCCTTGAACTTTTGATCATATGGGCATAGTATTGTTAGATTTCCAGTTATAATGAAGAAGCTAGAATTATAGATTTTAATATATTGAGAGCATGTTAAAAATGAAATAATAGAATTTTATAAGCAAAAGTGATGGTGTAAGGACCTCTAAGAATTTGACCCTGTAAAAAAATAATGAAAAAAGTCCAAAATTGTCAGAATTAACTTTTTCAGAACTCTGAAAATTAATAAGAAATTACAGCAACATTTAAAAAAAATTCCTGAATATTGATATTAACACTGAGATTTATGGTATTTTTAACTTGCTCTAGTTCTGTTCCCTGCTCTCCAGTCCAGGAATGGACTTGCAAAGTAGTAATCAACATTCCTGGTTCCAAAGGAACAGAATGGAGCTTCAGCTTTCTCAAAAATTCTTATTCTGAAAAAAAAAAAAAAAAAAAAAAAAGGGCATATTTGACTTGTGTGGAAATATCCCACTTAAACAACTTTTTATTAGACTTCACTCAAACTCATGCAGTACTAAATAAAATCTTCTTCTGGGGTGCATTTGTTGAAGATATTTGTGGGGGAGTGTTTTAATGTTACAAATGCACAGATAAAGGCTAGAAATTGGCCCAATTGCTCAAAAGCATAAAAGAAAAAGATGAAGAATAAGATGTTGCCATAACAAAATACTATAGACTGGATGTGGTTAAATAACAGAAGTTTATTTCTTACAGTTCTAGAGACTTGAAGACTGAGATCTGGGTGCTGGTTTCTGGTGAGAGCCTCTCTTCCTGGCTTGCAGAAGGTAACCTATTGTGTCCTCACATAGGAGGGAGAGATATAGAAATTTTTCTTTCTCTTCCGCTTACAAGGTCAAAGTCCTATCAAATTAGAGTCCTACATTTCTGACCTCATTTAATCTTAATTACCTCCCAAAGACCCTCTCTCCAGACATACTCACACAGGGGTTTAGGACTTTAACATATGAGTTTTTTTGGAACACAATTCAATCCATAGCAATCATCATAGAACCTTTGAAAAACTCTGACATGTATCTGGGAGCTTAAAATGCCATGTATATTTGTGGAGCTGTGTATATGCTTAAGGAATACCTGAAAAAGCCCTAACCATTCACTTTCAAATGATCTTGAAACTCTGCATGGCAGGAATTAAAAAGCCAAGGAAGTGTGGTAAATGGCCTTACTGAGCATTGAAAATGTGCCATAGCATGCACATCTCACAAAGATGGAGAGGCTTACGGATTTCAGATATTTAAGGAAATCTCTGTTTAATTATTAGCTGATCCCTAAGCTAACCATGCAGAAACCTCAGTGGCCATGCATGACAAGGAACACATAGTTTCTTGAATTAGTCCTAAAAGTTACTAAAAAGAACAACTACAATAAGCAGTCACAAAAACAAACCCTGAGGGGATAGGGAAGAATAAATAGAAACTTGCCCTGAGGAAGTCATGGTGGAATAGCTAGACAAAGACTTTAGTCAGCTATTTAAAAAAGTATGTTTAAAGAGCTAAATGCAGCCATGTCTAAACAACTAAAATATAAGACACACAATAATTAAAATTAAAAAAATCACTATAGCAATCAACAGTAGACTTGAGTACAGGAGAAGGAGCAGCAAACTAAAAGCCAAGTCAACTGACAGTAAAGGATAGCAATACATTGGTCAAAAGTTAGTTCTTTGTAAATATCCACAAAATTGGCCAATTTTATTTAGACTGACCAAGAAAAAATAGAGAAGATTCAAACTATGAAAATTAAAAATGCAAGCGACAGCATCAATATCCACCACACAAAAATTAAAACAACAAAAGGACTTTAGGTGTGTACCATGAACACTTATAGGACAACAAATGAAATACCTTCTTAAAATGAGCAAACTCCTAGAAAGACACTGACTACCAATGAGTTAAAAAGAAATAGAAAATCTGGATAGATTCATAACAAGTAAAGAAACTGCATTAGTGATTTATAAACATCAGAACACCCCTCCCACCACCATCATCACCAAAAGCTCAGGAGAGGCTTCACTTGTGAATTCTATTAACATTTAAAGAAGAATTTGCACCAATCCTTTACAAACTCTTTTAAAAAATGGAAGAGAATAATTCCTAACTCATCTCATGAGACCAGTATAACCATGATACCAAAACTCAATAATGATATTATATGAAAAGAAGCTGCAGAACAATATAACTTATGAATATAAGTGCAAAACTTTTTGACCAAATACTAGCAAATTAAATCCAACCGCATATAAAAAGGATTGTATACCATGCCCAAATGGGATGTATTTCAGAAATATAAGGCTGGGACAATATATAAAAATTAATAGATAGTCTATAATGTAACGAGCTATGTTAAAATAAAGAACAAAAAGAAAGACACTTGACCATTTCAATAGATGCATAAAACTCATTTGAAAAACATAAACATTCAGGACACCTGGGTGGTTCAGTGGTTGAGTGTCTGCCTTAGGCTCAGGGCGTGATCCTGGAGTTCCAAGATTGAGTCCTGCATTGGGTTCCCTGCATGGAGCCTGCTTCTCCGTCTGCCTATGTCTCTGCCCCTCTCTTTCTGTGTGTCTCATGAATAAATAAATAAAATCTTTAAAAAAAAACAACATCCTATCATGATAAAAACACTCAGCAAATTTAAAATAGAGGTTAAATTCTGCTACATGATAAAGGGCACTAATGGTTAACCCACTGGCAACATCATATTTAATGATTAAAAACTGAAAACCCTCCTCCTCTGTGGCTATACAGTCATAATGAACAGCTAAATATAGAATTAAGAAAATAATTTCATTCAGCATATTATCAAAGATAATAAAAATACTTAGGAATCAATTTATCCTAAGTGTAAGATGCGTACTATAAAATATACAGAATATTGTTGAGCTAAAGAAGATCAAAATAAATAGAAAGACATCTGTGTTTTGGGATTGGAAGATTTAATACACAATATATGGATATATTGTCCAAATTGATATATATATTCAACATAATTTCTATCAAAATTGTAATGACTTTTGTAGAAAAAATATATAAGCTGATTTTAAAATTCATATGGATTAGTAAGTTTCCCAGGATAGTTGAAACAATCTTGAAAAAAAAAAAAAAACAAATATAGAGAACTTAAAATACCCTATTTCAAAGTTTACCACAAAACCATGGTTATTGAGACATGTGGTATTGCCATAATATGCACATACAGAACAATACAATTAAATCGGGAACCTAGAAATAGACACATGTATCTGTGGACATTTGATTTTAGAAAAGTGTGCCAAGAACATTCCACAGGGAAAGAAAAGTCTTTTCATCGTTGATTTGCTACAAATAAAGGATTATTAGAAATCTACATGTAAAGATTAACCTTGGGTCCCTATTTCACATAGTGGATACAAATTAACTCAATATGGATGAGGGCTAAATGAAGCAGTTAAAACTATAAAACTCATGGAAGAAAATATAAGATAAGTCATCTGTGACTTTAGGATAGACAATAGATTTTTAGATATGATACCAAAAATATAAGGAAAATAGAAAGAAATGTATAAATTCAACTTTATCATAGTACAATTTTTTTTGTGTGTGTCCAAAGATACTATCAGGAAAGTGAAAAGAAAACTAGAGAATAAAAACAAAACAAAACAAAAAAAACAAAACAAAACGACTAAAATCTTATGTCTGATAAGCATCTAGGATCCGGGATATATAAAGAACCCTTAGAATTCAACCATAGAAATACAAAACAATCCAATTTAAAAACGAGCAAAGTATTTGAATAGCTATTTTTCCAAAGAAATATATGAATGATCAATAAGTGCATGAAAAGGTATTTAAAAATCATTAACCATTAGGGAAACGTAAATCAAAGTCACTATGAGATACCACTTCACATCTGCCAGGGTAGATATAATCAATGAACCAAGATAACATCTATTTAATTTTACTCTTTAACAAACCTGGAATGTTGGTACTATTTTTACTTTAATTCCAAAAACAAGGAATCACCCTTTTTTTCCTGTTACTGTCCATCTTGTGTCCTGTCTCTATGCTCATAAATATATGATGATATTTAATAAACATTTACTTTTTTTTTTTTTTTTGCTTTTTTTTTAAAGATTGATTTATTTATTTCAGACAGAGAGTGTGCAGGGGGCAGGAGTAGAGGGAGGGAGAGTCATAAGTAGACTCCCTGCCCCGGGTGGGGCTGGATCTCAGGATCCTGAGATCATTACCTGAGTCCAAACCAAGAGTTGGACACCTCACTGACGGTGCCATGGAGGTGTCCCTACATATTTTTTTTATTCTTTAATTGCTGCTTCTTCTATTCTGTGTCAGGTGAATTACAAATCTTAAAAATGAACTGGTGTGTCATTCTTCTCTTGAGTATGTACTTACTATTATAGACCCATTTGATCTTTCATCTACTTTTCATAGCACTGTGTTGATGGATTTTTTTAAAAAAAATATTTGATACATCATATTATTATTACAGAGGTATACAACTTTTTCTGAAATTAGTGATTTATTAAGTGTAGGGATCTATTATTCTTTCTTTTCTTCCTTTCTCTTTTTTTCTTTATTTTTTAACATTTATGGTACATTTATTATATCTCATCAATATATAATAGTTCTCATCTCAAGGTCGATGTCTATAAAATATATTGAGTACATTTTTAAAAATGAGATTTGATGAGAGTTTATTTCTTGCTCAAAGTCACAAAGCTAGTATGTAAAATTGAAATTGATTCAAATATTTTATAGTTGAGTACTGTATTAAAATATAGTGTTTATTATTACATTTCAGTGATTTTTCTAACATTTATATAGATGTTTAAGATTTAACACTACTCAAAATAAGAGTAGGTTGCTATTTTTTTAAAGATTTTATTTATTTATTGGAGAGAGAGAGAATAAGCCAAGGGGAGTGGCAAAGGGAGAGATAGAAGGAAAGCAGACTCCCCATTGAGCAGGGAACCTGTCATAGGCCTGGATCCCAGGACCTCAGGATCAAAACTCCAACTGAAAGCAGATGCTTAACTGACTGAGCGATCCAGGTACCCCAGAAGGTTGCTATTTTAATAAAATATCAAAATATATGTGTATATGTATATCTTAAATATATATACTTATATATATACACACACACATGCATGAGGTGTGTTCTTATACGTTTATGTATTTACATATATACTTTTTTGTTTTATGGGATTCAAGTTAGATTACATACTTTAGATCTGGAAGTAGAATAAAATAGTGAGTTTTCTTTTGTACACTATCCAATTAATATGCGATGTGGTCCTGAGAGACAAGAACAATATATTTTTTTCTTTTATCTTTTGCTTCTTTTGATAATTTCTTTTGCCTCTCAAGTCCAGGGCAGTAACTGTGGACAGCAGAAAGTGTTGGGAGATTTATAGGCCTCCCCTTCATCAGCCTCAGGATAAGTGATAATTGTTTACTGATACTTCTAAGATATCCAGTGTTTATATTTCTACAATGTCTACTATTAATTTTCACAAATGTTTACTGAATGTCCACTTTTTGATTGAGGTAACAGAGCTACTTTCTTGAATAGAGCCTATCTGCAGTTCCACTTAAGTAATTTCAAGAAAACAATAGAACTTTCTAGAGGCTTTGAAGGAGAATCCATCCCTTGCCTTTTATAGGTTGTATGAGCCATCTCTATTCCTTGACTTAGGGCCCCTTTCTCCATATTCAAAGCCAGCCTGGGAGTATATTTAAGCCTCTCTTTCTGACTCTCAGTCTCCTACCACTTTCTTTTAAGGACTTTGGGGAGGGGTCTACAGAACAACCCAGAGTGGGATGCCTGGTGGCTCAGTGGTTGAGCATTTGCCTTCACCTCAGGGCATGATCCCGGTGTCCTGGGATTGAGTCCCACATCGGGGTCCCTGCAGGAAGCCTGCTTCTCCCTCTGCCTGTGTCTCTGCCTCTCTCTCTCTCTCTCTCTCTCTCTCTCATAAATAAATAAATAGAATCTTGAAAAAAAAAAAAAAAAACAACCCCAGAGTAATCTCACTATATGAAGAGCCTTACATTAATTATACTGTAATTCTTTGGTATACCAGGTAATGTATTCACAGGTTTAGGAGATTATAATATTGACATTGTGAGGAGCTATTATTTCCTGCTGCCCTACCCATTTTTATCCTTGGCCATTTTCTTCACAAGACTGAACCAGTAATCACCAAGAGTACCAATATTCACAAATTCCTTTTTCTTGATACCATAGAAAAGATGTTATTTCTTTACTTCCATCTAAAGGAAGGACTCAGTTTCCGCAGTTTGAGCCTCTTACTCCCCAAATAAGGGGCTGCTGATCTTCAGAATAAAGAAGACATGCATCACAGAAACAGGTGTCATTCTCTAAATCTCCAGAAGTGGAACATCATGTTAGATCTTACTGAGACTAAATCTATCAAAAAGTATAAATATTGTTCCAGCTAAGGGCAATATTTTTGTAGGGGAAAACTTCTAGTTACTGAACTCATATAAATCTGGCTTAAATGGTGCTCTAATAGAAGCACACCATTGTAGAAGTGTATCTTTCAATCACAATTGGACTAATCATATGAATTATGTAAATATAATCTGTCTCATTAAATGCATCAATGTTGTGTTATAGATATTCTATTAGTCACTTGGCAGAGGAGGCATTTAAGATACAGAGATGTCAAGTAACAGTATTAATTTGCCAAATAAATTGTGAAACTACGATTTTAATTCAACTGTGTAGGATTCCAATATGTCAAGCATCCTTATTGTGCCACATGCTCTGACATACTACTGAGAGATGATATTTGAAATCTATTGGGTGATAACCACTGTAATTTGTATTTTTTTTTCTGAAAATACATATCGTGGCAAGAATTATGAACCCTGAGTTATATTTTCAAATTTTGACTGCCTCCAGTTATTTTCCCCTGTTTTTGAAATAGAAAGCAAATAAATAGCTCTCTAGACTTATTTTGCAGATCTAATGAGATGAGTGAACCCTTTGTGAAACACAGAGCACATAGATCTGCTCTTTTTCTCCTTTGCCATCAAGAATACCACTGGGACCACAGACTGAAGACCAACCACATTGAAGACCAATTTTAGATCTTTACCACACACCTGAAGTAGTATCATGTTTTTAAAAATGTTGTGCCAATCTGAGATTGAGCATATGAGTGCACAAAGCCAACTTATTCACTGGGTATTTTGGTGCACAAAATAGCCTTTCCAGTCTTTAGAGTAAAACTTTTGCCTGGAGCTGTCGTTAATAATATATTAAGCATTAAATGTATGAGCATAGTACAAGCACATTAGTATTTTTTAACTGCCCTGAATTCCATACTCTTATGTACCTGCACTCGTTTCCTTTTCAAAGAAATATAACTTATTTAAATGCAGAATTTTTTATTCTCTTTGTTGTGTGTACACTTCCACATGATCTATATTTTGTGACAATATTTTTAATTGGCAGTATCTCAATAGCTAATACTTTTTAAGAAAGATTTTATTTATTTATTCATGAGAGATGCAGAGAGAGCCAGAGACATAGGCAGAGGGAGAAGCAGGCTCCTCGAGGAGAGCCCGATATGGTACTCTGTGTCCCAGGACTCCGGGATCACACCCTGAGCTGAAGGCAGACATTCAACCACTGAACCACCCAGGCGCCCCTCAATAGCTAATACTTTTATAAACTCTCTTCATCCTCAACTTGTAAGAGCTTCTTAAACTGTTATAAATTGAAAAATTATGTATCTGGAAGTTAAATCTAAAACAGTCAGAGCCCTGTGGATAGTGGCATGGTTAAAAGTGGATGGCATGAAAAATAATGTAAGTTGCATTGTGAACTGGTTCATATTTGATAGGGGGCAATTTCAAGAAGGATCTTTTCTTTTTTCCATCAAGTCACACTCAATACACTAGATGTTGTTCACTAAAATCTCAATTGGATGCAAAGGCTGAGTACTGTGGGGCTCCCCAGATCAATTATGTGTAGGTCGATCACTGAGCAACCATCAATAAAGTAATCAAAGCTGAACTATATTCCACTTACAGCTCTTTGTTTCCAACACTCCAAGAAGTGACTGTAATTGTTATTCCCTTTAGCTCTGCCACTCCGAAGACTAACAGAGGAACAGAACTTCAGGAGGAAATGTCCTCCTCATTGGATGAACTGGGGGACGGGAGCTTGAGACTTAGAGGAGCAAGATTTAGGGAAATCTAATCTGATCAATCCTTTACTTAATACACACTAATATTCAAAAGTTATACTGTTACCCTCTCTGACGAAGGCCAGAATGTTTGCAGCTAGTCACTCAAATTCAAAAGGTATCATGGAATGGGGTGACTATCCCAAAAATTCTTCACCCTAATTTAAACCATGGGTAGATTTGGTATTAATATTTAAGAGGACTGTAATGATGTGGTGTATAGACCCTGAGAGGACTCCCACAATGACTTTTGACTCCCTGGTGTCTAGGAACTTGTGTAATCTCTTTACTTGGGAATGTGGCCAGGAAGTTGCTTCCAAGCAACAGAATATGTGGCAAAGGTGATGGAATGTCACCCCTGTTATTATTTTGGATTCTGTAAGACTCTTAGCATAGAGACTCTCTTCTGCTGGTCTCAGAGGAGCAAGCAGTCATGTTGTGAGCTGTCTATGGAGAGGGACATGCGGCAAGGAACAGAGGCAGCAGAGAAGAGCTAGCAGCTAGCAAAAATGTGGAGACTCTAGTCCCATAATTGCGAGGGGATAAATTTTGCTGACAACTTGAGGGAACTAGGAAGCAGGCTTTCCCAACTGAGCCTCTAGGTGAGTATGGAGCCCAGCTAACACCTTGACTGCAGCTTTGTGAGGATTTTGACGTAAATTGTACCTGAACTCCTGACTCATGGAAAATGTGAAAAATAACTGTGGTTGGTTTGAGCCTCTAAGCTTGTGGTAGTTTTGTTTTTTACATGTCCTTGAAAATGCCTACGATTTAAAGAAATCATTTCTGCATATATGGTTGTTGGCAAATATTTCTTTTTTTTATTTTTATTTATTATTTATTTTATTTTATTTTATTTTATTTTTTTTATTTATTTATGATAGTCACAGAGAGAGAGAGAGAGGCAGAGACACAGGCAGAGGGAGAAGCAGGCTCCATGCACCGGGAGCCTGATGTGGGATTCGATCCCGGGTCTCCAGGATCGCGCCCTGGGCCAAAGGCAGGCGCCAAACCGCTGCGCCACCCAGGGATCCCCGCAAATATTTCTTATAAAATAATGTTGCAACATTATAAGCAGATATTTATGAATGATAAATTTGCTTAATGAAAGTTCCTTTTGAAGTGAATTAATTTTTTAACTGAGAGGGCAGGCATTGCACAGTGCTTAAGAACATGAGCTCTGGCTTCCTGGGATCAAACCCCACCTCTTCAACTTTCTAGCTGTGTTATTGTGAGAAATTCATGAAAGCTAAGCCTCAGTGTCTCATTTGAAAACTGGAGAATAATTGTATATATCACACAGGCTCACTATGAACATTGAATGAGTAAAAATGATGTCCTTTGTATTTGTTAAAGTATGGAAATCGAGATTTTGGTGTTTCCAGTACCATTGTCCTGATGTGTTATTTCTGCCAAAATCATTAATCTTCTAAAAGGAAATAAATAGCTGCACCCATTATATCTAGAATTAATGTCAGGAATAGAATAGGCTGTGGAATAATGAAAATTTGTAGATGTCCACAATTGAAAGAAAATAAATTCAGCAAGAGAGGAAAAAGAACATTAAAAATCGCCAAATTGCCATAGATTCATAACACAACTTACAGTAGATTGCAGATGTCAGAGAAAAGATATCATGTGGGACTTCACTTTTATTTTATTTTATTTATTTTTTACTTTTTGAAGATTTTATTTATTTATGAGAGACAGAGAGAGAGAGAAAGAGAAAGAAAGAGTCAGAGACACAGGCAGAGGGAGAAGCAGGCTCCATGCAGGGAGCTGGATGTGGGACTCGATCCTGAGTCTCCAGGATCATACCCTTGGCTGAAGGTAGAGTTAAACTGCTGAGCCACCCAGGTTGCCCATGACTTCACTTTTAAAGAAAATTCGTTACCTATAGGTAAAGCAAAGTTTCAATAGTAAAACTTTTGGTCAAAAAAAAAAAAAAAAAAGCTTTAAAAGAATGGAAACTTTACTTAATAAAGATATGCAAACATGACAGAGGAAGATTAGTAAAGGAGTAATTATGCTGCTAGCAAACTATAAGGGGATTCTTTAAAGCTAAAGTCATAAAATCCATTAAGGGAAGAATGACGAAGAGCTCATCTAGGCATATATGTCATAAAAGTAGGACAAGAGACCATCCTCATGTGTTCCTGCCTGGAGAATTACTAGCAATTTCTTTGCGATGTCGTATCAATGGTACAAACTAAGTTTACCGGCATTTTGCATTTCTAATTTTTAGTACACTTTGAATAAATAGTCTATAAATAAATCTATCCAACATGTAATCTGATTCTGGCAAATATATTTTAATGGATTCTTAGTCAACTCCTGTAATTTATCCCTGAAATCATGTTGTTTAATGGATTAGCTCATGGTTAATTTTCCTTATTTTTTCTCTCAGACTTGAACATTTTACTCAAGGTCCTTGTGCCCCAAATGAGGCTATGTATCTGGCAAAGTGTCCTTGATTTATGTAGACATTATGTTTAGTCACTTTTTCAATGACTACATTTGATTTAATTACATGTTAAATGATTATATTCAGTAGATAAAATAAATGGAAAATCAGGATCCTCTGAGTCAAATTTTCTTTTTCTTTTGAGTGAAGACATATCCTTAGTGTCCTACCATGAGGATTAAACAGTTATTTAAAAAATCAACCTCAGAAGAACACTTGGTGAAAAATAAAGCAAACTTCAACCCACTTGATATTACCAAGAGACAAAGTTAGATGATGAGCAGGAAAGGGGATACTTACCATAATTTGAAAGAAGCTTCACAATTTTGAAATTTTTAAAGCTTACTTTATATTGTTGTAATAAATCACAAGAATATAACTAACAAATCTCGTAAGGATGACCTTTTTTAAGGATTTGTAAATATCACTCTATTTTTCTCTGTCACTTTTCTTTAATTTGGAAAGATAGAGCATAAATATTGCTCAGATGTTGAATCAACTAGTCATTAGTATTTTGAGTACCAGTGGCTTTTCCTCTTGAATAGCCAACACTTTCTAATAATTTTATATAATATCAGTTAAATACTTCCAAATGTAATAACATTACATTTGTTTTTTCAAATTTGTATAGTGAGATTTTCATTATGAATGTAAAATCTGCCTACACATAGATCATGGCATATGTAATTGGTTTACTTATCTATGTGAGACCTCAGAAGCAATTTTCTGAAATACAGAAGAGTGGGCACAATTGTGTGTACACACCTGTACACATATTTTTATTTTTTATTTTTATTTTTATTTTTTTTTAATTTATTTTTTATTGGTGTTCAATTTACTATCATACAGAATAACACCCAGTGCCCGTCACCCATTCACTCCCACCCCCCGCCCTCCTCCCCTTCTACCACCCCTAGTTCATTTCCCAGAGTTAGCAGTCTTTACGTTCTGTCTCCCTTTCTGATATTTCCCACACATTTCTTCTCCCTTCCCTTATTTTCCCTTTCACTATTATTTATATTCCCCAAATGAATGAGAACATATAATGTTTGTCCTTCTCCGACTGACTTACTTCACTCAGCATAATACCCTCCAGTTCCATCCACGTTGAAGCAAATGGTGGGTATTTGTCATTTCTAACGGCTGAGTAATATTCCATTGTATACATAAACCACATCTTCTTTATCCATTCATCTTTCGTTGGACACCGAGGCTCCTTCCACAGTTTGGCTATCGTGGCCATTGCTGCTATAAACATCGGGGTGCAGGTGTCCCGGCGTTTCATTGCATTTGTATCTTTGGGGTAAATCCCCAGCAGTACAATTGCTGGGTCGTAGGGCAGGTATATTTTTAACTGTTTGAGGAACCTCCATACAGTTTTCCAGAGTGGCTGCACCAGTTCACATTCCCACCAACAGTGTAAGAGGGTTCCCTTTTCTCCGCATCCTCTCCAACATTTGTTGTTTCCTGCCTTGTTAATTTTCCCCATTCTCACTGGTGTGAGGTGGTATCTCATTGTAGTTTTGATTTGTGTGGAATCAGAAAAGACCCCGAATAGCCAGGGGAATTTTAAAAAAGAAAACCATATCTGGGGGCATCACAATGCCAGATTTCAGGTTGTATACAAAGCTGTGGTCATCAAGACAGTGTGGTACTGGCACAAAAACAGACACATAGATCAGTGGAACAGAATAGAGAATCCAGAAGTGGACCCTGAACTTTATGGTCAACTAATATTCGATAAAGGAGGAAAGACTATCCATTGGAAGAAAGACAGTCTCTTCAATAAATGGTGCTGGGAAAATTGGACATCCACATGCAGAAGAATGAAACTAGACCACTCTCTTTCACCATACACCAAGATAAACTCAAAATGGATGAAAGATCTAAATGTGAGACAAGATTCCATCAAAATCCTAGAGAAGAACACAGGCAACACCCTTTTTGAACTCGGCCATAGTAACTTCTTGCAAGATACATCCACAAAGGCAAAAGAAACAAAAGCAAAAATGAACTATTGGGACTTCATCAAGATAAGAAGCTTTTGCACAGCAAAGGATACAGTCAACAAAACTCAAAGACAACCTACAGAATGGGAGAAGATATTTGCAAATGACCTATCAGATAAAGGGCTAGTTTCCAAGATCTATAAAGAACTTATTAAACTCAACACCAAAGAAACAAACAATCCAATCATGAAATGGGCAAAAGACATGAACAGAAATCTCACAGAGGAAGACATAGACATGGCCAACATGCATATGAGAAAATGTTCTGCATCACTTGCCATCAGGGATGTACACATATTTTTAAAAGGCTGCTTTTCACATTTCTTTTTTCTGTTTATATTTATCCTTCCCTAAAATTTTGTCTCAGTTAATGCTATTATTCCAATGTGAAATGTAGGCAATTCTACTTCTCAAACTGTATGAATATTAGAATTATAGTATTTCATGTGACTAAATTTTTTAAAAATACAGTAAATCTCAATGAATTATATTAAGTCTGGTCTACTTACCTCAGTGATTTTGCCAGATTGTAATATATACCATGAAGATGCAATAAAGTATTTTCCAGACAAGAACTTATAATGACATTTTAGAGATGATAGATAGATAGATAGATAGATAGATAGATACAGATGGAAAAATAGATAGATGTCTAACATTAATAAAATTTTTGTATTTTGTAAAAATCACATAAAGAAATCAAATTATTCCAAAGAAAAGAGACAAAATATTATGAAAGAAAAAATAGCTTTACCAGTGAAACAAATGCATATCTGGTGAGGGGAATGATTAGATTCAACATTTATTGAGCATCAATTATATGTCAGTATTTCTTTTAGGAAACTGTATGAGTATTGGAGATATTGCTACTTGAATATTAGGTGCATAGCTTCTTTGCTGTCTTTTTAAGTAGTCTCATTAATTTGCAGACATATTCAATAATAGGCATATTAAGGGTGCCTGTGTGGCTCAGTGGTTGAGTGTCTGCCTTTGGTTCAGGTAGCAATCCTGGAGTCCAGGGATCCAGTCCTGCATTGGGTTCCCCATAGGGAGCCTGCTTCTCCCTCTGCCCATGTCTCTGCCTCTCTCCATGTGTCTCTCATTAATAAATACATAAAATCTTTAAAAATAATAATAATAGGTTAAAAATGCTGAACCTAATTTATTCATTAATGTATTTATTCTCTAAATCCTACCAAGTGCTGACATTGTGTTATTCAATGAGTGAACAAGAGAAATATTTCTTGTTCCATTGGGCTTAAAATCTAATAAGGAATATTCTTGTGAATTTCTTAACATGTATTCATATATTCATTTAACAAATGTTTGTTAATCATTGAAGGAGAGGGACTTTTAATGCTGATAAATATTAACTGGCTTTAAAATATTTTCAATATGGACACCTATTACAAATCCTCACAATCGAAGTAGGAATTGTGTACAATTCTGTTGAGATATATATACATATATATATATATATCCTTATAATATATATTATATATTCTATTAAAGTATTTTTCATTTTTCTTGAAGATATTTATTTTCTGGAGTGCATTTATGGCATTTTATGCACAATTAAACGGTGTTTCAACAAGAATGGGAACAGTAACTAGGGAAGACAGTATCAGCTCATCTGTTTATATGAACAGAAGATAGAAGGCCACGTGCAATCTATATGTTTTGCAGTATTTACCATGAAATTTGATTGTTGGGGTGCCTGACTGACTTAGTAGAGCATGCAACTCTTGGTCTTGGGGTTGTAAGTTTGAGCTCCAGGTTGAGTGTAGAGATTGCTTAATAAAATAAAATTAAAAAAAAAAATTTTGATCATCACTTCACTGGGAAAAGTGATATAGAAAATACATATTACATCGTACATATTAAATTTGAAAGGACAAAAGGCAATTCACTTAAAGTGTGACATTACCATAGACCCCAAGACATAGACTGATGGCTCCTATAACACATCAAGAGTAATGACAAATCAGTTAGATTTATGTTGATGTTAGTAAATAATAATGGAAATATATGTTAATAAAAATAATATAGTTTCCTGAATTTTTAAAAAGAAACTAATTTTGCTTCAAGAAGTATACCATCTGAAAAAAAAAAGAAGTATATCATCTGTATGGATGGGAGGTCTTTGTCTATAAACTGTTTATTTATTCCATAATGCAAGGAAATTTTTTGAATGTATTCAATAATCTCAATCTGGCCAATTATTTTTCAACTAAATAGCTATATTTTTAACATCTAAAGGATTGATTCTTAGAAAGCTAATGGAATGCATGGCTGACTACATAATGAGTTCGCTAAAAATACATTATATATTGTGTTGATACTATTAATTGATTAATTATTTTCTTGATAAATTATTATTAACTGAAATTGGATTATTGCTATATATAACAGCGGTTGTCCCTTTTTTCCTTGCCACCTCATTTGATTGCTTTAAAATGTTTAACTCTTATATATAAGGCCATATAAGTGTTAGTTGTCTACTTTTATTTTTTATTTTTTAATTTATTTTTTCCTTTTTAAATTTTTTATTGATGTATAGTTGACAGTGTTATAGAAGTTTCATATTTGCAACACAATGAATCAACAATTCTACACATGCAATGCTCACTGTAATTGTAGTAACTTTCTGTCACCACACAACGTAATTACAATATTATTGACTGTATTCCCTATTCTGAACTTTTTGTAGCTATTAAATTTATGGTATAACTGGAAGTTTGGACCTCTTAATTCCCTTCATCTCTTTCATCCATTCTCCCACCCACCTTCCCTCTGGTAACCACCAGTTTGTTCTCTGTATTTGTGAATCTATTTCTGTTTTTGTTGGTTCATTTGTTTTGTGTTTTTAGGTTTTGCATACTAGAGAAATTATATGATATTTGTCTTTGTCTGACAGTTCCTGTAACATGATACCTTCCAGATGCATTCATGTTGTCACAATGGCAAGATCCTGTTCTTTATAATATCACAATGGAAAACAGTGTAGAGGTTCCTCAAAAAATTAAAAATAGAAATTTCACATAATCAAAGAGAATGAAAACACTAATTTGAAAAGATAATGCACCCCAATGTTTAGTTATTTTTTCAGTACACAAATAAATATTTAAGTTAATGTATGTGTAGGTATATATAATTGTCCCTTTATTCATTTATATGTAAATGTATGTTTATTTGTGCGTACATGTGGCCCTGTAGAAATGACACAGATTAAAAATTATAAAACCAGAGTTTTATTTGAAATAATGATGGTTTTATTTGCATTGATTGCAAGGTGTCTGCAACAATTGCTAACAAGAGCAAATCTATAGAAGATGTGGGAATATCAATATGCTATTTAGTCACAAATAATGAAGATATATATCCAAGGTCCATTGGTTTCTGAAAATTATTATTCAGGTCTCAGAGTGATTACAACTATAGTAAAATCAGTTTGGGTTAATGAGATAGAAATGACAGTATCAAAGGAAAGAAGATAATAAATTATAACATTCCTTCAAATATACTGTATTTTACAGTGGTATAAATACATTGTATTTTTCAAAGGTATATATAGTGATATCTATCTCTGTGTCTATTGATCTATCATCTCTCTCCCTATTTATATATTGAAGCTACTGGAGATGCTGGGTGGCTCAGAGGTTGAGTGGCTGCCTTCAGTTCAGGGCGTGATCCTGGACCCGAGATAGAGTCCCAAATCAGGCTCCCTGCATGGAGCCTGCTTCCCCCTCTGTCTTTGTCTCTGCCTCTCCGTGTCCCTAATGAATAAACAAATAAAATCTTACAAAAAAATCTTGTATCTATTGTAATTTTTCCTGCATTATTTTTTCCTTTCCTAAACTGCCATTTAGTTGTCAGTATGATATTCTCAAAGTGAAGTGGAACTTTAAGAAAATACTTAGATAATTCAAGCAACAACATGAAAAATTCTTAGCTAATGAAGGAAGAGAAAGACAAAGGAAAATTGATGTGTTCAGAACCACTGACTCCCCAGTTTGATTTCTCTATTTCATGATTCAATAATTAGCAGCCATAGGCCATAGGCAATGAAGTTTATATACAATAATAGGCTGGGAAAGCTGATATTTTTTCCTGCAATTACATTGGCATCTTCAATGTAAAATATCTTGTTAAAAGATATGTAACAGCAACCATTTTAGCTATTAGTCCCCTATTATTTCTTACTTCTGAATTCACTGTACCGAATTTTTTAAGTTGATGCTTACACAATTATGAGTGAATTCTTTTAAGAAGATTGGCTTTAAATAAACTCTTCTGAGACATACTATTAATTTGAGAATACATTAAAATATAATATTCAAGCATGTAAACCATAGATTTGCATTTTTCCACCCACTTCTATGAAACTGACATTTACAATTCAGAACTTTCTCAAGGAATAATTAGGTTATTTTAGAATTTTAGCAGAACTTGGATTCAACTTTTAGGAACATAAATTTGAAATGTCTTGGTTCTAGAAATTCATGTTACATTGCCATCAGGAAATCAATTTGGACTATTTAGAAGCTCTGTTCTCATCTAAGTTACCCCTACTTCTCTCATTTTCTTCTGTTGAAGTATCCCAGTTTAAACTCTCTTTATAGGAAACTAGACATGAATAAAAGAATTGTTTTCTTTATTCTGTATGTGCTCCCTTTTAGAGGCGATAGGATTTCCTAGAAACTGAGTTTTAAATCAGATCACCTTAAGGCAAAGTGCTGAATGTACACTGGATGCTGTCTCTGTTTAGACATTTACATTTACTGAATCCATTACCTAAGGGGATGCAGGAAATGGGTAGTGAAGAGTAGGCCTCATTTAACAGTATAGATTTAGAATAGGTCTATTAGAGATACAACATATAGAGAATATGTAGAGGAATATTATATTTGCAACATTTTGGGGAAAAAACAGTCTGTACCCAAACTTTTTGTGATGAATTGAAAGAAAATGGGGGGAGAAAAGGAGCTAACCTTAGTTTCTTCCATGAACCCAGTAATGGGAAAAAGAGGGTGCAATGAATGTGCTACATTGTCCCCTTTTCTTTGGTGGGCTTTCATTGGAATTGTGGCTTTTTTTCTTTTAAATATTGATTTATTTAAAATTCTTTAGCTACATATGTATTACTATAGGATTGTAGTAGTGCCTTCCCCCACCCCCACCCCCACCCACAGAAGTTCTGCTAACAATAGTAGCTAAAAGTTTTGCTTATTCTACTGACAATATTTATGACTGGAATTTAAAAAGCATTTAGTATATTTTATTTACGATACTCTTGGCCGTGGAAATTCTCAAATTTTAAAATATTTTAAATGTTTTTTTTATTTTTATGTACATATGTACTACCTATGACCAGGAGTAATCTTAAGACACAGATGAATCCACTGGCTGTTTTTCTCAGGATCAACACTTCACGACATTATTAGCAGGCAAAACTCTTTTTTTTTTTTTTTTTTGTTAAGAATGTGTTTATTTGACACACAGAGAGAGAGAGAACACAAACAGGGGGAGCAGCAGACAGAGGGAGAGGGAGAAACAAGCTCCCCACTAAGCAGGTAGCCTGGTATGGGGCTCAATCCCAGGACCCTGAGCCAAAGGACAATGCTTAACTGACTGAGTCACCCAGGCACCCATGTAAAAACTCTATCTTGAAGCAGTAGTATTTAACATTCTCATGTACTCCTTCCCAATGTCAAGGCAGTCACTTGTTTGGTGGTGATTGTGACTGCTATAACTTCCCAGCAAGTTCGTTAAGACGCCCTTAGACTAAAAGAGGACCTATACTGACATCTGTGAGATAATAAGGGCTTCAGTTGCTTATGCTTCAGGAAATTTTCATGCTAGATTTCTTATTTGGTGACTATTGGAAAATTGAGGGTTTGTCCATGTAATTGACAAGATTCTAATGTATTTTATAAGAAAACGATCAACTCTACATGTAAATCTCTCTGTTGCCCACACATGAGCTAATTCTCCTTAGAACAATGTCAAGTCTGGTTGAAAGCTGTTGATAACTGAATAAGAATATCATCTTCTTACCTTCAGGATCTGAAGTGGGATCTCTGGAACTTCATCCAATAATAATAAATATCTGCACGGCAAACACTTGTACCACAAATAAAGCTGTCTTTTTAGATAAATGAATAGAAACTTCTTTGTTGTTGTTAACTAGTTATGTTTCTCTATGTACAACTTCTGCTTTAATTTCCAGCAGTTATTAGCAAATTAAAAGCCAGACTGCTGATAACATTATATTTATTTGTCTAAGCTCTCTCGAATGCTTTTGAATGCAGTCATATATACATTTAAAAACATTTATATATATATATATATATATATATATATATATATATATTTAAATATGCATGTGTGGTACTCTCTCTGAAACAGTCAATGTATGGTAATAATACACTCAATGTTGAAGGAAAATAAACCTACTGAGAAGAGTTCTTTTCTCCATATCTTTGAAAATGGATATATTAATCACTATAAGAATGAAAGTCATAGGGGAGGAAGGAGTAGTTTAGAAACTAAGATGGGAGATGACAGGAAATCATTAGAAAAATCAATATGTTTAAATGATGAAAGATCAAAGCATCATATTTCTAAGAAATGTACAAATATCAAATAGAGAAGTTTCATTTTCAAAAAGCAGTGTTATTCTACTCTGGGGGAAAACATAGGATCAGGGTATAAAACATGATAATAGGGGACCTAAAGTAAAATTTAGTGTTTTGCAGAGAGTGGAAATGGTACTGTGTTCCAGGAAAGAAAAAAAATTGTGATGGATTACAGCATTCCATTTGAGAGTACTGCTAATAGCAGTTCATTATAAATCTGTATGTGTGTGTGTGGTATACATTTATGCATGTGCTTATGCAGGAGAAAGAGATAGAAAGATATAAATATTTAGGTTTATACAACACTCCTAATTTTAAAAAATAAAGTTTAACATAATATATTCTAAACCAGTGATTCCAATTCCAGGAACTTACCCAAGAGAAATTAATAGAGATGTTCACAAAGTGATACATAGAGTAATCTTTATAATAGCTTACTTATAATAACTCTAACCTAGAAACAACCCAAATATCCACCAACATAAAAATGGATAAGTAAATTGTGGTATTTATTAGGATAAACATTAATTAATTTTGTTTGTTTTATTATGCATTTCACTGTAAACAAATATTAAATTCTAGTTAATAATATGAATGCTGAGGCATTTTGGAGTGAAGCATGTAGTTGTCTGAAACTTAATAAGACATATTAATAGTGGTACAGAGAAGGGTTTGTGTGCAATAAAACAAATATATGACAAAATGCTAACAATTATAGAATTTAAGTTGGAATACATATGGAATATTACTATGCACTTACTTTGAATTTTATCTATGTTTAAAATATTAAAGATAAAATGTGGGGGATAAATTAAAAGAAAGTAATAGCATAAAATAAATAATATCTTTTACTCTATATCTACATCTATATTTGTGTCTGTATATATCCAAAACATATAAAAACAATCTTAAAAACATTTTTTACAAATTAATTGATAAGAAAAAATATAAAGGCAATGAAACATTTTAAACTTTAGAAAAATATAATAAATTCTTAAGTATGTAGGGTTGAAGTGCATTTTTGTACACAACTTTCTTTAAAATGCTTGAGGTGGTACCTTCTGTGTGCTAGTCATCTTTACTAGTTATCTAAAGTGGAGCCTTGTGTTCATGGATCTCCTCTACTGGTTATCTACAATTGGGCATTCTGTGTGCCACTGTAGGGAACATCAGAACAAGCCTTCCTGCCTTCCAGTCAAGGCATGCATTAACCTCCATGGAGCCAGGACCATGTAGCCACAATGGAGGTCATGGTATGGGCATGAACAACTGGAGAACTAAAGGTGGAGTCAATGTTGTCACCACTCCCACTACATAGGGCCTTTTAAGTACTTACCAAAATAGAAATATGCTGGAAATGAAACAAGAGTATGTTACTCTACCCGGGTGAAGTTAAAATAAAAGCTAGCTATATTATATATATAGCCATATATAATGTTTTTGTATAAACATTGTATATGAAGTCATAAATATATATATATATATATATACAAAATAAAAAAGAATATTTACATCTCTACTTATCACGTTCATTGTAAAAAAAAACAATGATTTAAATTAAAAATAATGGAATTAATGAAATAAATAGAGGAAGCATGTTTCTCAGGAGAAGCAAACATATGGATGGCATGACAGTCTCAGTGATGTTCATTTCTTGACCTTGCTTGTTTTAAAATGTATCTTCATTTTATTTTTTAATAATTCACTTAGCTATGTTCTTTTGATTTGTGGACTCTTCTGATAGTAATGCTATATCATATGAAATAATCCAAAGTTTGTCATTTTGATGTTTTCCCCTCAATAACTCTGCAGTCTTCTTCCCATCCCAGATTGATGAGATCAAAAAGAAAATCAGATCCCAACTCTGGTGTCATGTGATTTGGAGTGGGTGAATGCTGGCAGTGTGCCAGCCTGCCTCTTATTCACGATCACAAAGTGTGAAAAAGAGGGACAATCATAAGAGACATGTTTTTACATGCTGCCATGTAAAGACCAGGAAGAAACCCAAAATGTGGAGCAGTCCAGCCAGGGAAACAATGGGATACAAATCAGGATGGGGATAGGCATAGGCTGAAGAGAAGTGGGACCAAGGAATTTTTTGAACTACAAAACCAGAGTATGAGAAAATGTGTTATTCTGTGGCATGATCTCAAGCTTGGAGATGCTGGGAGAACACTGGCCCCTTGTGAGGCAAAAATATTTATATTTGTATTCACCTTGCAGAAGGTCAACACTTCTGTAGTTGTGGTGGCTTTAATTGTGCTCCCAATTTGTTGTATTAGCTAATACCTGTCAAATCATGATTAATCTGGAACTTTGATTGTCTGTTTTATCTCCTCTCTCCCATTCCATTCTCTCCTCTAAGGAGTATCCTTCCCTATTCTCAAAACAATGTGTACCACATCAGTTCATGGCTAATAATCCTTGGTATGGTCTCATAGAAACTCATTATATCCATTTTCCTAGGATGAAAATTGGAACAATATTGGCTAAAACACATGCATAACAAGTTAGATGATTCAGAATACGTGTGAATTCCACCACCACCACCACCACCATCATTTTCATCATCTCAAAGACTTTTATAGTCCTGTTTGTAAACCAAACTCTGTTCTGAATGCTCAATTAATCCTTAGAAAAGGTCTATTAGGTGGGTACTATTATAAACCCCATTTATACAGAAGACACTCAGGCAAGAAATGTTAGCTTTCCCTGGTAACAGAGCCAATAAATGCTGACTTAATGTGAACCAAGGTAGCCTAGCTCAAAAATATGCTTTTAGCTATTGTACTACACTGTTTCTTTTAAATGTATAATATACGAATATACCCAAATATATGCATTTTTTTTCATCGACTGCTCTCTAACTTAACTTTTTTCAGTTAGGATCTCTGAGTTAATTTAATGCATCCTAACATTCAACTTTATCAATTAAAAAAAAAGAATCTTTGATTTTTATTGCACAGGCTTTTTTTTTTTTTAACTAGAGAAAGATTATTAGAAAGTGACTAAATATTTACTGACGAGCTGTTTGCCTTTTACTCTTCAATCACATGGCAGTACGCAACTAGAAAGGCAAACGCCTGCATTCAAATACCTGTTCATTGACTTCCCAGTTGTATGAGATCATGCAAGTTATACAAACTTCCCTTCACTCTGATTTCCCCATGTGTAGAGTTAATATCATAATCCTTGTTCCAGAGGAAAGTATTTAAAAAATAACATAGGTAAAACACATAAAAGTCTTCATACAGTGGTTGGAAGAGAGAAAGAAACAGATCCAAAGGGAAAGAGAATTGTTAAAAGATACACTAAAGCATATTGAACATTTGAATTTATTTGAGCAAGAAAGAATTCAAGTTGGGGAGCATCCAATCTAGCGGGCAGAAAGGAGCTCGGAAAGGCTGTGCAAAAGGACTTTTATGTTTTTCATCTTTCTCATTCTGAAACCATTTCCCTTTCCTTACCTGCTTTTCATACACAGTTGTTTCCTTTCACCCTTATTATTTTAAGCAGTCTTAGTTACAGATATTAGAATTCTTAACTCTTAGAATTCTTAATTGCTTATGAAAACTGAGAAATAAGCACCTATGGACTCTGATACACTAGCCTTCCATGGATCGACTTATTTATATTTATGTTTCATAATTTTTAGAAGTATATACTTCCTCACAGTAATTTTCCAAAAGCAAAACACATTTACTAATAGACCCAAGTATCTTTGGTTCTTCTGTAAGAGGAAGCCAAAGGTGGCTAAACCTCTGTTAGTGGTTAATGTCTCAGGATTTTATTTGGATATTTGATGAATATCCAGATCATTTAATTTATATCAGCATAATTTGAAGGTATCAAATTGCCAAAAAGATTTTTTGGAAACTATTTTTAAGTAGACGTACCATACAGCACAATTGCTGTTGGAAGGTTTATTTAAAAAAAAAAATCTTACTTTCATCTATTTAACTTACTTGTTCTTAATAATTACGACAATTCTAGGAGCCATCAAACATAAGTATTTTTTTTTTCTTGCTGACAAATTCTGTAACAGAGATATTTGACTTTTAGTAAACCAAGGTAGAACATAAGCAATATATTTAATGCTGATAACTCTAAAGACATACATGATTTAACTAAGCCAACAAACTTTAGCTACGTTTTATTTACCGAAGATTCTCTTAGATCATGTTAAATTGAAAAACATTTGGGTTTGTTTCTACATTTCTGGGAATAGACTTGATTTATATAAAACTTGTTTGTCTTTAAGCTAATTAAATAGAGCTCCTTACTAATTAATTTTTTTAAATTTTTTTTTAAATTTATTATTTATGATAGTCACAGAGAGAGAGAGGCAGAGACATAGGCAGAGGGAGAAAGCAGGCTCCATGCACCGGGAGCCCGACGTGGGATTCGATCCCGGGTCTCCAGGATCGTGCCCTGGGCCAAAGGCAGGCGCCAAACCGCTGCGCCACCCAGGGATCCCAGGCCACCCAGGGATCCCCTAATTAATTTTGACCTTACCATCCAGAGGTAGAAAAAAAAATCACACATCCATGGCATCCCTACATAGATATAAACTACACACAGATGTAAAGAGATCTATGGCTTTTGTCTAAAACAATTTAACCATGAGACAGGTAGGAAAATGCAAAACTTACTAGTCATAAAAGACCAGGTAGATCCGAATTATAGTTCTGGGAGATGGAGTGAGTTAAGATTACCTGCTCAGATAACTTTTTAACAATAATTGTGAAAGGGACCTTAAGATTTTTCATGGGCCTATTTTTCATACTCACTTTCTTTTATTCCTATCTCCTTCTGTTAAGAATTGCCTTGGTTCCTAGCGAAAACCAGGGAGAATACTGACATTTCAAAAGGCACAGAGAAATAATGTAAATTCCACCAAGAAGGACTTTTGTTCCCTAAGTCCAGATCTTGCGTACTATCTGCAAGCCTTTGACATGGACAGGGGAGGTTTGGGGATTGGTGAAAAGGATAGGTAGGCTTTGAACTATTTCTAGAGCTGCATTTTCATTCTCTTAAAAATTTAACTTGTAAGACAAGTAAGGTTATTTTTAATTCCTTGAAGATTTTGGTTAGAAACCTTTGGAGAATGACCCACCCATCTAACTACATTAACTTCAATTTATTTCTTTATATCAGGAAAAAGATCTTCAGCTAAGATAGAAATCAAGAGAGTTCTATGTTCTAGAGTTAGAGCTGCATATCTTTGGAATGTTTTAGTAAGTCCTTCCATAAAGCCTTTAGAATATTTTTTTCCTTTTGGGTACATAGTTTCATTTTAGCTTACGGATAAGGCCTTATAAAAACTTCCTATCAGGCTCTAAATATCAGCTTCTGATTTGGCTAACTCCTAACAATACAGCTACTTACAGCTACTTATCTTGTCAGGTTTCAACTGAGACAAACAGTGAAAAATTCCTGGTGGTGTCAAACAACTTCAGGGATGTACCAAGCATCCCCAAAGAGAGTGAAAAAAGATGCTACTATCCCAAGATCCAGAGCCATTCCTAAAGACAACAACAAAAAAAAAAAAAAAGAAAGAAAAAAAAAGAATGATTTAGCCAAGACTCCTGCAAGAACAATCACTAGTACCCTAGCTGCAAATGGAGTGCAACCCACATATCTGTCCATCCATATCAAGCTGCAAATGGTGTGAAACCCATGTTTTTGTCTAGTCATATTTTGGGGGATTCTGACCTGATATTTGCCAAGCCAAGTTCTCAGGACACATAATGAGCAAACATGAAGGCAATAGCTGTCCCTGAGAGAAGTCTCAACAACCATTGCAAACCCAAACACAAAATTAAGTTCAAAGATCTAATTGTTACAGATGTTTTTTGTCTGCCAATCTGAATTAGGAAAGGAAAGGACAATGTAATATTTTCCCTTCCTTTCTCAACAAGGCACCACAGATGGAGATCTAGGAGTACTGATTTTGATAAGAATTCTCACTCATTGCCAGCTTCTAGCACTTTTCCTAGGATTCCATCTGTAGGTTCTGGAGGGAGTGGGGTGTGCTATTGGGTCTCTTGCTGGTCACCAGAAATTGAAGAGGAGAAAAAAAGTTTTCCCTTTATCACTTATGGTGAGAGTTTGGCTGAAATCCCTTTTTCTCTAGGGCATCTCATAAATGAGCAAACTTACCTAGGTTAATTCTCCACTGTGGCTACTGTAATTCAAGATTCTCGCTAATGAGATTAACTTACTTGTTTAGGTGCAAAACAAAATTTTATTCACTTGATACCTTGCACTAGACCCAGTCCAGTTTAAGTTGGATCAGTCTGGTTTCAAGTTGGACTAAGTCTGACCAGATCAAGTCTGGTTTTTAAGTAGGACCCTAGTCCAATTCCATCTTTCTGAACTTAGTCTGGAAAAAAAAAAAATGCTCAAATAAATTCCGAAAGTTCATAATGAAAAAATTATGGAGCTAGAATCTGAGAGGGTACTTACCTACCACCTCCAGAGGCAGAGAAAAAGCAGTGAGCCCAAGGGGCTGGTTGCTTGTTGCTCCTGGCTAGCAGCCATTAGGGTCTCCTTTGGGCTCCTTTTTTAAAATTTTTTTTTTATTTTTTTTTGGGGGGCGGCTCCTTTTCTGACACTAGAACTGTTCAAAGATAAATTGAGGGATATTGAAAATTTTAAGAGTTTGAGGAAGAATTAATTCAAATTGGGTAGCACCCAATATACAAGGCAAAAAGGAGTTCCAAAGAGCTGTAGGAAATGAAAGACTTTTGTAGACAGAAGAGAGCAGAAACAAAGAAGTTATAATAGACAAAAGCAGGGTTTTTTATTGCAAGATTACTTTCATGTAGGGGATGGCAGGCGTCTCTCAGGCAGATTACGTAACTAGTGCTGATCAGGTGATTCCTGATTATTTAAGATTCCATTTCTGGGACGCTGAACTATAAGTCTCAATTTGGTGACATAGATCTTAGGGTAAGTGACTACATTTTGAGCCTGTTGGGTTTGATTTTTGACAGAGTCAACAATCAAAAATCAGTAAGTGAAAAAATGATACAGATGTAAATTTATAAAAGATATAGAAAGGAGTATGGTCTAACCTTCAAAGACCTTCCATTGAGCCACAAGGTCTAAGAAATGTGAAACAAAAAATCTACAAGCTAAAATTTGTGATTAAATTGCAATTACAGTGTGGGGAGAGTCCTTACCTTTAAATACATATGGCTTATAAGACTTTCTATAACCTAGCCTCCATTACTCCAACATCCTCAGTCTGTAGATTCCACTGACTTTTCTTTGTCACTGTCTTTGTGAATTATTTAGTGTTACCTCAATGAATGATACTTATCATCTTGAAGGCCTAAGTTCTCTCTTATAAGAACATGTTCTTACCTTGTCTTCCTTGAGAATTCTTCACTGTTCTTTGAGTTCAAAATTAAGTCACTTTCACTATTAACCTTTTTTAAAGCTGTTTAAAATTTTATTCTATTATTTGTTTGGACTGTGACACTATATCAGTAGACAATTCATTATTTCACTAAATTGGAAGATGACATTCTACAATTGAAATTCTTACATTTGAATCATTGAAGCTAAAAATTACTGGTCAAGTGACCATGGACAAGTTAGTTAAACTGTGTACACCTTAATTCATCTATAAAATGAGGTAAAAAATTCTACCAAAATCTTAGTACCAGCATGAGATTATATTAGCTAGGACTAAGGGAGTAAACAATAGCTAATATTGTTGATTTTTTTTGGATCTGATATTGCTCTAAACTCTAAACTCTTTTGCATATTACTTAATGCAAACTTCGTGTTTGTATTATTGTTTCCTACATATCACAATAGAGAGATCTGAGGTTCAGAGAATTTGTGAAGTCGTGTATCAGTGCCATAGTTTTAAAGCCTATAGTGCTCCTACAAAATCTATGCCCTTAGCCTGTCTAAAAATCTGACTTTTTGAATATGATATAAGATGCATAGAGATACAAAAAATAAAGTAAGAATGGTAGTAAATATTTTAACTTTTTGGAATTTACTTTCAGAGAATTAACTTAAATGTAACATTGTTTCTTCTTTCGGTTTTCATGAATGAGAAAGTATTGCCTTTCATTTAAAGAACAAACATTTTCAGTTCCCTTCTGAGCTCATGCAATCACATTATGCTTCACTAGTTAGGAACCAAACACACTCTTATGAACATGATCAGGCTTGAACAGTCAAATTTTCTGATTTCTTAATAGGCATCACTGGATGGTTTATAAATTCAATCTATTGTAATGAGTTCACTGAGGAAAATTGTGTTGTTTAATATTATCTAACCTGAACTAAGAGGTTCATCAACAGAGTTATTTTGCAAATCAACTATGCTATGTTTTACATAATCATGTAAATTACTGTTTTATTTATCCATTCTATGAAGTGAATGATATTTAAAGTAATTCTGTACTTGTTGTCAAGATTTAAATTACAAGGGCATGTCTCATTGTCTTATGGTAGAAGTCAAATAAACAAAAGTTATCAGGCATTTTAGAAAAAAAAATATATCAAACCATTTAGTGTCTTCTTAAGGTAAAGTTAATTTCATGAGCCATGATAAAGAAAAAATATTTACCCTTCAGCACAGAGATTGATGTGAGAAGACACTGATTACCTTCTCAGAACATTTGATCAGATAATTTTACCATGGTTAGTACATCGAACAAATAAGTACTACTAAACTATCTGGCATTTTGTAGAAATATATAAACTAGACTGGAGTTTAACACCACTCCAGTGGTGTCTAATATATGTGTGTACCTAGCATTGGGATATCTATCTATCTATCTATCTATCTATCTATCTATCTATCTATCATCTATCTATCATCTATCTATATCTATATATCTATCTATATCTATATCTATATCTATATCTATATCTATATCATCTATGAAGGTTGATTCTGTATGCTCATGAAAAGTTTATGATAAAGACCATCACTCAACTGAATTTAATGTCCCTTTAATTGAAAATTCCTTAACCAAAGAGGCATATTTCTATTTGCATAACTGACTACCCAATGTTTAACTATGGAAACAATTTTATAAATGCCTACAGCACAGATTTTGGAATCCTGATCAAACACAATTTTCTTTCCATTCATGTGATTTCCAAACTGAGCCCACCTAGCATAATGTAAAAAAAGTCTTGTATTATTGCGCTAGCATTTTGAGGAGCTGGGATAAGAGAGTTGCACATGCATGAAAAAAAATGTATGAAGTCTATAAATGGGAAAGGACTTGGTACATTGAAATAATAACAATACTGAAGAATCTTGTATAATTATATCTAAGGGGAATAATGAAGCAGAAAGTATGTGATAGAAGATGAAGCCAGAAAAATTATTAGGAAGAGTTAAGATGGATCCTGTTGGCCATGTAAGGAAGTGGACTTTACTTTCAACGAAGCTCTTTGAAGGTTTAAAGAAAATGAGAGTGAAATGGTTTAGAATTCAAAAACCTAACCATGGCTTCTGTGAGATTATGTTTTAGAATTTTTAAAGGTTTTGAGACCATGTAATAGTGATAGTAGCAAGAAAGGCACACAATTATAGCTACTTGCACTAGGATAGTTGCAGGGAATTACTAGAAAAGAGTTGGCATTTCAAGAATATTTTGAAATCATAAACAATAGGACTTGTAATGGATTCGAGAGGAGGAATTAACGATGATTGGTCTTAGCCTTGGTTAACTGGATGGGTTTTGGCTCAATCACTAAAATAAAAAGTCTTCTGAAAGAAGAGATTCTAGCCAGGACTGGGATTAAGGGACATGTTTTGGATAAAGAAGTGTAAGATGCTTCTTAAATGTGCATCAGCAAGGGTCTGTCCTTGTTGATTGTTTCTATGAATGAAGATCCTCTTTGCTACTATGATATTGAGGTAGACCTGTCTCTGGTCTTCCCTCCCAACTTGGCATTTTCAGACTGCTTTAGAAATTCACGTTCATCAAGACTAACTTTCCAGTCTACAACAATTTCCAATCCAAGGAACTTGTTAAGTGATCATAAAGTGATCATAAATTTTTTTTCAAAAATTCCAATATATTCTGGTATCCTTTTAGTATAACATTTCTAATTCTAATGTAAAACCTTAAAATATTTATATATTGAGTTATTTATACTGTTGTTTTGAAATTCTACCTCCAACCTTCCCATGCAGCTTCTTAACCAGCCAACCAATATGATTTGTTCCATACTGATAACATATAATAGTTGTCTTACCTGCATGAACTCCTAGTATTTTCAATAAAAACTTTTATAATGATTTTATTATATATTTACTTAATTTTATTGCATGTTGGTAAATGTTGTAAACATATATGCATGAAAAAAATATATTTTAATAAATATATTTTAAATAAAAATATGCATATTTTAAATTCAGAGCAATAGGAATAGAGTCCTTTTATCTTTGTATCTCCTGTAATATTGAATCTCTGCCTAGTAAATAATAGGTACTCAAAAATTTGTTTAATTAAGTTGAATTTCCACTCCAAAAAAGACACAATTATCCAGTTGAGAGTGACACTCTTTGCAGTAAATATTTGGACAAACTTTTGCATGGTACATATACTTTCACTTGATAAATTTCTAATTTATTTTATCTCTACATTTTATTTCTGTAGTCAACATAGTGTTTCATTTGTAAAGTCCTCAATTTTATCTTTAAAATATAGTTGCATAGATCTACTTGATGTTAGTTTTCATGAACTCTTTTATGAACAGATCCAGAAAAAATAGCCAAATAAACAAAATATGCTATTTTTTCTTCTCTATTTCTTAAATAAAAATAATGAAGAAATAGGAGAAACATAGCACAGAGCTGATTCTTTTAGATACCACTTGCTTTTTTCGGAGTGGTTATCTATTTCTGGTTAAGATCATATTTCCTTAGAATGAAGTTCTCTAGGAGGCAGAATTTGGGTTAGTAGGTCCAAGAGAAGTAAAACGTCAACACCAAAAGAGATTTTTTAAATTAAGAACTTAAAATAAATTATAGATATCTTTACTCGTAGGTGGGAGGACTACATTAGTTTTCACTTAAAGTCTAAAACTTTTTAAAAAAAGATAAAAAATGACATAGTAAAAAAATCAGATCAGTAATATGTGCAATTAGTTTACTTTTTGAACCAGCCGTCAATTTAGAGGTATTGTTTTCATGTCTATGTCATTTTTCTGCTGATGACTAATAGGCAAAATCATAGCACATACATATGTTTTAATTTATTCTGTGGAGCATCTGTTTGTAATCTAGGAAACACTGCCTATATACCTATAGATTGATTAAAGCCTGAAATGACTTTTCAAATGATTTACAATTAAATAAAAATATTAAAGTTACATTTATTAGAATTGATATATAATTTTTAAGGAAAGCATACTTTTGATATGGTAGAATTGATTTTAAATTTGAACTTTTTAAATCTCATCTGTTTTAAGGATTCCCTTCAATTTATGGTAGAAAAGGTGGTATTTGTGCTTACTTTGTACTCCCCACTTAAAAATTTAACACCTTTGATATTTTTTTTCAAGGAAAAGCACTGTGACTACTAACAGAAGTAATTTTTTAAATATGAAAGTAATTGAATACCATACTCAGAAAAACGTTCCCTATTTTTCTATAAATGTTTATCTCCCCAAAATACATTATGCCTATTTGTTTTGTAATATGGCAATTCAGTCATTATCTATCTCTCTCTCACACACAAACACATCCTCTACCCAAAAGATATTTATATTTTTACCGGAAATTGGAGTAGGTTGTCTTTCCTAAATTTGATGTTTGTGAAAATCATTTTCTCATCTTTAACTTTGTAACACTTTGCTTTTGTGCTAAATTTAGAATAAGCATAAAAGTTTTCATGTTCTTAGATTTTGTTATAACTTCAACTGTTACATCTCTGTTCTTCATATTTTTGTGCCTTTATGAAGAATTGCTATTTTCCAGATTTATCTAACTTATTTTCTCTTTCTAAGTCTATATTGAAACATATAATAAAGAATTCATAGAAAAGGTTCAGTGAAAAAGCCCTCTAAGTATGATGGGCTGTCTGCTGTAGCATGAATAATTCGATTGAGAAGGTTCAGAATTCAGTGAAATGTCTACAGCAGGATAAAATCTTACTGCACTTAAAAATATTCAAGTGCATAAGAAGAGTTGGTCTGTGGGTGACAGAACAACTACTTGGCATACAAGGAAATTTTTTAAAGTAGAGAAAACCAGCTAGTGATGAGTCAGGAGTCTTTTCTTGGCTGGATGTTCTGTACCATTTAGGAGAATCTAATAGAAGGTCCTCGAGAGGATCCTCTCCATTCCTATTTCCAAGGGAAATCATACATAGGTCATAGATAATTTGACAGACAAGATGCAGAGTTCTCATACCATGTAGAAGACTTAACAAACCCCAGCTGTTGTAAAGACCATTTAGTGGTCAAGTGTGACATTTTGAAAGCACAGAAATAGAATCATAGTGACCTTGATCATCCTATTATTAACTTTGAGTGTGACCAAATCCATTAGTATCATTGCATTTAAATTTCTTCATCCTTAAAATTGGTTTACTCTAATGCTACTTAATGCATTGGGTTATTCTGAGGAGCTAGTAACATTAATTTACATAACAGTATTTTTTAAAGTACAGTGCCATTATATTTATATATTTTTTTACTGACAATAGTGTTTTATTGACTATGCAGTAAAAAAATAAAGGCTATGAGCTGTGATGGGTAAGGAGAGTTGACAAGACAAGAAGGTCAAACAAAATAAAAACACAACATGACATGTTCAGGACTGGTCATGAATGAAACACAATAGGAATGAGAGAGAAGACTTTGAATGTGGAACATCAGTCCAGAGTAGACTTTGAATGGTAGGGAGAATTGTTCATGTTTCATAACATGTGTAATAAGGAGCTCTGTATCTATTAATGGAATCAAATGCGATCTTTAATAGGCACTCTAGTAAAAACCAACCAAAACATTTTTAAGTATTTTTATTAACTTAAAAAATGTAATTTTTGTACATTATATTGATGATATTATTGGCTTACAATTCAGAAAACTATCTAATTGTGGTAATGAACTAGGACTAAATGCTTTGTGTCTTAAAATTCCTTATGATGATTTTCATTCATTTGTGATGAGGCTAGCTAGTGGTTGGAGTACAGTCTGCTTCCATAGAGCAGAGCAAAGCTCATTGACCTTTGATGCAATTAAACCTATGAGTTTGCCTCATTAGTCACATATTTAAACTAGATAAACTAGTATATTTATCTAACATAATTACCTTATAGTCTGCACTTTAGAGTAAATAAAGTACAATCAACTTGACATGATTATTTCATGCGATATATTCCTATGTCAAAATAATTAATTTTTAAGATTATTATGCATTTTACTTGTATGTAATTTTCTCATCCAAAACATACAAAACCTGCATTACATGGAATACAGCTTGAAAGATCTAAATTTCTTTTGAAAAATAAAAGTCTTATTTAATGCACTTAAGAAATATAATAGCAAATATCTATAATGTAAACATCCCAAGAAGATTACCTTTTCTCTTTCAAAGTCAATATGCTTAGCTGCGGATGAGCTATGAATTTGGTAAATACTTTTATAAGTGCATGGTATTTCTGACATGCATGTTGGGTTAAATGATGGGTCATGTAATTAAACACTTATTCTGATGAGTGTGAGCCATTACATAGTAAAAATTTGAAACAATTGAAATATAGTAATGGTACCATTAATGACATCTTAAAACTGAATATTAATATTTATTAATTTTTGTTAACTTACTGAAAGCACAATAAAATAGCTGTTATTTACTGATTAGCAAATATTTCTCTGGCAATGAACTAGAATCTCCACCTACAAATAATACAAATAATTAAGGAGGGGGTCAATTTCACATTTTAAATTAGCAGTCTCAGGAAGGTGAAGTGCTGTCATACCCTCAGCTAGCCAGTGAAAGACAGGGTCAAAATTTACATGCAGACATGGAGAATCCAAATTCAAGATTCTTAGCATTTTGGTATTTTTTTCAGACTTAAAGAGAAAACATCAAACTACTAAAATGAGTAAATGCAGATGTGTATTTACTATATACTTAGTAATATATAAAAAACTATAACAGTTATCTATTGGTGTATATATAGAAACATAATGATGAAATATTTATCAGGAAAAATAGCACCCAAACTGCAGGTGGTTTTGGCTTCAGGCAGTGAGCTGGAAGCCACATGTCTCTGGGGACCACTCATTTCATCTGATCACCAGCAGGTTATTTCTATTTTGATGTCATATAATATTTCAGTTGTAAAAAGAGTAAACAGACTGGCTCCATCACTAATTACTTGTATTATGTTAGGTGATTTGCATGCATATTTTCTCATCTGAAAATTGGACATAATCATGATATTGATTGTAAGGTATTGTGAGGATTAAGTAATATAATTAATATAACACATGCAGAATGTTTAGAAAGTTCTTGCCACTATTAGTTCTTGCCAGCCATTAGTGCTCCAAAAAGCAACTAATTATATATTACTCTGGCTTATTGTTTACTATTACATTACACTTTGACAAAATAATCACTAGATTTGTAGAATTGTATTTATATAGCATATTTATACTTTTATTGTAAAATGGTGAAATATCAATCTTCATGTTTCAACTAATTTTCATCCTGATTGATATTTCAAGTTCTTACCTTTGCCCATTTCCTGACTGCTCAGTTTTGTAAAAATATTCTAAGAAAATATCTAGTCAATTAAAGGTAGTGCAAAATATTTCTGACATATGCAAACTAAAAGGTGATTGCTATATTAGAAATCAGTGAAACTATATAAATTATTAAATTTTTTAGAGATATTAGGCCACTTTATAACGCATCTAGTCTGACCAGAACTAGTTCTTTTATTCAATTTATTTACTTTCAACAATAGAAGAAAAAGGAAAAAACAGTCAAGTATTTTGACCCAGCCATAACTATAAAGGGAAAAGTTTAGTTTTGTATAAGCTCAGAAAGAACAAAAAATTCACTCATCACTCCATGAACAGCAGAGGAAAATAATTTCTCTTATTGAAGTCTAAGTATATTTTTATGATTAAGGCCCATTTAGAATATGTACATTTTTCATTTCCTAAGAATTCAGAATCAAAGACTCATTCATTCAATAGGTTTCTTTTGAGGACTGCTCAGGGCGAGTTGGACACTGTGGGATGCTCACAGCCCAGGGCAGCTTGCTGGTGTTCATGCCTTCAAGTGAGCCAACACAAACATAGAATTACAAACCTTATAACACTTAAGTGGTACAAACAGCAGGTGTTACAAATACTACAGCTCTGAACAAGTATAATAGAAAGGACTGATTGTATCATGGTGTGGTAAGTACAGGGCAACAGGAAAACACACAGGTCACTGTCTATGGTTAAATGGAGAATTGGTATGATTATCAATTAGGGGTGTTTTGCTAAATGGTTGTCTTAGTCCATTCAGCTGCTGTAACAAATTACCATGGGTTGGGCAGCTTATAAAAAAATAGAAATCGATTTCTCACAGTTCTGGAGGCTGGGACATTCAAGATGAAGGCGCTAGAAGATTCCATGAGGTGGTGAGTGTGGGTCTTCGGCCACTTTAGTAGATAGAGCCTCCTTGCTGTGTCCTCATGTAGTGGGAGAGGCAAGGGATCTCTGTGGAGTCTCCTTTAAAAGGCACTAACCCATTTTCCAAAGGGCTTCAGAACTTCCCAGAGGCCTCATCTCCTCCTGCCATCATGCTTGGAGATTAGGATTTCACCACATAGAAGGGTTGTGTGGGGGACACGGCATACAGACCACATCACTGGTTTCAGATAGCTCTCTTAGTTTCTCAACCTTGGTTCTATTGAAATTTTTAGCCAGATAGCCAGGGGTCCAGCTGTACACTGCTGCAGGATGTTTAGCAGAATTGCTGGGCTCTATTCACCAGATGCCAGTAATACTCTGTTGTGACGATCCAAAAATGTGACCAGACATTGCCAAATGCCCCCTTTGCAGGCAAAATCCTCCTCTGTCTCACACACACACCAAGAATCACTGCTCTAGCATTGTAAACCATAACGTTCAGTAGTCGAAAAAGTAGGATTTATTTTGCTCACCTAACAAGAAGCTGCTTGCTCACATTGATTCAGCAGCTCTGTCAGGATTGGGGGATCCACGATTCTCTTGCATTTCCTCTCACCCCTATAGGATGACTACCTCAGCATAAAGGACTGGTGGACACATCTGAGAGGAAAAAAAAAGAAAGAGTGGCACAGTGCAGTTGTGCCTTTATAAGCTAGGAGATGAGATGTGAATACCATGTATTTTTCATTTACAATGTTCATAACTATTATTTTATTCTATTCTGAGTTTATCTTGAACTGGTTTCCAGATTTTTATTGACTTGATTTTCATCCCTTTCTTTTATGAAAAAATCATTCATATGCCTGTGCATATCCTCACCCAGATGATATATTCTGATCAAATCCACCCAGATGAGATATAAATCTCAATTTCTGAAATCTAAATTTCTACCACTGTTTGGGCTTATTATTTGTGCCATCTAGTCTGTGCACACCATTTTGACTTTATATCGATATACATTTTTACGTTTCTCTCAATTCCCAGATTTTAAGCACTTTAAAGAGCAAAAATATCTTCTCACATATTGAGGCCTGTGACCTACTGCATAGGAAGGGATTAATATAATGAATGGAATGAACAAATAAGTGGGAAAGACTAGGAAAGAATATGCTTGATAGCGAATCTTAGTAGAAGTCCTCTTTTTAAAAAACTGGTCATATTCTATTTTTTTTTTAAAGAAAAACATGGCACCACTGTTGAATCCTAATGGTACCACTTCATAAAACCAAAAGCTCTCCGTCCAGCATCAAATCATAAAATAAGACCAAATGGTGAAAAAGAAAAAAAGCATTCAAAGTTATATCCTGATTAAGGACAAAAAGGAGACTGGGGATAACGCAAAAACCCTCTTTCCCAGAAGGAAACATTTTTGTCAGTTAAAGCCACTACTTAGAATGGATATTAAAGATGAAGGCTTCCACCAGCCTTCTCCACTCAGTACTCTCTCTCCTCCTTTACAGAGCAATGGAAAAAGAGTGAGCAATAGACCAATCAGAAGGACTGTGTGAGATGTAATAAAACATTCTTGAATTTCTGATCCCCCCCCTTTTTTTTTTTTTTTTTTTTTTTTTTTTAGGGAAAGACAAGGGTTTTCTTTCACGTGCATAGCCTTGGGCCTGAGTGTCCCCTATTCAGTTTGTTTTATAAGCTCTGGTGCTGGTTTGAGATGTGGGAATAATCTGCTGGAATTAAGGTGATGACAGAGAGATCTTTGGTGGAACTGATTCTTCTGTCCTCCCAAGGAGAAATGCCATGAGGCCACGAATGTGGAAATAGAAGATGAGGAGAAAAAAAACATTTTTTTTCTTTAGTAACTTTAAGTTTTGGTTTGTGGGTGTACTTGAAATGTAACGAGGGACACAGATGCCCAGCTTCCCTGCTGAGCCTTTGCCTAGCAGACATCTGAGCAAAAACACACTGTTGTGAGGGACTCTTCTCAAAAGTATCCACCTCCACAGTCGGGTCCTAGAGGAAAAATGATTAAAGTCCACTTATATATTCTGGTATAGGATGTAGAATCTTATCAAAATCCATGTCCCTGACTAGAAAGGCACCCAATATTCATAAGTTTAACATAAAAGGAGACTAAGGCCAGGCAGTGGTTTTCAATCCATTGGTTCTGCTTGGATGCACCAGACTGAAAAACACATATGCAGTACAGTGACTCAATATCCAGTGAAGGATTAAAAGGACTAGAAATAAACTCAAATCCATCCTCATTTAAGAAAAGATAAATAATTTGTATTTTTTAAATGTTTTTGTTCTTAGTAACAAATGACATAGCATGTGTTGTCCATCAGGCTCTAATACCCCTTCTTCTGGACTCTTAGAGAAGTTTGCTTTGCTAGCCCTTTCTAAATTCTGTAGTTGTTTGTGTTCTCTATTAACTTCGTTCCATGACTCTGCCTGACATGCTCTGGCACTCTTTATACGTTTTTTTAAATCTTTTAAATTTTTCAGAAATTCCGTGTGTGTGTGTGTGTGTGTGTGTTTATGTGCCACACACATGTGTTTCTCTTCTTTTTCTTCTTCTATGGAGTGCTTTTCTGAGCATTGAAGAAGATCATTACTTCATATTGGAATCTTCCACCTGGAAACGTCTTACTCAGGAACTTATTTTTGTAATGAAAGGGAAACACCTATGTGTTAAATAATTTATTAACTTCACAAATACTCACAAATACTCTATCATATCAGGTTACATGTCTGTAAGAATCTGTTTCCAACTCTAATCCACACTCCAGTACTCCATTTGTCTCCTAAGTGCCAGGCTACACTGCCTTCATTAGATTGCTGTTAGAGTCAGCCTTCATATCTATGCGTACAAACCCCATATCTTTGCTTATCCTTTCTCAGCATTATCTTGACTATTTTTGGCACTTTGTTCTTTCATATGAATTTGAGGAATATCTAGTCGAGTTCTAAGAAAAATGTCATTTTTATTGTAATTGTATGGAATTTATAGGTTAGTTTGGATAGAAATGACAGCTTTATAACTCATCAGCATGGTAAATATCTTCATCTTATCACATCTCTGTGTCCTTCAATAATATTTTAAAATTTTTTTCAACAATTTGTGCAGTTTTGTTATGTGTTTTCTAGTAACATTATGTCCTATTGGAAATAAGATTTTTTTAAGCTGATAATTAATGATATATGGGAGCCCATTATTTCTATATGAATCATACAACAAGAATTTTTGAAAATTTTTTATTTCAATTATTAAAATGACATTAGACTGTCAAGCATTTTTATATGATCATTATATTTGCCACTAAATAAAGTTATTCACTTCTATCCATCTGCTTTTTTATTTATTTTTCAACCTTTCTTCATTAAGACCTTAATAAAGGCATTAACCATTAATTAATCGTACTAAAATGGATGTACTGAAGTCACAGAGAAAAATGCAAAAGATTTACCATGCTATGAGTATGCTGCAAGTTATATTTAACTTTAGTTTGTATTTATTTTTTAAATGATAATGTCCTCTGATCTCAAATCAAATCTATTAATTCTATCATGCAATTGAGTTGCTGATCAAAAACTTTATGGCTAATCTTTGTTCTCTCTGAACATTTAACCCCTGTTCAAATCTGACCTAATCTCTGTCACTTAGCTCAGATCCTATCTACCCTCCAAAACTTCTCTAATATTCTAAGACCCAGGTGCTTGGTCTCTTGAATTTCTATAGCAATGATTTTCTGGGCAGTTCTTTTGAATGTTAATTATGTGTGACATTAAAAACAATTATGCCATTGTTACAGTGATGTAATATATAAGCTATAATTTAAATTTTTTGACTTTGACATTTTGTTTTTCAAACTGCATTTTAAAGCTTTGAAGTGAGGGGCTATTCTTTGTATATTTCCCACTAGGTGAAGACTGATTTGCTCAAACAGATACTCCTCACAAGTGTAGATATTTCTTCTACATCTCCACCTAGAGTTTCAATTATGGAGCTGACTGGAGCTCCAGGGTGCTGGATCCAGGTGGGGGACCACAGAAAGGCCTCTGTAAGGCAATGCCCAGTGGAACCATAAGGGCAGTTTTGCCCTCAGAAGTTCAAACCTGGCCCTCAAAGAGTTACCAGTGTTAGATTCTAGCCCAGGAAAGCCACAGGCATGGGACTCCAAACCATGAGAACCACAAGCAGGCTGTGTTCAGAAAAGCCTTGAGGCCAAGAGCTTCCCTAGTATGTTCTGAGGAGGGATCCCCACCTCAATATATCCAGAAAGTAAAATTATAGCTCTGATATGTCCAGAAGACAAGACTCCCCACCTTAGCAGGCCTTAAGGTTTTAGAATTATTCAGCACCTGTTGGAATGGGATGTCTCTCTTTTGGAATGGGGGGTCTATCCTATGCCTGTTCTACAGTTATATTTTAAAAGCATATTACAGATTTGATTTCACAGGTTTGCTGTGGGATTCTTACCCATATCTGGTTTGGATGATAGTCAGATAAGACTTTGGATGTAGAGTTTTGGATGACATGTGAAAAGGACATGAATTTGGGGGGACCAGAGGAAGAATGTGGTGGTCTGAATGTCCCCCAGAATTCATGCTAAAAATCTTAATGCACAGAACGACAGTTTTAGAAGATGGAGGCTTCACCAGGAGCTTGAGTTGGGAGGCTGGAGCCCTCATGAATGGGATTAATATTCTGATAAAAGAAACCCCACAGTGCCCCATAGCCCCTTCCTCCATGTGAGGACACAGCAAGAAGTCACAGGGAAGTTGGCACTTGGCAATTGGGAAGAAGGCCTTCACCAGCATTTGACAATACCAGTGCCTTGGTCTTAGATTTCTAACCTCCAGAACTGTGAGCAATGGATTTCTGCTGTTCATAAGTCACTCAGTCTATGGTGTTTTATTACAGCAGCCTGAATGCACAGCACAATTTCCCAGTAGTCAAAGACTGTGATTTGCTGAAACACTTACCACATGTGTAGGTATTTCTTCTATATTTTTCACAAAGCTTTCTCAAAGGTCTTCTCAAGTGGAGGAGAGTTGAATAAGTACCTCTCTAGCTAAATATATAGAATCTTTTATGATTTTCATAGGCTAAAATTGCTGGTAATTTTTAAATATATGAAATTTTGCATTTCTAAAAAAATTCTTGAGCATGGGATTTATGATAGTCTAACCCAGAAGTGGATGCTTTTTAAAATTAGGTGGGAGACCTTTTCAAAGAGAAAAATTTACTACATGTGCTTAAATTTCCTCTCTCAAAATCTCTTCCCTCTCAAGGGGTTCATGGTAACAAACAAAAATAAATAAATATTTTATGTAAATATAGCTAAGTATTTTGGTTTCATTTTATGTCACTTTAATGTGTGACCCAGTAAAATAAAAAATATGACAAAATAGGAAAATTAAAAGATTGCTGTATAAAGAGAATTTTTAAAATAGTATTTGTTGCCTCTTACACTACTTTTTAATTTTTTTTTTCAAATACAGAATGTGTAGCCAGGAAAAAATAAATAAGAAAACAAACCAGGACCTTCAAAACAAGACATGTATCAGGAGTATAGGGGAAAATGTCATGGTGTATGGCAAGTGAACAAAAAGGAAAATGGGCATTGAAATAGTGAAGGAAAAGTTAGGAATAAGTGAGTGGAGAAACCTGTGGTCAAGAGATCAAAACTGCCACATGAGAAACATTTCAAAACTGACTTCTTGTTATTAAATGTGAGATAATTTGGGTATGGTTTTGTGTGTATCGAATTCTGATCCCTCTGTGGCAGGACACTGGAATTCCTTCCATTTCATGTGAACAGTGGTGTTTTTCACTGTTGTCATAAAACAGAGGAATTATTTTGTGTTTCTGGAAAGATCTCGTGTTTGCCTTAGTTCTAAGAATTTTGAATACCCCTCCCACCCTCACACACAGATTTGTGTGTATTTCTGATAGAATAAGGGCAGTTAATTTGGGCAGTATCACTAGAATGCATCAATTCCACCAGTTTTGAAACTTTTATCAAGAGATTGTATTCAGTCATATTAAATGAATTCTGGAGAAATCTGATTTTTTTTTTTTAAATCTTGTAGTTGTGTTTTAGAGAATTTAGTTTGAAAACTTTCAGAGAGTTAAACATGTGAGAATGTGAGAAATTATAACCAAGTGATGAATCTAATAAAACATAGGTAAGAACTCTTTTCATTGATTCATGCTCAATGATTCTCATCGATTCAAACCCCATATTTTGATTTATGCTCCAACTTCATTTATTTCCTTATATAAGTGAAACCTTATGACACAAATGCAACTCAGTTCTTTTGCAAACCAAAGCTATGAGAAGAGAGAGTGGGTCGGCCACATTCCTGACAGTGCTGATTTAAGGGTCTAGGTACATGTTTTCTTCTCCATTGTTTTAGTTTCCTGGCTAGAAACTGACATATTCCACTCATTTTAGCCTTTCTGATATTGGCACATAGGCACACAAAACAGTAGCCACAGCTTGAAGACATCAATCTGCATTTAATATGACATCTTTGGGGAACCTGGGCGGCTCAACCATCTCATTTCCTGCAGTACAATTTTTACAAATGACAATATCATCACTTTTTATTTTATTATTTATTTATTAGAGAAAGAGTGAGTGAGTGGGGGGTGGGGAGGAGCAGAGGGAGAGAGACAAAGGGAATCTTTTTTTTTTTTTTTTTTTTTTTTTTTTGAGAAAAAGAATCTTAAGCAGGCTCTATGCTGAGCATGGAGCCCATCACGAGACTCCAACTCATGGCCTGCCCTAAGATCATGACCTGAGCCAAAACCAAGAGGCATCTACCTAACCAACTAAGCCACCAACCCACTCCAACATCTATCACTTTTTAAAAGATCTTTTAAAGAAGACTTTTAGGTTCACAACAAAATTGAGGGGAAAGTACAGAGTTTTCCCATATGCACCCTGCCCTCACACGTGCATAGCCTCCCTGTTATCAACCTCCCCAACCAGAGTGGCATATTTGTTAGCACTGATGAACCTACACTGACACATCACACTCACCCATAGTCCAAAGTTGATGTCAGGGTTCCTTTCAGTGTTGAACATTCTATGAGTTTAGGCAAATATGTAATGACATGTATACGTCATTATAGTATCCTACAGATTATTTGCGTTGCCTTAAAAATCCTTGGTGTTCTGCCCATTCATTTCTTTCCTCCACAAACCCCTGGCAAACCACTGACCTCTTAACTGTCTCCATGGTTTTCCCTTCACCAGAATGTCATATAATTGAAAGCCTATAGTATGTTGCTTTTTTGGATTGGCTTTTTTCACTTAGCAATGCACATTTAAGATTCTTACCATATCTTTTCATGACTTGACAGCTCAGTTCTTTTTAGTGCTGAATATTCCATTATCTAGATATACTCCAGTTTATGTATCCAATTACCTACTAAAAGACATCTTGGTTGCTTCCAAATTTTGGTATTTAAAATAAACTTGCTATAAACATCAATGTTCAAATTTTTGTGTGGACATAAGTTTTAAAATCCCTTGAGAGAATGTTAAGGAGCACAATTGCTGGATCATATGGCAAGAGTTTGTTTAGTTTTATAAGAAATCACTAAACTGTCTTCCAAAAAGCTATTATTTTTAAATGAAGATTTTGTGCTTTTTTTTTATTCCTATGACACTAGCAACATGAACAATGCTTCCTAATGAAGTCCATTTTAATTTTTCTTTTTTTGTGTGTGAATGCTTTTATATTTAAAATTGATCTTTTTATGATAATGCTATCCATAGGTTTTCATGCTGTTGACAAATATCTTCTTTATTGAAGGCCCACTCTGATCACTAATCTTATATGTCAGCTAGGTTATGGTAACCAATTATTTGGTCAAATGCCAGTCTAGGTGTTGCTGTGAAAGTATTTTTTAGATATGATTGAAAGAAGTTTTAATTAAAATGCATACTTGGAGTAATTCACAACATTTGGGGGTTTGTCTGTTTTTTTTTTTCAACCATGCACTGTTTTAGGGTTTATAAAGCATATTTGTACATTCATTAATTCCATTGAACTTCAGGAATACTCTCTAAGGTAGGCTCGGTAGATAGCTTGTCTCCTTTTTATAAATATAGAAACACATTTCTGAGAAGAGAAATGAGGTTAGGTCACACAGCTAATAGACACTAGAGCTGGTATTTTCCACAATTTACTTAGTGCAAAATATGTTTTAAAATATAACTTAATTCTTAAACAATGCCTGTGTCCTATAGGGTACTGATGAGGCAAATAGTTATCTATACCTCTTTAGAGCTCTATAAGGTTAAGAAAGAGAGGTTTGAAATGCTAGTTTCATATCAGAATTACCGGTAGATCTTTAACATATAAACATGGTGAAAGCTTTCCCACATGCAGTCCGGAGTTCTAAGCTGCTTAACTCAGTAAGAGTCAAAGGCAACATTTTACTATATGACAACCTCATAGTTAATTTTTATTTCTGAAAAAAAAAATTAGAAGTAACATTATTAGTGGGGAAGTGAGGTAGGAGGAAAAATTGGCAATCCAATTGAAACAGCAGAATAATGACTATTTTGAATTAAAAATAGCATATTAATGCTTCCACTAGAATTTACTAACAACCTTGAAAATGAATGAGGGCAGTATTAATAACTGACATATAAATAATTTCTATAATAATTTAGCTTAGAAAATATTAATTTTCAGGAGTTTTTATTGTATTGAGTGGTTTCTCACATATATGATAAATCTTGGGACCCAAATCTCGTTCTTTATTTTCCTCTTTCCATGGGTAAACATCATGAATACATGAGGTATGACATAATTCATAGTGAATCCTATTGAATTTCTTCACTGTAGAGTTAAATAAAACAAGTGATAACTTTGAGCCCTTTTGCACAAATGCAGCATCTAACTGCTGCTGTTTTTCAAGGCTTAATTTTGAGTTGCCTTTTATAAAATTCCACATATTTAACTACAAATTACTTAATGTTTCCTGGATGCTTATCAATAAATGTCTTTCTTTTGTTTAGCAGGAAAAAGAAAGTTCAATATCATCCAATTTATTTGCAGAGACACTGAATCATATTTTCTTTGGACACATTTATCTATGGTCCAATTAGACAGGCAATGATTTGTACATTGAGCACTTGATCAATTTGAATTATCAACTGGGGATGTGAATGTTCTACTTCTATGCCTTTCTTTTGATTCTTTTCTAAAGTAAAAAAAAATCTATAAATTCTGAACATCGTAAGGATGTATAAGTTTAGTGGAATATCTTCATTGCTTATGACTGAACTTAATTCAATTAGTGAAAGGTACTTCATATTTGGGTGATATAATTTTCCAATCGCTTAGTAAATTACCTCTCCCAGTGAAATCACCATCTACTTATTCATCAAATATTTATGTAATATCCATGATGTGTGAGTCACTGTATATATAAGTCACAATAAATGTTATTGATAAGGAATGTAGTGTACAAATTAGATCTTCAAATTATGAAAGATCTGTGGAAGTGAAGATCTGGAAAAATAACTGAAGGATCTTTTTCAAGCCTATCTGAGAATCCAGGCTTTTCCAGCTACCAAAGTAAAAGAGGAAAACTCATGGGGAAGTCTATAGGAAGCTATTGACTTTCTGTAGCTGCCACTTTTGTGAGCCTACTGTCAAGTTCCTGGTAGTGGTCCTAGGTTTGCTGTGGTCAACTAGGCTGGCAATTAGAAAGAAGAGCTAGAAGAGGGACAGAGAGTGATGAGAGCCAGAAACTTGTCAGGCATCTTTAAATTTGTTCTTTGCAATATCTGGATAGATATGGTGTTGAGAGTAATAGTAGCTACTTCACTTTGCCTATGAAGTCTACCTTAAAGCCCACTGTTGACTAATTCTGACCAAGAACCATCTATGAACTACCTAAGAATTATTTCACATGTGAAATTAAAAAAAAATCCTCATTAAGCAAGTTAATAGGTTTTTTAAAATTATTATTACTTGTATCTTATTTAAGATTGGGTTTCCCAGTAATAGTTTCTATGAGCAAGATTTGAGAGTGATTTGCTAAGAAGTGGTTCACAGGAGGGCCACCTGGGTGGCTCGGTGGGTTAAGCATCTGCCTCCTGATTTCAGCTCAGGCCATGATCTCAGGATTGTGGGATTGAGGCCCATGTCAATCTCTGTGCTCAGTACAGTCTGCTTGTCCCTCTGCCTCTGCTCTTCCTTCTGCTAGTGCTCTCTTTCTCAAATAAATACAATCTTTGAAAAAGAAAAAAAAAAGAAATGTTCACTGGAAAACTGGGTAGAAAGTAGGAAAATAGAGTGAAGAAGAGCAGGAGGCCAAGAAAGTATGTGATATCACACTAAATTCCATAGTGGACAACATTGGCACAACTTGGAAGTGAGCTTTGAAGAAAGTGTACATCATTCTGGTTAGGGGCAAAGGAACTAGGGTACTTACATGTGTCTCTCTTTTTTTTTCTTTTTTTTTTAATTATTATTATTATTTTTATTTATGATAGTCACACAGAGAGAGAGAGAGGCAGAGACACAGGCAGAGGGAGAAGCAGGCTCCGTGCACTGGGAGCCCGACATAGGATTCGATCCCGGGTCTCCAGGATCGTGCCCTGGGCCAAAGGCAGGCGCTAAACCGCTGCGCCACCCAGGGATCCCTACATGTGTCTCTCAATCAGGTATTTGTTAAGGGATGCTTGTATAAGGGATGTAATATAAATTTTGTATATTTACATAAATTCAGGAAAAATTCATGAAATTTTGAATTACTCCTCAAAGAAAGAGAGGCACAGATGTTGCTACTGATACTGAAAGCACAGAAGGCAGAGTGCATAAAAATGACAAAGGGATCCATGGGAGAATGAAGAGAGCATCTTCTACACAAGTGACTCTAATCCTAAAAAATATACTATTACTATATAAATATAAAAACATATGAAGTATACCTACATAAGGACAAATAGGAGGTAGAAAAAAAAGGAGGAATAAGTATTTATTTATCTAAAAATTATGATTTTTAAAATTTCTAAAATATCTTTGAATATAGCTATAAAAAAGAGAGAAAAGAATGGAGACCTGGGTGAGATGGTATTAACTTTTCTGCAGATGTGCTGAACAGACTTTAGGAGTTCAAGTGAGGAAATATGCTACACTTGCTACACAATACTCTAGTCAGACTACATACACTGTTAGAGCTTCAATTACGATAACAGAACAGTGGCTATTGATGGGTCTTTTAGCACCTGAATATACACACATCTTCACATAATTCAATCTGGTACTCCAATTATTTGATCAGTTATCACAGGTCTTTGAGGGAAAAGGAAAAAAAAATGTCTAAATGAGATCCTTGACAGTCCCATTTGCCATTCATTGAGAGCAAAGCTATCTTGTTGATTGACCATGATTATTTTAGGAGATAACATTCTACTAGTCTAGGACACTGAACTGAAAAATAGAAAAACTAATCATACTAATCAGATTAAGTGTGAAAGTGGAATTGGTACTCTTATGAAGCATATTTGAACTTTTTGAGGACTGAGTTTATAATTGCTCTTATATATATGTAACTTGCAATATCAAATTTCTAAAAGAATTGTAAAATTTCTGTGATATAATCAAAAAGGATTTTTTTTTTAAATTTTTTTTTTTTTTTTTTTATTTATGATAGTCACACAGAGAGAGAGAGAGAGGCAGAGACATAGGTAGAAGGAGAAGCAGGCTCCATGCACCGGGAGCCCGACGTGGGATTTGATCCTGGGTCTCCAGGATCGCGCCCTGGGCCAAAGGCAGGCGCTAAACCGCTGCGCCACCCAGGGATCCCTCAAAAAGGATTTTTACAGCATGATGGACCATGGTTTTAATGACAGTATAGATATTCTACTTTATGAAAAGAAATTGCTATATTCTAAGTGCCTTTTGAGATAAATGGGACTGTCATTCAAAAGGATATATAAATACACACATATTCACAGGATATATAAATACACACTATACAATAAAATACCTTATCTCATTAAAAACATTTCATTGATAGATATTTTGAAAAGGTATATAGAAGAAGAAATATACAAAAGCCAACATTTTACTCATCAGACAAATGAGATCTAAGATCAATATCTAAGTGAGTTCCTACTGATGTTAAGTTTGTATGTAGAAAAGGTAATTAGTTGTATGACCTCTGTAGAAGCAAACTTGCATATGTATCTATGTTCTGTATTAATTTGATTTAAAATCCACTTGTTAAGTGAAGTTGTAACCCACTTGCTTATAATAAAGACAAAAAAAATAATAACCTGAGAACTAAGTAAGTTGTGTCAGGATAACATCATCTCATCTGCTCTCACCAATAAGAACTCAGCTCAGCTGCTAAGGGGGGCTTCTGGGCACTTACCATAAAAAAAATATGAAGAAGAAACTGTAACAAGGGGACATGTAGGCTATAAATGTCAAGAGTTTGTGATGACTATCCTAGAGTGTTTGGTCTGGCCAAGGAGACATTTTACTTATCGAAAAAATTTTATCTGAAGACCTTGGACAATAGCTCCTATTGAATGAAGGCAGTAGCAACAGCCTTGCAGTTGCCCTTGAAGATCATCTTGCCCATCAACACCAGTGATCTTGTTCTTGTTCATGTTCTCTAGCGACATACTATAGCTACAGGGGACTTTTCCTTCTCCTCTGGCAGCTGGATGTCAGCTCTTGGTTGACTAAGCCATCTCTCCTGATCTTCTGCTTTTATAAAGGTACACCTCAACTAAATTTGGACACTATTCCTTTCATTTCCCCTTGCCTGGAATAATAGTGTGATTAATCTATCATTGGTTTGGAGTGCGTTCTTTCTTTATTGGCTTACTGAAAGACATTATTCTGCATGCTCTAGGCTTATGAAATTCCCACAGTGAACCTGTGTTAAATAAACTGCTAGCAAAGACAAATTCAGTCTCTGAGCATAATTTTGCCCCCCAAAACAAACCAGCAAGTGAAAGTAAATAGCCAAAATTTATTTATATACCTTGGAGAAATATATGTATTAGTGCGTTTGGGCTACCATAACAGAATTCCATAGACGGAGTGGCTTATAACCAACAGAAATTTATTTTTCACAGTTGTAGAGAATGAGAAGTCCAAGATCAATATGCTGGCAGATTCAGTCTCTGGTGAGGACTGGCTTCTTCATTCATAGAAAGCCATCCTCCTGCTGTGTCCTCCTATGATGAAGGGGCAAGGACACTTTCTGGGGTGTTTCAATGGGGTACTCACCCATTCATGAGGGCTCCATTGTCATGACCTAACATCTCTCAAAGCCCCACCTCCAGTGCCATCACCCTGGGGATTAGGTTTCAACATACGAACTTTGGGGAGACTCGAAAATTCAGTCTATAACAATATATAAATATGTTATAAGTATTAAGGTCTAAACTATTGGTCTTTAATGGTGCATATTTAAGAAGCTCCAAATAAGTTAGAATAATGTAATTTACCTTGAGACAGTTCATTGCTTTGTTGAGGTTTTAAAAATGGGATTTAGATTTATGGAAAACAAATCATATATCTGCAATTTCTAAAGATTTACCAACTTGTAGGAAAGCTGATAGTAAACCTATGATTATGTGTCAAAGTTTTTAAATTAATTAATTAATTAATTCATGGAAGAAACAGAGAGAGAGAGAGAGAGAGAGAGGCAGAGACACAGGTAGAGGTAGAAGAAGGCTCCATCAGGGAGCCTGACATGGGACTCCATCCCAGGTCTCCAGGATCACATCCTGGGCTGCAGGCGGTGCTAAACTGCTGCAGTGTAACATTCAAAAACACAGCACAAATTTAGTTATTTCATTTTTATTTCATTTAGGGAAGAAGAGAATTTACTTCTTTTGGAATGTCTACATAGAATATGGCTTGACATCCATGATTTGGATATGCTATTTTGCTGAATGTTTGTCAGAACATAGGTCAATGCAGTCAATAAAATATGATACAAAGTTTGAAGTTACAGTTTCTTCATATTGGAGACAGAGTTTGAAAGTATTTTATCAGGCACCAGATTTGGAACATTTTCATGTAAAAAAATTCCTTGATAATTCATGAATCCAATTCTTCCTCCTCCTTTTGTTTCTTTCTTCAGTAAATGTTCACTGAGTATCTATGACACGTCAGGTAATAGTTTAAAAACAATGAAAACAATAACAAGAAACCAAAAAAAAAAAGAGATGGACCCATTTCACAAAGAAAGTTCTGGCTAATGGAGGAAACAGCCGTGATTTAAAAATTTAAAAAATTATCATTACAGGGACACCTGTGTGGTGTGGCTCAGTTGGTTAAGCACCCAACTCTTGATTTTGGCCCAGGTCATGATCTCAGGGCTATGAGATTGAGACCCCTGTTGGGTTTTACACTCATCAGGGACTCTACTTGATATTTTCTCCTTCTCCCTCTGCCCTCACCCCATCTTTCTCAAATTAAAAAAAAAAAAAAAAAACTATGATTACAAAGTGCAGTGTGTACCTGGCTATTTCAAATAAGCACTTAACAAAAAGATGTGCCTCATCCTTTGAAGACATAAAAAATGTCTCTACAGAAACATAGTGAACTTGGGAATTGTGTGGAGGTGTATGGTGACAACAATCTGGGCAGATGAGCTAGAAAATGAAAAGCCTTCCCAGCAGCCATAACAAGGCACACTTGAAAACCAGTGTCCATGTGGCTGTCACAAAGAAATGGGTCACGGTTGATGATATAGGGGTAATGCAGCAAGGACTGACTAATGAAGGCATTAGAAGACATACTAAGAATTTTTATCTTTATCCTATGAAAAGTCAGGTGCTTTTGGTGGATTAAGCTGGGAGAGAGAGTTTGATTTTGAAATTGCTGCATTTTTTATGGCTTTGAGATATCCAAATAGAGGCTAGTTAGATTTGTCTGTTAGATACATGGTTCTGGAGATTGAAAAAGAAGTGTGGAATGAAACAGTCACATAGGAGTTAATATAAATACAGCTAACCAGACATGTATTTAATATACAGATATCAAATTGTTTTGGTGAGTCTACTTGCTGTGTGCTAAGAGACTTAATTAGAAGAATTCCAGAACCAAAAACACTTTTACAGTATAATCCTATCATAGGAGCAGTAAATCAGCAATTTTACATAATTTTTAAAATTTGGTATTCTTGATCACAGAATATAATGGGTTTTATACAAATTTCTAATATGTCCTTATTTTATAGTTATAAGAAGTGTTGTTTGGTTATTAAAAAGTCGTGTTTGGAACCTAGTTCACAGCTCCAGTCTATCTGGGAATAGTTTAAAATACATTGCTTATTTTATTATAATAAAACTGCTAGTTAACACATAAATATATAGTAGAGATCTATCTTTGTATCTATGTACCAATCAACCTATCAACCATCTATCATGTATCTGTATCTAGAGTTTCATACAGGGGCATATCCATTCTACTAAATACTAGCTTTGGAAAATAAGCCTTATAAAAGAAAAAAAAGTTGGTTCCATGTATAGAGAGCTAGGTATGAGTATTGAAATTGCTAAAAAGTGTGCTTTCACTTGATAAGTACTAACAGCAATGTTAAAATAATTGCAACTGATTTGCCCTAAGTATATTAACATTGTATATTTAGTAAAATATTGTAAGAGGCTTCCATTTCTAGAATGCAGTAGATCATAGTAGGCTAATGCTTCTGCTACATCTACCATAAACAGTTGAGTATTTATTTGTTTTTTTTTTTTTTTTTAAGATGCCAGAGATCTCTGGATGAGTTACCTTCCAGAGATGATAAAGCCATTATAAGGTGAATGGCAGGTCACTGACAACTTTCCCATTCATGAGGCATTTGGGATTTTAGGTACAGGTAGGAAGATGCTTCCTGAAATCGCTATGCTTTCACAGTACCCTTTAAATTAACTAGTTAATAGCTATATATCTAGTAATATATATATATATATATTAATATATTAATATTATATTAATTTGTCTCTGTTCAAATAGCTGCTATATTTCCTAACTAGACTCTTAATGACACAAGTGGGAATTTAATATGTTGTTTGTAAAATAAGAATAGTATATTGTTGGGGAGGTTGAAGATAGAATTCTGGTATATTTCTGCAATTGCACATGTCCTTTACTGAGAACATTAGACTTCTGTAGAATTAGTCATACCAAATAATTTGTGCATATTGTTTTCATAAATTCCCTCCTATAAATATTTAGGTGAATGTGAAGATTCATATCAAAGGCCATTTTAGAAGTTATGAATGTTCAGGTGTGTTTGAAAGATTGTACAGTGCTGATGTAAGTAATCTGGCCCATTTTGTGGTATTGTGGGTGTAAAAGAGGTAAGAAGGAAAATTTATATGGAAGGAAAGTAGGAAAAGGCAATTCTAGCCTTTAAGTCAATGTATTAATATATGTTTTGAATCATATTCAAATGCACAGTATAAATATTTTAATTATTATAAATTGCTACACTATTTATTGGTCAGCAATGAGATCTACTATGAACATGTTAAAAATAATATCCTGATATAGCAAGGGTCTGTAGTGTGAGCTTAAGGACATATGTATTTTTTAAGAGTGTGGAATATAGGTGTAGAAACTGGGAAAGTACAAACACTTTTCACTCTATTGTAGTTACCTTTCCTTAGAAATAGTCTCTATGGGTTTTCCAGAAAGCATATTTTCAAAATCATATATTACTACCTTAATTTTCCCTTTATAACCAATCTCTTCAACTGAAAACAATTCCTAAATTTCTTTGCAATATTTAAAGTAGTCAAAGTTATTTGTCACCTCTCCATTTTCTCCATAAAATAATAAAAATTATATTGAAATAGAAGAAATCTATGAAGTAGAAATAAAATATGGTCAGCTGTGAAGACTGAGCAGAGTAGCCAATATCGGGATCTGAGTCACTGAGCTTTTCAGCATATGTTCCAACATCTCATGACTTGTTACTTACAGAACAATTCACTTCACTCACCCCCATCATAAAAATGAAAATATATAAATCATTCATCTTTCCAGATTTTCAGACATAAACCTGGAAACATCTGTGGCTTTTTGGTTCACTATGCAATGTTCAGACTAGTCATTCAGTGTTTGACTTTTGTTTTTTTCAATCTGGAATCTGTTTTCATAATAACTCCTACCTGCTACAAACTTGAATATTTTGACAGAGTTTTTGGTTACTTTCTTAGTTTTCCCTTGATAAGTTTTACTTTTTTCCTCAGGATTTCTTAGCTAATGACAACTATGATCTAACTGCAAAGAAAAGCACCAACATGATTTTTGAAGCTAAATACAACTGTTAGAGAAAAAGCCAAAAGAAAATATGAGATATTTCACCACTGAAGAAAATGCAAGATCTGGAACTATAAACTGTGCTAATGGGACAAGGTGATTTTAGTTTTAGTTTAGTTAGTTTAGTTTAGTTTTAATTTATTAGTGATGACACTATACCCTGCCCCAAGGTCAATGAGTAAACATTCACAGATCCTTTTTGTAACATGGGTATGAAATGGAGAATTTTATGCTGGGTGTCTTAAAGATGGAGGGAGAAAAATGCTATAAAAAATGGTAAAAATCCTATTAGCAGCATTTTCTTTTAAAGAGATTGCCTCAAAGTTCGGATCTTAATGTGATGAAGATAATACATTACCATATGGTCTGAATTGGCTTTAAGAATCCTTTTTTAAAATCAGCTATTTATTTTGAAAGAGCAAGTCTGTACAAAATAAGGAAGTGCTTTCAGGTTTTTTTCCCATTATTTCTTCTCTCAAAATCTCAGCTGTAAATCTGGTTGTCTCTCTTAATGAGGCACCCTGCAGCTTCACATTTTAGTAAAAATTTCCAGGAAAAGAAAAGGTAACTACAGGCAAATATTTTAATTTTTATTTGTCTTTTTGGTCTGAGTCTCTAGTGGAAACAACTTTTCCTCCAAAATTGCAAACCAAGAAGACCAAGCTACCAGAAAAGACTGACCAAATATTTCATTTATACATCATATATTCAATTTTTCAACAAATAAAACAAACTAAAGTCTCAAAAAATCGTTAAGAGCTAGGTTCAAAAGATGAAACCTCCCATCCCAAAAGGAATTATAGAGAAAAGTTATATGCAGATGGCCAATAAATTATTATACACATCAAAAGAAAGTTGATTAATAGGTAAAGGGGAAGAATAAAGGACATATTGGTGAAGACCTCCCTGCTAACAAGGCTTCACTTCAGAGGTAATATTATTATTACTGGGTCTCTGATGTTGTTTTAAAGGATGGCTAGAAGGTCTCCAGCAAACAAGCCAAGAAGATATTTTGTTAGTGGTTAAGATATATGAAGAAAAACAGAAGTGGGATAGCATCTTACAGGAACGGGATATTTTTTTAAAACTTCTGTCAGATTAGGAGTCAGAAAACTGTTCTGCATTGGCCAAATCCAGCCTGCCAGCACTTTTGATATGTTCTGGAATGCAGCCATGCTCACTCATTTGCTATTGCTTATGGCTACTTTCTTGTTACAAAGGCAGTATAAGGTAGTTGAGACAAAGAACATCTGGTCTTCAAAGCATCAAATATTTACTATGTGGCCTTTCATAGAAAAAGCAATTGTTGAGTTTTAAAGTAAATGTGTACAGAAAAAGAAGGCATTGGGGTGCCTGGGTGGCTAGTCAGGTTGAACATAAAGATCTTGGTTTCAGCTCAGGTCATGATCTCAGCTTCCTGAGACCCAGCTCTGTGCACAGCAGTGTCTGCTAGAGGACACCCTCCTTCTGCCCCTCCCACTACTTGTGCTCTCTCTCTCAGATAAGAAAATAAATAAAATAAAATAAAATAAAAAATAAAATAAAATAAAATAAAATAATAAAATTAAAAAGAAGGCTAAGAGTATTATCATGGTCTTGCTGACTGAGAGTATTTAAATTATTGAGTAATTTGGGTGGAAATGTGTTTCCCAGAGATCCATAGCACGCACGCACCTACCTTCCTTCCTTTCTTTCTTCCTTCCTTCCTTCCTTCCATCCTTCCTTCCTTCCCTCCTTCTCTTTCTTTCTCTGTCCTTACTTATTTTTACCACTTTTTTGGCTGCAAAAGACTCATATTAAACAATTGAAAGAGAGAAACTTGTTTCATGAATTAGTAATGACTTACACTAAAGGAATTCACGGGCTTTCCTGTACTTGACAGCATTTGATCCTCATGATAATCTGTGAGTTCAGCTATTACTGCCTCTATTTCACTAAACCCCCGAAATACTGAGAGTTGAAGTACTTTTTTTTCTAGCTTCAGATAACTAATAAGTAGTTTAAATACAGCTCTTCAGATTCCCTAGGTACTGATATTTCTGTATTGACAAGGCTTCCCCAATACCAAGCAGGGGTTAGAGCAAGCCCATTCTCTTGAAGACTCATCTAGCATTACCAGCCCTGTTGCACTCATGGATCCTTCATTTAGGTTAAATGTAAGGGTTGCTTTTGCTGTTTTATCTTGATCTGGTTTTCCCAAAAGTAGAGCCTGAAAATGGTTGCGTTTTACTAGGCAGTGTACTTGGGAAGTGATCCCACAGAGCAGGAGTGAGAGACAAAATCATGAAAGAGAGGAAGACAGAAAGGCAATTGGAGGACGTGTTTCTGAGTTGCCCACTGGCATTGTTGAACCTTCCCTGAGTCCTGTACTCCTGGCAAATAGCAACGGACAGGATGTCTCCTCCATCTCTGTCTGTCTCAAATACATACATAAAATCCTAAAAAAAAAAAAAAAAAAAAAAAAAAAAAAAAAAATGGGAGGGTGCCTGGGTGGCTCAGTTGGTTAAGTGCCTGCCTTCAGCTCAGGTCATGATCCTGGAGCCCCAAGATTGAGCTCCACATCCGGGTTCCCTGCTCTCAGCAGGGATCTGTTTCTTCCTTTCCCCCTCACCCTGCTCATGCTCTCTTTCTCTCTCTCTGTCTCTCAAATAAATAAATAAAATCTAAAGAAAAAAACACATATCCTCCAACTTGTGTTTGGGAAAGGACTTACTACAGAGAACAATCCATCCCCACGCAACTTAGATAAGTCTCCTAGATGGCTCCAGTTTACCTATGACAAGGCCAGACATAGACCCTCCAAACTGCCATTCTTTTTCTTATAAATAATTAGGTGAACTGTCCCCACTCACTAATCTTAACAAAATGCACACTAACTTAATTCAACTGTAGTTAAGTTTCTCTTCTCCCTTCAGGTCCCCAAACTTTGGCTCACCAGTGAAAAAACCTCTTGTTAATAGTCTTCTGAAAACTCACTGACCTCAAGGGAAAACACTCTCTGATAAACTCTGATCATACCATTGGTTCAGTGTACTCCCTGACATCTGCTTCTTTCTAGCTGATTCTCAGGAGAATTTTTATTTGACACCCTGGGTGTGGGATATTAATGTTCTATCTCGTGGGACCTTCTGAATAGTCATGATATTCTTCTCAAAACTCTCCTCCAATAAGATAAAGGCCAGGAGAGCAGTTATTGATCAGTTTCATCTTCCATTCGCTAAGGGTGGCCTTGTGGATGCTAATTCCTTCACATTTCCCAGTTACACATTGGAGAGGGTTATGAATTCACCTCACCACCAGCCTCTCTCTTCCTTTTGGGGTTTGAATGGGAATATGATGAATATCTACAGCTCTGTATTTTATAAAACTTAGATGGTGTCGTTAATCTCATAATCCCCCTTGGGAGACAGTATTTTTTCTGATGTGCTATCTTGCCAAGGGGTGGGAGGAATCAATTTTAGGGTCCTCTACTTAACCCTTTCTGCCAAAAATGTCTCAATTCACAGTTCAGAAAAACAATGTGATATTCTTTCAAACTACTAAGTATACCTATCCCAATTATATACTTAGGTACTAGAAAATAGCCACTGAAATAGTTCATGAATGTATTAGACCCACTATTTTAATGGACTTGACTCAGACTCCTCCATTTATTGCCTCTACTACTTAAAATCATCATCCTATCTATAAAATCATGATGGCACTTTCAGTCCCATGGCATCAGCACTAATTCAGACACTGTGTCCAACAGTGCTCAAAAAGTCTGGATATTTTACTTTCACCCCACACTTTGCAAGGGTTTTCCTCCAGTAGCTCGGTTTCCCCATTGGTGGTCAATGGCTCTGAGTCAGGGACACTTACATTTAAAAACTGGTTACAAAATTGCTTTTTTTCACCATAATTGCTGATGTCAGCTTTCTACTCACTAGCTCCCCATTTTTTTTCCTAGTTATTCAAGTCAAGTAACACCTCTCCAACTGTCTATCTTTCTCACTTCTGGAGACATCAGAATTCATTAATCATCTTCATAGATCCCTGCAGGTTATAGCGACCTAATTACCATTTGGCCCTTGTGATCCATTATGGTCATTAATCCACTTGGTCCTTGCTCATGGAGTTGCCATCCAGCATCTGCTATTCCAGAGTCTACGACCTCCCATTCAAAATAAGGATCCCAGTCAGTAGGTATATCCCCTACATTTAACCTTGCCCTGGAGAAGAGTGCTTTCACCAAGATTTTCAAAGATGCCAGTACCCTCTTACTTATACATTTCTCACTGCTTTAACAAAGGGAATAATCTCTATATCCTTCCAAGGGAGTCATTTTTTTCTTGAGCCTTTTGACTCCTTCCTCAATATTGTAGTAAGCCATCTTTACTTTATTTGCCATAGGCCAGTGTTTCTTAAATTAGAATATGATACAAATTATCAGGAATCTTTATAAAATACAGATTCTGATTGAGTACATCTGACGGGACTTAAAATTTTGTATTTCTATTTTTTTTAAGCTTTATTTATTTGAGAGGGAGAGTGTGTGTGTGTGTGCAGGGTGAGGGGCAGAGGGAGAAGGAGACAAGCAGACTCCCTGCTGAGGGGGGAGCCTGATGTAGGCTTGATCTCGGGACCCTGAGATTGTGACCTGAGCCAAAAAAATCACAAGCTGGACACTCATTTGACTGAATCACCCAGGCAAAATTTTGTATTTCTATTATACTCCTGACTGATACCCATGCTACTGATTTATAGATGATTGTTGAATAACAATACTATAGATAGGCAGTAGTTATATCCAAGGTGCAAAAAGCCATCTCATCTAAGATAGGTTCTTTTTTTTTTTTAATTTTTATTTATTTATGATAGTCACACAGAAAGAGAGAGAGGAAGAGACACAGGCAGAGGGAGAAGCAGGCTCCATGCACCGGAAGCCCGATGTGGGACTTGATCCCGGATCTCCAGGATCGCGCCCTGGGCCAAAGGCAGGCGCTAAACCGCTGCACCACCCAGGGATCCCTAAGATAGGTTCTAAGTGCTTCTAGGCCAATAAATCTCTTATACTTGGATCCTCTGGACCATACCCATAAGACCCATTCCACATTTTTCCTTGATTTGTTCCTGGTACCCGTTGGTGGTCCTGGCAGAGCAGAGACCATGTTTTCCTGCTAAACTGTGCTGACCCTGGGTCCCTTGAAATAGGAATGAAGGACAAAGAGAGTCAAATAGAGAAAGAGTATAGCCTACCAGTGCTCAATCCACTGTGATCTTTGGAGGAGTTTTATGAAATGCTTCTCGGCCCTTTGCACTCAAAGAAATAAGTAATTTCTTTTTAAACGTGTGCATGATGGCTTGATTTGTTTGAACTTCCCTGAACTTCTGAGGTGCAAATGTATAAAGGCTGAAAGGGTTTCAGTGGGCATCCCCTGCTATGGCTTCAGAGAAGCCCTTGGATAAAAGGTGAGGAGCTGTCATAGTGCACAAAGCTGGTACAAAACTAGTCACCACAGTACTGGCTAACACAAGAAGTGAAACCAAATTACTTGAAGTGGCACAAAAGAGTTGTCCATTATGTCTCCCATTTATCTTTCTGATCCCACCTCCCTTTTTGTGTTCCTCCCTCCCCGTTCTTTTTCTACTCGTTGCCCAGTGCCATCTGCCAACAACAGCCAGTTGATTATCAGATGTAGTCTCTTAAATCTTTCCTGTCCCAACAATGGGCCTCTCTCTTCCAGCCTTTGCACTGAGAAAACAAGTTCTTAGGTAATCCCGCTGAATTAGAGTTCTAGATACCAAAACCTGCAAACCCATATTTCAGTCGAGTGTTACCAATCTCACTCTCTAGGTTTCAAGCTATTATTCTGTGTCCTCATCTGGAAAGCAGGGGCAATGATAGTACTTACGAATATGCAGAAATTCCACTGTGACATGTGCAAAACTGTTCTGAAAACAGTAGAGCCCCAAACAAAATATAATCTGTTGTTTTTGTGCAGTAACTAATTCATAATACATAATGAGTAGCAAGGCCTATATGGAATGCTTAAAATATACATTCCTCCCAGAATTATTTGCATTTAAAAGGAGAAAAGTATATCTGAAATGAATAAATGCTTAAAGTTTAACATTCCAATGGGATTTTCTGCCACTTGTTCTTTTATTTTTTAGTAACTTCTGAGTATCAGCACAGACATACAACTACCCTTCAGTGAGCCACCACTTGTTGTCAGTAGCCCTACTAGCTAATTTAAAGGTCTTATTGTATTTACTCCTCATAATAAGCTCAAGAGATAGGTATTATCATGGTTCCATTTTACTTATAATAACTACTAGTCTTTAAGCTTTAAATTATGTTCTAGTTAAAACGAAGTCAGTAGGTGGCACAGCCAGAGCTTGGACCCAGGTTTGAAAGAGAAGTCTTCTAAGTTCTTTATTCTGCTGGTTTGATTATACCTTTTGAACTATCTTAGATAAACCCAGTTTATGTCAGTCTAATTATTAATAGTCCTTTTCACTCCCTAAGTTGTCTAATTTTCTTTCTTCCTTTTTTAAATCCTAATTTTCATGGTAAGTTATTTGGTTACCCTATTGTTCAAACATTTTTGTCTTTTTTTTTTTTTTAGATTTTATTTATTTATTCATGAGAGACACAGAGAGAGAGGCAGGGATACAGGCAAAGGGAAAAACAGGCTCCCTGCGGAGAACCTGATGTTGGACAGGATCCCAGGACCCTGGGATCATGACCTGAGCGAAAGGCAGATGTTCAACCCCCTGAGCCGCCCAGGTGTCCCCAAATATTTTTGTCTTATCTTTAAACAAAGTTTACCAGTAGATCAAATGATTCATATTTTTCAATCTGTGTCTGTGCATTTTAAAATTAACAGTCCCATTCTCTAAGTCTCAAACACTATGCTGTAAGTGAACAGCTAACTTGGCTTCTTAAGCTCACTTGTGCTTGCATCATGCCATGAAAATGCTTGGTGTGAAGTAATTGATGTAATCAATACCCTAAAATAGCCAGCCCAGGTTTGGTGCTGAAAAAACAAAAACTAAAACAGACAAAACCAAAAATAAAACATTGGGTATATTTCATATTTTTAGTACTTACACTTATTTCTTATATTTCTCCAACATTTCTTTATAAGTTTGTGCAAACATTCAGTGATTATAACTCAAGGTTTTTTAAAGCTATACATTTCAGATGTAGACTTGTTAAGAAAAAAAAAATTATATACCAAAGAGTTCAGTAAATACTTGTGGATGATCCTGCATATGAACTCAAGGTTTGCTGTTACCTTGGGAAGAATTCAAAGGTTTGCACATGTTCAAAACCCAACTTTTTGGTAATGGCTAATTTGTTTAGCCAAACCCTAAGGATCATTTTGGGGTTTCTGAATCATTTTGATGACTGTCCTCATAAGAGGAAAACTATTAACGGACTATTCTTTTTCTTCCTTGTCATCTATAAATGGATTATGTCTAGTAAATTCTAGTTTACAACTATTGATTCCAAAGACATGTAATATCACAAGTTATAGCTGGATAACTCAAAACTTCAATCAAGAACTCTTAGTTATTACATTGTGTTAGTTGTCCGTTTGATTTGAATTAAATTGAAGGAGAGACATTACTAGAAAATTAACATATTTATGGGTATTTGAATTTCTATAGTATAAAAATTGCCAACATTGAAAGAAACGTTTTCTATATGGACTTATTCATAATGTAGGCATTTTTGTCAGAGTGTAAAATAGAGGATAGTAGGGAGTTATTTAATTTTATAAAAATATCTAGAATTTTTCTCCATCAAAGTGTTATTATTAACTTTAGTTGTTCCTTTAATACATAGTTTCTTATTTCAACAAATTTCCCTGGTGATGTGAAAATACTTTGATCATGTCTTTCACCATGAATAAGTTTTAATTAAAAAAATCACCATGAACAGTTTCCCTTCTATCCCTCCAACAGATGTTTTAATGAAATGGGCAAGGACTGAAGTTCAGAAAAACTGGTTACTGTTTCTGACTCTCCAATCACTACTTATTGGATGCATAAATACAGACAAGTTCTTTAAGACTCTGGGGTTCAGTTTCATCAACTTTGTAAAAATAGATGAATTTTCCTGGTTCTGATGTTTCTAGTCTTAAAATTTAAATTCTCTCCTCCATTACTTTGTGTTAGAAAATGGGACAATTCTGATTGCTCTATTCCTGATGAACTTTTATTTTTGGAATACACTAAGGGATCAAAGACTTCAGAAACTTTAGGAATGATTTACTATCTAATCTATGCTCTAAAAGCCACATTTATTAAGAATTGATCTTAATTTTACAATCTTTGTTCATAACTGCTGTTGAAAAGATAAATTATGTGTAGTAGGCTTATAAACCTCAAGTTACTTCTTGTACTAGTGTATATCATGATGCTGTTAAATGAAATGAAAACCCAAATCAAATTATCATGGGTGTAGGCATATTAATAACCTCTCAAAGATGTCTGCAACTAATTTTTAGAACCTGTGATTATTGTATTACATGGCAAAAAAGGAACTAACTAAGGTGGTAGATGGAATTAAGGTTGCTAATCAGATGGTATTTAAATAAGGAGATTATAGTGATTATTTAAGTATGCACAATGTAATCACAAGGGTTCTTAAATATGGAAATAGGAGGCAGAAGAGTCTGTCTAACGGTGAGAGAAATTTGAAAGGAATTGCTGGCTTTGAAATTAAAGGGAACCATGAGCCAGGGAAGGTGGGCTGCCTCTAGGGACTGGAAAAAGAGAGAGAGAAAAAAAAGATAATCCCCTAGAGCCTCAAGATCAAAGCATAACCCTAACAACTTGATGTTAGACTAGTGAGATCCATAGACTTCTGACCTTCAAAACTATAGGATGCCAATAAATTTGTGCTCTGTTAAGCCAATAACTTTGTGATAATTTGTTATAGTAGCCATTGGAAACTAATAGTCATTAACAGGAAATTAATACCGTCATTACTGAGCAGCTACTTTGGTAGACAATAGTCTGAACACTTAATTATTAGTGATTTTTAAATTTTTTCCTGTGTTATAATAATCTTTTAAAATTATAATACATATCTCATAAAATATTGTGTATGCAATAGAATGAAAATCATGATGACTTCGGAAACATGTAAACTATAATATAAGCATAAAAAGAATATAAAGTAGCATATGTTTTTATTGCAAATCTATAAAATATGAATGTATGTAGGGAAGTTCTGGGAAATAACAAAACTCAAATTCTATAGAAAGGTTGAAATATCAGTTTTTAAATCTTATGTGTTTTTATTGTTAAATCATGTTGTGGTTGTTGTTTGTGAAACTGATGTAAAAATAAGTAAGTTGTTCCAGCAGGGAGCTAAGCCTCCACAGTCATCCAACCTCAGTATTAGGTGGTATAAGGTAGATGAGTCAATACTCTTCTCTCCTCTTTCCTGAGGTTAGCCTGGCCAGTGGGGAGCTGCTGTTTCACCCAACCCAGTATAAACAAGGTGAAATGAGGTGGTTCAAGGTGAATAGGCCATTCTACAATTTCTTTTCATTACATTCTGCCTCACTCTATATCTGGTGCCAATAGGACCCAAGAAAGTATTGAATTTCCATGTCAATCCAGTGGCAACAAAACAATAAGAATTTGCTCTTCACTTACTCTCTCCCTGGTATTGGAGGGCCTTGTGTGCTGAAGAGTTGCAAATTGGGTTTCCACTCTCTCTGGGAAGGTATCAGCAGGGCTGAGAGGGAGGTGAAATATCACCACATCTGTCTGCAGCTAGACAGTGTGAGTCAGTAGCTCTAATTTTGTCAAGGTGTGTGTGGGCACAGTGGGAAGTTAAACATATGAACCCATCTGGTCCTTGCACCTCACTTACAACAGGGAAACATCTTGCTTAATAAAAAAAAAGAAGGTTAAATCTGACCCAGAGTCTCATAATATAATATCCAAAGTGTTTAGAATATAATTGAAAAGCATTCATTATACTCAGAGCCAGGAAAATCATAACATGAATGTGAAAAATTCAACAGATACCAATAGTGAGACAAATCAGATATTAGAATAATCTGACATGTCTTTTAAAATAGCCACCATAAAAGTTATTCACTGAGTAATTTAAATTCTCGTGGAACAAATAAAATAGAGAAAATCTCGGGAAAGAAGTAAACGTTTAACAAAAATAACCCCCAAAATATATATATTGACACACATATTTATTTTATATATGTTATATATTTGTATATATACATTTATTATATATTTTATATACAAATTTTTATGTATGTAAAACAAAAATAAATCAGAAATAAACAAATGAACAAAATAAATGTCACTAGTGAGCTTCAGATGATAAAGGATAAAATTAATGAACTTGATGACAGGTCAATAGAGTTTGTTTAATCTGGATATTTGAGACAAAAATAGTCCGAATAAAATCAACACAGTCTTATAAACCAGTGAGACAATAACAGAAGAAGGCACATTTTTATCATCAGAGTGCTAGAAGAAGAAGATGGAGAGAATAGAACTGAAAAGGTATACAAAGAAATAATGGTTGAAAACTTCCCCAAAATTGGCAAAACAAAAATTTGCTGATTCTTGAAGCTGAATGAATACCAAAGAGCATAAAGCCACAGAAACTCAAGCCAAGAAATATAATTAAAAATTTGAAACTAAAGGCAAAATAAAAACCTTAAAAATCAGCTATAGATAAAAAACCTTAAAAAGCAGCTATAGATAGCCAACATACCATTAATAAGAGAGAAGAAACACCAGTCCAAAGGATGGCAGATTTTGCATCTAAAATCCTGGAGTCCAGAAACACACAATTCTTTTGAAGCACTGAAAAAAAAGAATGGTAAACTATAATTTCTATATGTGGAGACAATGTCCTTCATGAATGATGGGAAAATAGACATTTTCAGATTTAAAAAAAAGAGAGAATAATTTGTAGCTAGCAGACCTACCTTTAGAGAATGGGTATAAATAGTTTTCTGACTAGAAAAAAAAAAAAAAAAAAAAGAAGCCTGAAATTTCAGAAAGGAAAGAACACCAAATGGATAAAACTAGGAGAAAACATAACAGACTATTCTACTTCTACTGAATTTCTTCAATATATTTGATGGTTGAAACCAAAATTGCATGAGGTATAATATAGTTTGCTCAATTATATGTAAAGAAAATACTTAAGACAATTATATTTAAAAAATGGGAATGACAAAAGGACCTAAATGGAAATGTTTTCTACATTTCATAAAAAGTGGCAAAAAGTCATTACAAGTATACCACAACATGTTAACTGAGCAAACTTTATACACAGTAAAGCCAAAGAAATCTCTGCCCAGAAATATCAAATTAAACTTCTGAAACTGAAAGCAGAAGAGAATCTCAAAGTAGGTATAGAGATGTATATGGTAACCCCTACAGCCACTACTAGGAAAACTACAAAGCTATGTACTCCAAAACATAACAATTAACTCAAGATGGAATCTTAAAATATTCTCGAGTAACCCATTGGGAGATTTAGAAAAGGAGAGAAACAAAATACAGACAAAAAAAAATTGTTCTGAAGGTTATAAGAACTTATCTTCTCTCTCTCTCTCTCTCTTTCTCTCTCATACACGGTATAGGAAGGTCTTAGCAACCTTTTGTAGGAACAAAAAACTGCAAACAGGTTTTAGTGAATGTGTAACTGAATTGCAACACATTGATACTATAGAGAACGACTCAGAAATATATATATTCATATTTCATATATATTATATGTGAATACATATTTCATATATATTTATATATGAAAAAGCTAACATTTAACTGTTACCTAAAATATGATGATTCTATCTATCTAATATTCTTGAAATGACAAAATTATAGACATGAAGAAGAAACTGGTTGCCAGTAGTTGTGTGTGCAGTGAGGGGGAGTGGTAGTGGGGTAAAGGCTGTGTCTATCAACGGGTACTACAAAGGGTCCTTATGAACTTATTCTGTGTGTGACTGCAGATTATGGTCCCATGAATCTACAGATGTGATAAAATAGGACTCAGCACCTCCCTCCCCCAACACACCTGTAAATGAGAGCATTAAATCTGGTAAAGTTTGAGCAAGCTCAACAGATTGTATCAATGTTAATTTCCTGCTTGTGATATCGTATATTGTAGAAATGCAAGATATTAAGATTTGTAAAGCTGGGTGAAGGCACTGTCTATAGTATTAAAATTGCATGTGAAACTATAATGATCTCAATATGAAAAATTGATAAATAATACAAGAAGGTTAAAATAAGAAAAAAATGATCTCTTAAAAATACAGAATGTTACAAATGTTAATATTAACTAAAATCTCTTCAACAGTTACTTGAATGAATGAAGTGATCATCTGTTATGGACTAGGCATTACACTTACAGATATACTGATCAAGAGAAATAGAGTTTTCTGTGACAATATCATTATTTTCTCAGGATAACTTACCAGTCTTCCTTCCAAACATAAAGTATATCATGTAATTCTCAAAGTCTTCAAAAGACAATGATTTATATGTACTTTCTTGTTAAATAGTTATTTCATACATGCAAACATGTGTTGAAGTAATTTTTCCACCAGCACACATACACACACACACACACACACACACACACACAACACACACAAGATTAGAGTACATTTCACTGTTTGGTTTTAACTTTTTAAGGAGAAGTCCTGGCAAAATGAAGACAACGGTTGAAATCCTTGTTGTTAGTGGTTGTTAAATTTACTATGCTAAAGACACATTTCCTTTCTGATCATTGAATCAGCTCCTCCCACATTCTTTTCATCTCAGTGAAATGGCAATTCCATTTCTAAAATGTTCCATTCTCTCATGCCAAATTTTGGAATCACCTTGATTTCTTCCTTTCTCTCATTTTCAACGACAACAAAAAACATATCCAGTAGCTCTATCTTTAAAATCACCTCTTCTCATCACTTCTCCTGCCACTCGAGTCCAAACCATCATCTCACACCAACTTTCCCTACATCAGTTCCTAATATGTTCCAAGTGAACCAAGGTAGCAACTCCTCTCGTGTTCAATGACACCCAAAGGGTTTAGACTAACAGGATAGTTTCTGGCCTTGAACACCCCTTTGTTTTCCCACGTGACACACAAACATTCTTAATTTTTATGTGGGCTTCCTAAGAGTGGAAAAGATTGGGGGTAATTGGGTTTAGTCTATCAGAGTGATTTATAACAGTTTTCCTGTATCCACTGCCTTCCTTCAGGGTATTATGTGCAGAGAAAAATAAGCGACTTTTTAAAAATGAAAGTCAAATAATGTCTACACCTGCTCACACACTTCAAAGACTTACCATCTGTTATGGCTTCTCAAAATTTGGCTCAGCTATAAACACTGATGGTGCCACACACACCAAGGGAGGTGAAAAAAGGGTGACTAGTCACATAAGGAGGTATTCTGAGAAGAGGAGGGTGACTCCCAAGGGAGTCTGAAAATATCTTGAAAGAGCAGGAAAAGGAGTCTTGGAGTTTTTCTTGTGGTTGAGCCATAGGGCCAGGGTGAGAATTTGCACTTGCAGATAGAGGCTTATGTAGTTTGAATCTCTTGCTGACACCAAAAGAGGATGCCCAGCCAGATGTGAGGCAGAGGGGGAGGAGAGGAGGGAGGCTAAAGAGCTCTCAGCAGTCAAACATCCAAAAAAATGGAGTCAGACTCTTCCTTTCACCTTCTTACTCAAACTCTTTACCAAGACCTCACATATCCTACAGGGGCTGCCTCCCTGCTGCATCCCAGAAAAACATTCACACCCGCGCCCCTCCATCACCCACTGGGCTTCACTCACAGAGACTTCCTGTGGCTCCAACGACCAAGCAATCTCCAGGTACCTAGACTAGTGCCTGGTAAATTTCTGTGGAGTGAAGGATTGTTTTTTTCTAACAAAGTTAAATGTAATCAGCCTACCTGTCCTCGCAAACAGAGTAAGATTCCTATCAAATGGAACCATTTGTGAAAATTGTGTCTACCATTGTCCTTCTTGATCAGGCTTTTGGAAACTCAATTACAGTGTTATGATGCTACCTTCTGATTTGTATTTGATATTTAACTAAAAGAGAGCATATATTTTACCAGTTCCCGAATACTTCTTTAGTTTTCTGTCCTCCATTTCTGCTCTTAAAATCCTTAGTTTTTACGTAAGTCATCCCGTATTAGCTCTTCAGCAACATTTGTCCAGATACAAAATAATAATAACAATAATCTCTTAATATGCATACATCCTTTTTGAAAAGCTTACCTACACTTTGTAGTATACTCTTTTATGGCAATAATTTTCTATAAACACTTTGAAAGAATGTTCTTTGTCTTCTGCCATGTGTTGTTTCTGATGAGACATTTGTCTAATTATGGCTCAATTTGAGGCAATCCATCTTTTCCTTCTGTCTAATGTTTCATTAAGAGAAGACTAGGTATGGATTTATTTGTTTATTTGCTTTTAATCCACATCTGCTTTAAGCGAATTGTTGGTCGTTTGCTTGTTGTAAAAGTTGATTTTGTTTCCCTTGGTCTGTTATCACACCACGCTAAAACTTCTCATTGCTTCCAGCTGGAGTTCTAAATGCATACTCAGGTCTTATACCGGTAGGTTAGGGCTCCTGTGCATGGCTGATGTTTGGAATATGGCAGATTCATTTTAGTACAGGAGCTGGCCACCAGGCTCTAACTTCCTTTGCTTGCCCTCTGGGTATGAAATTTTAAGCAGGCTCTGGACCCAGAAAGAAATAACAGCATTTTCAGTCTTTTCCCATTCCCAAACTTTACGCAGTGACCATAGCTCTATTTGGGTTTCATTCTTTTCACAGAGTACTTCTCATTTCTAATTCCATCTAATCCAATTCATGTCCCACTCCCCAGGATTCCACACCAAGGCTCCAGCAGGTCTGAAAACTCAACTCTGCTTATGGTTTTGAGTTACTTTTCCAGGTAGATTTTCTTGGAACATAGCACAGCAACGTGGTTTTTTTCAGTGCATATTTTTAAAAGACTGACAGATGTACAAGGGCACAAGTAACCAATTTTCATATTGAAAAATCATCCCAAAGAGAATACACCCACATGACTGCTAATCAGATAAGAAATAGGATGTTACTCTCATCCCAGAACTCCCCTCATTTCCTTGCCAGGTTACTAACCACATCTACCTCCCCAAAGCTCTCCTGACTTCCTCCAATTTAGGTGACAAAGGACTATGACCTTTCAATTCTATCTTTTTATATTTTATCTATCAATGCTATGAACCTGTAGTAGAGGTGGGAGGGATCTTAAAGTGAGAGAAATGATGTACCTCTCCAGGAAGTAGATCCAATGAACATTTCTTAGACAAGGCTTGTCTTTAAGGCTCTCTACTAGGAGATTCATGACCAAGTCCCAGCCTTCACGCCTGTGTGCTTTCACTTGTCTAAAAGACCTAGTACCCTGGAACCAACCTTTAATAATAGGAGCCAGTAAGCATAACGTCAGCTGTGCTTATATGGATTGAAAATATCAGGTTTAAGAACATTTACATCAACATGAATAATAACGATGTAACTGACTCAAACTGCTCAAACGTGCTTTTAACTTCCACCATAAAACTTCCTTTGGTCTCATTTTCGGAGATAACTGAGGGCCAGGGACATTGACTCGAGTCTTGTGTTTCTCAAGTTAGTCCTGTCAGTCTAAACTGATGCCATTTCTGTCTTCCAGATTACTATTAAAATAAGTGACTTGGGACATTGCACATGTGTCTGTGTGTTTTTTAAATGAAATCTAAAACTGGTAAAAATTATTTTGATTTGACTTTTTTTTTCTATGTAAACCCTAAATGGGGCTCATGAGTAGTGTCAGGTGAACTTGGCCCAAGTTTTCAGGAGAACTCACTCCTTCCCAAAGGATATAAAGAGAAGATTTATGACTCCAGGTGAAAAACATAAGAAAGCTGGTGACTGTAGATGACTTTAGCTTCAGGTTTCTGGTTCACTGGGAGTCTAAAATGAAACTTGGCGATTGCAGGGGGCATGCCTCCTTAAATGAGAAGGAAGTCCTTACAGAATCTGTGCAAAATGAACTTCAGTCTGTGGCTGTCCACATGCACTGTGTCTCTGAAGACCATACAGCTAACTTGTAGAAAGTAGACTGCATTTTCATCTTGAGCTTAGATGTTGTCAACAATATTTTATGAATAGTTTGGAATTGCCAGTTTCTTCAATTAAAGCAAATCTTGATAACATTTTGCTTTGTTCACAAATATGACTGAAACACTATCCTGAAATGGACTTAGTTCACATTGCAGTATGCTGTCTAGTATCTGGAACAGGAAATCAAGTTATGTCTGTCTGTATATCTACACCACGTACATAATTCATTAAGGAATTAGAGCTCTGAGTTTTTGGAGTATTTTTTTCCTTGCTGTGGAATTTTTAATATGTAAGCCTGAATCAGTGTGTGTTTGTGATTTAAAAGTCCCCAAATTGAAGACTTTTGCAGGTGCATGTTGGCATGTGGGTGGGATCTAGACCATGGACGAGCTCACATTTCAGCACCAAAGTAGAAAATGGGCATGGAATGAATCCTCTTTTGCCCCATTAACAACTGGCCTCATAGGCAACATCTGGAGTTCACATAGGTATTTTATGACTAAAATAGCAGAAGTCACACCATCATTGGCTATAGTATTCCTAGGCTAAGAACAGTCTCCTCATTGATTAAAACGGCTCAAGTATATTTCTCTTCTAATTTATGAGGAATTATGCAAAACTGCCACTTACGGACATTGGCTCCATCTTCTGTTTCTAATTTAGTACATCAGAGTGCTTAATTGTATCCTGTCATACAGGCAAAGAGAAGTGAGAAATACTTACAAGAAGTCTCCTTCTTTAGTTGGTCCCTGACACTTCCTGCCTTACTGTGTCTCCATCCATGATGTAGCCTCATAACACATGGGCAAAAAAGCAAAATTGATTGATGACTGCACTATGGATCTTTTGCTTCACCATGATGAAGGCAGTCATTGTTTTATAAAATTGGCTTTAAGACAGTAGTTAAGACTGCTTAGTTTCTTGAATCAGCTTTCTTAAACAAATAAAAGACCCCTTTGCTCTATTGTTCAGATAAATTGAGTTGGATGAGATAAAGCACCTGAGGAATACAGAGAATAGTGGATCTCTTCAGAACAAAATTAAATAGAAAGAAGCCCCTGAATGCTTGGATTACTCCTTCTTGCTGAAGGAAGAGGTTCTTGTATTTGAAGAGAGAAATTAGAAAGTGTTTTCTTAACCTCCTGATAGCACATCAAGAGTAAATATTACTTAGGTGACCATCGTTACCATGCTTAGAGCTAATATATATGGAATGTTTCAAGAAGCAGTGTCCTTCTTCCATGGAGATTCAAAGACTGAATCAAGAGGAAATGACACATGCAGAGGAGCATGTGTCCCTTGTCCCTGCCCTCCTCTGGGCAGAGGAGCCCAGAACCCTGAATCCAGAGCAATCCACTTCTAATGAATAAGGGTCACTGTTTCCTTTTTTAATAATTCGTTAAGGCAAAATCTACACTTCTTTAAGGATTCAAAATATTTCAGTCAGAATGTTAGGTTTTAGGTATATAAAAATAAGTATGATGTCTGGTATCATTAACCTCACTGAGTTTGCATTCTAGTGAAGAGACCAGTGAGTGGGATGCCTGGGTGACTCAGTGGTTAAGCGTCTGCCTTCAGCCCAGGGTGTTCTCCTGGAATCCTGGAATCAAGTCCCACATCGGGCTCCCTGCATGGAGCCTGCTTCTCCCTCTGCCTGTGTCTCTACCTCTCTCTGTGTCCTTCACGAATAAATAAATAAATAAATAAATAAATAAATAAATAAATAAATAAATAAAATCTTAAAGAGAGACCAATGAGCAAGCATCAGGATGTATTTAGTAAGTTAAATTACCATGATGCTCTGAGAGAGTAAAAATAGAGGTGAGAATAGTCAGGAAAAAAGCTCTCTGAAGAGGTGAGACTTATACAGATCATGGAAGAAAGAAATATTAGTTTTCCAAAAACCAGAGACAGGAAATCTCAAGACAGATCAACATGTATGAAGTCCCTGGGGCAGGACAGGCTAGTGTTGGTTTGAATAATTGAAAAATATTGGAAATAGAGTCTTGTGAGAAAAAGAGAAAGTGGCAAGAAGTGAGCCTGGACAGGTAGGCAAGGGATAGATTTTCTTTTCTTTATTGCTAACAGAATTTGTAACATAGAGGATGCAAGAAACAAAGGGTCCATTGAATTTTGCATGTTAGCCAGGGATTTTGAAGACTCTGAAGTCTGAGTAATTTTCCTCTAAGTAGTCACAGAATAACAGTGTCTTTAGGAATGTATATTGGGCAGAAGATCTTTCTATTGTTATTTGACATTAGTATAGAGGTTTCAATTGGCAAATATTTTTCACAAGGGTTCTTTTCTTCTACAAAATGTTTCTAAGTGAAAAAAGATTCAGGTTTATGGTCAACTTATCAAAAGGGATATTAATCCTTTTGAAATGATGCCAAATAGTTGACATTATATTAGACAATTTTTATTTTAAAAGTTCCTATGATAAATATTGACTTAATTTTGAAACACTACAAAATCTAGATGGGGGCTAAAGAACTATTGTCTTTGAGTAATGTTCTATGCACTGTAATGTTCCAGTATGTGGTATGGAATTCTGTTCATAAAAGTTCTTGAAACAGCCAAAACTAATAGTAGATGCTGCTGGTAGAGATGGGTTGATCGGAGAGGGGGATAAAAGAATGGTCTTTGGATGATGGACATTTCCTATATACCAAAAAACAAATTGTGACTGGGTCCCCAGGAGATTTTAGTACATGATCAGATAATCCCAGTTATGGAGAAAATATCTTTGTTAAGCTGGTAACTTGGCAGCACAGAAATAAGAAAAGAAAGCAAATAGCACAACCACTAATTGTGGGGTTGTTTGGTTAAGTTAATTTATTTAGGCAGAAAGTGCTATAATCAGTAATATTTCCATCATCTGGAAAAATGTTAAAGAGGCATATTTCTAGTTTCCACTTTATGAACCTAGCCTTAGTAAGCTTGAGGGTGGCTAAAGAAATCACCTTTCTCCCAGTCATCCCAGTGATTATGTTATTGAAAAGACATTAGTTTAAACCTTTACTGTAGTTGAGATTATGGCCCACATGAAACTGTAAGCTTTAAGAAATGTTTTCAAAGATTTTATTTATTTATTCATGAGAGACAGAGAGAGAGAGAGAGAGAGAGAGAGAGGCAGAGACACAGGCAGAAGGAGAAGCAGGCTCCATGCAAGGAGTCCGACATGGGACTCCATCCTGGATCTCCAGGATCACGCCCTGGACTGAAGGTGGTACTAAACTGCTGAGCCACCAGGGCTGCCCAGCTTTAAGAAATTTTTGATGCTTTGCTAATATTGAATACATGTAGAATAATTACCAGGAGTTTAGAAATTAAGACTTGCATTCTATTGATTAAAACATATTTGATTCGTCTGTGTATTGATTTATTTACATTTATTGCCTATCATGTTGGGAGTTGAGTAAAGCATAAAATGTCCTGATCAAAGAGAGCTCACTCATGGAGTAGCTGGAGAATTCAGTTGTGTCTTAACACGACACTTGTAATAATGGCCAGAAATATGTCTCTAGATATATCCATTACAAACCTGTTAGTATTAGGACTAGATTTAGTTAAAGACTTTTCACAATGTAGTAGGAAATTGTTATTCATTTTTTCACATATAATCAGTACGTTTTCAATTTTTCCTAGATTCTCTTCAAAACCATCTAGTCAAAAAAAATCTCTCCTACTATTTAGCAGTGATATATCTCACAGATAATCTCACTACCTAATAGTGATACAGCATTTGATTTTTAGGCTAAAACTATAAATTGGGAGAAAACAGCTCAATAACCCCAAATCCATTTTGGGATCAGCAGTTTTTCAGACTGCATTTCTTTGTGCATGTGTGCCTCTAGGTTCGTTTGTCTGTGTTCTATTTCACTGATTTTCATTCAGAAAGTTTCCAGACACTGATGCTTCATCAATTACTCATTTCAGAGCCTAAAGAAATTCTGATGTTCAATTCTAAACAACTGATAGAGCCAGGAAAGAAAGAAGTCATCGAAGACATCTTAAAAATGCTTTCAAATGTGGGTCACAAAACAAATTTGTTCCTTCAGTGTAAACCTGGTAGTGCTTCATCTGGAGGCTTTTGTGGTCTCCGCTCTTCTGAAATAGCAGGAAATGTTTTAACAATTAGAGTGAGCAAATTGTAAAGGGAAATATGGTAGTGAGTTACCAGCCGAGTCCTTAAATAAAACATTCCTTTCCTAATGTAGTCCTGATGCTGCTCCGTCTTCTATTAGTTGGGGCCACTGCATTGCCATAGGCAAGAATCAAATATACAGTAGTTTGATAATGGCAATACATCCAGCAATAGAACAAAAACACAATTATGATAGGAGCAAAGAAGACATAAACTGCATTTACCTTTAGGCATCTTTTTGGTTTCCCTTGAACAAATTAAAACAGGCTAATTTCAGTGATGTGTGTTTGTCTCATTTGCATTCTTTAAAAAGTTCTAACTTTTCTAAAACCAAATATTATTTTTATTTATTGTACCAAGCTTGGAGAAAGAAATGTTTGTATATGAGCTACATCCACTTACTTTTTAACTGCAGGGGAAGATAAGAGTATGTATTTGAAACAAAATGTTCAGTAAGTGGAAAGAGAGGAGATTCAAGAGAATATATCTTCTAAAATGTCTAGTAAAATAATAGAAATATTATAAATTAGATTTTGTACATTATTTTTTCAGATGAATTAACTCTTCAAAGCTTCATCCCACCCAAAACCTGAAGCATTCATTTTCAGTGGCTATCCCCCTGAATCTACCATATAGAAATCTTTTGTGTCTAGTAGTATATAGTGTTAGATGAGCAAGTCAACAAACTTAGCCAAAAAGTTCAGTGGAGGTAACTTCATCAAAATATTGGAAGTATTAAAAAAACTGGAAGTATTTACTGCATAAAAAAAGTATGATCCCATTTTGAAAGTTATTCTATATGATGCTCTTGATATTAGATTTTGTTATGAACAGTACCTTAATCCTAAACCAACTATGATTTTTGACTAAGAATTAGCATCATAAAATACACAGTATTAGGTTCCTTTTGAAAGAAATGCAGTAACCAAAAAGAGTTCAAAAACAACTCCTTAAATATATATAAGCATCTTTTTTTTGAGAATGTGTGAGTGTATGGAAAACTCAAAGTTGGCAAACTTCAATGCAAATATGCCATATACTTACATCCTATTACAGAGTATTTGTTAAATACCTGGGCCCTGGGGTCAGACTTCTTGGTTCAAGGTTGTTCTCCATCACTCTGCTAACTCCTTGACCTTCTCCAAGTGTTTGCATTACCAAGGCTCACTATTTTAATAAAAAAAAACTGGGCCGATAATATGATCTGTGTTTTGGGGTTGTATGAGGTTGATGGGAGAGAATTCATCTAAGGCATTCCACAAAGTATTTGCTTTCATGTCTCTGTCACTTAATGCTGAATTACTTAAAAGCAAATAGTCACCATTTGCTACAACGTGAATGGAACTGGAGGGTATTATGCTGAGTGAAATAAGTCAATCGGAGAAGGACAAACATTATATAGTCTCATTCATTTGGGGAATATAAAAACTAGTGAACGGGAATAAAGGGGAAAGGAGAAAAATAAGTGGGAATATCAGAAAGGGAGACAGAACATGGAAGACTCCTAACTCTGGGAAACGAACTAGGGGTGGTGGAAGGGGAGGTGGGTGGAGGGTGGGGGTGACTGGGTGATGGGCACCGAGGTGGGCACTTGATGGGATGAGCACTGGGTGTTATTCTACATGTTGACAAATTGAACACCAATAAAAAATAAATTTATTTAAAAAATAAATAAATAAAAATTTATAATTTTTCGTGCTGTATTTTCAATAAATGCCTCCGGGGCTCTGCTTTTACTGGCGGGCATCAGGTACCATGTCTTCTTTGTTTGTTCTTTCACGTTCCTTCAGAGGCTTCTGTGGCAGGGGCAGGGGATTTCGGGGTACAGGCATGCCCACGGGAGTCAGGTCTGGGTGCTGGCAACGTGGCTGCCAAACGCTTGGGGCCCAGCTGCCCTCACATATCCTGCTGGGTCATATTTTCCCCCGTCTCAATAAACTGTTGCTTAAAATGTAAAAAAAAAAAAAAAAAAAAGGCCAATAGTGATGCATTTTGTACTAGCTGGTCTAGCTTACTCTAACCCCGTCTTCATTTTAAATTATTATTATTATTTTTTAAATTTGGGCATGTTCAGAAGCATTTTGAAAAGAAAGAAAGAAAAGAAATGCAGTTATAACCTATTAGTTTCCCTACTTAGTACCAGATTCAGTAAGGAATTGAGTAATGTTAAATAGAATGAACTTCCGAATCTTGGAAAGTTTGGTGATTTCTTGTTCCTTTGAGTTTCTCATATTAACTCTAGCATTGTTTTGTATATTCTAGTATAGGGTACAAATCCGTAAATTATTCTTCAACATACCATGTAGCCTCATTTGCTAAACCTGCAGACACCTAACGATATTCTTGCTAGATATAGTTCTTTGAACCCATTTTCAATTATTTAAATCTAACTTTTATAAAATTTAAAATTCAGTTCCTTTCTTCCTCAAGGACATTTTCCTTGTGAGGCTGTTTTTCTCCATAACGCTGTTATCTTTATTATCAGAAGCATAAATTACATTCTTAGATTTATCTTTTATTGCTAGTTATAAATGTGTCTTCTGCTATATTTTAATTTCCACCTTTTAATTTTTTGAATCTATATTACTTAGCACCATTCCAGGCATATATTTGACATTAAAGAACTGTTTGTTACTAATGATGTATATGTGATTATAGAATAGATGGTACGATGATAACTCTAAATTATTTTTTTGATGGAGCATTAAGTTTACACAGTGTCTCAACGCCAACACTCAAAATGCTAATAAATTTAGAGAATTTAGTTATGGCGAATTTCTAGACATTTATAATGTAAATGATTTGATTTGGAAGAGGACATATGTACCTGTTTGTTTTATCTAGAAAGATAGCTACTTTTTCCCATTTATGTGAGACAAACAGCTGTATTCATTAGCAAAAAGTCAACTTATCCAGAATTGAGGGTACCTTAAAAAAGTGTCAGAGAGAAGAAACAAATAAAAAGTGCATTAGAAGTTTAACAAATCTGACTCAGAGATCTAAACTTATTCTACATGTGGAATCCATCAAGCTGACTTAGTGGCACTTGCAAACTTCCCTTTTCTGTAACTGTTCCTCATTAAACTCAGAGGGATCGAGGATAACTTTTTTCAGTAATTTATGACATTTGTGTCTATTTGCAACAGTTGTAAAAATACAGTATAACCAGGAAACATCATAAAACACTCATAAACTCTCCTAAAGGCAGCCAAAGAGCGAGACTTTCCACAGCAGTTAATGATACAAATGTGAGCGAATTATCCCTCGGCAGAGGCTGTGTGAAATCTGTGAACTATGTAATGCATTTTAGCAAATATTTAAGGCATAAAAATAAAAACAAAATAAGTTTTATATAAAAGAAAACTTACATAAAGGAAAATTACTCAATAACTCTGTCAACCTCAAGTATGAATTATTATGGGAGAAAAATCCATGTTACTGTAAAATATCTAGTCTTATCACAGTATTTTAAAATACAATGTTCTCTGAGAGGTTATAATTTACTTACTTCTTAAAACCAATGAGCTCAGTTTATGATAGGTGGAAAGTGAATTGTTTCCCATATGGAAAACATAGACTAATATTCTAAACATGGAGAATTTCATAAGAAAGTGCAAATACAGGAAATACACATTTATAAAGTTACTGATACATATGTATATGAATATATCACCTTAGTTTCATTTTATTGTGAATGACACATATTGTACAACTTTTAAAATAATATCTGAAGGATTTTGGTGCTTCTAGTGTTCATGTTTTATAGTTTCTTGCACTACTCCACGTGAAAATAATTCCAAAGTCATGTTGGCAAAGAATTTTTGCTACCCAGTTGATAGCACTTGCTGAATCAATTTATTTTCTACTTTCTGAGTTTCTGATATATTTTTGTATTTATTGGAATATGTGAGACCTTTCCTCCCTAAACCATATAAGAAATTCCTTAGACCTGGATTGCCATGGTCAGACTGATTTCTTCCCCAGAAACTAAGCTGTTGAGAAGATTAAGAAGAGATGAAGTTTTCATAGTGCTACCAGTTTGAATCTTTCCTAGACTGAATATAATAAAAATCAGGTCACATTCTAAGTTAACTTGGCATCAGCAACACAATTCTCACTGTTAATACTGGCTGGATCTTTGGAGATGCCTCTTTTTGGAATTCAAAGATTATTTAAGCACAAAGATGAAACTATTAGTACAAAGAATCTTTCTAGTCCCAATTTGAAAAAAAAAATTAAGATAAAAGCATAGAAGAGTTACCAGCTGGTCTACACTTACTCTGATAGATCTTCTTTCCAAGAGAGTTAGAAAAATGAAATAGAAGGAGATATAAGCACATTGTCAATACTATCTGTAGTCTGCTAAACATAGTAAAAATTGTATGATCAGTTTCTTAGTGATTGCACACAGCAAGATAAAATAGACACACTAAAGAGAATGGCCCTTAAGGAGAGTTATGGTCAATGAAATAAATTTAATTGACCTATATCCTTTCCAGAACTACCTACACCCAACAAACCCTTAATTTTTGAGCATGTTCATCTGATCATCACTGAAGATTTTAAGATCCAGATTGTAGCATCAAAGATAACAAGAATATATTTTTTAAATAATAAGAAAAAAAGAAAAAGCAGAGTAGTAAGTTTGAAATTTCTCAGAAGTCATCAAGGAAAAAACAAAACAACAAAAAAAAGAAGACAAAAAGATAATGTCTGTTTCCCTTATTTTCCTAAGTTTGAAATACTGACTGTGGAGATCACACCTTTCTATAAATACTTCATCACAAATATCCATATCAACAGATATATTAAATATACAAATACATACCTATATGCATGTATGTGTGTTTAAAATGAAACTACTTAAGTGGATTGGATTAAAAATACTATTTCATGGAAAAACAAGACAAATAGCATAATTAATTGAATACTAGGATGGACAGAGTCCAAAAGTCCTCTGTAAACTTGGTTTCTTTGTTCAGGCACCAGCAATATAGAATATTGACATTACAGAATGTAAACACATTCATGACACTTACATCATTATGTCACATGCTGTTAATCACCTAGCATGCTGTGAAATCTGCTAACCTGCTATAAAATACACACTTTTTTTTTTTTTTAATCTGGAAATGTTTCAGCTTGTTGCCTTTCTTTCTAAAAATGACCTGAAATTGATGTTTTCAAGACATGGCTAAACATTTATGACAGTAGTCACAGAGGAACACCGTGATTGTGTATAAGCTCACTAACATCCATTTAATAGCTTTCTGTTTGTATATATGGTGTACCTCTAAATTGGATTCTGAGAGCTCTATTATAATGCGTTGAGAGAGTTCTCCATCCTGATTAATCAAAAATGTGTTCAACATTTCATAGACAAAGACACAATAAAGAGGTCATCACTGGTGAGATTCGTGTCCTAGATTTTGCTAGTAATAGCTTGTGTCACTCTCTATCCTTTCCCTAAGATTATGAATACAAGGTGAATACAAGAGCAATGGCTAAGATATTCTATTAGCTACAAAGGTTGTTTATTTCTTGCTCCTTCACGTCTGTTCTCTAGACCTCTAGATGTGGTCTTGATTCTCTATCCTTTGAAACATGAGAGTGTTCAGAAAAATAGTTTTGATGGATTTCGTTTTTCTGATAGCCTGATATTCAAAAGCAGGCTTGATATAACCAGAATACTACACTCACTTCTGTTGTCTTTCTAGCTTTCCTGAGCTAACACAGAAATTGTATAATAAGGATGATTTCTGATGAGACACAGTTAAATGAAACAAGTCCTCACCCACAGCCTCAATCCATGGGTACCCAACGGAACAGATAGCCTCTTATTCCTCTTTCTCTCTCTCTTTTTTTTTAATCGGTGAAATCTTGCAGCAGGAAAGCGCAAGTCACTGCTCGCTAGTCCTCTATTTCAAGTGTCACAGATATTTCCTTTACCAAACACTATTTATTTACGTGTCTGTAATAAAAATGCAGCAAAGTAAGACAATTGCTTTTAAAAGCCATTTTGTGTGTAGTGGAGCAGTGGAAATGGGACATTCAAAGTTTGGGGCATGGGAAGTCTGGGTGGCTCAGCAGTTGAGTGTCTGCCTTTGGCTCAGGGTGTGACCCCGGGTCTGGGGATCCAGTCCTGCATTGGGTTTCCTGAGTGGAGCCTGCTTTTCCCTCTGCCCCTCTCTCTCTGTGTCTCTTATGAATAAATAAATAAAATCTTTAAACAAACAAACAAAGTAAGTTTGGGGCATAAGCCTTCACATATTCCAAAAGGCCTTTGCATGTGATTTCAGGTAATAGTGTAAATAATATGCAAGTCAGTCTCCTGTTTGATAATTTTTCTGGATTTTTCTTCTATGATACCTAGTTGGGAAGGAAGATGGATAAAGTAAAGGATTAAGAGATCACATAACTATTTTAGCAGAAAAATGAGAGCTCCTTTTTGGGAAAAGAATGTTTGAAGGACAGATTTGTGTTGCTTTGTTTCCAGCAGCCTAGCTCTACCATACACTGACCCAAGTTGAGTGAGTGACTCTATTACCTGGATAGAAGCCATTGATCCTATGATAATGAGTAGGTAAAGAAAACAAATAAACAATCTATTTCAATCTATATTTGGAAATTATAATTTCAACTCAATTGAAGGGGAAACTTTGTGATATGTAGTTGAAAGATTGTTTATGAAGCACTTATTGGCCTTCAAATTATTTTAAGTCAATTAAGGAAGTTTTTATCTGTCAAAAATTGACAATTCTCAATACACTGATCCTTAACAGAAGGGAATGAGGGAATTTATCATGCAGAATAAGTTTTTTAAAATTTAATATAAGAAAAGTAATAGCATTTTGCTTCTAAAAATGACCTATAAATTTGCTTAAATTATATCTCTTTCGTGTGATGGCAAAATAATATGATAGATGATATTATTGCGTCCATCTTATAACTTGGGCATAGGGACATAAATATAAATATTCAAAAATCCAAAAAAATAATTTTAAAGATTTTATTTATTTGTTCATGAGAGACAGAGAGAGAGAGAGAGAAAGAGAGGCAGAGACACAGGCAGAGGGAGAAGCAGGGTCCATGCAAGGAGCCCAATATGAGACTCAGTCCTGGGACCCAGGATCACGCCCTGGGCCAAAGGTAGGCGCTAGACCGCTGAGCCACCCAGGCATCCCCAGAAATCCAAAAAATTAAGGATTATACTAATTTTTAGCTCTGCCATTTTGATAGATTTTAGTGGTATTTTATTTTTTTAATTTTTAAATGGTATTTTAAAGTAAAATGTAGGGTTCATAATAAATAAATTACAGAACTTTATTTTTAAAGTCTGATCTTAATGTATACATTGGAATGTTTTATATAGGAGCTGATATTAATCTTTCCAATAAATTGAGTGAGGTTCATATCCTTTGTATAGTTTAATTTAAAAAATATATTGATGTAAATGCAAAGCAACAATAATGGTAATGGGTAGAAAATTAACTCAGTGAGAAAAAAGTATTTAGAGAATTTCATTTTAGAGAATAAAAAGATGACTGGAAAAGTAATAAGAAACATGAAAAGGAGTATATTTTATATTGTTTCTTCATTCATAAGTGGCAGAGAGAGAACAAAATTTTAAACTAAAATAAATCATTTTTAAGCAGGATTAATATGACAAAGGTCCCTGGGTCACAAATACATATTGAATGTCCTTTTGTCCTCCATGAGAATAAAAGTCATCTAAGGTCACTTTCTACTGCATGGATAAATGAAGCATATTTGTTGGAATCAGTGTCATCCAGTATAGTTAGTTTAAAAACATGATGAAGTAGACAGCATATAGAATCAAATCAGATTTGGTTGCAAGATAGCTCCTACTTTTTACTATCTGAATAAATCTTCAAAGACAAGTATTGAGAATGTGCCACTCGTTTTAACTGTAAAATGGGAACAGTAATTCCTAAAAAGGGCTGGATTAAAGATATTAAATGAGATTAAATGAGATATCCATCATGGCCTATTTTAGATTCTCATAAACCATAAAATCTCTTCTTATCCTTTTCAGGTTATCTCCTGAGATGTAAAAATATAACAATTTAAATTGATTTGGAAACTTTGGTTTTTATCTATGATAGACTAGTAAGACCAAAAATCTCTTTAGGAACAACTAGGAAAGCTTGATATTTCAGAAAAAAATCTGTTTGAAAGTAAGTGAGAACTGCTGAGGCAGCTAGAGCTTTTGAGGTCAAGATGAAGAAAAAAACCATAAAAAACACGAGTACTTATTTTTTAAACTTTTTTTCCCCTTTGGACATTTGTGATTCTTGATGTGGGACCGACATTTGACAATTCAGGAAGAGTGTAAGAATTCAATAGAATTTTTTCTATGTTGTGGGTCTGGCTTACACAAAATGCAAAATTTGCAAGGTATACATTACATGAACAGCCATACTTCTAGGGAGAAGAAGGCTACAAAGAAGCATGTAAGTAATCAGCTCTTTCTCTTCTGAGGCACTTGGTGAATTCTTAAGCTTCACAAGGCAAGAGGCTAAGAAAGCCAACCAAAAAGCCACTAAAAAGCACAGTCAAGTTTTCTGAGGTCTCATGATGAAGACTAGACCAGTTTAGAATTCAGAACCTCCTAAGAAGTAAAGGGTGTTTGTTGGCTACACAGACAGACAATGCATTATGAGGAATGTTCCCATAATACATCCATTACTTTTCTGAATTAAGGTAATTTTTCATATTCCAATTTTGGAGAAGCAAATTTACAAGGAAACATAGAGTTAGCATCTTTCAGACTCCACATTCTTTCATTCATAGAATCTGGAATTCCATCAAGAATAACCAGGCATTTTTTAAAAAAAGGACCAAGAGTAGAAAAAAATAAGATAAAATGGAACTTAGTTACACAGATTTGCAGTTGTAAAAAACATTATTTTCATTAATGTGATTCATGCAAAATATAGGTGGCAAGATGAAGAATTCATCTTCATGAATGAATATAATCATGAATATATGAATCATGAATAATCAATGAATAATAATCAATGAATATAATCATGAATATATGAATCATGAATAATCAACAAAGTAGTTTGAAAAGAGCTTCCATGTAATCTTTTTACCTTGGTTCCTAAATTTAACTATAGTAGGCTGAATTAATTCCAACTAATGCACTTATTTCAAATATGCAGAGGTTTGAAAGTTATAGAAAATATGCAAATAAAAATTTGAGAATTATAAGATGTAGTAAATGAAATTAAGAACTAAGTAGATAGATTTAATGACAAAGTAATTCAGTAAAAACATAAATTAACACTCCAGAAGAGTGGAGTAGAACATGGAAGTGTAGGAGAGTGGTCAATATCTTGCTGAATCAAAAATAATAATATAAAAAATCCCCACAAACACATATATCTATACACATTCACATGTATAAGAATAAAATTGCATGAGACATAGTGGAAATGTGTGAGGTATTTAAATTCTAGAAGAGCCCAAGAGAGAAAATTAAATGAAACTCATATTTGAATAGCAATCACCTTTTATTTTTTACTGAAGAAATACTTCAACCCACAGATTCAACATACATTCTCGCTTAGGTATCCCAAGCGAGACTCCAAAGTAAATGACACTGAGGCACACCGTACTCAAACTACTGAAAAACAAAGGATAAAGAGATCATCTTTAAAATGACCAGAGTTATATTATTTTTAAAGGAGCAACAGCAAAACTAATAGCTCAGCCTTAAACAGAAATAATAGAAGCTAGAAGATACTGGAAAAATATAGATTTAAAATCTATTATTTAAATCGTGGATGCTAGTTCTTTAGCATACTCTACTTCTGTGTTGAGTTCAGGCTCATAATGAATTTGAAAGTTTTTCACAGACCTTAAAAATACTTTCTATATTTCAGCAGATGATAGACCTTTATTTCTATAACTTTGAAGACCAACATATTCTTTAGTGTTCTTAGGAAAACTAAATTACAGTCACAGGGTTGTCATTAAATAGTGCAACACATTTTTTTTTGGTCAGCTACAATGGTTTGTTCCTATAACTGGTTGGCTTTTCAAAACTTCCTAATTCAAAACAAGATATGGAATGCTTGTCAGTGTTCAATTGCTTTTTTCCTCTTTATGTATTTTATGTTTAACTATGTGTTTTTCAATCATAGAAAAGAAATCTTATCAATTACTTTATATAGATATGCTTAAAATGAGAACTTTTAAAAAAAGGAATTGTGGACAGTATTTATCAAGACTTGAATATAATTAAAGACTACATGTTTCAAAATTTGGAATAAAGCCAATATTTCCCTGTTAATCTACCATTCTTTTTTTAGAATCAGCTTAACTTGAAACTTAGCCTTAATGTTTGAGGTTATAAAACATAAATAAATGAGAGTAAATGTAAACATTGTATGAAAATTAGTATAAAAAAGATATATTCCAAAAATATATCACTCTCAAAATGGCAATGCTCGTGGGAGGCATAATGCATGAGCTACACAGTACATTCCACCTTTTTGGAATTTCTCCTAGTTGCATCTTTGTGAGATATTTAACTTCATCTTTGCTTTTTAAACACTTCTCTTGTCCCAAGAAATGTAAACCTTTAATGTCTTTAGTCCTTGGAAATGTGTTTGCCTCCTACATTTTCCTCCTTGCTTCCCTCCAATAGTCATTAATTTAGCTATAATTTAGTAGCTAAATTCTAAGTAAATGTAGGGGCTAACTCAGAATGTAGCCAGATTGGTGCTTAAAACACATCAAAGTGATCAGGTTATGTGCTATTTTTTTTTTCTTTCTGATGGTTGTGCTTATGGCTTGATACATCAATCAAACCTCAATTGCTTTTTAAGATTCCACTGGCTCTGATCTAATGCTTGAAGGGCCAAAGTTTCCACAGTCTCTTATATTATTATTAAAAGAAGCTTTGTCTTAGAAGTTTTAATTGCATAATTACTGTAAGACCACTCATTCAATAGAAAACCTTACCTGTGAAAAGTTAGAACTGTTAAGAGTTTAAATTTCCATCGTGTTCACCATAAACATATTAGCAGGTAATACTGCTTTGAAATCTAGTTATTTGAACCTAGTTAATAAGAAGGAACTAAGACCATTTAATTTGGTAAATAGAAAAATATCAACATCTCAACATCTCCTATTTGTAAAACAAACCAAATGAGACATTGATTGAAAAGATAAAAGGGGTTCACGAGAGAGTATGTTAGTGGAGTGCTTTCAGAGAAACAAAATCAAACAAAGGATATATAAGGATATACATATAGATATATAGAAAGAGATTTATTATGAAGGTTGAGTTCTTGCAGTTATGAGTTCCATGAAGTTCCATGATCTGCTGTCTGCTGCTGGAGGCCCAAGAAGATGGATATCTCTGTTCATGAACAGAGCAAATCCTCCCTTCCTTTGTGTTTTTGATCTATTTGGGCTCTCTCCAGATTGGATGATACCCATAGGCACTGGTGAGGGTGATCCTCTTCACTCAGTTTACCAATTCAAATGCAATTTCTTACAGAAACACACTCACAGATACACCCAGAAATAATGTTTCACCATCTGTCTGGACATCCCTTAACCTAGTCAGGTTAACATGTAAAATTAACCATCACAATCAGGAAGTTTGAGATTTGCTTCACAATACCTTTTGAATAAAACAAAACAAAAGCAAACAATGATATTCAGTATTGAAGATAAGGACTTTCCATATGGTAATTTGTGAGACAGGAATGCATAATATCTGTGAGATGGTGAATAAAAATATTACTGGCATTTTGGCTAGGATAGGTGGTTACAGAAAATAGCACATCCAGTCAGGAATACAATTACATGATGTTGACCTGATTGGCATCATGGAAACATTGGAGTGGATGGCGAACAAGGCCATGTTACTGTATTTTCCAGAAGTGGGAAAGCCTAGCCTTACCTTATCCAAATTAAACATAAGCAAATATCTCTATATTTGCACTACAAACTGTTTTTGGTTGGATATAGGGATGAGTTCTTGGTACAATGTGAGGTAATAAGTTAAAAAAATTATATACAGTTTAAGAGTTATATTAAATAATAAAAGATGCTGAGTTCAAGAGAGTCAGTTCTTGTTTGAAGGAAAGAATAACCAGTTAACCTTTGCTTTTGTTGATCTGTCACTAAAAAAGTGTACTTTTAGATAATCTTAAGATTGAACTGGCCTAATAAACTATACAAATTGAAATAACGAGCACTGCATATGGTATGCCCACTGCTATTGTGACCAAGAGTTATTTTGAATTTCTTTTTAAGTTTAGTAATGATATCATGTGAGGTTTACAAAATCATGGGTACCTAGATTTGTGTAGAATATAGTTGACTAGGTCCTACTAACTTAAATTTAAGAGAGCGATTATATATTGTAAATAACTGCTAAATAAAACTTAGCATATTTGTGCTAAGTTTTTTTGCTTTCCTCTGGTAAATATTGGTAGATATACTACCTCCAAATGATGATAATTTTTTGACTCTCTACTTACCTCCTAGGGGAGAGTGCTTGTTAAATATATCATACACTTGGTTTTATGAACTTGCATGTTAGATATATCACCAATACCTCTGTGGTGAATAAATGTTCTACTGATCAAATGTAAAAATTCACAGCTGCTCCTCCACAGCCCCCCGCTTTCTCATATTTTTCCTGTCATTGCTAAGTCTAATTGTTTGCACATTAGCTTTTAATATAAAACCAGCCAGATACAGCCAAGTAAGATTTAATAATAATGGTTGGATTTATAAGCCCTTCAAGAGCCAGGAAGCTCTATGGCATTCACATTCCCCAAGTTGTATAAATGTGGATCCTGGGAATGATTGCAGGACATTTAGTAAGTTGATGGGAAATCTGGACAACAATGGCATTTTATATGCCAATAATTTTTACAATTCTCAAAGCACTTTCCCCAAATTATCTCATCATATCCTCATGATAACTCTAGGAATTAAGTAGTTCAGGCATTATTTTTTAATCTTCTTTCTTTTCTTTTCATAGAAGAGTAACTTTGGGAATAGAGAGTCTGCAAGACTTAACCAAAGTCAAAAGGTTAGCAAGAGGACTCAGTAGTAGAAAATCATAATTTCCTTGGCAATAGTCACTCACTATTCCCTTCAAAGATTTTCCGAATTCCACTCTTGGCCAAACATTGTTTTAGGTATACTGAAGTAATTCAAACAGAATAACTGCTCTTTTATAGCTCTATATTCTAATGAGGAAGATAGACAGTAAACACTTTGATAATAGAATACATACTAAAATTTCCTGTAAAAATAAATGTTATGAAAATTAAAATACAGTATTGGGGTGAATGCTGACAGTGGCAGAGGTGATTGAATAATCAAAGACAGGCTGATAATATCATAAAAATCTAAATGATGGGAATGAATAAGCAATTGGAAAATCTGCAGGAAGAACACTTTAGGCAAAGCGAACAGCATCATGCAGGAGGAAGAAAGCATTTGTGATATACCCGACGATGAGATTGTGGGAGAGTGGAAAAAAGGAAGGCAGGAAGTCAGCAGACAGGTGGTTCAGGTAAAGTGCTTGGGTTTTATTACCAGGTGTGTTTGGAAGTCACTGCAGAGTTTTAGCAGGGAGAGATGCATTTTTTTTTTTTCTTTTGAGAGAGAGAGAGAGAGCGTGCAAGCAGCTTGCAGGGGAGGGCAGAGAGAGAGAGAGAGAATCTTTTTTTTCCTTTTTTTTTTTTTTGGTGTATTTTTTTATTGGAGTTCAATTTGCCAACATATAGCATAACACCTAGTGCTCATCCCGTCAAGTGCCCCCCTCAGTGCGCATCACCCAGTCACCCCAACCCCCCGCCCACCTCCCCTTCCACTACCCCTTGTTCGTTTCCCAGAGCTAGGAGTCTTTCATGTTCTGTTCTCCTCACTGGTATTTCCCACTCATTTTCTCCCCTTTCCCCTTTATTCTCTTTTGCTATTTTTTATATTCCCCGAATGAATGAGACCATATAATGTTTGTCCTTTGAGAGACAGAATGTTAAGCATGGAATTTGGTCTCACAATTCTGAGATCATGACCTGAGCCAAAATCAAGAGTTGGCCGCTTAACTGACTGAGCTGCCCCAGGTGCCCCAGTTTTCATAACATTTTATAAAATCAAAACTAATTTAACACTGTCTTTTATCAAGGAAAATATGGTCTTTAGAATCAGTTTTACATTCAAATCTTGGCTCCATTTTTGTATGTTATGCAGTGTTCTGGAGTCCACTTTATTCATTGGGAAATTAATGAATAATGAATATGTTTGAGGACTAGTAAAGCGTATGAATTTATGATATATGTAACAGTCACTGGTATTTTTTTTAATGAAGTAGCATTATCAGTTTAGAAGATACCTATTAAAATTGGGTTTTAGGGACTTGTGGGTGGCTCAGCAGTTGAGCACCTGCCTTTGGCTCAGGACATGATCCTGGAGTCCTGGGATCAAGTCCCAAGCCGGGCTTCCTGCAGGGAGCCTGCTTTTCCCTCTGCCTTTGTCTCTGCCTTTCTCTCTCTGTGTCTCTCATGAATAAATAAATAAAATCTTTTAAAAAATAAAATAAAATAAAATTTGGTTTTATTGGTTAAATATAGGCCTTAATAAATAAATATATTATATATTTATTTTTAAGTAACTATTTTGAAATATACATGGATAAAGGATAAGCTATATTAGCTTGTCCTTTATATTTTGGTATTTAAATTTTAAATGAAATGGAAAATCTTATGCTGTAGAAAGTACCAAATTATACCAGATGGCAGTAGCATACAGGTGCATCTCTGAAAGGCAGAAAAATATAACACGTATTAATAATGCAAATTCTCCAAGAGAAATCCTGCATTTGTTCATTTAGATAGTCAGTATATTTGGTTATGAACTTATACACATCTGGATGTTTCTTAAAGATCATTAATAAAGAGCTGAGAGAGATGACATCAGTGGGAGGTGGCATTTATAAAAGGTTTTAGAAGATAATGGTAAAAGTCTCGAACATAAAATTAGGTTTTTCACAATTTTTAAATGTTAATGAGTATTCCAAGCTTTACCCACGTTGCTCTGTAAAGATATTGGTTCACTTTCTGAAATTTTCCTCTCCTATGAAAAAATGTAAAAATAATCTTCTTAAGATTGCTTCCCAAAATCAATAACAGCAAATATAAGTACCTTGGAAGACACATACAATTCTCACTGAGCTAAAAGTTTTATAGGCAAATGCAGGTTTATTTTGGAAATTAAGAGAAACAGTGTTTTTTTTTTTTAAAGAGAAATAATTTTTATGAGTGTAAGTATTTGTAAGTCCAGATGAGCTAAAGTTCATAGTGAGAATCATTACTCAAAGAAAAGAAATCCTGGGCTTTTTACAAAATGGAATAATTTCATTGCATAGAACATATTTCATGCAACTGCATTCCAAAAAAATGTTTTATACGGTTAAATTACATAAGACCTTGGATAGTACATGTATGTTATACGATGTGCATTATAGAAGTGTTTAAGTATATTGTGTTGTAACAAAATGAAACAATCACAAAAGAGCTGAGGCAGAGGGAAGTCAGAATTATAGACAAAAGTACGAAATATAAGGGGATATTTTAAAAGTACGAAATATAAGGGGATATTTTATATAGCATCTACAGTCAGAGAAAGAATTCCCTAGGTAAAGATAGTATAAAATAAATACCCAGAGAGCAAACTGTGGAAAGAGGACTGAATAAAGATATCATGACAAAAAAGCAAAATAATAGGCTTACATAGTCCACTGTACTGGACAGTTTTCAGAAGTTGGCTCAAACTTCACTACAGTCATTCAGCTTCAAACACATTGACAAAGATCAAAAGAGAAAATCTCAGCAATTAGATTCACAGCTCTGTGGATTAGAAACTCAATCTGTGGCGCTGGAATAAAGCCCAGGATCCCTGGAGGAGGTGCCTAGAAGTGCCATGTTTGTGGGGTAAACAGAGTGTGGATAGTAGAGAATTAGTGATTCTGCAAAAAGAAGGAGTCACCACAAGACACAAAGCAAAGCCAAGGGTTTGAGTGAAGTTGAGGCTGAAAAATATTGACTCTTATTTGAGTTTTAGTTTTCAGTAAACAACAACTTCTTCCTGAGAGAAGAGGGAGCAAATACACATTTTGATGATGGAATTTGATCCAAATATTCCACTACTGATATAACTGGACCTGGAGTATCCTCAATATCATTTTTTGAGTAGGACATAATGGTCATATGTGGTATTTACAAGAAATAGGAGGTAAAGGGTAGTATTTAATTGCTCCCAGTAAAAGAATTTAAGGTAGTATATTCAGGAGAGGCTCTTCTGGTCAGCAATGCCTCATAACAAGAAAGAAAAAAACAAAAACAAATAACAACAATGCAACCAGCCACTACCTTTGAAAGCAATACCAGGCAAAATTATGAAATAGCTGACAGTCTTTTAATTTAAGTATTGAGGAAATCAAAAGTGTAATGCCAATCTGAAGAGTAGAATTTGAGTTTTAATCAAAACTGCACAAGTCAATAATATATTTTGTCTTGATTTTGTCTTGATACTCCACCTTTCGTTACTAAGAACAAAGAAGAAAGAAAAAATAGGACATTTATTTAAATAAACAGTAATTAGCACTTCTTTATCCAGTTTTATGTTGGGGGAAAATCTAAGGAGAATATAAGAAGAATTTGTGTTTTAAACCAAAAAGAAGACAAAAAGTCACAAAGGGCTAATCTGAACCTACATGTTAGACATATGGAATTATTTCATACTACTGTGTCATATGTTCTCTCACTAAATGGTTGGAATCAATGGTAGGAGCTGAATCATGTGATCTCTAGCCTATATGGCATCACTGGAGGAATGATGAAGGAAAACTCCCAGAATCCCATCAGGTGCTTTGCTCTTCTGGATTTCCCATTATCTCCAGAAGATTGGAATTATTTAGAGTGAAGGGGACTGAAACAAGAATCCAAGGTTGCTTTAGAGCATAAATTTCAAATGCTGCTATGTGACCTATTTCTGGAATAGGATCAGTTATCCAGCCTAGGCAACTGCAAAATTTGGACAAAGAAATGGGAGAAAAACAAACCAAAAATGCACATAAACAAACCAAAAACACCCTATAGAATCACGAATTAGAACATAAATTTACTCTAAAAAAAAAAAAAAACTACATAGAATTTAAAATTAAACCTGGCCTAATAAACTCATAGTTCAGGGAGATACATTGTAGGTAGAATAAACTCCAGCTCAATTAGTAAAAGAAATGGTGAATTTCAAGAAAGTTCTTGATACCTCATTCCCTCTCCCCCTGAAAATCAAGAATGATAAAGATATTTATTAAGAAAACAAGGGACAGACTGATATTCCATTTACAGTTTAAAAAATCACAAACAATATTTGTATATAAAGCCGCAATACGGGACGCCTGGGTGGCTCAGTGGTTGAGCGTCTGCCTTTGGCTCAGGGTGTGATCCTGGAGTCCTGGGATCGAGTCCCGCATCGGGCTCCGTGCAGGGAGCCTGCCTCTCTCTCTCTCTGTGTCTCATGAATAAATAAATAAAATCTTTAAAAAAAATAAATAAAGCCGCAATACTTGCATAAACAATATATTTTTGTATAGGCAATATAATTTGTAGAGCCAATAAAACAGAGCAATATTTGTATAGAAAGAATATATGCAAAATTTAAGAAAGACAGAAATCCATAAATTGAATAGTCTGAGAAACAGAGTAAGTATAAACTTATAACCACACATTTTATAGTAAATCTACATGTCATGACTGATAAAGAGAAGCTATTAAAACCATCTGAAAGAAAGGAAAGATTATGTGCAAAGAATTAAATCAGACTGACCACAGATTTCCCACTTGACAGATGATAAAGGATAAATATCCTGAAAAAGCTAAGATAACATAGCTCCACAATTACATACCATCCAAAATGCCACTCAGCAATGAGCAAAATATTGAGACACAAAAATAAGAGAGTCAATGCTCTCTGACCCAAACTGAAAGAATTGATAAGTGAGAAGACTGAAAACAGAGGGAGAGAAAATGTTATATGAAACCTTATAGAGGGGCACCTGGTAGCTCAGTCAGTTAAACAACTGACTCCTGATTTAAGCTCAGGTCATGCCCTCAGGGTTGTGAGATCAAGTCCCACATTGGGTTCTTTTATTTATTTTTTTTTAAGATTTTATTTATTTATTCATAAGAGACACAGAGAGAGAGAGAGAGAAAGAGGCAGGACACAGGCAGAGGGAGAAGCAGGCTCCATGCAGGGAGCCTGACGTGGGACTCGATCCTGGATCTCCAGGATCACACCCTGGGCTGAAGGCGGAGCTAAATGCTGAGCCACCAGGGCTGCCCCCACATTGGGTTCTATGCTCAGCATGGATTCTTAAGATTCTCTCTCTCCCTTGACCTGTCACACCCTTACCTTCTCTAAAAGGAAAAAAGAAAAAAAAGATACACTGCAGAATATGGAAAATGTACACTAACTAACTTTATTAAGATTGACTCAAAATCAATAATTATTTGGGTTAAAATTATATAACACTAAAATTATATAACTAACTGAGAAAGAAAATTCAATATGTCATCAATATTCAAGAAACTTCATGAAGTTCCCTTAATTTTGTTAAATAAGACTTATTAACTATGTACTGAAAATATAAGTCTCACCATGAAAATAATTGAAACACACTCTGCATCTTTCAGACCAAAGGAAGGAAGAGGAGGCATAGCAAGAACCTCATCAATCCAATCAAATTTTTTAAAAAGGCAGAGGTGTAGAGAGAAAGCAGATAAATGGAAAACATATGAAATAAGATGGTATATAACATACATAACATATTTTATATTTATAACATGGCTATACTTGTCATGTAACATATTTGTATATACACATATTAAATTTTCATATTAAAATATCAAATTGCAATAAAAACAACTCGAGCAATACCAAATCTGCTATATTCTACTTATGAGGCGATAATAAAAGTGATAATAAAGTGATAATAGAGATATGAAAGCAGATATGCTAAACATTGGCAAAAAAAATGCTAGGTAGAGCAATATTAATATTAGGTAAAAATGTACCTCATGAGGAAGTATTAATGAGTGTTACACTTGGCACTATATAATAGTGAAAGGAAAAAACCCACAAATCCTTCAAGGAGACATAAAAAACATGACTATACAGTCATTTAATATCACAGCCTTCAAATATATGAAGTATGAGATAAAGAAATTTCAAGAAACAATTAATAAATCAGTAATCACAGGAAAGTTATTTTGTTAAACACATATCCACTAGAAATTGAAACTGATAAATCAGCCAGGAAAAGTAATCAGTAGATATAAAGAAAATTAAATAGAAAGCTATAATATGTTTGAAATTAATAGCTATTTACATAGGACTTGCCCCTCTAAAGTGGAGAACATTTTGCAAAAAGCATTGTATTAGGGTTTTTTTTTCACTTAGGAAAGAAGGATCAATATAATTCATATAGTTATAATTCAATGCAGTGACATTAAAAATAAGCAACAACAGCAAAAAATGTTTGAAACATAAAAACATACTATATACCTCAAGGGTGCAAAAGAAAACTGCAATGACAATTGCAAAATATATACAAAGTAGAACAAAATTAAGTATAATACATCATAATTTGTGAAAAACAGCTAATTCCAGTAGTTAGTGGCAAACTTATTACTTAAAATGCATTTATTTGATAAAGCTAAGAGAGGTAAAAGAACAAAAGACTACCTTAATGGTAGAAACCTAGAAATTATGGTAGCAAGAGTGAAAATTAATGAATAGGAGAACATTAGGAAAGAAAAGATCAATATATTCATTACTTTAACATTACCAATTAAGGAAGAAAGGCCACAGATAGATTTAGAACAAAAGAGGGATATGAATATAAATACAATAGAGTTTCGAAAAGTCATAAAAGGAACACCTGGGTGGCTCAGTGGTTTAGTGTCTGCCTTTGGCTCAGGGCGCCATCCTGGAATCCCAGGATCAAGTTCCATATCGGGCTCCCTGCATGGAGCCTGCTTCTCCCTTTGCCTATGTCTCTGCCCCTCTCTCTCTCTCTCTGTCTCTCATGAATAAATAAATAAAGTCTTAAAAAAAAAGAATTAAAAAAATTAAGTCATATTAATTTGAAAATTTTTCTGCGATGAATTTACCAATGCAAATAAAATTGATTAATAGAATCTTGAGAAAATATAGAAACTATAAAAATGTACTGAAAATAACAGAAAACCCAAATATCCCAAAAAGAATGTGAACAAAAATTGAGTCCATAATCATAAGCCTTTTTACTTACAAAAGACACACTCAGACCCGGATGACTTTACTGTCAAAGAACAGATGTTCCTAATTTTATTCAATTTCAGACAATAAATTTCAAAAAAAAAAAAAAAAAAAGAAAGCTTTTCAGTTTATGAGGCTAGTATAAGCTCTATAACAAAACCAGACAAGAACAGCAAAGAAAAGTTGGTATCAGTTTCCCTGAAGAACTCATGCAAAAATCCACGATAAAATATTAGCAAATAAAGTTCAATATTATAAACATATTATGCATATGTGCAGGCATACACATATGCACATATGTAAACTATATTCTAACAAATCAGCATTTAGTGCCAGGAATGCAAAGCAATGTCACTTTCAGATAAAACTATTGCTATATCTTGCTGCATAGAGTTTTAAAAATATATATGAGCTCAAAGAAGCAGAAGAAGCATTCAATAAATTTCAGTAGTTAACTCATGATAGAAACTGAAGTGAGTTTCAATTAGAAGGGATGTTTCTTAACCATCTGAAGGGTATTTATCAAGAATCTACACTGAGAGATGTATTTGATGGCTCAAGTCAGAAACTAGATTTTATTTATCCTTCTAATGAGAAGCTTCAGAGATCGCATTATAGAGATTAAAAGACAGAAATGATTTGTCCCTATTTAGGATATTATAAACATCTTAGCAAAATAACCAGGAGAATCAACAAATTAGACTATTGGAATTATTTTTAAAAATTATTGACTTAAAAAATGGACTTATCTAGAATTAAGATCCACGTGAAACTTAATAGTAAGCCAGTAGTAACACATAGGAAATATAATAAAAATAAAAAGACTATATTTTTAAAAATAACAAACCTATAAAGTGTCCAGGGATAAAGCTTAAAAATAAAATATATTATTAATGGATATGTATTGTAAAATATAAGTATTGTAAAACATAAAAAGAAATGTTTTGTGCAAAGGATTAGCTATACTATATCCACGGATGGAAAGAGCCAACATTAAGATATTGACTTCCCCCCAGTTAATCTATAAATCCAGAAAGAACTGAAACAGTATTTTAATGAATTTGATATATTGATATGGCTGTGCATATGAAAAAGTAGGGACAATACATAATAAATTTTGAAGAAAATATGGGAGGTGTCTGGTGTCTGAAGAGAGAAACTTTTTATTTTTGCCATTCTAAAGACAACACAAAAAGCCACAATTTTATCAAAGCATGGCATTGGCAGAATTAGAGATAAGTAGATCAATAATTAGAATTGATTATTATTCTATATAGTGTTATATACATCAGAGATAACACTGCCAGTTGATGAGGAAGGGTTGCTATGATCAAATAAAAACGCTGAGACGTTCACTGTGCGAGAGCTAGATCTCTGTTTAAAGCATAAACAAAAATAATTACAGATTTCACATTGAGATATAAATCTAAAAAATAAAATTTTGAAACTTTAAATAAAAATAGGTAGAAAAATAGTTTATAATGTTGAGTTTGGAAACTCTTTAAATGAGAATAAATTTGGCTCCATTAAAGTAGAAACAATTGTACCTCCATAGATAGCACAAACACAGTTGAAAAATACAGTAGAACACACTCTAAGAATATACTTGACATCCTTTAGCTAATAAAGGATCAGTATATAGATTTTTTAGGTAACATACAAAAATCAAAGAGATGGGTATATTTGAAAGTAATAGGGAAGCCCTAAAGGCTCAGCAGTTTAGCACCTCCTTCAGCCTAGGGCCTGATCCTTGAGACCTGGGATCGAATCCCACGTCGGGCTCCCTGCATGAAGCCTGCTTCTCCCTCTGCCTGTGTCTCTGTCTCTGTCTCTCTCTCTCTATTTCTCTCTCTCTCTCTCTGTCTTGAATAAATAAATTTTTAAAAAATCTTAAAAAAAGAGAAAGTAATAAAAATTATATAAATTTGCTATTATTTAATTAGAAAAATTTAAAAAGCAAAATATATTAATAGATGTTTATTTTAATTGATTAAGTTAATTAAAAATAGATAATTAACCATGCTAAATTAATTAGAAGTAATTAGAAAAGTAAATAATTAGAAAACACATAAATAATATTTTATATCTATTGGAGTAAAACCTACATACCTCCAGATATTAATGAAAATGTGGAGAGGGATACCTGGGTGGCTCAGCAGTTAAGCATCTGCCTTTGGCTCAGGGCATGTTCCTGGAGTCCTGGGACGGAGTCCCACATCAGGCTCCCTGCATGAAGTTATCGTCTCCCTCCGCCTATGTCTCTACCTCTCTCTCTCTCTCTCTCTTTCTGTCTCAAATAAATAAATAAATAAATAAATAAATAAATAAATAAAATCTTAAAAAAAAGAGAAAATGTGGAGAAAGTAAATTTCCTACTCTTTTCACCATCTGGAGCACAATTTGGAAATACCTGATGCATTTTAAAATGAATACCTTTTATACCAAAATTATACTCTTAAGTAAAGATGTCACATAAACACGTAGGAGGAGAATAAATATGTTCCTATAACTTTTTGTGATGATTTTGATGATGGGCATCTTCAAAATACCCATTAACTGGAGAAGTAGTAACTATATATTATAGTATATCTGTACAAAGAAACACTGTCCCTGCCTTCAGCTCAGAGCCCCAGCCCCAGATTCGGTCAGAGCCCTTCTCCCCTCTGCTTGTACTATGTCTCTTTCTCTCTCTCAAATAAATAAAATATTTCTAAAAAGGGCATGTGAATGGCCAGTAAAATTATTAAAATATTTCAGCATCATTGTTTGCCACGAACAAACGTGCTCATGTGTTCCCACCCTACACTGACTAGAAATTAAAATTAAAAGTTTGGAAATGCCAAATGTTGGCGAGGGTATAAAGCAATTTCAGTTCTCATGCTTTCATGGTAGGATTGTAAAATTGCATGATCACTTTGGAAAATGGCAGTTTCTTATACAGTTAAACATAAACCAACCTATGATCCATAACACTTAAAATCTGCTTTTTGTTGTAATAAATTATACCTCAATTAAATAAGCCATGTGGTGGGAAAAAAAAAAAAGGAAAGAAATCTCTCCAAAATACCCTATTCAATTTTTCCCAATTTAATTTCCTAAAGCACATTCTTTTAGAATAGAACATAAATGGAATAGCGTATATAAGAAGTATCCACATAGGAAAAAAAAAAGTGTCCACATAGTAAGGAGTAAGCAGGTAGTAAATGTTAACATGGATTGTTTTGAAACTTGGGTTCAAAAAATAAAAACTTCCCATGAATTGTTTTAATATTCTTTTATTTTCTTTTCTCTTCTTTTTTTTTTTTTTTTAAAGACAGAGAGAGAGGGTAGGGAGGGGCAGACAAAGAGGGAGAGAGAAAATTTTAAGCAGGCTCCATGCCCAAACTGTGAGGCCAACACGGAGTGGGGCATAATCATCCATCCTGAGATCAGGACTTGAGCCAAAATTGAAATCTGGATATTTAATTGATTGAGTCACGCAGGTTCCCCTCTCATTAATTGTTTTATTTTGCAAAATGTAAGCCTGGTGTTAGGGACACTATACTCAGAAAACAGTTGATAGTATTGTTAATAAACATACAGTGACAATAAATAGTTTTGAGTTTCCATTTACTTAAAATTCACTTAAAAATAATAGCAATAAATACTTTTTAGATATCGCTTCTAAGTGAATTGTTTACACTGGTTTTCCTAAGATGTGAAAGGAACAGTATTTTTAGAAGCTATAATTATTTTAGTAATCCATTGTCTCAATCAAAGATGTAATATAATAACTACTACTATCAGATTTGATAAGTGATAGAAGCTTTTATTGTAATATTGTAATAAAAATTATAATAAAAATAATTCTATCCATTCATATGTGACAAAGCCAGTTACTAGTTCTCACTTTTTCTGCATTATGTTAAATATTTAAACACAAAATGAGAAAACAATTCTAAATTTGTTATTGATTTCCATATAAGAATGCCTCATGGCCTTTTTTGTTTTGTTTTGTTTGAATATTTTATTTATTTATTCATGAGAGACAGAGAGAGAGAGAGAGGCAGAGACATAGGCAGAGGGAGAAGCAAGCTCTTGAAGGAGAGCCCAATGCGGGACTTGATCCCAGGACCCCAGGATCATGCCCTGAACTGAAGGCAGATGCTTAACCGCTGAGCCACCCAGGCATCCTTCTCTTGGTGTTTAAAGATTTTTTTTTTAAATTTATTTATTCACGAGAGACACAGGCAGAGAGAGGCAAATACACAGGCAGAGGGAAAAGCAGGCTCCACCCAGGAAACCCCATGCGGGACCCGATCCCAGCACTCCGAGTTCACCCCCAGCACTCCGAGTTCATGTCCTGAGCCAAAGGCAGACGCCCAACCACCGAGCCACCCAGGCGTCCCTCTCTTGGTGTTTAAATATCCTATGAACTCATAAATGATGAGAAAACAATGTATATTTGTTTTAGGTTTTTTCAGTAGTGTGTATTATGGAATTGAAGATTAACTTTAGAGATGCCTGGGTGGCTCAGGCATGATAGCAAGGTAGGACATAGGGAAGATCGGCTCATTTTGAGGACAGGAAGTTGGTGAAAGTCATCTGTACAGAAAGCAAGAACAGAGAATTATGTCAAAAAAGGAAAGGTCATTCAATGACAGCCACTCTACATGCAGGGGGCTAGGAAGACAGAGGCCCTGGCATCAATGTACTTATAAGCTGATATGATACGTGATTGCTACAAGGGCTCCTTTCTTCATCTGTGTCTCTCAACAAGGAGCTCAGAGTTGGGACTGTGATAAATACTTGATGATGTTTGAATTAATAGATCTAATCCTTCCCTTTGGGTCCTTAGATCTTTCCAGAGGATAATGAGATTTAGACCAATACATTGGTAAAAATTATTGTCTCTAATGACAGAAACCAAATAAAATGGTTCTCTGTATGGTTATACTAGAGTTCATATGTGAATTGACTTCTAGATCCCCACTCATTTTAAGGTAAGCTCATGCTGGCTTGAGAGTGATGATCTGTTGATAGAGCTTGGGAAGACACCACTCTGATGGACAGTTAGGTCCTGGGAGTATGGCCAGGTTGAACTGCGGAGACCTGAGTTGTCTGTAACAGGATGCTTAGATGATTGGAAACTTCCCAGCTTCATAAATGTTACAGCAAAATTCAAGCCCTGGAATGTTCATGCAGTTTTTCCTTCATTTTTATGGATTTCCCAAAGTATTACCTACAGGTAGATTTTGATCCATCAAAGATTTTGACCCTCCACCCTCTCCCTCTTTAAGCCTCCCCTCTCTGTCAGCGGCAAGGAGAATAGGGCAATAAGCTTCGAAAAGGAAAGAAAAAAGAAAAAAAAAAGAAACCCCCACAGTTTTAGTTCTATTTACACCAGTGTAATGTCACAAAGACATTTTGATTTTAGGAATTTTCAGTTCTTTTCCCATGTAGATTTCAAGTTGTTTCATTGATGTTACACCACGAGGAGGGGCAGGTTTTGATAGAAACCTCAAGCTGTCTGGCTCTAGGTCTGGAAGTCGCTGGTAGCCACTGACTTGATACTGGAATCTAGAGCTCTGAGGACTCTGTTTATTTATATTATCCATGAAGCATGGCATATTATCCAATGTTTAAGGGGTAAATGTTATATGTTTATAAATAAACATATTAAGACTATATTTTTCAAGGAGTGTTTTTGAGTTTTCTCTTACCTTGGGGATAAATATTATATTCGGTTTCAGATCTCATGTTACGTGTAGAATCAGCTTCCTTATTCAGGGAGTCAACACAGTGGTACTATTCAACAAAAACTCCTGCTCACTATTGTGAAATTTGGGCCATTTCACATAGGATTTGTCCAGCTGCAAGAATTAGCCAAACAAATGCAGATAAAGATAATGGTGGAATCTAGATAAAAGGGAGAAAATCATGCATCCTTCTATTAACTCAAAGTTGACATCATCAATTTTCCTCTTTCTTGATTCCACAACTTGTGGCACCAACTTATTTCTGAAATGAAGGGATATTCACAGGTCCTGAAATTTTAATACTCTCCATGAATGCTTTAATCCAAAAATCTTGAAAAACAATTTCTAGGATATTAGGAGCTTTCTTCTTTCCGAGTTTTAGTGATGCATATTTATCTGCCTAACCATGATTTCTGCTCTCACAGAGGATTCATTCCTGCCATGTTCCATTAACTATTTCTTAGCCATCCTAAGGACTTTGAAACATTTTCATTTGTCAATTTTTGTCAAAACCAATAGACCCAAAGGGAAGTATGAGGCCAAAACTTTTCAACTGCTGAAGAAAATTTCTTTTTCATCATCCATACCAGATTTGTCCTTCCTAAATTGCCTTTATAATTTTTTTTATATAATTCAAGGTGCTTTCTCAGATTTTTGAAATGACTGAGGGAAATTATGTAGCTTTTGTTTCCTCTTGAGGGTTTATGTGTGGGTTCAAAAAGAGCATATAATTTCAATGTTAGAAACAATTGTTTAAAATTGACGTTAGATTCCCCTAGCATTTTATTCAGAAAAAAATGTTTAAGTCACAGTGAGAATTCAAATGATTTGGCTTTTTATTTTATTTAATTTTATTTCCAATGAAACATGTGCTATATACCTAAATGAAATTGACATTTCATTGAGTATCTGCTACATGCTGTGCTCTCTATTAATCAATCTCCTTTAATCCACCAACAACATTTTGAGGTAGGTGTTATTATTTTTATTCTATACTTGAGAAAACTGAAACAAATAAATCTAATGATTTGCTAAACAGTACAGGAGAAATGGCAGTACAGAAATTCAAAGTTTTTATTCCAGTGCTTGTTGCTCTATGATAAATCTTCTTTTTGGTAATGGCTCAAAAAATACTGGCAGATATGGCAAAGAAAAAATAGTATTCCAAAATATTCTACTTTGAGTCTTATTTACTGCCTTATACATGTATCCTTCCTAAAATTACTTTAAGTATTCAACTACCAAGTGATCTATACTTACTTATCTTTTTTAATATGCTTATTTATCTTTTATTCACTCTTCAACCTACTTGAAATTGCCTCCAATACTTATTACTGTATTGAAACTGCTCTTGAATGTCTTTTTGTGTTCAAATATGATGGGCAATTCTCAGTCATCATTTATAATGTCTTACGTCTTGAAATATTTTCTGCTTTCCAATAATATGACACCATATTTTCCTTTACTAACCTTTAGGAGTTCCTTTTTATTTTCATGAAAACTAATTATTCTGCTTTCCCCATCAAACCTGTAGATATTGGATGACACAAGCCTTGCATGTGGCAACTCTTTTTCCAGTTATCACTCTTCATGAATGCTTCCAGTTCTAGAATTTTAAATACTCTTTCTAAACTGATCACTACAAATTTACATCTCTAGTCAGACATCATGTTTGAGATCCAGTCTAGAATACCAAGGTTGCTTTATATTGTTACTTAAATATAATTAATAGTTATCATATAATGCGCATACTTCAAAGCAATATAAAAATCCATCAGTGCCCAGTGGTTTCTATAAAAATGAAATATATAGCCATTTATCCAGTTGTGTAAACTGCAAACTCAAGAGTCTTACTTGATTCCGCTCTTTTCATCCCATATATCCAATTCATCAACAAATGTTTTTAGTTTATATTTCCAGAACATGTCCCAACCATTTCCACATCATCTTCAGTGCTACCATCATATTTCTTGTTCAAACTATCATCATGTGGCCATGGTTACAGTAATTGACAATAATAGGTCTTTCTATTTTCTGCTTTATTTTCTATTGCTGCTGTAACAAATAACCATAAACTTATGGTTTAAAACAACATCCACTTATTATATTAGCTCACAGTTTTATAGATCAGATGAATTGGCAGGGCTAACAAGTTTTTCTACCTAGAGTCACAAAAGGTGGAAACTAAGGTGTTGGTCAAACTGGGATCTTATTTGAAGGCTCCAGGGAAGGATCCACTTCCAAGCTCATTCGAACTGTTGGCAGAATTCTGTTCCTTGTGGTTGTAGAAATGAAGTTCCTGTTTTTTTGCTGACTGTCAGCCATGGACTGCTCTCAGCTTCTCACAGATAGTAGAATCAAGTCCTGAGTTGGACTCCCCAAGAAGCATAATCTTGAGATTCTCTCTCTCTGCTGCCCCCACACATGCATCTTTCTCTCTCTTTCTCAAATAAATTAATAAAACTTAAACAAATAGATAAATAAATAAAATATTTAAAAATTTTTAAAAAATACGTTATGTATACCTCAATCATATCTTCTTCCCAACTTTATCTACCTGAGACCTGTCTGACAATGATGACTCTTTATCCTCTCTGTATTTGTCCAAATGACTATCTAGAATGAGCTGTCTAAATAGTAGGTATGATGTTGGAAAAGGCAGATATTCTTTCAGTAAACATAGAGTAAGTAGTTGTTCTCTGATGCCCTGTTTTAAGTTCTGTGAAGATCACAAAGACAACACAAATGTTAAACTGTACCCTTTATGAGGTTGGACTCTAGTGGTAATGAAAGCAATTAGAGAGGTTATGAAATAGAATTGATATATCTGCTGTAAACAGAACCATGGTCTAGTGTCAGGCAATTGGTATGTCTGTCTACAAAAGGCATCTTCTTATACGTGGCCATTTATTTAATTTTGATTTGTGGTGGAATGAGATTTATTATAGATGTAATAGAATAAGCAAGCTAGTATGAATATATCCTACTGTTTTCCAAAGAGAAAAATGTTACATGAGCTTAAACCAGCATTGGAGATAGTCATTGGAAAATGATTCTAATTCATTAAATATGTTTCTCATAATTGCTATTTAGTTAATGACTATAGTTAAGACACTATCATAAGACACGCTATGATACTCATTATTTAAAACATATGTTTTAAAACTAAGCAATTATAAAACAAGCTATTCACCTCTTAAATAAATAGATCGATAATAATTTACTTGTGCATAATTAACAATAATCAGTTTAGTAAGCCTGTATTATAAGGTCAAACTAATAAAAATAAGAAACAAAAATTGCTGTGTTCAGCTTCCCAGCTGTTATTTATATACTCAGATTTTTCTCATTGAATTCATCATAAAATAGGACACATTCACTTGTGATTGCCACATTTGAACTGAATACAAGAACTAAGCTTATTCACAACAATAGCTTTTAAAAGAGATGCTAAAATAGAAACATGTGATCCAGAGATTTAGTCTTTGTGTATTTACTTATCCTTAAAGTTCATCCATAAACTTAAATGATAAAAATATTAGAAAGTTGATCTTTGAACATAATTATTTGGAAGGCAAAATTTTATCATGATTTCACTTTGGTTTATATTCATCCATTAAGTCATAAGTAGACTTGTTTCTATCCAATCCCCCTGTGGTCTTTATCATGAAATTAGGTGCTATGTGTTAAAGGTGATATTATTAGAGTAGTCAAATTCCTTACAATGTGCAGCAAACTGCATAACTGAAAGAGAACTATCAGTACAATGGAAAGAGTTCCCTATCAGCTCAGGCTACTCTATGTCCCTATTTGTGCTCTCCTAGTATCTTGATTTAGCTATGTATTAGAAATGATCATTATGACTGAATCATTACCTGTTTATAGTACGTACTAATGTGTAAGTACAAGAACTATGTCTTATTTACATATATAATTTTAGTGATTCAAAATACATCTTGGAGTTTTAGCAGGTACAAAATGAATGTTCATTAAATGAATCATCAAATGAAACATGCAGTCTTCTTATTTGGAATTAAAGTAACAAATAATTTAAAGTAGTTGTATCCCAGTTTTAGCATCTATTAAAACGGTAGTTAAATCAGCAAATGTTAGCTTAATGTATCCAAAGTAAGATTATTTAATCAAGTCATATAACTTTATGAATTTTCTAACTTTAAATTAGACATTTCTCCATTTTATTTATTGTATTTCTAGGGCTCCTGCATTCTGGGATTTCTTATATTATTTCACGTACTTAAAAGATGGTATCCAGATATTCACAGTTGGAAGAGCTTGTCCTTGGGTAGGATTTATGAGGAAAGTATTAAGCAAATTAGGAATTTCTGGTGTTTTAATGGAAAAATTCATAACAAATTTTCAAATGTTTTCTATGTTGCTCATCAGGGTTGACAACTTTAAAAAGATACAGCAACTTAGGGGAGAGATTTTTCTAGAAATAAAGATCATACTTGGCTGGAGAAACTTTTGCCTTACATTCTTTGGAAACAGAGCCTAACATGGGGATTAAATCAATCTCATATTTAAATTACTATTACTATTAAATTGAGAGGAAGATATAGAATGGCCAGATAATACCTTGGTCCTATTTCATTATATTCTCAAACTTAAATAGTACTCTTCACTTGTCTGCCTCCAGAATTCTCCTCAAACTGATGCTTGATACCAATATTCAACCAGTATCAGTGGTTAGCTTCTAAGAAATCTCACTTTCTCCCATTCCTTAGGGTGATTGATTCAAAACTCCTCTACTGATTTTTAACACCTTTGTATCTAATGCTTTTCTGTAAACCTGAGTTGGTTTCCCACAATTGCTACAGCACACCATTTGCTTACATTTATATTAGCCTAAGTATAGTAGCTTGCTTGAATCTAGCCTGACTTATCCAATTTATTTCCTTATTTTGAATATTCTCTTTTCTTCCTCTTACATGCTGAACTCTCACTTAGTCAATAATAGCCTATTCAAGTTCCACTCTTCATTTAAATAATTTCTCTATCTAAATCAGTTCAGTTCTTTCTTCTGTAGTATTACATTCAGAACCAAATGGTTGACACTTAATATTTCTCAATTTGTTAGGAAAAATTCCCAAAGATATGAACCTGGCCTTACAATTTTTGTGTCTCTAATTTTTTCTAGATACTCATGAAACACTTTCTAATGAGTGACAATTAGCAGAATTCAAAATAACCCCATCAAAGATTCAAACTCTATCATTTGTAATTGACTGGAAATGGGAAAAGTGTAGTGCTGCTGTTTATTAAAATCAAAGCCTCTATCTTATGAAGAAGGAAAGAAATACATGTGGAAGTCAAGTCACTAGTTCAGCCAAGTTAATAGAGAACACTGAAGGAAAATTTTTGTTCAAAAATACATTTTTGTAATTCCAAATTCCCCTGAACTTTGTGATTTTTCTCATACAATTATTATTTTTTTTATGTAGGCTTCCTTTTTAACAGCAAACGAAACCTTTACAAACACACACACACACACGCACACTGATTCAGAGACACACATACATATACAGTAACAAATTAGGAGGAAAGAAATCCAAAAGATGTTTTTTTTTTCCATTTGAAGTAAATGGAAAATCAAAATTTTAAGTAGAAACATGATTGCATCATCAACATCTTCATTGTCATCATCATGATAATCATCAAAGCTAGCCTCTATTGTGGGCTTACTACATGCCAGAGTTCTCATTGCCTTACTCATATATCATCTTATATGATTTCCTATTTTGCCTATGAAGCAGACAATACTATTGTATTTATTTTATTATATGGAATATAAAAACGAGAGAAGTTTAGCTTTTTGTTCAGGGTCACACAGCCACTAGGTGACACAAGTAGATTTAAACTAAAAAGCAGTTGTAAATGATAGCTCTTTTGATTATTATGTTTATTGTTATTAAAAGTCGAATTTTTGAAATTCCCAGAGGCATCACTTTAAGAGGCCACACTTACTCTGTTTACATATCTCATGAACACATCTGCCACAAGTATGGATATGATGCAAAGAATGAGACCCAATACCTTGATATTTCATAATATTGATCATTACCATCTGGGCTGTGAAGCATATTGTGGTGGTAAATGAGGCTTTTTAGGAGAAAACTATCCCTGATTGTTGATTTGATTTTGCAATTTTTTTTAATTGCATCTGTTTGGATCATATTTCTAATGTTTTCTGAAACTGCTAATCTTTTAACTCATTAGGCACACCTATCACTTTGTATGCTCTGCAGCTAACTTGGTAACCAAAAACGTCTCTTTCTGAGAGGAGCCATCCTTTTCTACTGCCAACTGTAATTTCCCCATGAAATCTGTGTTTCCTTGATTCCCTGACTTAAATTTTATGGACACCTGATCATAGATAAGCCAAAGCCAATCTATTGCTTCCCTGAGGGCACTGACACTGCAGCAAAAGTGAAACTGGACAGGTGTGGAAGCAGTGTTTTCTTCCATTCAAAAGAGGTTGGTATGCAAAAATTAAGTGAGGGGAGGGAAGCAGAAAGGAGAAAGAGAATTCTGTAAGCATTTAAGTTCTTCAAGGCACTATTCATTTGGGTTGAAGTGACATCTTGTCCTTTATGGGCTCTTCCTATTGAGTTTTACCTCATATTCTGTGACACTTCCCAGTATCCTACTTCTATAGCATTCTTTTCTTCTCATATTTAGCTTTATTTTTGTTTTAGTCTAATTAAATTGATTTCTTATAGCCTGAAATAGTCTTGATTTTTTTTAAATGCAAAGAGGACTATATCTTAGGCTATTCAAACCCAGATATTAAGGGCTTAACAAAAATTTGTTAGGTTGAATTTTATAAAATTGATTGGATTTAAGACTGTGAGACTAACTGGGTTCGAAGAGGCTGAGGAAGGAGAAGACCTAACAGTTTCCTTTGATTTATAACTTTCTTTTATTTCCAAAATAACCTTAACAGAAAAGGAAATTACAAGCTTGCACAGAAAGACACTCAACTATTTTTACTGGATTGCATTGCTATAGCTCAGCAGTAAAAAGGAGCCTTTCAATCTATTAGGAAAAAAATAAATATATAAAAAAAAAGAACTGTTGGAACCTGAGCAGTTATACAAAGCAGAAATTGGCTTGGCCAGTCCACTCAAATTCTGTTGCTTTTATTGGAAATGGTTTCTTTTTCAGTAAGTGCATTTTTCAGTTGCTGAGACTGGACCTGCAGCTACAGAACTTTGGTTGAGAAAATGGTCATACAGAGACACTGCCAGGGCATTTTTATAAGAGTGAATCTAGGAAGGAAAGCATGGGTATCAAGCAGTGGGATTGTTTATATAAAAATTCACACTCACTGCTTAATACTGTCAGTAGTTAAAAAGCTTTACTCTGTAAGAAAATACACCCATTCTGAGCTCAGTATCTTTTTATCTTTTTTACAATGTCACTGCTAAGAAAAAAAAGAAGAAGAAGAAGAAGAAGAAAAAGATAGAAAAAAAAAAGCAACACACCCAAAATCTTGGCTCATTTTCAGACATATTCTGGTGAGCTACTCAGTGAACTAGTTTGAATGGTAACCTACCCCTGGACCACAAATGGCAATTCAGGAACTGATCATTTTGAATTATTCATAGAGCAGTCAAACTTGACATTCTGAACATTGTGTTTGAGAATAGACGAACTGAACAGGAGACCTGCAGCGGTCATTACTAAGAAGCAATAGCTTCTATTCAGATGATTACTATCCCCCACCCAGAAGGAGTAATCAAGTCTAAAATGGGACTGCTTTACTTTTGAAAGGCTTCCATACAAATGTCTTTGTGAAATAGAACTATTTTAGGTAGTATTTATTTTGCATTATTTTCAATTTATTGGGCAATTTACAGTAGATTTTCTTATCATATTACATTCCATGCAGAACGTTGGGTGTGGTCGCAGATGTTTTTTAGAAGCTATATCCTGAGTGAGAGATGTGTGAATCAATGAAATCCCAATTGTCCTGTATATGGAGATCGGTAAATGTCTTTCTCTCTTCATGTACTTTATTCATTAGGTTTCAAATAAAAGGTAGAAATGAGACAGGAGCTCTTTACAAAGGAGAACAGTATTCTTAGCAAGAATTTTCCAAATTGCTGAGTTAGAGACATTTTAGCAAATCACTAAGGACATCTGGACTGGCTAACACATCTCAATACAATTGAATTGTGTGACATAATCTTAATGACTGTGGCTTGAATTAAGCACACACACAGTTTCTTACTCACAAATCTCAAGGTCCCCCAGTAATTTACTCAAATAACTTTCTCAGTGTAAGGTGACTTTTGGTTAGATGCCAGGTTGTATCAAATAGGATACTCCAGGGGCCAGAGTGTTAAGTTTGCCATGTAAAAAGATTCAGAGATTATGGTCAAATTTAAGTACTCAACCAAATCTCCTACATTTCCACTGTTGCCTGAAAAACTAAAAGCTTAATGCTTTGAGACAGCTCTGGTGCTTTTTTAATGCAGCCCTAGAATGTGTTTTTTAAAAAGTGTAAAAATCTATGGTTTTGGATTTATTGGTTTTATAGTAGAATGCAAATGAAGCCTGTTGTAAAATGGTATATATGAACATTGCATTTACCTTCATGCTCATATCAGCTAGGACCTCTATTAACATAATCTTTTATTATCCAACTTACCCTGTCCTGAAAGACCCTGGATGTTTCCTTTCTTCACCAAGTCCATCTCCCAACACTCTTTCCTCATCTATTTTCCACTTCTATTTTCTCTCTTTCTGTCCTTCAAATGCTCAAGAATCATTTTCTTTTATGGGCCTTTGCAGTTGCTTGGCTGTCTGCTTAAAAAACTATAACTCTATCCTTAAGGCATTAATCCCACCATTTTTTTTTTTTTTTTTTTTTTTAGCGTTTATATATCAAATTAGTGTTGTCTCCTGGGAGACCTCTCTTTTTGACTATTCTAGTTATAAAACAATCTTGATTTCCTTTGTCCAATTGACTTATTTTACTTTTTAGAATTTGTGTAGCTGCTTTGAAATTAATCACTTATTTATGTAAAAAAATGTAAGCGTGATGTGAAAATTGTTAAAAGGAAAACAGAGGCATATTAAGTTGATGAGTTTATTTGAACAAACATTGACACAAAGGGAGCAATGACAAACGGGAAATGGTGGGAAGTATTCCATGCACAGGAATCTGAGGAAAGACTTTCATAGAGAAGAGGTGTAAGGAAGCGAAGTAATGGTGTTGAGTAGCTGTAGTTGAAGTTGTTGCTTTACTTGGGAGAGTCTAGATAGTTGTTTGTAGTTGGTTGTCTTTAGTTCTTGATTTCTTAACCTTAAGGAATTTTAGGGTTAGGTTTTGGTTTTATTTACAAAGGCTATTAAAGCCAACACATCCCAGTGGTCTCTTTGTTTAGTTAATTTAACAACATAAACTTGACCTTGCCTGCTAGTGTATTGCTAGTATCTGAAAGCATGACGGACTGATATTAGGAACTCAATAAATGTTTGATAATGAATAATGGTTGTATTTAGATCCATGACTTTATGATTAGATACTGGACAGATTTTTGACATGGTTAGCATTAATTTTTCATCCTATTCTATTTATTTAATCATCATTCATTCTAAAACTGTTTACCTAGAACTAACATAGTGCCACTAACAGGACTATATTCTCTATGCCATGAGACCTACAGAAAGATTTAGATAAAAAAAGAAAATAGTTACGAATGTGTATATACATACACATATATGTACATGTACATGTGTGTATATGCATGTGTGTTTATTCTTAGCAGATAATCCTAATTTCTGGAAGAAGATGAATTTGAAAGAGTAAAGTCCAATCATTGTGGTGGTTAGATGATAAACAATTAAATGTAGAGAAGTGTCAAGATCTCAGATATAATTTGGAGGCAAAGCTACAGGATTGTTAAGTGACTGAGGGGGTAAAGGAGGCTTTATAGGTGACTCTTAAGTTTTGAATGTTTGGATAAATGACGTGCTTAAATTGATTAAATTGATTCAAGTAGTCGATAGGGAGAAGGTATGTATGAGTTTAGTGTTTGACAAAGTTAGTTGAAGTCGTATGGAACATCTATTACTGATGGCTCAGACCATTGAATACAATGGTTTGAAGTTCAGGATAACTGCCTTATGAGAAGATCTATATTTGGGAGTAATTGTTCGAAGTCATGAAAGTATAAGGAACAAAGAGGAATTCTCAAAGAAAATAGAAAAGGAAAGTCAAGGAAATAGTAAGGAAAACTATGTCAGTAGTTTCAAGAAAGAGGACTTGATCAACAGTATCAAATGTACTAAAAGTCAAGTGTGATAAAGAGCAAAAAATTATCAGAAGATGCAATTATGTTATTTCCAGTGGCTATAGAATCAATAATTCATTATGAACTATTATGTGAGGCATTTTATAGAATACTGTTTTCCCAGACACTTGGGGGAAAATGCTTCTATGCTTTTTTATTTCCCATAACAGGTATGATAATTTGGGATAAGTATTTAATTATTTTGAGGTTGAATCTATCTCAGATATAGAAATTTTCTGTCTGGGGAATGATGAATGATTAACTAAGGCTGTGAATATTCATATCATCCAAACAGCAAACCCACTATGATGCTGATATTTTCTTCTGGATTGTACAATATTGCATTGTACACAGAGATTTCATTTATTTGACCATCTCTACAAGACAAAGGTATTCCCCATAGTAAAATGATTTTTAATGCCACTGTTTACAACTAGCCTTGGACATCTTATAGGTCCACCATCTTTTCCCTGGCATTGTCTACTCAAAATAAATAAGATTCTGTTACAAATCTCATCCCAATATTAAAATAAATAAAATAAAATAAAATAAAATAAACCTGAATCAGAATTGATTTGAAATAAAACAAAGTAAACCCAGCACAAAGAAGAAGAAAACACAAGGATAAGAGTAGAAATTAATGGAATAGAAAATTGAAACTGAGAAAATTAATAAGATGAATATTTACATAGCTGGATATAAAAATGCCCCTCAAAAATGAATGTCTATTTTTCCTTGGAACGTCCTGTTTCACTTTTTTTTTTTTTTTTTTTTATTTCCATGACTGTTGTTGTTATGCCCACATTCTCTGTTTTACCAAAGCTCACCAAAGTCCAACCTTTGGCTCAACACCAACATGCAACCAGTCACAAAATCTTATTGCTACTACCTCCTTAATAACTCTGATGCCAGGGGCTTCTCTCAGTTTCCACAGACAGCATATTAGTGGAACCTGGTCCCTTTCATACGCAAATTATTACAGTGACTTCCTATCTAGTCCCCTCCCTCCAAGTGGATCTAAAATAAATCCATAATTCACATTGCTCTCAGAATAATCTTTTTAAAATGAAAAAACTGATCCTACTTCTTCACTACTTAGAACACTGCAATGACTCCCCAGGGCATTCAGTACAAGAGTCAAACTCCTTACCTGTATATATGGTACCCTTTCTAATTTGGAGCCCACGTGCTTTCTGACCTCATATCCTTCTAGTCTTTATGTAAAGCCTGCTCTCTGGAAACCTGGATTATTGACTTTAGACCTTTCTTCTTTTTTAATATAAGCATTTAAAGTTATGCATTTCCTTTCAAGCACAAGTTTTACTACATTCCACAAAACTGGATATGCTGAATTTTTTCCTTTGGTTAAAACTAGTTTCGAATTTTCTTGTGATTTCTATAAACTATAACTATTTTGCATAATTTCCAAATATTTTGTTTTTTTCTAGATATCTCATCATTTTTGATTTCTAAATTAATTTTATTCATTTTCATAAACATACCATATGTGATTTCAGTTCTTTGAAATTTATTGAAAATATTTTTAGTACACTTCTCCTGATAGAGAATTGTTGAATCTGTTGAATCTTCACTATATTGTACATGTGAAACTAATAAAACTGTATTGGAATTAAGTTTTTGAAAAAGAGAAAATCTGGGGTGCCTGGGTGGCTCATTCAGTTAAACTTCCAACTTTTGTTTTTGGCTCAGCTCATGATCTCATGGTGGAGGGATTGAGCCCTGCAGGAACTCTGCCCTGAGTGTGGAGGCTGCTTCAGATTCTCTGTTCCTCCCGCTCTGCTGCTCTCTCTGGGACTTGTGTGCTCTTGTTCACTCTCTCTAAAAAATAAATAAAATCTTTTTTTTTTTAAATAAATAAAATCTTAAAAAAAGAAGAAAAGAAAAGAAAAGTTGTTTATGGGCCATCATATAGTTTATCTTGGTAAATGTGCTATGTGCACTTGCAAAAAGTATAAAATCTTCAATTGTTCTGTAAATACCAATTAGCTCATGGTAGTGGGATAATATTGCTTAGATCATATTTGTCTTTACTGATTTGTGTGTGTGTGTGTGTGTTTCTAATTCTACCAAATGCTGAAAGAGATGCCTTAAAATTTTTTAAAAATGTGGAATTGTCTCTTCTTTCAATCTTTGCTGCATGATTTTAAAGCTCTGTTATCAGGTGAATATAGATTCCTGAATGTTTTGTGTTCCTAACTTTTATCAGTATTCAGTGTCCATGTTATGTCTCACCACTCTTTTGCACTGAGTCTATTTCATTTGATATTGACATAGCTGATACCAACATAATTGATTTGCTTTCTAATACGTATTATTTGCATGATATATATTTTTTTCATCCATTGAGTTTCAACCTGTGTTTTTATATACAAAATGCATCTCATATATAGGACAGAGTCGATTTTTAATCAGTTGTGACATTTTTGATCTTTTAATTGGAATGTTTAGCTTCTTAAAATTTCATTTAATTATTAACGTAATTGGATTTAGGTCTAACATCTGTTCTCCATTTGTCCTTTTTAATTTTGTTCTTCTGTTTCTCATTTCCTGCCTCCTTTTGTGTTTTTTGAATATTTTTTAGTATTACATTTTAATTTATGTATCAGATTGTTTTTTTTCAGATTGTTAATTTTTGCATTTTCAAGTGGTTCCTTGAGGGGGTAACACATCCTAAACTTTTCAGTCTACTTAGAGTTAATATCTTATCAATTCATGTAAAATACAGAAATCTTATAATTGTTTATAGCTCTTCTATGCTATTGTGTCCTTCTTTTACATATATAAATATTACAAAACTGAGAATTCGATGTTATTTTTTTGTTGTTAAATAGACATATATATTTTAAAACTGAGGGAGAAAGGTAGCATTTTATATTTATCCAATATTTACCATTTCTGACGTTCCTTGTTTATTCCTAAGGATACTTTTCTAGACCATGTCATAACCTTCATTCCGATGAGTACCTTCAAACATTCCTTATGATGGGGGTCTGTAGATAACTCATCTCTTTTTCTTTCCTCTGAAAATATCACACTATCATGCTGAAAAGTTATTTTTATAAATATACAATTCTGGGTGAGCAGTGTTTTCCTTTCAGCACTTTAAAGATATTTTACTATCTTTTGAGTTTTATAATTTCTGATTAGAAGTCTTTGTCCATTCTAATTGTTTTCTCCTTGCATGTAAGTTGACATTTTTCTCTGGCTGCTTTCAGAATTTTCTCTTTATCTCTGGTTTTCAGCCATTAATTATGAGATACCTAGTTGTGGTTTTCCTCATATTTATCTTGCTTGAATTTGACTGAACCTAGTGAATCTATAAATGCATATCTTTCACAAAATTTGGGAGGTTTTCAGGCAAATATTTCTTCAAGTGTTTTTCTTGCTCAATTATCTATCATCTCTCTGGGATTCTAATCACATGAATATGAGTTTTTCATTTTTGTTAGGCCACTCATCCCTGAAGCTCTGTTCATTTTTCCCCATTGTTTTCTTCTCTTTTCTTCAGATTAGGTATCTTCTAATAACCTATTTTTCTTTCTAATAACTATTTTTAAAGAGTCTTGTTCTAAGACCATCCTGGGCATTTGGAATGTCAGTTACTGCATTTTTTTTCAGCTAGAAAATTTCCATTTGGATCTCTTTATTGTTTTTATTTCGCTTTCAACATCTTCCCTCTTTGCATTCATTAGAAGCGTATTTTCCTCTCTTCTAATCAAGCATAGTTATAATATTTACTTTAACATCATAGACTAAACATTCTAACATCTGGGTCATCTCAGTGTTGGTTTCTGTTGATTTTTTTTTTTTTCATTGAGAATAGGTCACATTTTCCAACTTCTTCATGTACTTAGTAGTTTTGAATTGCATTTTGAAATTGTAAATATGATATCGTGGATACTCTAAATTCCATATTTTTCCAGAGCTTTGGCATTTTCTTAAATCAGGCAATGAACAATATATGACCCAATTCATAAATCCCATCTCTTAGGAAGTAGCTTCTCCATTTAATTTTTTTGCCTTTAGTGGGGTTGCTGGGTGTCTGCTATGTTTGTGTATTTCTGGCTTCAGTCGGAGATCTAAGGAAAGTGTATACATAAAATTTGGGCTTCTTCTTCTCTGGCCTTGGACCCTTCAGGATTAGGGCTGATTGTGGTTGCCCTGAACTCTGACTTCTGTTACTTTAGGCCAGAAGAATGTTTTCTTTCTGAATTTTATCTGCTCTCTGGGGAGCTGACTGTGTTCTATCTCCTAGCCTAGAGCCAAAAGAATGAATAACTCATTCTAAGCTATATTTTTTTAATTCTGTGTTTCAACTCTCTGTCAGAAAACTTCTCTGAGAAGAAGAAGAAGAAGAAGAAGAAGAAGAAGAAGAAGAAGAAGAAGAAAGAAGAAAGAAAGAAAGAAAGAAAGAAAGAAAGAAAGAAAGAAAGAAAGAACTTTAGAATGAAAGAGAAGAAGGAAGGAAGGAAGGAAGGAAGGAAGGAAGGAAGGAAGGAAGGAAGGAAGGAAAGAAGGAAGGAAGGAAGCTGCCCTGTTTCTGTTTTTACTTCAGAGCCTGTAGGTAGTTTTTTGATTTGTTTTGTGTTTGATTTTTGTTTGTTTGTTTCTTGGTTTAGAATCTATAGGCCTGCCTTCAAATATAACAAAAGTAGAACCCAGGTATCTAGTTTGTATATTGTGGTAAAGTTCAACAACAACATAAACAAAACTTGGATGGGAGACACAGATGTTAAACCTATTAGATCAGTTGCTATTAAATTAGGTGTAAGAATTTTCAGATGCTACCTCAGAACAAATAAGACGATTTTTAATTGTGAGATTAACTTCTTATTTCTGAATTTCTAATCAAAACACAATTTAAACCCATAAGAAGGATACTCTGGTTTCTCTTCTGATTGCATAAATCTTTTGCCTTTTTTAAAACCCATAAAAAGGAGAGAGTTCTTTTCTCTGAGGTCATCATACAATTACCTAATCATCTTTCACATACTCAGAAATATTTATAGAAAAAAACCCACCAACAAAAAACAGCTCTTGTTAGTCCTATGTGAATTCACAGGGTATCCTTCAAGGCATTTGTTTCTGTTTACCTTACACAAAGATTGGCCCTTTATTATATTTTCCATTTACATTCATGGCATAAGATCTATCTGGTGAGAAAATCATGTGGTGATAAATGGCCTCAATATGATCATATGGTAGCTGCTGGGGGAGGGAGAGGAATAGTAATCAATAATGTGGATCTTGTGAACCCCTGGTAACACCTTCTCACTGCAGCTTCACTATTTTTACATCTCTGGCCTCTGGTTCCATGTCTTGTACATACTGTGCATTTGGTAAAATTTTCAGAAAATAACATCAAAGAAAAGGCAATTTTTGTTCATTCAATAATCATTTCTTGGATATTCTATGGGGGAGATCATAGTCTGAAACACTTTATTGGATGCAAGGCTTTGAAATTTATTTATTTATTTGTTTGTTGTTTGTTTGTTTGTTTTGAAGGCTTTGAACTTTAACTACAGCTAGGTAAGTGAATCTTTTTGAATCTAACCAAAATGGCGATATCCTACAAAATGGCGATAAAGTTGGCTAACTCATGAAATAACGAAAGTCCAATAAGATAATGTAGATAAAATTGCTTTTGAAATAGTAAATTGCTGGGTGCCTGGGTGGCTCAGTTGGTTAAGCATCTGCCTTTGGCTCGGGTCATGATCCCGGGGTCCTGGGATTCAAGCCTATATGAGGTTCCCTCCTCAGCGAGGAGCCTGCTTCTGCCTCAACCACTCCTCTGCTTGTGTTCTCTCTCTCTCTTTCTCTCTGTCAAGTAAATAAATAAAATTGTTTTAAAAAAAGAAATAGTAAATAGCTAACAAATGCTAGTCATGGTATCTCTATATGACGGAGTATGCTATGTAGTGTAGTAAACATAAAATAGTCAAAATAAACTTTATTGCAACAAAGAAGTTGTAATCAAAACTTGAGTGAGCTTGGGAGTCTGTAAATATTTATTAAACTTCTAGATTTGTTAGATTCTTGTGTCCAAAATAAATGGTCTCTGACCGGGACCTAAGCAATTCTCCTGTGAGATAATATTGACAAGCTTTAGAATATAACATTTGTGATGTCTCTCTCTTTTTTTTTTTTCCAGAGCGCTGTGCTTTCTTTTTCTGCTTCTTTTAAGCAGATGGAATAAACCATCATTACATGTATTTATATGTTTATCATTGCTCTATTAACTTATTTATTATTCATTATTTACATATTAACAAATATTATTTTTAAGATAGTAGAAAAGCAATCTACTTATTTTGTGAACATATCAATAATCTCTCAGGCTCTCATTAGTCTTGCACTCAGTGAAGAAAGCAGAATATAGAGAGTGGCATGTAGTGTGTCCAAAGGAGGTGCAGGTGTGGAGACAAACTTCCTATTTTGGTTTTAAGGCATTTCTCTCTGCTCTTGAGTTCCCCTTTGAACTTCCTTCTCCCTTTGTATTTCCATATATAATCGCAGCTAAGCTCCTTTTGGAAATCCTGAAGTAGAGAAAACCAGATTCCTATTTTAAAGTAATGAGTTCTATTGTCCTGATCCTGAATCAGAAATAAAGAAGTTAGAGGTTGGCATTTAGAATTTGATTCTAAAAGTACCTTCTCTGTGACTCACACTCCTTTCTTTATCCATTTAAAGATGTAGCTGAATACCTTTATTTAAACAAATTGAGAACTATATGGTACTAATCCATTATTAAGCACAACCGTGGACTAGTGCAAATGTTGAATTAAAGCGGGTTCTATTCTGAGAATGTTAGTGTAACCCATGCAGTACCACGGGAACAACAGCTGGCCTGCTTTCCCTAACTAGAGCCTGAGAGAGAAAATTTATATATATATATATATATATATATATATATATATATATATATTTTTTTTTTTTTTTTTTTTTTTTTGCTGGCTCTCTACATAGTAACAAGACTTGAAATCCAGTCACGATCTGCTTTCTAAGGTACTCTGGCTTTGCAGACCTTATTGTCTGTCCTTCGGAGATGGTTTGGATCTCTCTCTGCTAAAAGATTATTTCCATTTTTCACGTTGAGGAAAAGGTCCTCCAATTTCATCATGACATTTACATCATCTAATAGACATCTCATTGCTAAAGTAAATTTATACATAATATATCTTGGCTTTAGGGTTCTTGGATTTTAATTAGAAGATGAAACATAAATCAGGATTTCAAGCCACAGTGGTTAATAGAGCTGTCCCCTTGCTTTCTATTAAACTAACAGTGCCAATCACAATATTCAAACATAAATATGCCAAAGTCCTGCTTGTTCTTGGGAAATACTTCTCAAAAGTGTTCTCCTTTATTCTGTATTAAGTAAAGGTGGAATTTTCAGCAGTTCATATTCTGCAGCAAATCATGCATTAAAGTGCCCCACTAAAAATAAATTCAAAATTTTTTCCTATCCTGCTTTCTCCTTTATTCCTTTCATATCACTATGTGGAGTGGTGTGAGCAAAGCAAAAACCATGACCTGTGGTATATATGCTTTTATTCACTGTATGTTTTTATCCACTTTTAAAAACTTGTTTGGCTGTTGCAACACATTTGGCTACTCACAAATACATGGAAACATGCTTACCTGTACTAGTTTCTAAATTTAATGGTGATTTTTTTTAAAACCTGGGGAAATATGGAATATGGGCTTGTAGAACAGCCTGTTAATGTTTTCAGTTGCATTCTTAGGTAGCTAGAGAGCCATCAAATGCTGTGGTGTAAAAAGAACCACAATGTATTTAGACTTATCAGTAAGACAAATAAAGCATCCATCCAGGTAGCAAAAGCTTAATGAGAATCATTTGTCTCATATATATTTTTGGTCTGTTGTGGTAAAGGAAAACTCTATACTGTGGCAATGAGTTTTAATACACCTATGATTTTTGGCAGACAAGTAAAAAATACTGAAAGTATCTTCTTTTAAATAGTGCATTTTATTTTGTTTGGTAAAAAGTTTCTTGAAAAGCATATTAGACAATATCATTATATTGTTAATGTAAGTTAACTTTGATGAGAAGATTAGAAGAATAGAGAAAGGCCAAGGATGGTTTTCATACATTTCTTTGCATATTTTTGAATTTTTAAATAGTGCATCTTTAAATGTTTTTATTTTAAAAATTTTGAACTTATTCACATATAAGCATTGCATAATGAAAGAGTACATTTATTGATTTTAACATAGTAGAAGAAGGGATTCTAATTATTTAAATCAACGGTGACAAACCGTGACTATTAATCATAGAAAACAAACTGAGGGTTGCTGGAGAGGAGGAAGGTGGGTCTCTGATTGAGTTAAGTATCTGATTCTTGGTTTCAGCTTAGGTCACGATCTCGGGGTTGAGATTGTACCCCTCCCCCCCCAAATCAGGCTCCATGGAATCTGCTTTGAATTCTCTCTCTCCCTCTCCTCTGCATTCTCTCCTTCTTGCACAAACAATCTCTCTCTTTAAAAAAAAAAAAAAAAAAAGTTACTACTGACAGTTCTAAAGGAGGAAGGAAAGGGGTGATTAGAACCCAGGAAGACAGGAAAAATATCTGTGGGGAAATGCCACCTGATAGGAGTTTTGGTCATTGGCATAGGGACATAGCCAACTTGTAGTGATCTTGCAGGGGTACAGTCAGGGTAAGATGTACAAGACCTCTTGGGGTGCTTGGGTGACTCCGTCGGTTAAGCACCTGACTCTGGCTCTGGTTGTGATCTCAGGGTCATGAAATCCAGCCCGTTGTAGGCTTTGTGCTGGGTATGGGGCCTGCTTAAGATTCTTTCTCCCTCTCCCTCTGACCTCCCCTCACTCTTCTCCCCTGTGCACTTTCTTAAAAAAAAAAAAAAAAAAAGTACTAGACTTCTTGTCTATTTTCTGAATTCCTGTTGGTGCCAACCCTTGAGTAACTTGAAGTCAGGGGACAGAAAGCTCTTTTTGTGAAGAGCTGGTCAGCCATTTGGTGAAGCAGTGTGAAAAAAAGTGGAACCAATTTCAAAGGGACAATGGAAAAAATCAAGCCCAGTGCCTCCCTGTTTATCAGTCGATGATTGTGTTTGGAGCACCATATCTTAGCAATGTTTCATAGACTGCTGGTTCTATAGCATGCTAATCCTTTCATTTGAAGAATATTCAAGTAGTCAAGTGTGATACATCAGATGCAGTTAAAAATATGTCCATACAGCTGAGCCACTCAGCTCTTTAATATGCTAATGTGCAATGTACTACTCCAAGTGGGCACAGAACATGCAATGTTCTTAAATGTATCTGAATATCAAACTCCCTTTTAGAGTTTAAGATGGAAGGCTACTTAGGAGCTTGTGAAGCTGTTGCTATGGTTAAACATTTGGCCGATTCAGGGAAAAAAGTCACTTGAATAAATCTTTGAATGATTTTTTTTCATAATGATCCAGTGCATTGACTGTCTTGAAGGATTCATCTGCCACAGCTGTTTTATTTAAAATACTTAACTTTTTCTTGGTTGTGTCTTTTATCCTAGAAGACCTCTCCTCCCTGACCAAATCTCTTTAGTTCATTGGAAATACTAAAGTTCTGTCAAAAACTGTGTATGTGCACACCATTCTCCAATTCAATTTGAAATAATATTTATAAAAATTTCAAAGTTATAAAGTTATCTTTTTCAAAAACTAGATCCTTTCTGTTTGGAGCTAGGGTTAAGCAGTTTTTTTGCCCTTTGTTTATTTATTTTTTTTCTATTCACATTGTGTCTTTTAATAGAAAAATATCCATGACATTTTAACTGTAAATGAGTTACCTAGGAATAAACATCATGGCTTAATTTATTGGATAAGGCTGTGGAATCCCTGAGGTTTTTCCTAGCAATCTGGTCCTGAAAATCTTAAGTGTATGTTGTCTTGCTTATTTTCCTTCCCAATGTTTAGTTTGAGGCCATTCTCACATTCTTCGTGTCCTTAAAGGAGAAATATGCATGCCCACTGTGCTTTTCATTGTACTTTGGGCATTTCAATGTCAGAAGAGAAGCTGGAATGCAAATTACCTTGTTAAGAAAATGAGGGAAAGGGATCAAGGAAGCTATACAATTAAGCTCAACAATTTGAGATAATCTGTAAGTCAATATATCATATTATTTCAAAATATTTTGCAAATTTGTTGACAGTATCTACCTTGACATCATAATTTATGGAAGATAGTTGGTCTGTTTAGTCAATGACGAGTACACTTATCTTTTGCAGTTAGAGCTTCATTTGGCATCTTTGAGATCCCTTAAAGGACTGCAAAAACTGGAACATTCTGTCCTTAGTCCCCTTACTCTTTTTGCCTCCACTGCATAATATGATTAACTTAACTGGGAGCACCATGCATTCACAGATTTAAATTTTGGTGTAAATTTTTATTCTAAGGATAAATATATATTTTGAACTCATTTATTTTTTTCCTCCAGGATCACACCCTGGGCTGAAGGCAGCGCTAAACTTCTAAGCCAGTGGGGCTGCCCTCTTCCTCTTTTTAATGTCATAACCGATTTAAATACAAAAGCTAAGCTAGAGACCATAGATTATTTTATTAGATTATTTATTTTCCATTTTTAGCCCATAATACAGCTCTTAGAATATAGAAGCCTTTAATTAAAATAAAACATATTCCTGATTATAACTCTGTCCTGTCACACGTAAAAAAAAATAAAATGCTAAAAAATAGGAAAAGATAGTCCAATATCATTCATTTCTAGGCAGCATTTTAGTGTTCAATATTTACCTAAAAAAGTATTTTTTAAAAATAAGTAAAAAAAAAAAAAGTAAAAGAATTTAGCAAGGGATGAGTGGAAGGAGCATCCTTGAATTGTTCAAGACATAAAATGTTATTGAAGAGGATGCTATATCTGTGACTGAAACAGATTAATATTTCTACAGAAATGTGTTATCATTTATGATGTACAGATTCTCCAAAACTAAAATATTGTGTTGTAAATCCTTCTTTGAGTATTTTGAATTCAAGTCACTGAGGGGAGGAATCATGGACCTATGCCACTATAAATAAAATGGTATTGGCATGTCACAGGCTGAGTGGTTTTAGCACAAGTCATAGTAGGCTGCAGGGGCTCCAGATGATGTGGAATGACTTCTCTGAAATATCACTTTTGACTTAAATTCACTTGCAGAATATTTTCATAACTCCTTAATTAAGAGAACAAAATAAAACATTTTAGAGTTGCTGTTTTTGCTTTTTGAGAATATTTTCCATCAAAAATATCTATTAGAAGATAATAACGTTAAAGCTTTGAAAGTTTATATGTGAGTGTGCATGTGTGTATAAAAATGTAAATTGCTTCTACTTGGTGTAAATCAATCATTTCTTTATGATAAATATTGCTGGTATGCTTTTGGTGTGAAAATGAATATGTCATTCTTGATTTGGTGTTATAATGTATTAATCTCCTGTGGGTAATCGTCTGCCCACTGTATAAAAGAGTGCTTCACAGTACATCAAAAATTGCAATCAAAGCTCTTTTTCCAAAAAGAAAAGCAGAAAACTAAAGTGGTCTGTGAGCACCTGTTCTCCATGTGAGAACAGGTCAAGGCCATCATGTTGGCTCATATTTAAGCTCATATTTTGCAATGCGATACAATAAAGGAGTAAGAGTATTTGTTTAACAGAGTTTTCAGTGTAACCTGATGATAAAAATGCATAGACACACATATGACTTTCATAACTAGAGAATTAGATCTTAATTAAGAAATGGTTTACCATAATATCTAACATCAATATCTTTTTTAAGAGTAGGTAAACATGGTTGTAAGCAATGGTGATCTTTGGAGTTGGACAAATTTTAGCATAGGTTCACATAATATTGATGCATTAGCTTAACCATAATATGAGTAACTACGTATGAATGCTTGCCACATGCCCAGTAATAAATTAAACATCTTATGGAATTATCACACATAATCCTCATAGCAACATGATGAGACATTTCACAGATCATAAAGATAAGATGGAGAAAGGTTATGTATTAGTGAGGGAAAATATGAAATAGAATTTAGACCCAGTTTGGTCCAACTATAAAGTATGTGCTTCATATCCCCTGTGGCCTCCATCCTTCCAAATCACATAAAATCTCTGTGCTTGTCTCTTTGCCCATAAAATGAGAACACCCATTTCCTCTTGCAAGGCTCACGTGAAGAGTAGAAAAGGTTCATATAACATCCTTTGCATGGATGCATAATGATCTGTTAAAAACAAATTGTAATTCCCATTACTTCAATAGGTTTGGAAAGGATATTTCCTTCTGAATAATTAACAAATAGGATTATTATGATTTTGTTATTACAGTCAAATTGCCAATTTATTCTCTCTTAAACTAGATGTGCCATCCTTCAGAGAGGTAGTAACAGCCTGCCCTGTTCTCTCCCTCTGCAAGCAAAGACCAGTGGTTGAGATTTTTTTTCCTTCAGGCTTTACTGCAGAAAATTATTGTAACTAGGGTAGATAATGAATCATGTGAAAATGATAAAATTCTTAGAATAATACATTGACTATTAAATTTGACAAGGGTGTATATTGTAAATAGATTATGATGTGCCAATTGTAAATTTTTTTATCAAAACCTTACTGTTTTCAGGGTGCCTGGAGGCTCAGCTAGTTAAGCACTGGACTCTTAATTTCCACTCAAGTCATAATCTCTGGGTTTTGAGACTGAGTCCTACATCAGGCTCCACGCTAGGCGTAGAGCCTGCTTAGGATTCTTTCTCTCCATCCCTCTCTTTGGGGGGGGGAAAGAAAAGAAAAAGGGAAAAGAAAAAGAAAAAGAAAAAAAAGAAAGAAAAGGAAGAAAAAAAGAAACCTTAACCTGTTCTTGATTTTAAAATGGGGTTATCTAGAATGAAACTGATCTAGATTGTAGCAGGAAATGATGGGCCAATAACAATAGCAAACATTTACCTGGTGGTTATTCAGTGTCAGGTGCTATTCTAAGTGCTTTGTGTGTGTAAGATCTTTTAATACTCACAGAAATCCTATGAAAGGGGTGCAACGACTATCACCTTCTAACAGTTGAGGAAATTGAGGTTCATAGAAGTTAGATAATTGTCTCAACATTACACAAAAATTGAATACAAGCTTTATGGCATTATAATTTAAAGCAAAAAATAGGAGCATCTGGGTGGCACAGTTGGTTAAGTGCCCAACTCTTGGTTTTGGCTCAGGTCATGATCTCAGGATTTTGGGATAGAGCCCCACCTTGAGCTCTGTGCTCAGTGTGGAGTCTGCTTGTCTCTCTCCCACCCCTCTCCTCTCTGCTCCTATGCTTTCTCTCTTGCTCTCTGAAATAAATAAATAAAACATTTTTAAAAATAATAAAGCAAAAAATTATTGGTGATATGTTGTTATATTCCCATCTTTTGTCCATGTATTTTGTCCTCTGATCTTTAAAGAGGCAAAGTGACTTAAAATTAAATGTATATTGTCTTGCCTATTTTTCTACCCTTGGACAAGAACTGAAGGATTTAGTTTTTGAAAAACATAATGTTATAATTTTGAAGTTTTTACAGATAATTATAAAAGCTAATTGGCAAAATATAGTTTAAAGGAGAAAAGAACTGGTTTGGAATAAAAACAAAGGACAAAATGCCAGCACTCTTACACATTAGTCATGTGACTTTCATCCACATAAAATTTCTCTGAAACCCAGTCTGTCTAAAGATGGCATGACAGGGATGCCTGGGTGGCTCAGTGGTTGAGCATCTGCCTTTGGCTCAGGTTGTGATCCTGAGGTCCTGGGCTCGAGTCCTGCATCAGGATTACCTCAGGGAGCCTCCTTCTCCCTCTGTCTATGTCTCTGCTTCTTTCTGTGTGTCTCCTTTGAATAAAAAAACAAACTCTTTATAAATAAATAAATAAATAAACAAACAAACAAACAAATAAATAAATAAATCTTAAAAAATAAAAATACAGATGGCATGATGCTACTTGTTTCTATAGTTTATAATAATGACTTACAGACATGACTATGTTAAAGGTTAGCATATTTAATGTTCTTAACAACTGTTCACGGAATGAAATTAGGAAGCATCTTGAATTTTGAATTCTAGAATATTAGCCCTTAAACATTCTTTGTTAATTAATCTATCTTGTTTGCTCATTTTAATATTAGTAATTAGATAAAATCAGTGATTAATTTTAGCATTTTAAAGCATTATTAAATTAGAACTAAAACAATGTTATAACATAAAATAATGCAACATCACTGAATAAACTATCATAGAGGGTTTTAATTAATAAATAGAAGAATCATGTTTCCTTAACCAGCTTTCCTCTTTCCTATTAAATATCTTAATAGATTTATTTTAAATTATTTTGTATGATTAAATGCTAAATGCATATTTAAAATCTAATGATTTTTTTTAAAGAAAGGTACCATAATTGTAAAAATACTTCATTTTGCTGTATACAAAATGCTTTCAGATACATGATCATAATTTGTTCCCCATTTTATAGGAAAAGCATCTGAATTTCGAGGAAGTTAAGCTATATTCTTCTAGCTAGAAAATGCTAGTAAGCCAAGTTCTAAATCCAGGTTTCTCCACTGAAACAAACGGCAGCTCATTAGTAGTACGGTTTTAATGGCCCCTGATGATTCTTACTAATCATCTGCAATGCAGCATCGGATTCATTAACATAATATAGATCTGGTCGTACATTTCAGGTAGCAAAGTGATTTACAATCTGTCATTAGCTAAATGTCTGAGAGAGGTACTAAAACTTCATGTTAAGTCATTAGCATGACTTCACAACTGGACAATTGCATTAGTGTTCAGGAACCAGAAATCCAAAAGCTGCTCTCTGCTTAGTGCATCTGTTTTCAATTATGATGTTATCTAGATGCCCAGTTCAAGTCCATGCACTGACTTTAAAACAAAACAAAATAAAACAAAACAAAAACAATGCTGCAGTTACAGTTTTCTTCTTGAGTTACTTCCTTTAGAAATAATTTTGGGTTTGTTGTTGCATAAATTTGCTATTTATTAAAAAATCTTAAACCATATCTCTGCAGTCAAACCAGATCGATGAGACAACTGAACCTCCCCTATTCCCAGATAGAATAACTGTGATTGCAGCAATTAGTATGAGAATGATCTTGTACTAACTGCTATATTTGGCCAAAATCAACAGAAATTCTATTAAGTATGTATTGATATTTCTCATCTTGCTACAAGTTCAGTTACAATACTGTAATACACTCATTGGAACATAGTACAGTATGGAACATACTGTAAGAAAGTGGGTTACTTAATCTGTTTCAGATTTCAGTGAGCTACATGGAAAGCATTTATGTTGCACTTTATGTTGCATTTGGTGATGGGAATTTACTGTGAGAATATATAAGGTAAGGCTGAAGCACAGGAAACACAGAAAACATGACATCCAAACATCATGATCTTGGAAAGTTGAAACTATATTGTGAATACTAAAGTGTCCATGGTTGATTATTATAAGCACCATGCAAACATGGTGCATCTTGCAAACATGATGCATCTTGCATCATGCAAACATGCAAGATGTTTTGTGTACATTATACTTTAATTATCTTGATAACTCAGAGAAGATATGATCATACCCATTTTATAGATGAAAGCACTCAGGTTTAAGAGATAGAATAGCTTTCTGTCTTGCAGTTAGTAGATGTCAGGATTGGAATTCAAACTTGAGTTTTGATAGGAATCAACTAGAGCTGGGGATAAAGCCAAAAAAAATAAAAAAATAAAGATACGTTGATGTTTATTTTGGGGCTCCCTACCATTCACCCAAACCTATGCTATTTTCTTGACTTTTTTGCTTTTATTCACAAGAAAAGATTAGTGATATTTGCATATGACTTATATATTCCAAGAAAATCACAAAGATATTAAAAGGAAAAATTTTCTGCTGTATCGACAAAGCCAAAAGAAGTGTTGGTGTGGGTATGAGGTTTGGATTCTGAGTTCTGCCTCTCTCCACCTTCCTTAAGGCAATCTTCTACTCACTGTTTTAATGTCCATATTTCCCTCACACCAATGTAATGTGGCCTAAATATGGTGCTATTCTGTTGAATCCCATACACATAATTTCTAGCATTATAGCCACTGTATAAACATTCACTAAATCAAAATATGAAGAGGGGATTAAATATAAGACTTTTGATTATGATAAATAATTTTAAATCACTGTAAAGCTTTAAGATTCTAACATGCATGGAGATGGTATTGACACTGTGAGTAGATTATTAACAGCATGTTGCTATGTATCTGGGTGTACCCACTACAGAACAAAAATGACCAACTATTGATGCAAATTTGTATTATTCTTGACATTTATATATTGAAAATATACTTAATAGCTACTAATTGCATTGCAGAATGATATACTGCAGGTAAATCACAGTTCACAAAGTTAATTACCAATCACCAGGCTTTCAGAATCTCCCAAGAATATTACCTCACTATCTTTTAGAGATACTCATTTCACGTTTGACAAACTTAAATAAATTATATCCTGTATCAGAGTAATTCAGAAGTGGTTAAACCCTGCTACATACGTCATAAAATACTAGTCACACTAAAAACAAATTTGTAGTTTAAACTATGGAGTAGGTATTTTAGTTCATATTTGCAATTTACTTTTCAGAGGAGTTCGTTTTGATAAAAATATGTCCAATTTGAGGAGTGTCTATATCAAGCTTGGGAAAAAAATACTTTTTGTTTGTCGTTTATTTACTTTCAATAAAATATTGTTATAGAACCAAAAAAATAACATCTTCAAAGAAAAGGATGATTTTCTTTCGGGTGATCCATCATCACAGGGATGCATTTCTTACCAGTCAGTGTTGAAAGTTATTTTAGACTATCTGCAATGAGGATTTGAGGTCAAAAGTCATTGCCTGATCATAGGATAGTTTATGTAAAATAAGCTTATAAGGTTAGTCATAGTCTCTAATATAAATAAATCTTCACATAATGTTTAGCACATCTCTAATTTTATACTAAAATAATAGGGCCACATGAGCTGTTTCGGTGTTCCTATGGAAATTTAGTCACTCTCAAGAAAAATATACACAGAGACACATACCTACCTATACATTTTCAAGTTCATAAGTGTTTGGAACTTATCGATGGACCTCAGGTTAAATAATTATCTTCAAATAAATAATTAAAAGGAAGCTGCTAATGAATAAATATCTGGTATTGTGCATGTGATGAAATGATTCCAAGATAAATATGAAGTTTGATTCCTGCCTTTCAGGAGCTCATTACTAAAATTCCACATAAAAGGTTCATATGAATGGAAAATACCTAGCTAGATATATTAAGGATCAACAATACATGTGCAGTAGATATATGTTGAATGAATAATGAAATAACCATTTAACAAGAAGGAACAAAAAGCAAAGCAGAAAAAAATGATAAAAAAAAAGCATGTTAGTAGTAACTAATCTGGGGCAGAGCACAGATGAAGACAAGCTGTCATCCAAGCAGCTGAAAAGAATTCAATGAACAGGTAAGGGCTGAGTGTAGGGAGTAGGAAATTAGAGACTCCCTGGAACTGCAGATACAAGGATGTTCACACCTCCTAGCAGCTTTACTTTGTAAACTTTTACAGGTGCTCATGAGAATGTTGAAGGAGGCAGCAGGGATCTGAAGACCTCCCCTAGGTGTAGAGGTCTGCAGGAGAGGAGGGGACACAGCCCTGAAATGGCAGAAAGAACTTCCTGAAATAGAATGAAAGTCTTAAGCCTCTAGAGGACACAGGGGAAAACCTAATGTTGCTGGGTAAAGGGAAAAAACAAAACCCCTAGCCTCTCTGGGATAGGCTGGAAATGTCTTGAGAGCAGACATCCATTAGAGAATTTGGGGGTGGGTGGAACTGGTTCTGATTGTGACAGTTATCACATGATTCTATGCATCTGTCGAAAATGAAAGCACTATACACTAAAAAATATGAATCAGAATGGTGATTCATACCTTGGGTGAGCCAGAGTGTCAAGGAACTGTGGCAAAATGGTGCCTTCGTGTCTTATTAGTATTCTATTTCTTGATGAAGTGATGGTTATACCCAAAATTCATTGGCCGTACACTAATGTGTTGTATATTTTTCTCTATTATTTTATACCTAAATAAAAATTATGTTAAATGTTAATAATTGAAATGCCAATAATATCATGATAATAATTGCAATGTTAGTCACCCAAATAATGTTAATCAATGTTCAATATTTAAATTTCCAGGAAGATTTGAAATAATTTATTGAAGACACAGTATTATGAGAATGCTTTATCAATACCATGACTGAGAGAAGCTGAAAATTATATTCCTATCTTGGTCATCACTTGCAGATAATCAGTGTCATTTTAGTGAAAAAAATACAGTGGTTCAAGAGGAATAAAACTCAATGGGCTAAGATTTGGGAAATGCCTAAATGTAATTGAGAATATAATCGATTGTATATGCAATACTTTAACCCCTATTGTAGTTTTTTCTTTGTTAGCTAGCTGCTAAACTAACTAACTAGATCCTAATCTAGGAAGACAATATCCTCCTGGGGTAAAGGGAAGTGAAAACATGGAGACAGGAAAATACAAAGATAAATTCCTCTATCATTGTCTATTGATACTCTAATCAAAAGAGTTTGTTGAATAAAATACACATGCTATATAGGTATTTTATTAATATAAAATCACTAATACCTGCTAATACAAATGAAATGACACTGGTGAAACTAGTGAATCTATCAAATATCAGCACAGATTGAGAATCAGTGTCTATGCTTTGAAGAACTCAGTATAATTTCAACAGTATCTATGAAATCCTGACATTCAGCCTCATTTCTCCCCAAGGGCTTTTTCTCTGTATCATATGTGAATTCCCAAATTGAAATTTCACATTTATGGCATCCAAACAATGCCCTTTCAAATCCACATTGTAACATTTCACCATTTATTTCCCCTCTCCCTTAAGAGGACACAGTCTTTTCGATGCTCAATATAATAAGTGCTCAATATTTAAAGCAAAAAGAAGGTATTTCCTTCATGTTGTTTGTTTTCAATTTACACTTCTCCATCACCTCACTGTATCTGTGGATCTCAAAAACTCACTTTTCAGCCATCTGGGAGAGAGTGTGAGTTCTTGTGAAGTCATTGCTCTCAAAAAACCAAAGCAAAACAAAAAACCCTCTTTCTATAAAGAATCTCTCTGTATAGATGGCAATAAAAGGGAACAATAGATAACTGAATTTCTTCAAGTTGTAACAGAAACATTTCTGAGGCAAACTTGTTAGCTTGGGTACCTATCACATGATTTGTTCATTCATTTTTAACTAGCCCTCTACCTTCTTAGTTTATCATACTGCTCTATGCCCAAGAACCTGGCTAAAAAGTAAAAGATCTCTTTCCACAGTAACACATTTTAGGCTAACTTGTCACTCTAATCTTTACATGAAGTCACTATTTTACTTTCTAGATGTATTTAATTGGGAAATTAATTTTTTAAACACTTTAAAAAATATTTTATTTATTTATTCATGAGACACACACACACACACACACACACACACACACAGATAGAGACAGAGATACAGGCAGAGGGAGAAGAAGGTTCTATGCAGTGAGCCTGACATGGGACTCGATATAGGGTCTCCAGGATCAGGCCCTGGGCTGAAGGCAGCGCTAAACCACTGAGCCACCTGGGCTGCCTGGGAAATTAATTTAATAAGTTAACATAAATAATCATAATTATGAAATTTTCTTTGTTTTCACATAACTTTCCATTTAAAATAATATGTATTAGACTGTAATACAGTATAGTTTTATATCTGAGTTCTATTTATAATAATACAGAGAGAGAAACCACCTATTAGAAATTTTTCAATATGTTTGAGATTGTTTCAAAACAATGTCATCATCTGTTAATAAGATTATTAACTATTGTTGACTTTTTTTTTTAAGATTTATTTATTTTGAGAGACAGAGAGAGAGAGAGCGCATGCACACAAGTGGAAGGGGAAGAAAGAAGGAGAGAGAATCCCAAGCAGACTATTCTGAGCACAAGCCCAAGGCAGGGCTAATGGCAGGACCTTGAGATCACTATCCCAACAAACACAAGAGGTCGCTCTTCTGACTGCACCATGCAGAGCCCCCCTTTTGTTGACTTGTATATGTTTTGCTACATTTAATTTTATTTTTTATTATATTTTACCATCCAAAACATCTTTGCTTCAGCCACTACTACTTCTTTGCAATACTGGGAGGTCAGTGACAGCTCTAATCAGTGGTAAAATAGGCCACACAATCCCCTACTATGTCTACTGACAGTGTAAGATAATCTATATATGTTTTAATGGTTAATTCTATCGAGAAGTGTATGCATATTCTTTTGTGAAGGGATATTTCTTACAAGGGTGATATCTTTTATTCCAGGGTCCATACCACTGAGTACTTCTGCTTCTGGTCCTCTGTCTCCTTGGGAACCACCAAAAGACACACAACAAACAAACACAACCCGGATTTTTGAAGGCATCAAAGAACCCAGAGGCTGCTTGAATTTGAGGAGCAAAGATCCTTGGAGAATGGAGGGAGGCACAGTGAAGTGATTTGGATCTTCTCTATAGCTTTTTCTTGAAGACACTTGATGATTCACAGAGATTGACATTTAGTCTCAGCAGAAAGTAGCAACCTAGGATATATTTACTAGTGTCATGGGATGAAGAGACCAAAATTGGAACTCAGGTGCCAAGACCCTCAAGAAAAGGGAACAACAGGAATGTGAACATATAATTCCACGAGATTTTGTTCTTGGAATATTTGTTAATCCTAAAATTCCCAGATGTAAGAAGCAGAAAAATCAAGCATAAAGAAACTAATTGCTAAAGAGCTAGGGAGAAAATTTTTTAGCACTCTCATAGCACTGGATATTAAAAAATTGAAATGCAGGCCTGGTCCAGACTCAGTGACCCTGGTGTAGACCCAGGCTTTCAGCTGCAACTCCTATAATTTCAGCAAGTGTTAACTGGAAAGATACTGATGCTGTAAGAGATGTGGCCTTACTCTAACCCAGAAGAAATTCTGTAGATAAAACAGTATCATTTGGAACCACTACAGTTTTCCATGCACTGTGCCTATCAAATACTACATAGTGTGCCAGTGTGCTGGGAATTAAAATCTAACCAACAAAAACCAAGAGAAGAAATAGGCAATAACAAGAGATATACAGGTAATCCAGGTATTGGATTTTTCAGACACAAACTTTAAATTAGCTATGATTAATGTGAGTAAACCAGTTTATTCATTTGATTAGAAATTGTATTTGTAATGGAGGTATGATGTGCAAATTCACATATGTTGATGGCCTACAAGATGTTCAGTGAGTCTTGTGCTATAAAATTTTATCTTCACATTAACTCTCGAAGGGATTATTAGTATCATCTTATTTAAAAAAATTCAGATTCAGTAAGGATATGTATATCATTTATCCTTTAAAATATACAAAATACATAAAATTTACCTTGGAATGAAATATTCAATTCAATGTAAAAAAGGACAATTACTATTTCAAGGAAATTTTTAAAGTAAGAAATAGAGAGTGCCAAGGTCTCTATAATACGAAAGAGTACTGCCAAAGAAATGAATCAGGTATGGAAGAACCAATGGAACATGACATATTTTTTGAGCACTTACCAATGGGACCATAATTGGGCAACCAAAATTGGTTATCTCATCCTACCTGTGGGAGAATTAAAGTCTGTGTACAAAACATTCCCTTCGTTTCTCATCATGTTTATTCCAGCCCTCCCCAGGGCCACTAAGCTAAAGAGAATGAGGTGTTACTCAGATCTGTCTTTATTAGCAAAGTGAACACAGTTCAGGGAGTAGCCCAATCTGTCTTTATTAGCTCAGTGAACACAGTTCAGGGAGTAGCACCTCAGCTGATCAACAAATATAAGAATTGTTGACTATTTCTACTCTCTGAACATTGGCTCTGGCCATATATTGTTTTCCTTCTAGTTCCTCTTCTATTTTGGGGGAAAATTATTATTTCACACATTATAAAGTTACTATAAAAGCCACCAACTTAATTTAATACATTGTGACCCTACTTCTTTGATTGATTTGTACAGAAATGGGTACCTGGCCTTAGAAGGACCATCTATGATTTTATAAAAAAAAAAAAAAAAAAAAGGGGGGGGGAGAGAGAGAGAGAAATCTATTTCTTTGTCAACAAAATGGAGTTTAGGTTAACTTTAAAAATGCTGGCAACCATGTTCTCCCATATAGCTTAGTCCAGCCAACTCTTGAAGACAGGCTGCGGGAAGATGGGTAGGAGAATAACTTTGATAAGCACCAGTTAGTAAACCCAGATGGATTTCACATAGAAAACACTCCCGTCCTACTTTTTGTAAATTTTCACTTTTCTGTTTCTACTAAGCTCCTCCTCACTCCCTTGCCCACTTCTTTATTATCCCTTTTAATCATCCAATTACCTCTGTATAAATCTGAGTTTGGTTCACACTGGACTCTGTTCCCTATTGCAGCAGTATATAAGTGGTTAACATCTATCCTTACTACTTTAGCTGGGGACTGTCTTTGTTTATTTTTGACAGTAGTTAAAATAAAGACTTTTCTCTCAGAGCTTCTGGCAGTCATATGATGCCATATGGATATAGGAAAAGAAATTAAGTCTTCTAGGTAATTAAAGTTTGTCTCTTAAAATAAAGAATGTAGCTGGAAACAAGAAAGAATAAAGACACAGCACTCTTTGGGTGTCCCACATCATTTTGGTTCCATCTCTAGAGACAATTCATGATCCTCCTTCCCTTGAGGTAGTCAAGAATTACACAAATAATTTCCCCCTTTTTTCTAAACAACCCAGAACCTGATTCATATACTTGAATCAAAGAGGTTTAATTACTAAAAATCATTGTAAAGCATTGAAAATCAGAATTTTAACAGAAAATTCAGAAATGCTTATATCTATATTTTAAATTATATAGTATGTTAAAAATTAGATGTTTTTATAATGGTAATTTTATCAATACAATGAAACTTTATTGAAGTTTAGTCTATGGGAATATATACATGCAGTATCAAAATTATCTGTCGGATTGAGAATATGGAAAGATTTTTCATGTGATATTTCATAAAATTAGTATGTAAAAATATTTAAACCACTGTTATTATCATCCCCATCATTTAAGATTCTTTTATGAGCACTATGCCTCAGAAGAAAGTCTTCACCAAGATTTTCTTTACTTCTATACAGTACTTGGAGGATAGGAATTTCATCTTAGCCCATTAGAGTATTGTGAAAGTGAGCTAAGATTGTGATGGTAAAAAAAAAAAAAAAAAAAAAAAAAAGAGAACTACTGTTTTATGCTCCTTAAAAGGTACAAGAAACAATGGTCTCAATAGCAATAATAGAATAAAAACCGTGCCAATAACAATACCGGAGAATAATTCTTAATCAAAGAAATCTATTCATTGTTCATATGGAGCGGGGGGAAGATGTAATTGGAATGTTTAGTCCAGGTAACATGATGGATTCCCAGCATAAGGAGTTGATTTAAGCTAGTGCCTACAAAAGTTGAAAACTAAAGTCATCTTTCTGTATTCTTTTACCATCTGCTATGAAATGGCATCAGTCTTTTTCAGGAAAAAAGCCAGCACAGATAAATCTAAGTTCACTGGGAAAGAGTTTGTGTTTACGACAGTGCCCGGCGTGCAGCTATTGCTTAATAAATGTCAAATCTGATGGATAATATTCATTTAGATGTTACATGGCTGCTTTTATATTTCCCATTGCAAAGCTTTGAGTTATAGACAGAGCTGTTAAATGTCCTTATTCTAATCTAATTTCACAATACCTAATTATGGTAGCTCACCCTTTTCAGCTAAAGTGTCTTAGGACTAGGGGACCATTACTCATTTTTTCATTCATATGTACATGCATTCAACAAACATTTATTGGGACCTCTTTGGAACCAGACATGAAGATCTATGGGATACAATCCCCATCTTCAACAATATTCATATCTAGAAGATACAGATTCAAAGGTAATTAACTATAAACCAATGTATTAAATATTAATTTAGGGCCCACATTTTGTACATTTATCTACTTTCATAAATAAATATAATAATTTACCTTATGCAATAATAGTAATGTTCTGTAAGTGAAAATATATTCCTATCCACTCTATATATTGTAACTTAGGAAGGCTGCATGAAAGGAATAATTTTTTTTAAGTTTTTTTCAAGAATGAGAACAGTTCCAAGTTAAAGAAAATGGATAAACAAAATAAATATTGCCAGTTCTTTACCTATGAATCTTATTTTTTTATGATCTTGATGTTTTTTATTTTTCCACTTAGAATGATTTTTTTTTTTTGGAAATAATCAATTAACTGATTTGACATAATGCATTTTGTTCTCTTAATTTTAAGTCATTTTTGGCGGGCAGCTCCGGTGGCCCAGCGGTTTAGCGCCACCTGCAGCCCAGAGCATGATCCTGGAGACCAGGATCGGATCCCATTTCCGGCTTCCTGCATGGAGCCTGCTTCTTTCTCTGCCTGTGTCTCTGCCTCTCTCTCTCTCTCTCTTTGTGCCTCTCATGAATAAATAAATAAATAAATAAATAAATAAATAAATAAATAATCTTAAAAAAATAAAAGTCATTTTTGGCACAAATACCATTAAACAGTGGAATGCCCTTAAGGAAGGAGAGGAAATGTTTATAAAATTGACTATGTAAGTTTTACTAAAGATTCAGTTTTCCTTCTTCATGAGTAATGTCAAGAAATAGAGTCTTAGTTAAGACTCAAGAAAATAAAAGCTATAAGCTTTTAATTGGATTTTTTTTATATTCCATTCTTAAAACAAAAGAGTGAGTTTTATGGTATTTGCTCTGATTCATTCAATTCAGTCATCAACTGAAGTACTAATGAAGAATTATGCTCATAAAACACTAATGTTAGCAGGTCACTCTTGCTTGGAAGTCTCCGTAGACTTTGTGTTGTAGGCATAAAGAAAGAGAAAAAGAAGAGATTATTAATATTGACCATGAGATCCTATAAGGTCTGGCTTCTGCAATATGTGTCTTTTGCATTCTGAATTCCCACTATATTTTTGGTTCTGTGAAAATTAATAAAAGGAAATCACTTTTAAAATAGAATCAGGAGGCTGACAGGGGGAGCTCTCATGTCCTACCACTCATTTTCAATTGCGGTTTAAACCCAACCAGAAGAGAGGGAATTTGCCACAAGGATGCTACTTTACTGCTGGCAGGAGGAGAAAAGGCCCTAACCTCCCCTACTCCTAACAGCCCAGCCAGTGAGAGACTGTTACAACTCAGCCAATGAAAAACTATTATACTTTGAAATCACCATTTATTCCAATGGACTTTTTGTTATAACACTTTCCAATGCCCTCCTTTTCCTATAAAAGGCAATTCTTCTCTCTTTCTCTCTCTCTTTTTTTCCCCCTGTGGACTTGCCTGTGATTCAGCTTTAGCTTGCTTATCACAGATTGCAATTCTCCCCTATTCCTTAATAAACCCATTTTTGCTAGTAAAAGAACTGCAATTTTATTTTCCAAGGTTAACAGTTCCTTGAAAACATCATGTTCTTTGTCACGTTTGGAACAAGTGATTGCCTTTGAGTGGTTGCATTACTCACAAAACTAACTCTTAATACCTAACTGTGCTCCACTTTCCACATCTGTAGAATAGAAATAATTACTTATCTCAGAAGGTTATGAAGATTTCTGTTTATAAAGGAAGAACACTTAGAACTGCACCTAGTTCATGCTAAATGTTCAAGAAATCGTGGCTATCAGTATCTACATTCATTTTTCTCAGTTTGAATGTCAATGTTCCCTAAAAATATTCTTTGGGTAGATGTGCCTGGGTGGCTCAGTTGGTTGGTAGCTCAGTTGGTTGAGCATCAGACTCTTGATTTCAGCTCAGATCATGATATCTGGGTCATGAGATCGAACCTCATATTGGGCTCCATGTTTAGCTGGGAGTCTGCTTGAGATTCTCTCTCTTGTGCTTTTCTTCTGCCTCTTCCCTTGCTCATGCTCCCCCCTCCCTGAAATAAATAAATAAAATCTTTAAAAAATGATCTCTGAATATCCCTAAGTGAAAATACACCACTTTATCATGATTTTCCAAGTTGGTACACTTAAAATGGCTTGTTTTATATAAGTCTTAGACTCAGATACATGAAGAGGAACTGTGGTCCTTTCATTTATCACCAATGCATAGAAATATGTGCTTATAAGTAATTCTTGACTATCTCAATGAATACCTGAGATAATAAAAGAGATAATGTGTTTTTCACTCCTACATTATTAAAATGTATTTCATTTGTATTTGGGTTCAATTAGACATTTAGTTAATTTGGTCGAAGCTCAGTTTTATAGACAGACTAGATCATTTCATTCCATAAATAACTTCAGCATCCAAACTTTGGGGAAAAACCCCCAGAATGTTCTTACTCTTTAAATTTTAATAATTTCTTCTTATGATGCGCTTATATGATAATATACTTATATCATACTGATACTACCTTTAGTTTAAGCTATCATGGATTTATTGTATATACTTGGAATAAAACTGAAAATACCTCTAAAAGAAGTTTTTCATAAGAAGGACTAGAATTAATATTGATAATATAAAACTACTAGAAAAGTGTTAAAGGGAAATTAAGACAATATTTTTTCATATTTTGTAGTTTCTACTAATTATTTACCTTTATAAAGTATTTTAGATTCTTAAAATAAAACTGAAAATACAGATAAAAGTTATGTTCAAGAAAGAAGAGATGAAATACACCTGGAATATGGCAATAAGGGAAGTTATTTTTTAATATAATCTTTCTCCTTTAAATAAGACTAGATTATGACTATAACTATAATTATGATAATGGAAATACAATGTGGAAATCTTAGGAGAAGACATTTACTTGTGTAATATAAGTGTAAAGTTCAAGCACACACACATATACAGACACATATACACACAATGCATTCAATTTAAGATGTCTGATAGTATAAAAGTTTGCATTATGACCCACATACAGGGCTTAGGAACATTCCAGGATCTCTAAAATTTCATATCTTATAAAATGATAGAAGCAGCTAGATTTAAGCTACGTTCTGGATTAGACATTATAAGAATGATAATCAACCAAATGATAAAACTAGTGTCTTTTGTTTGAAGAATACACCATTAATAGCAATTGGCAAGTGGTTTCCATGTTCATGTGATTTACATCAAATGTGCCAACACCTGAGTCAATAAGTAAACACCTCATAACTCCAGCTATTTCAGGTCTCTGCCTATCTGCTTGCATGAATAACATTAGAATAGGTCTATTTTTGGGATGCCTGGGTAGCTGAGCAGTTGAGCATTTGCCTTTGGCTCAGGGAGTGATCCTGGGGCCCCGGGATCCAGCCCCACATCAGGTTCTTTGCATGGAGCCTGCTTCTCCTCCCTCTTTCTACATCTCTGCCTCTCTCTGTGTGTCTCTCATGAATAAATAAAATATTTTAAAAAAAAATAATATGTTTATTTCACAACCATTGAGCAGTTTTCTCTGGGTTGTTGACATTTTTCAATTTCTTTCCCCCACCCAAGAAAACATTGGCTATATTGACTTTGCTTCTTTTTTTTTCAAGTTATTTTGGAATGAATTCATTAAGAGTCTAAGTTGTTTTTATTTATTTGTCATAATTATATGCTCTAAAATAAACAGATGCTAACATGCTAACATAAAATGTTTGAGTGAAATTGCAAAGTTATAAGAAGAAAAACAGGCAATCAGATAAAATGTAGTTCCTAGTCTTGATCATCGAGGAGAAACAAAGTGAAGATATGATAAATGCAGGTGTTTTTATTCCTATGATTATGCATTGAAAAAAATGTTGAATCCAGATGGTATTTTTCAAAATGATTAGAGAGTTAGTAATTTTTAAGTAATATGAATACTCTTTTTAAATTAAAAAAACTAAACTTAAGGCTTTTGAAACTAAAATTAGAAAATACAGCATGTAAATATATAGGAAATCATAATGTGGAAGAACTACATTTACATTTAGCCCAATGCTATGCCTAGACATTAAAATGTGTAGGGAGGAGAGATAAAATAAAAGTAGAAATATAAGGCTACTAATATGTATTAAAGATAAACTTAATCTTAAGAAATTGTATATGTGTTCTTTTATTCAGTGCAGAGAATGACTAGGTTAAATCTGAAAGTAAGTAAAATCTTTCTTTCTTATCATCCCACCCACACCCTTTAATCCTTCTTGAGCATCTGTTGATAGCTCATCTACTGACATATCCTTGTGCTTTTAAGTTGTCACCAAACTGTCCTATGTTGTGAGGTGTTTGAATTTCTTCTCTAGATCTATTATTCCCTTAGCATCCATGTCTTGATTTAATGACATTAAGCTAATTAGATGAAATAATCCCCAGATAAGAATTTGGAGAATAGTATATTATCTTTTTAATTGAGCAAAGTATCTTTCTTAAATGGAGGTTAACTTTTCAAACACTTTCATGGCATGGATAATGCAGAATTAATACAGATTAAGCAAATATTTACTGGACACTTGGGAAGTCAAAGATGAAGAGGTATGATTGTCGTGTTCATAGAGAACAAATTTTCTTTGGACCTTTAATAATGGATAGAATATCAACAGGAAAATCATTCAAGGTAGAAAAACCATGGTAAATGGAAGTCTGGGACAAGAACATTTAAGACATCTAACAGAAGCATAATTAATTTGATATCAATAGAACATAGTTTACCTAGGACAAGTTCTGTTGGATGATGAGAAAGATGAGTCTTTTTAGGATGGCTAACGCTAGAACTCATGTCAATTTAACAATTATTTATTAAACTCTGGGAAATTTAAAGATGAAGACACACAGTTTTAATGTTCATGGAGGAATTTCTAAGATGGCAGTAATTGCTGGGTAATCATCAAACTCCTTTTCTTTTTGAACTTAGAGACAGACTACATTAGTCAGATTCAGTGCAAGAAATTGGCTGGATTCCAACTGAGGGTATGTAAGTAGAAAAGATATTCAGTGTTTCCAAGACATAAATACAACACAACACTCCACATAGGATCCTTGAGGATTTTCCACTTTTGTGGTGACTTGGAGGCCATGGAATGAAGATGGCAGGGCCAAAAAATGAAAACAGCTTGTGTCCCCAGTCACTTCTTGAAATAAATCTGATTTATAAATGGAAAAAATGGTATTGTTTTAAGTCACTGATATTTTGAGTGCTTTTCTGCTCATCAGTTAACAGTCTAAATCTATATAATACAGCAACACATTACCATTTATTGTCATTTGAAAGATTATGTAAATAATTCAAGGTGAGAAATTAAGCATACAGTATAGAGTTAAACTAATGCTAGATTTAGAACTGATGGAGAGGACAAAAGAGTCAAAGAGAAGAATAAAAGTCTGATCAAATGAATTTCCTGGAAACTTAGGAAATTTAGTATCCATGACAACTGATATATAGGCTTCTAGCTGTAACTTATGATTTTATATTAAACAGATCTATAATCAATAACCATTTGCCATTTGACTTCTGCAGAATGATCAAAGATGGGTTTGATGGGCATTAAGGAGGGCACATGATGAGATGAGCACTGGGTGTTATACTATATATTGGCAAATTGAATTTAAAAAAAAAAAAAAAAAGATGAGTTTGGAAACATTCTACCCATCAAATGGTCTCAAGCTGGAAACTTTACTTAATTTACAGATTTAGCTTATGAGTTAGGTATGTATTTCATTATCTTATGAGATACTGTGGCCAATAAACATTGGCTGAGGCAGGTGTTTAAGGTAAAAGCTTTGAGGAGTACACTTATCATGATGAAAAAAATTAAAAAGTGAAGGCTTTTAGGAATGAGAATACCCATCCTTTGCATTTGTAAAGGATGTCAGAGTTCTAAGAACCTTTTCATATATTTCATTTAAACCTTCCTAAATATAGTGTGTCCTAATTTTCTGTTATGTAACGACCCTTCCCAAAACTTAATGTCTTAAAGCAAAAAAAAAAAACAAAAAAAAACAAAAAAAAACAAAAAAACAAAACAAAACAAAACAAAAAACAATCATTTACTGAGCTCACAAATTTAGAACCTGGGGAGTGCTCAATGGAAACAGTCAAGTCAGCTTCATGAGCCACCAACTGGAGTTGCTAGAAAGACTTCAGAAGCTGGAATCATGGGAAAGACAATTCTTCTGATGTAGCACAGTTGAATGCTGGATGATGGCCAACTACTTAGCTGAATGAGGCTGTCAGCTGGAATATCTCCATAAGTTTTTCTACATGGATATTTGGCTTTCTCATAGAGTGGTGGTGAGAGGATCCAAGAGGAAGAAAATAAGTTGAGACATTCAGGTGGAAGCTCTATTGTTTTTGCTGTCCTGGCCTCAAGTCACATGCCATCTCCTCTGCTTTTACTATGTCCACATCGTCTCAAAAGCCCACCCAGACTCAAGAGGTGAGGACAAAGAGTGTACTCCTTGAGAGAATGGCAAGGCTCTGGAGGAATTTGTGGGATAAGAAGTGTTATTACAGCCGTTTTTGCAAACTATCATCTGCAAGTAAGACATTATCATTCTCATTTTTAAATGAACAAAGTGAGGCTTAGATTATATAAGTGATTAACTGAAGGTCACATGGAAATAGAAAAACTGAAACTTAAGTAGAGTCTCTTTATTCTCAGGAAATCCTGTTTACATTGTTATGCCTCATTGCAATGGCAGTTGCATCTTTATAAACATCTAGAATAAAATATGTTGCTAGTGCATTAGTAGTATATCATATTAGCTAAAAAGTGATATTAAATAAATAAGCAATTAAAACTGTGTAAAATAAAATTCAGTGAGGAATTAAAGAATTCTACATGTAGTTATAATCCATAATTATTTTACAGTCAGATTTCATGCATCATCTTATGGAAATCATATTGTATAATTAACTATACAATTGAATTTGCATTAGAGTAAAATATATTATTACAATTTCTGTGAATATTTTATTTTAGATTTCTAAATTTGAATTTTTTTTCAAATCAGTGGAGCATTTAAGACATTCCAATGAAAATTTACAACCTGACTCCCAAAATTGACTTGACTCCTCCAGCATTTTCTTCAGAGGTGAATGAGTCTACCATCCATCTGGTGGACTAGATATACATCCTAAAGATTGCTAAACTTCCCAATACTTCTCATTCTTCCTTCAGTGATCAAAAGTAAATGTGTCTTCAATGTGTATTTGGTATATTTTATCTGTATTCTTTTTGTCTCCTGTCAGAGCCTTTTTCTTCTTATTGCATTCTGCAAACTACTGCCAATGTATCAGACACTAATATGACCCTTCTATTTTAAAAAGTATCACAAAGAAAATGAAGGCCTAAGCACGTGGAGTTGTAAAGTAATAATAATTATATCACCAGCACCATAACAATGACAGCATCATGAGTCTTACATCAAGCATTGAAAGGATGAACTACCTACCTGCCTTGTAATCCTTATTCCAAATTTGGTTAATGTTACTCCAGTTTTATAGAAATGGATATTTATTGAGGATTACTAACTTGCCCAAGGTAATCCAGGCTCAAAGTAAATCTGAATTTCTAAGTTCAGATTTTGCCATTCCCACTCCTGCATGTTTAAGCAACAATAAATCTCTTTCTATCCTTAAGAGCCATGTTTTTCACATATTGTTTTTTTTTCAAATGCCAGGTGGAGCATTCAATGGAAAACTCTCATTATTTTCAATAACTAGATATAATAGATATTCTTTTCCCAAAATAAAAGATAATTATTAAAATTGTTTCTAATATGAGTTATACTCTTTAATGATTTATTTGATGTCTAGTACTCCTATAAAGATTGAAGGTATTTATTTAATGCCCTATGACATAAAGGTTATTACTATCTTTGTGTGAAAACTGAGGGACAAGCCTGACTTGCCCAAAGTCACAACACTATATCACTTGGAATTAGTGATGATTCCAACATATTTTTCTAACTTACTTGATTTTTGTTAGCGTTTATGAGCTATTCTATGTGAAAAAGTATATCAGAGTGCTTGATATATAACAGACATATCATAAATGTTTATTTATTTTTTATGCTATATTTTGTAGATAGATGAAGATAGTCAGTGCTAGATAGATAAATGATAGATGATAGATTCTCCACTAAATCACAAGTCTTATACCATCTGCAGGATTTTTTCTACTTTTGTTCCAATATCTATATATAACATTTTAGTTCAAAATCTGAAACATAGGATTTTTTTCTTCCAGAAGTGTTTGTTGAAATAGATGTCTCTTTTTACCTTAAAGCAGTTTTAGCTTTCCTCAAAAATTTGAAAAGAAACAATATTTTCTTGATCTGTATATATCTTATTCAAAATTATGAGTATGTATAAGAGTTTTTTCAAGAAACTTTAATCAAGTACTGATTATTACATTATTTTAATGAGCTACAATGAAATAAATATGTAAATTTGTAATAGCTATCAGAATGTCATGCATAGTATTTCTACAAAAGGCTAATTTCATTGAGTAAATATATGCAGCACTGAAATAAAAGAAACCCTTTACGATAGTTTCTGAGTGCCCGATAGCTCATTACAACCCGATAGTGGTTGTAATGATTGAAATTTTCAGGGTCAGTAGGCAAATGTTTTTTAGATTTAGGACAAGGGCATTGGAAGGCATTGTGTATTCTTGCAGTATATGATGAATGGGAGCAGGTATCAAGACATCCTTATGTGAGAGATTTATGTTACAAAATCCTCAGATAATGTCAAGAGCTGCTTTGAGACTGTTCTTTTCTTCCCACTCACACTACCAAGTGAGGAAAAAAAAAATACTGTTCTACCTCATGCTCCCTAATATAACTAACTTTAGAAGCATTTTTCTATTTTAAATTATTTAAGAGTTTTTTGCCTTTTTTTTTTTTTTTTTCCATTTCACACACAGAGGAACACAGCAACCATTTTCTACAATGTTTCCTTTAGTGCAATTTCAAAGCTTAAGGCCTTGCAGAAAGGAGAGCTGAATCTGCCAGCATAAATTCAGGTCCCCCACCCCCACCACACACACTCTTATTCCAGTACAAATTCTATTGCTGGCAATACATACATCCTTTGAAGTGTAGAGATTTAATTTATGCACCAGGTGTTCCTTTATTCAAATTATACCTAGGTAACTATATTTTTGGCTGTAGTCATGAATCTGCTTACCAAAGATCATGGCAGAGACCTTTCCTACAGGACCCCATACAACCCTGTTCTTGACTTATAATTATGTGTTTTACATTTTAAAAACAAAACTCAAAGGTGTTTTTACTTTCATTTTTCTTACCAGACTATAAACATTCATGAGAAGAAGGACATTTCAAATTAATTTATTGGTGTATTGCCAGTACTACGTATTCTCCTTTCATAATATTTGGTGATTAAAATGTTATTGATAAAGGCTTCCAGGGATGCCTGGGTGGCTCAGCGGTTTAGTGCCTGCCTTCGGCCCAGGGCGTGATCCTGGAGACCCAGGATGGAGTCCCACGTCGGGCTCCCTGCATTGAGCCTGCTTCTCCCTGTGTCTGTGTCTTTTCCTCTCTTTGTCTCTCATGAATAAATAAAATCTTAAGAAAAAAAATTAAAAATAAAAGGCTTCCACACAGTAAAAAAAATTAATCAACAAAACTAAAAGACAGCCTACTAAATGTGAGGATATATTTGCAAATGACATATTGATAAAAGCTTAGTATCCAAAATATATAAAGAACTTATTCAACTCAACACCTCAAAAATAAATAATCCAATTAAGAATGAGCACAAGAAAAAAATTTTTTTTTAAATTAAAAGAAAAAAAAGAATGAGCACAAGACATGAATAGACATTTCTCCAAAGAGGACATGCAGATGGCCAACAAACACTTGAAAAAAATGCTCAACATCACTTATCATCAGAGAAATGCAAATCAAAACCACAATGAAATATCATCTGACACCTGTCAGAATGGCTAAAATAAAATAAAATTAAAAAACCCACAAACACACATGAAATAAGTGTTGGTGAGGATGTCAATAAAAAAACCCTGTGTACTGTTGGTGGGAATGCAAACTGGTACACCCTCCCTGGAAAATATTATGGAGGTTCCTCAAAAATTAGAACACCCTATGATCCAGTATTCACACTGTGGGCTATTTACCCCCAAAATACAAAAATACCAAGTCAAAGGGATACATGTACCCTTTGTTTATTGCAGTATTATTTACAATAGTTAGGTATAGAAGAGCCAAAGTGTCTATTGACAGATGAATGGATAAAAGGATGACAAGTGAGTAGATAAAGATTTATATATATACAAGATGGAATTTTTTTTAATTTTTTAATTTATTTATGATAGAGAGAGAGAGAGAGAGAGAGAGAGGCAAAGACACAGGCAGAGGGAGAAGCAGGCTCCATGCACCAGGAGCCCGACATGGGACTAGATCCCGGGTCTCCAGGATCGCGCCCTGGGCAAAGGCAGGCGCCAGCGCTGCGCCACCCAGGGATCCCTACAAGATGGAATATTATTCACCCAATAAAAAGAATGAAATCTTGTCATTTGCAACAACATGGATGGAGCTAGAGGGTATAATTGCTAAGTGAAATAAATCAGTTGGACAAAGACAAATACCATATGATTTCACTCATATGTGGAATTTAAGAAACAAAGCGAATGAAAAAAGAGAGAGAAAGAGACCAAGAAACAGACTTGTAGCTAGAGAGAACAAGCTAATGGTTACAGGGTGAGTGGGGTGGGTAAAAGAGGTGACGGGGACTAGAGAGAACAAACTAATGGTTATGGGATGGGGTAAAATAGGTGACTGGGATTAAAAAGTACAGTTAGTGTGATGAGCACTGAATAATGTATATAATTGTTGAATCAGTATATTATACATCTGAAACATATAACACTTAATGATTGATATGTTTTTTTCTAGTTCCATACATACAGATATCCTTTTCTTCTTGGTAAGCTAAATTTCAGGAAGTGGTTATTTCTAGAGGCAGCATAGTGTGTAGTAGGTGAGATCATGAATTCTGGATCCACATTGCCTGGATTCATATCTCATCTCTACCTTGGGCAACTTATTCATTGGCTCATGGCCTCAGTTTCTCATCAATAAAATAGGGTTTTTGTAAGTAAAAAGTGAGTCAAAAATACCTGCAATACATACAATTTTGTCTTATAAGTAGAACGTGATGGATAAATGCTTCCTGTTATAGTTGTGTTTCAGGTTATCACTGAAGGAGTTGGGTTATCTACAGTCCCAGATTCTCTTGGAAAAAAAGAAAAATAGAAATTTTATCCTAAAGGCATTGATATTGTGGAAAATGGCAAAATTAACTTGATTGCACAACAAAAAGACACCTGTTACCTCAGAGAAAATCAATATACTAAATGTCCTAATGGGAATTTTACATCTAAAACCAAAAGATCTTTTTTAAAATTCCCCTGGCTATTCGGGGTCTTTTCTGATTCCACACAAATCTTAAAATAATTTGTTCTAACTCTCTGAAGAAAGTCCATGGTATTTTGATAGGGATTGCATTAAACGTGTAAATTGTCCTGGGTTACATTGACATTTTCAAATATTAATTCTGCCAATCCATGAGCATGGAATATTTTTCCATCTCTTTGTGTCTTCCTCAATTTCTTTCAGAAGTGTTCTACTAGTTTTTAGGGCTATAGATCCTTTACCTCTTTGGTGAGGTTTATTCCTAGGTATCTTATGCTTTTGGGTGCAATTGTAAATGGGATTGACTCCTTAATTTCTCTTTCTTCAGTCTCATTGATAGTGTATGGAAATGCCACTGACTTCTGGGCATTGATTTTGTATCCTGCCAAGCTACCAAATTGCTGTATGAGTTCTAGCAATCTTGGGGTGGAGGCTTTTGGGTTTTCTATGTAGAGTATCATGTCATCGGCGAAGAGGGAGAGTTTGACTTCTTCTTTGCCAATTTGAATGCCTTTAATGTCTTTTTGTTGTCTGATTGCTGAGGCTAGGACTTCCAGTACTATGTTGAACAGCAGTGGTGAGAGTGGACATCCCTGTCTTGTTCCTGATCTTAGGGGAAAGGCTCCCAGTGCTTCCCCATTGAGAATGATATTTGCTGTGGGCTTTTTGTAGATGGCTTTTAAGATGTCGAGGAATGTTCCCTCCACCCCTACACTCTGAAGAGTTTTGATCAGGAATGGCTGCTGTATTTGGTCAAATACTTTCTCTGCATCTAATGAGAGGATCATATGGTTCTTTGTTTTTCTCTTCCTGATATGATGAATCACATTGATTGTTTTACAAGTGTTGAACCAGCCTTTTGTCCCCGGGGATAAATCCTACTTGGTTGTGGTGAATAATTTTCTTTATGTGCTGTTGGATCCTATTGGCTAGTATCTTGTTGAGAATTTTTGCATCCATGTTCATCAGGGATATTGGTCTATAATTCTCCTTTTTGGTGGGATCTTTGTCTGGTTTTGGAATTAAGGTGATGCTGGCCTCATAGAATGAATTTGGAAGTACTCCATCTCTTTCTATCTTTCCAAACAGCTTTCATAGAATAGGTATGATTTCTTCTTTAAACGTTTGATAGAATTCCCCTGGGAAGCCATCTGGCCCTGGACTCTTGTGTCTTGGGAGGTTTTTGATGACTGCTTCAATTTCCTCCCTGGTTATTGGCCTGTTCAGGTTTTCTCTTTCTTCCTGTTCCAGTTTTGGTAGTTTGTGGCTTTCCAGGAATGCGTCCATTTCTTCTAGATTGCCTAATTTATTGGCGTATAGCTGTTCATAATATGTTTTAAAATCGTTTGTATTTCCTTGGTGTTGGTAGTGATCTCTCCTTTCTCATTCATGATTTTGTTAATTTGAGTCTTCTCTCTCTTCTTTTTAATAAGGCTGGCTAATGGTTTATCTATCTTATTAATTCTTTCAAAGAACCAACTCCTGGTTCTGTTGATCTGTTCCACAGTTCTTCTGGTCTTCTGGTCTCGATTTCGTTGAGTTCTGCTCGATTCTTTATTAACTCTCATCTTCTGATCTATCTGCTGTTTTTTCTCTAGCTCCTTTATGTGTAAGGTTAGCTTTTGTATTTGAGTTCTTTCCAGTTTTTGAATGGATGCTTGTATTGCGATGTATTTCCCCCTTAGGACTGCTTTTGCTGCATCCCAAAGATTTTGAACAGTTGTATCTTCATTCTCATTAGTTTCCATGAATCTTTTTAATTCTTCCTTAATTTCCTGGTTGACCCTTTCATCTTTTAGCAGGATGGTCCTTAACCTCCACGTGTTTGAGGTCCTTCCAAACTTCTTGTTGTGATTTAGTTCTAATTTCAAGGCATTATGGTCTGAGAATATGCAGGGGACAATCCCAATCTTTTGGTATCGGTTCAGACCCGATTTGTGACCCAGTATGTGGTCTATTCTGGAGAAAGTTCCATGTGCACTTGAGAAGAATGTGTATTCAGTTGAGTTTGGATGTAAAGTTCTGTAGATATCTGTGGAATCCATCTGGTCCAGTGTATCATTTAAAGCTCTCGTTTCTTTGGAGATGTTGTGCTTAGAAGACCTATCGAGTATAGAAAGAGCTAGATTGAAGTCACCAAGTATAAGCATATCTGGGGGCATCACAATGCCAGATTTCAGGATGTACTACAAAGCTGTGGTCATCAAGACGGTGTGGTACTGGTACAAAAACAGACTCATAGATCAATGGAACAGAATAGAGAACCCAGAAGTGGACCCTGAACTTTATGGTCAACTAATATTCGATAAAGGAGGAAAGACTACCCATTGGAAGAAAGACAGTCTCTTCAATAAATGGTGCTGGGAAAACTGGACATCCACATGCAGAAGAATGAAACTAGACCACTCTCTTTCACCATACACAAAGATAAACTCAAAATGGATGAAAGATCTAAATGTGAGACAAGATTCCATCAAAATCCTAGAGAAGAATACAGGCAACACCCTTTTTGAACTCAGCCACAGTAACTTCTTGCAAGATACATCCACGAAGGCAAAAGAAACAAAAGCAAAAATGAACTATTGGGACTTCATCAAGATAAGAAGCTTTTGCACAGCAAAGGATACAGTCAACAAAACTCAAAGACAACCTACAGAATGGGAGAAGATATTTGCAAATGACGTATCTGATAAAGGGCTAGTTTCCAAGATCTATAAAGAACTTATTAAACTCAACAGCAAAGAAACAAACAATCCAATCATGAAATGGGCAAAAGACATGAAGAGAAATCTCACAGAGGAAGACATAGACATGGCCATCATGCGCATGAGAAAATGCTCTGCATCACTTGCCATCAGGGAAATACAAATCAAAACCACACTGAGATACCACCTCACACCAGTGAGAATGGGGCAAATTAACAAGGCAGGAAACCACAAATGTTGGAGAGGATGCGGAGAAAAGGGAACCCTCTTACACTGTTGGTGGGAATGTGAACTGGTGCAGCCACTCTGGAAAACTGTGTGGAGGTTCCTCAAAGAGTTAAAAATAGACCTGCCCTACGACCCAGCAATTGCAGTGTTGGGGATTTACCCCAAAGATACAGATGCAATGAAACGCAGGGACACCTGCACCACGATGTTTATAGCAGCAATGGCCACAATAGCCAAGCTGTGGAAGGAGCCTCGGTGTCCATCTAAAGATGAATGGAAAAAAAAAAAAAAAAAAAAAAAAAAATAAAGATGAATGGATAAAAAAGATGTGGTTTATGTATACAATGGAATATTACTCAGCCATTAGAAATGACAAATACCCACCATTTGCTTCAACGTGGATGGAACTGGAGGGTATTATGCTGAGTGAAGTAAGTCAATGGGAGAAGGACAAACATTATATGCTCTCATTCACTTGGGGAATATAAATAATAGTGAAAGGGAATATAAGGGAAGGGAGAAGAAATGTGTGGGAAATATCAGAAAGGGAGACAACGTAAAGACTGCTAACTCTGGGAAACGAACTAGGGGTGGTAGAAAGGGAGGAGGGCGGGGGGTGGGAGTGAATGGGTGACGGGCACTGGGGGTTATTCTGTATGTTGGTAAATTCAACGCCAATAAAAAATAAATTAAAAAAATAAAATAAAACCAAAAGATTAACTAGCTGCCTTAAAGAAAAAATAGGGAACTCTCTTGGGGTTAGTTGTCTCTCTTAATGCTAAGAAAATTGACTAGAAGAAACAAATCTGAAATACTAATGCAAATATTAATAGTGAGAAACATGAAGATTTTACATTTTTGAATTTGTGAAATAACTGCCCATTTAGAGCCATAGTAGAAGTTAAAACTTAACAAGTACTGGCATATGATAAATTTGAATGATTTTTAGTGAATGAAAAATTATACTTGTTCGTGAAGTTTAAAAGTGAAAGAAAAAAAAAAACAACCCAAAACTTTTAGCCCTGTTACTTCATTCAGGAAAGAAATTTGAGAAGTATGGTGAAAGGTCTGAAATTAGGATACAACATTAAGTGCTTTCCTGACAACTTTGAGCACCTAGGCCAAACCACAATTCTCAGCTCTCACCAGATATGACCCTCACTCTGGAGGAAACACTCCCCTCTCTGCTTGTTCCCTTCAGTTCAGAACTGAACCTAACTTCCTTGCCAGCCTTGAAGAATTATCCAAACGAACTAATCACATCCTCTGATGGGAATGTGGAGTCACCCAACCCCTTGTTCCTGCACAAGAGCCTGCTTTCCATAGCCCCTGCACACGTATTCTGTTCCCAAGTGCAACATCTCATGGCCCTGCATAGTGTGCCATGCTCTTCTCCCCCAGACTATGAGCCTATGTGCCTAATTAACTGCTGTCAGACTCATCTTCTCAGTGTCTGGTGTCTTGTGTTCAGCCATCTTCAGAACCCTAGAGTGGGACTTAATGCCTCACTAATGCACAAAAAGGATGGGGACTAAACAGGAGAATGATTTGTCATTTTTTATTAACTCCTTTAATGTCATTATTATATGATGAAAACTGGAAATGCCCTCTTATTCCATAATCTTCTTTACTCATTAATCAGTGAGGATTTATTTCCCCAGATTTTCACTCTTTCCAAATAATGTTACCAAAAAATGAAGAAATAAGCATCCTTATGCATTCTATTAGTTTTCTCTTGCTGCCTATCAAATTCTCACAAATGTAGTTCCTTGAAACTGCATGCAGAATTCTGTAGGTCAGCAGACATTGCATTATTGGGTTTTCTGTTCAGGGTCTCACCAGGCTGAAATCAACACGTTGGCTAGATTGGATTCGTATTTGATGATCAGCATCCTTCTAGGTAGCTGTTTTTTTGTAGAGTTTATTTCTGGAGTACCAAGGTCCTTGTTTATAAGCAGATTGTTGGCTGGGGAACCACTCTCACGTAGAGACCTCCTCTAATTCCTTGCCATCCAACCCTTTGTCCCCTCAGCAACTTACAGCATTAACACTTGCTTTCTTCCAGCTCCCCAAGGCATATCGCTCAAACTTTATTTTCTGCCATCATCCTAGAAAAACCTCTCTGCTTTTAAGGGCTCACATGATGAAGTTAGGCCCACCTAGAATTATTTTCCACCGTAAGGTCAACTATGATAGGGTCCTCCAGAATATATATAAAATTTATTATAAGGTATTGGCTCATTTATTATAAATATTTATTTATTTATTTATTTATTTATTTATTTATTTATTTATTATAAGGTATTGGCTCACATGATTATATTTATTTATAATAAGGTATTGGCTCATGTGATTATTTATATAAATATTTATTTATTTAATCATTTATTATTAGGTATTGGCTTATACATTAATTAATTAATTAATTATAAGGTATCAGTTCACGTGATTATAAGCTTCCTGAGCTTATTCTGTTCATGACCAAAAGAGGATATTGACATTTGCCCTGACTTTTGTCAGAGTTATTTTGAAGTTCAAATGTGCTAAGTTCTAAAAAACATTTTGTATTGCGTTAAACACCCTGTAAAGATAATACTACTTATCTGAAATATCACTTATTTAATGGTTACTCTAAGTTATATTCTACTGTCAGCTCTTCAAAAGAATAATTGCATTTCATCTTCACACTATATTTATTGTAGTCATTTTATATGTAAGGAAACTGGGGCTCAGATGCAACCAAAATTTAAAACTAAACGCACTCCAGAGGCCACAACACTAATCAAGTTTTATTTTGCTGTATGTAAAGGTTTTATTTGATTTGAGTTTTCTTATTTTTTTCATGTTTTCTTCATTTCTCATTCACATTCTTTTCAGATCACACCTCAATCCTGAATTTTGCCTTTTATCTTTTAATCATTCATCACTATTTTTTTTCTATCTGAAATTTTGCTTCAGTTAGCATCAAACTGTTTTCCCCTTGATGATACTTTCTGTTTTGGTGTGATGCCTTTTCTTCCTGCTGTCCTATGCTTATCTGCAAGAAAAAAAAAATAATGAAAACTATGCCCTTCTGTTTATACATTTTTCTTTTTCATTGATGGCAATTAGCATCAATGTCATTTTATTATGAGGAAAAATAAAGCAGAAAACACATTTAATGTTTTAAAACCCCAATTTTTAACAAGCAAAGTCTTTCATAGACTGTGGGACACAGCTTTATATCTTGAGCAAGCAAATTATGCAGAGAAACACTGAGTCCTTGTCTTAGTGAATAAAAATTATATTATATTTGGGTTTTAGTTGTATTTGGGCTTTATTCAATTTCTTTTCAATAGATTTATTGGGAAAAAGAGGAATTTTTGAATGCTTTAGTGACTCAATTATAGCATTCTCTTAGAATTTGTTCATTTTATCATTAACAGAGATCCTAATATAACTATTGACCCATTGGACTGGACCAAGTATTATTATTTGTGAAACATAACACAAATAGTTGGTGCTGGAAGTCTTTTTTTAATAGTCTACAGGAATCCACTCTCAGATGTGCATCTAAGATAAAAGGGGTCTACAATATTGGCTTGAATCTATTGTGTAAATCATAGCTGAAATGGCTGCAGAAGTTTCTAGGTGTCTGAGTAGTTTTAGTAGAGCTGTGCCAGATTAAACAAGGAAATGGAATTCCAAGTAGGTCTTGATTATTTTGGCCATATTATGGGAAAATTTGGGATATACCACATTAAATGCATGTGTTTATAAAACATTCTCTTGAAGGAGCACCTAGGTGGCTCAGTTGGTTAAGTATCTGACTTTGGTTAAGGTCTTGATCCCAGGGTCCTGGGACCTAACTCTGCATCAGGTTCTGCACCTGGAGAGGAGTCTGCTTCCCCTTTCCCTCTGCTTCTCCTTCACTTGTGTTCTCTTTCTTTCTCTCCCTCAATAAATAAATATAATCTTTAAAAAATAAATAAATAATACATTTAAAAATAAATAGATAAATAATTCTCTTTAAATGTTAGTAAAGGTGACAAAGTAGAATAGAGTAGTTTTATAGAATCTAATGTGCACAATAAGAGACATTCAAGATATATATATAGCTGGCCATAGTGTCACAAATTGAATTATAATTTAATTTATAGTGATTATGAAACTGAAATCAAAACCTATACTTTGATTTTTGTATTATGTTTTGCTACTTTAAAAAAATTATTTATTTATTAATTTTAGAGGTAGAGAGACAGCAGGCAGAGAGGGGCAGAAAAATAGTGAGAGAAGAATCTCAAGCAGACTCCCTGCTGAGCATGGAGCCCAATACAGCACTCAATCCCAGGACCCTGAGATCATGACCTGAGCTGAAATCAAGATTTGGATGCCTATATGACTTAGTGACCCAGGTGCCACCATAAGCTTTGTTACTTTTATTAAGTAATATTGATCATTGTGAAAACTTTCTTGACAAGGATAATTTGGTTTTCTCTTTCTCTCTATTTCCTAATCCCTCTAGGCAGGAGACACCAAATACAGTATTTTCTCTGATACTTCCAGGTCATCACAAAATGTAGCAACTTAAGTGTCCATTCACAGATGAATGGATAAAGAAGCTACAGTGTATATATAATGGAATACTATTCAGCCATTAAAAAAGGAGGAGATCCTGCCATCTGTGACAACAGAGATGGACCTAGAGAATATTACGCTAAGTGAAATATGTCAAACTGAGAAGGACATTTACCACATGATCTCACTTACATGTGGAATCTAAAAAAATAAAACACATAAATAAACAGCTAAACCAGACTTGGAAATACAGAGAACAAAATGATGGTTGTCAGAGGGGAGTGGGAAGATGGGCAGAATGGGCTAAGGCTGAGTGGAAGATACAGGTTGCCAGTTATGGAATGAATACATCATGGGAACAAAAGGTTAGCATAGCATAGGAAACAATAATCACTGGTATTGTAATAGTGCTGCATGATGACAGATGGTAGCAATACTTGTGGTGAGCATAATGTAATGTATGAAGGTGTTGAATCACTACATTGTTACCTGGAACTAGTGTAACATATATCAACTATATTTAAATTTTTTAAATTAAAAATTATAAACATAATTAGAAAAAGAATTGGAATAGAAAAAATGCAGTTCTTTTTAATTAAGAAATATTGGGGGATCCCTGGGTGGCACAGCGGTTTGGCGTTCTGCCTTTGGCCCAGGGCGCGATCCTAGAGACCCGGGATCGAATCCCACATCAGGCTCCCAGTGCATGGAGCCTGCTTCTCCCTCTGCCTGTGTCTCTGCCCCTCTCTCTCTCTCTCTCTGTGTGACTATCATAAAAAAAAAAAAAAAGAAATATTGGTACTTCTAAAATGAGTTCTATAACAATAATTAAAATAAAATAAAAATAAGCATTTCTCATGAATTCACAAGATTTTGTGACTCTTTTTTCTTTTTCTTTTTTTTTTAATTTTTATTTATTTATGATAGTCACAGAGAGAGAGAGAGAGAGAGAGAGAGGCAGAGACACAGGCAGAGGGAGAAGCAGGCTCCATGCACCGGGAGCCCGATGTGGGATTCGATCCCGGGTCTCCAGGATCGCACCCTGGGCCAAAGGCAGGCGCTAAACCGCTGCGCCACCGAGGGATCCCTTCTTTTTTTTTTTTTTTTTTTAATCAAGGTACAATTATTAAAGCAGACTTAAAAACTTTAGAATCTTAGAATAGAAAGTTCTATGTCCTGATCTTTAAAAATGGTGGCTCAGTTGGTTGAGTATCTGACTCTTGGTTTCAGCTCAGGTTGTGATCTCAGGATCTTGAGATACAGTCCCATATGGCACTCTGTGCTCAGTGTGGAGTCTGTTTGAGACTCCTTCCCTCTCCCTCCTCCCACCTGCAAGTACTGTCTCTCTAAAATAAATAAATAAAATTTTTAAAAATGAGAATGTAGATCATGAATTATAATTTTTTTCTCCTCCTATGAGACAATATAGGGAAGAAAAAATTTTCAAGTCCCAAGAATTGTAAAAGATTATGTCTCAAGATAATATCAGTTTTTAATACTTAAGAATTTTTGCATGTTTAATTTTATGGCAGCAAATTCAAATTTTTCAGAAAATCACCATAAGCTTTTCCTGTAGTTTTATCATTGTTGTTAAAAGTGTCATTCATAGAAAGACAGCTTATATTTATCTAATTTTATATAGCATATATGAAAAGTCATTCAAAATATTTAATTTTTCAACTTTATTGAGGTATAAATGACACATAAGAGTTGTGTATATATTTAAAGTATACAACATGACTATTTGATATTGATTAACATTGTGAAATGAATACCATAATCAGGATAATTACAATTAACATGTATATCACTTCACATAGTTACCTTTGTTTTTTTGGATGTGATAAGAACATTTAAGATCTACCCTCTTAGCAAATTTCAAGTATAAAATACTAAAGAGATATTTTTTTCATTACAAATGACCATAAGGTATGTGAAACTATGCTCAACACCATCATTAAGGAAATGTCAACTAAAACCACAGTGAAATATCACCTCACACCTATGAGAATGACTGTTAACAAAGACAACACATTAAAATTAATGATGAAGATGTGGATAAAGGGGGTCCTTGAACATAAATTGGACAGCCTCATGGAAAGAAAAATCTTTCTCAGAAAGGTAAGGATACAGTCACCTTATGATCTAGCAATTACACTTCTGGATATATGTCCTAAGGAGAATGAAAACTGGCTATCAAATAATTATCTGCACTCCTATGTTCATTGCAGCATCATTCACAATAGCCAAGATATGGAAACAACCTGAGTCTGTTGATAGATGAATGGATTAAAATGTGTTATATCTCTACTTACACCTATATATCATATGTCAATATCAAATATTATTCCGTCACAAGAAGGAAGGAAATCCTGCCATTTGAAACAACATGGATGAACCTAGAGGACATTATACTAAATGAAGTAAGCCAGACAGAGCAAGACAAAAGCTCTGTGATTTCACTTACATGTAAAATCTAAAAAGATAGATCTTACAGAAGCAGGGAATAGAAAGAATGGTGGTTGCCAGAAGTCAAAGGACAGGGAAAATGCTGAGATGGTCATTGGAAGATACAAACTTCTGGTTATATAATTAATACATTCTAGGGATCTAATGTGAAACATGCTGACTCTAGTAAATAATATGTATTTTATACTCAAAATATTTAATTTTAAATTAGAACTAAATATACTGTGTTTTCCAGGAATAGTTTTATTTAAGAGGTGTTATCAAATAATATTTTGTGAGGCAATTTCTTTCTTTTTTTATTGGGTAATCAATTCATAGATTCAACAAACAGTAGCACCAGTAATGAACCAGGTATTATGTGCTACAGGGTTTAGAGGTAAAAGAATCACTTCTCTCCCCAAAAGAGTTTATACTTTATTGGGCATGTTGGTGAAGTAGATATTTACAATGTTATTACAATATATCTGACTTAAATAGCCTAAGACTTTCTATATCACCTACAGATTTATGAATACCACTGTCATGGTAAAAGTGAAGTAAATTTTAAATAAAATATTTATTACTTCTATGGAAATTTAATTATTTTGTAAATAAACAATTTTCCTTATTTAAAAATTTTTATTTTAAGAAAAACTGCTTTTCAGAGGTTTTCTCCCATTGTCTTTACTTTCATCAATAGAATATCATGTAAGTTTTAAAAAATCCTTTAGAGATTAGTTTTGTATGACATGGAAAGAAAAATACAGCAAATAATGCTGAGGTGGATAAAATGATAGTTACCTATTTTCTATATCTTAGCCATTACATATAGTACAAACAGTATTTTTCAATTTTAATTTAACCAATTTATTTTTATTTTTTATATAATATTTTGCATATTCAAATTCATTATTTTAAAAGAGGTCCATATTCTTCACCTTATTTTGAAAAAGGTCCCTGGCACAGACAATATTAAGAACTCTTAATAAAGTGTAGACCAGGAGAAGAATTGGAAGACATTTTTCGAGTCATATGTTGAAGAACAGTTCTGTGTCAGGCAAAGAAAGTGGTGCAGAAGGACCATTTTAGGGAATATCATTTGCTAAACACAGATGATTGCAAAGTAGCAAGGTTGTCAAACCACAGTCTATTAGGTATATTTCTTCTCCTTTTTGAAATGTTCATTGCTATCATTAGTTCATTATCATACTGAATTTCAGGACAAAATATTAGGTCATTTGTAAATTCTTTTGTTATTTTAACTCAGAGTTTATCAAGGGGACAAATTTGGGAAAAATGACTTCTTTGTGATACTGATGTTTTTCTTGTCCATGAAAATGTTTTGTCTAGTATTTTTTAGGATGTATTTCATGCTCTTTAACAGCTTTAAAATTTTCTTCACATACTTCCATATCAATTACTAGATTAATTGGTATTTTGGGTTTTTATTTCTTTCTTGCTATTGTAATTGTGGAACAATTAGATCCATTAAGATTTTAATTTTCAAATTGTTTTTTTAATAATAAATTTATTTTTTATTGGTGTTCAATTTGCCAACATACAGAATAACACGCAGTGCTCAGCCTGTCAAGTGCCCCCCTCAGGGCCTGTCACATACTCATCCCTACCCTCCACCCCCTTCACCTTCCACCATCCCTAGTTCGTTTCCCAGAGTTAGGAGTTTTTATGTGCCGTCTAACTCTCTGATATTTCCCACCCATTTCTTCTCCCTTCCCTTCTATTCCCTTTCACTATTATTTATATTCCCCAAATGAATGAGAACATACACTGTTAGTACTTACTCCAATTGACTTATTTCACTCAGCATAATACGCTCCAGTTCCATCCACGTTGAAGCAAATGGTGGGTATTTGTCATTTCTAATAGCTGAGTAATATTCCATTGTATACATAAACCACATCTTCTTTATCCATTCATCTATCGATGGACACCGAGGCTCCTTCCACAGTTTGGCTATTGTGGACATTGCTGCTAGAAACATCGGGGTGCAGGTGTCCCTGCGTTTCATTACATCTGTATCTTTGGGGTAAATCCCCAACACTGCAATTGCTGGGTCATAAGGTAGGTCTATTTTTAACTCTTTGAGGAACCTCCACACAGTTTTCCAGAGTGGCTGCACCAGTTCACATTCCCAGCAACAGTGTAAGAGGGTTCCCTTTTCTCCGCATCCTCTCCAACATTTGTTGTTTCCTGTCTTGTCAATTTTCCCCATTCTCACTGGTGTGAGGTGGTATCTCATTGTGGTTTTGATTTGTATTTCCTTGATGGCAAGTGATGCAGAGCATTTTCTCATGTGCATGTTGACTATATCTATGTCTTCCTCTGTGAGATTTCTCTTCGTGTCTTCTGCCCATTTCATGATTAGATTGTTTGTTTCTTTGGTGTTGAGTTTAATAAGTTCTTTATAGGTCTTGGAAACTAGCCCTTATCTGATATGTCATTGCAAATATCTTCTCCCATTCTGTAGGTTGTCTTTTAGTTTTGTTGACTGTATCCTTTGCTGTGCAAAAGCTTCTTATCTTGATGAAGTCCCAATAGTGCATTTTTGCTTTTGTTTCTTTTGCCTTCGTGGATGTATCTTGCAAGAAGTTACTGTGGCCGAGTTCAAAAAGGGTGTTGCCTGTGTTCTCCTCTAGGATTTTGATGGAATCTTGTCTCACATTTAGATCTTTCATCCATTTTGAGTTTATCTTTGTGTATGGTGTAAGAGAATGGTCTAGTTTCATTCTTCTGCATGTGGATGTCCAATTTTCCCAGCACCATTTATTGAAGAGACTGTCTTTCTTCCAATGGGTAGTCTTTCCTCCTTTATCGAATATTAGTTGACCATAAAGTTCAGGGTCCACTTCTGGGTTCTCTATTCTGTTCCATTGATCTATGTGTCTGTTTTTGTGCCAGTACCACACTGTCTTGATGACCACAGCTTTGTAGTACAACCTGAAATCTGGCATCCTGATGCCCCCAGCTATGGTTTTCTTTTTTAAAATTCCCCTGGCTATTCGGGGTCTTTTCTGATTCCACACAAATCTTAAAATAATTTGTTCTAACTCTCTGAAGAAAGTCCATGGTATTTTGATAGGGATTGCATTAAACGTGTAATATGCCCTGGGTAACATTGACATTTTCACAATATTAACTTTGCCAATCCATGAGCATGGAATATTTTTCCATCTCTTTGTGTCCTCCTCACTTTCTTTCAGAAGTGTTCTATACTTTTTAGGGTATAGATCCTTTACCTCTTTGGTTAGGTTTATTCCTAGGTATCTTATTCTTTTGGGTGCAATTGTAAATGGGACTGACTCCTAAATTTCTCTTTCTTCAGTCTCATTGTTAGTGTATAGAAGAAATGCCACTGACTTCTGGGCATTGATTTTGTATCCTGCCACACTACCAAATTGCTGTATGAGTTCTAGCAATCTTGGGGTGGAGGCTTTTGGGTTTTCTATGTAGAGTATCATGTCATCGGCGAAGAGGGAGAGTTTGGCTTCTTCTTTGCCAATTTGAATGCCTTTAATGTCTTTTTGTTGTCTGATTGCTGAGGCTAGGACTTCCAGTACTATGTTGAATAGCAGTAGGTGAGAGTGGACATCCCTGTCTTGTTCCTGATCTTAGGGGAAAGGCTCCCAGTGCTTCCCCATTGAGAATGATATTTGCTGTGGGCTTTTCATAGATGGCCTTTAAGATGTTGAGGAATGTTCCCTCTACCCCTACACTCTGAAGAGTTTTGATCAGGAATGGATGCTGTATTTGGTCAAATGCTTTCTCTGCATCTAATGAGAGGATCATATGGTTCTTGGTTTTCTCTTGCTGATATGATGAATCACATTGATTGTTTTACAAGTGTTGAACCACCTTGTGTCCCGGGAATAAATCCTACTTGGTCGTGGTGAATAATTTTCTTTATGTGCTGTTGGATCCTATTGGCTAGTATCTTGTTGAGAATTTTTGCATCCATGTTCATCAGGGATATTGGTCTATAATTCTCCTTTTTGGTGGGATCTTTGTCTGGTTTTGGACTTAAGGTGATGCTGGCCTCATAGAACGAATTTGGAAGTACTCCATCTCTTTCTATCTTTCCAAACAGCTTTCGTAGAATAGGTATGATTTCTTCTTTAAACGTTTGATAGAATTCCCCTGGGAAGCCATCTGGCCCTGGACTCTTGTGTCTTGGGAGGTTTTTGATGACTGCTTCAATTTCCTCCCTGGTTATTGGCCTGTTCAGGTTTTCTCTTTCTTCCTGTTCCAGTCTTGGTAGTTTGTGGCTTTCCAGGAATGCGTCCATTTCTTCTAGATTGCCTAATTTATTGGCATATAGCTGTTCATAATATGTTTTAAAATCGTTTGTATTTCCTTGGTGTTGGTAGTGATCTCTCCTTTCTCATCCATGATTTTGTTAATTTGAGTCTTCTCTCTCTTCTTTTTAATAAGGCTGGCTAATGGTTTATCTATCTTATTAATTCTTTCAAAGAACCAACTCCTGGTTCTGTTGATCTGTTCCACAGTTCTTCTGGTCTCGATTTCATTCAGTTCTGCTCGAATCTTTATTAATTCTCTTCTTTTGCTAGGTGTAGGATCTATTTGCTGTTTTTTCTCTAGCTCCTTTAGGTGTAAGGTTAGCTTTTGTATTTGAGTTCTTTCCAGTTTTCAAATGGATGCTTGTATTGTGATGTATTTCCCCCTCAGGACTGCTTTTGCTGCATCCCAAAGATTTTGAACGGTTGTATCTTCATTCTCATTAGTTTCCATGAATCTTTTTAATTCTTCCTTAATTTCCTGGTTGACCCTTTCATCTTTTAGCAGGATGGATCTTAACCTCCACGTGTTTGAGGTCCTTCCAAACTTCTTGTTGTGATTTAGTTCTAATTTCAAGGCATTATGGTCTGAGAATATGCAGGGGATGATCCCAATCTTTTGGTATCGGTTCAGACCCGATTTGTGACCCAGTATGTGGTCTATTCTGTAGAAAGTTCCATGTGCACTTGAGAAGAATATGTATTCAGTTGAGTTTGGATGTAAAGTTCTGTAGATATCTGTGAAATCCACCTGGTCCAGTGTATCATTTAAAGCTCTCGTTTCTTTGGAGATGTTGTGTTTAGAAGACCTATCAAGTGTAGAAAGCTCCATTTTGAAGTCACCAAGTATAAGTGTATTTTTATCTAAGTATTTCTTAACTTTGGTTATTAATTGATTGATATATTTGGCAGCTCCCACATTCAGGGCATATATATTGAGGATTGTGAAGTCCTCTTGTTGGCTAGATCCTTTAAGTATGAGATAGTGTCCCTCTTCATCTCTCACTACAGTCTTCGGGGTAAATTTTAGTTTATCTTAAATAAGGATGGCTACCCCTGCTTCTTTTGAGGGCCATTTGAATGGTAAATGGTTCTCCAACCTTTTATTTTCAGGCTGTAGGTGTCCTTCTGTCTAAAATGAGTCTCTCGTAGAGAGCAAATAGATGGGTCCTGCTTTTTTATCCAGTCTGAAACCCTGTGCCTTTTGATGGGGTCATTAAGCCCGTTCACATTCAGAGTTACTATTGAGAGATAGGAGTTTATTGTCATCATGATATCTATTCAGTCATTGTTTTTGTGGATTGTTCCACTGAACTTCTTCTTAAAGGGGAATTTTAAGAGTCTCCCTTAAAATTTCTTGCAGAGCTGGTTTGGAAGTCACATATTCTTTCAGTTGCTGCCTGTCTTGGAAGCTCTTTATCTCTCCTTCCATTCTGACAGGTGATTTGGGGACCCTACTCCTCCGCATCTTCGTAGTTCTCTAATTTTCAAATTGTTGATGTCTGTGTTTAGGAAAGCAATTTGAATAGGTTTTATCTTTGATAAAATTTCTGTGTTGTTAATAGCTTTAAAAAGCTCATCAGTCATCTTTCGATGGGTCCCCAAATCACCTGTCCCCACCAAATTACCTAGTTAACCTTCAAATCATCCTGAAAATCTATGAATTTGGCCTGAGATTTAAAGAGAGAACAGCTGAAACGCTACCGTGACAAGAGTTCGGCTTCTATCAAGGTAGGAACACGGGAAAAAAAAAGAATAAAGAAACAAAAGGCCTCCAAGGGGGAGGGGCCCCACGAGGAGCCGGGCTGAGGCCGGGGTGAGTGTCCCCAGGACAGGAGAGCCCCGTCCCGGAGAAGCAGGAAGATGAGTGGATAAAGAAGATGTGGTTTATGTATACAATGGAATATTACTCAGCCATTAGAAATGACAAATACCCACCATTTGCTTCGACGTGGATGGAACTGGAGGGTATTATGCTGAGTGAAGTAAGTCAGTCGGAGAAGGACAAACATTATATGTTCTCATTCATGTGGGGAATATAAATAATAGTGAAAGGGAATAGAAGGGAAGGGAGAAGAAATGTGTGGGAAGTATCAGAAAGGGAGACAGAACGTAAAGACTGCTAACTCTGGGAAACGAACTAGGGGTAGTAGAAGGGGAGGAGGGCGGGGGGTGGGAGTGATTGGGTGACGGGCACTGGGGGTTATTCTGTATGTTGGTAAATTGAACACCAATAAAAAATAAATTAAAAATAAATAAATAAAAATAAAAAGCTCATCAGGAGCAGCCCGGGTGGCTCAGCGGTTCAGCACCACCTTCGGCCCAGGGCATGATCCTGGAGACCTGGGATCGAGTCCCACATCGGGCTCCCTGAATGGAGCCTGCTTCTCCCCCTGCCTGTGATTCTGCTTCTTTCTCCCCCGCCCCTTTGTCTTTCATGAATAAATAAATAAAATAAAATCTTTAATAAAAGGTTTTTAAAAAAATCTCATCAATATAGTTATTTTTTGTATCATTCTATCACATTTACATACCTTTCTCCATTTCTTTCTCTCTCTCTCTCTCTCTCTGTCTCTCTCTTTCAATCTCTCTCTCTTTCTCTCTCTCATTTTTTATTATGCACTGCTGGGATCTACAGTGTTATATTAAATAGTCATAGCAGTTTTAGAATACAGCCTTTTCCTGGAAGTTAAAAGAAAAACATAGTTTATAATTTATTTTGGATAACAATTCTTTACCTGGTGAAAGAGTTCTACTACTAATTTTCTATGAGTTGATTTTAAAGTAATGGATATTTTACAAAATCTTTTTCTAAAACTATTGAGATGATAATATGCTCTTTTTTCCTCCTTTATTCTTTTAATCCAAAAGTTAACATAAGTCATTTTTAAATGTTGAAACTTCCTTTCACATCTGAAGGAAACTCTTCCTAATTAAGATTTGTTTTCAATATGTTCATAAGAGAGAGTGGTTGCACTGCTGGTGGAAAGTGACAGAAGAGCACATTAGAAATTTTATAAGAAAAAAATATGTTCAGACACTGTTTAAATCGTTAAATTAAAAATATTACAGATTTTGAATGAAAGCAATTAAACATGTATGGTTATCACATCTGAGCTTTCTGGCCCTCTTTCTTCATTCCAATAAGCCTAGAGGTTGTGAAAGAAGAGAACTTGACGTAGCTAGTAAGTTAGATTTTTTCAGTATCTTCCCATCATGCCTACTCTAATGATGAGATTTTAGAGGAATTAAACTTTTGGCCAGTGTCTCTTTGCCTTAGGTTCATCTCCTTTTCACCAGTGGAATGAGGTACCAGCTACAGTAGCTTTTCTAATGAGATTATTTCCCAAATTTTTGAGGAAATTAGAAAGTGGAGTTAAAAGTGGTATACTTGGGATCCCTGGGTGGCTCAGTGGTTTGGCGCCTGCCTTTGCCCAGGGCGCCATCCTGGAGTCCTGGGATCGAGTCCTGTGTTAGGCTCCCTGCATGGAGCCTGTTTCTCCCTCTGCCTGTGTCTCTGCTTCTCTCTGTCTCTCTATCATGAGTGAAAAAATAAAATATTAAAAAAAGGTAGTATACATTTCATATATAGTGAGTGCTCAGTATATTACAATTATTTTTTTTTTTATAGTGGAGATAAGCATGACTTCAATAAAAGAGAAATTAGGGACTCAGCAATTGAGTGCCTGCCTTTAGCCCAGGGATCAAGTCCCACATCAGGCTCCCTGCTTCTCTCTCCGCCTCTCATTCTGGGTCTCTCAAGAATAAATAAATAAAATCTTAAATAAATAAATAAATAAATATTCCCTACTTATATGGCATTATGGTTTCTAATTGTCCTTATTTTATACGTAAATTTTATTTTATGCATTCACCTGTAGTTCTCTGATTGTCATGCTCAAGTTTAGCATATGACAGTATTTTTCAACTTCTCATAGGTGACTTTCAAAAAAATTCCTTTCCACCACATTTTACAGGAAAAGGCATATCCTTTAGTTGCTTTAACAGATAAAAGTCAGTCAACACACCTGAATTTACAAGGGGATCTCCGTCCCAGATTGCCTTATATTCCAAGGCACTCACAATTATGTTCTTGTTTGTTTTCAGTTTTTCTCATAATGTTGGTGGTTTAAATAGAGTCTCAATCCTTAGGGTCTCTGAACAGTATGCAAAATTTTACAAACACCATTAGTTTGTGTTTATTATCTTGACTTTTTTTTCTTTTTCTTTTTTTAACTATCTTGACTTTAATATCTCTTTTTAAATTTCTTGGATAATTTCTTGCCCTTGGATAATTACTTGCTTTCAAACTTTAATGTTCTTTTTTGTATTATATTTTATGTAGTATTTCCATGTATTTATAACAGCCTTAATTCACCATCTTACTGAAATTGTTAACAAATTTCTTTTTCACTCATTCCTCACATCCAACCCATCAATAAACAACTTTTGATTTAAATTCTATCTATCTATCTATCTATCATCTATCTATCTATCTATCTCTATCTATCTATCTATATATATGTATTTAAGTGGCTTGGAATATGGAGCAATTAGAGATAACATTACATAGATAGAAAGCAATAGATTTAAACTATTTTTGAAAACATGATTTTTATCATTGGAAATTGTAAATCATTCTTGGGTTTGGGGTTTGCTGAGATGAAGCTTCAATGAGAGAAATATTTTTGGGATATGGGAATCAAGATTTATGTTCTAGTAATATTAGATTTGTGATATTTCTCAGATATCAGTAGAAATTTAAAATTAGAAGTTGTATCTCTATACATGAACAAAGGTTTACATTTTTTAAATATATTTATAGATAATGCTTAAGTAATATTAGTATGTTAAAAAAATGTGCAGAAGCCAAGAATTTACTCTGGGGCACTCCAACATTGAAAATTCATTCAAACTAACAAAAAATAAAAAGTAAAAAGATTTGGGAAAAGAGACTAAAGAGAACCAACTGGTAAAATAAGTTGAGAAACAGAATCCGAGAAAATTCAAGTAAGAAATCATAAGCAATGATCAACTATACAAAGGATACATTTTGAATAAGCAGTAACACAGGAAAGTAGCCATTGTGAGGGCAACAGAGAGGTCATTGGTGGCTAGAAGAATAAGAAGATGGATTACTGACTTACAGAATAACATAGCTAAACCTCAAAAAGTTCTAAGTAAAACACTAGACACAAGAAACTATACATTATATGACTACATTTTTACAAAATATCCACAAAAGATAAAATGTTTAGTTTGTAGAAAAGGCAAAACTATAGAGACAAAACCTGGTTTCTTAAGCTTGGGAGTGGGGCAGAGATCCACTGGAGACAAGCAGGAGAAAATTTCGTTGTGGATTTGTTCTATAATTGTACTGATGGTTGTACAATTTATTTGCTAAACAAACAGACAAAATCCATTGCATTCTACTTTTTCAGTGGATGACTTTTATGGTATGTAAATCATGCCTCAGTAAAATTTTTGAGTATATGTAAATAAACACACAAACATGGAAACTGCTGAATGGTATCCCATTGTATGTATATTCTGCATTTTATTCATTAAACAGTTGATGAGCATTTTGGATATTTTGTAGGTTTGTGCTATTGCAAATAAATCTGCCACAAACATTCATGCATAAGCCTTTGTATGAACACATGCTTTCTGTTCTCTTGGGTAAACACCTATGCCTAAAAAAAGGAATCATTCATATGGAATGTATATATTTAATGTCTTAGGAAAATGCCACACTGTTTTCCAAAGTGGCTGTAGCATTTTACATTGCAAACAGGTGGCACTTGGTACAGATTCTTATTGTTTATCACTGTATCCATTTTTTTAAATAATGTATGGTATAGAATCTTACCGAGATTTTAATTTACATTTCCCAAATGATGAATGGTGATAAGCATCTATTCATATGATTATTTTCCTTCTATCTATCTTCCCTGTTGAAGTGTCTGCTCAAATAATTTCTCCCTTTTATATATCGGATTTTTTTTTTTTGGTTAGTTTTGACTAAGAGTTTTTAAGTACATTTTGGATAAAAGTCATCTATAAGATATATAATCTGAAAATATTTTCTTCTCTGTAGCTGGTCTTTTAATTATTTTATCTGTGCATTTTGAAGAGAAGTTTATAATTTCAACAAATTTAATTGAATCGTAGTCTTGAATTCTTTTGAGTTTAATGAGAGACATTTTATAGTACTTGAATATATATTCTGCTGCTTTTGAGTGGAATGTTTTATAAATGTGAATTAATTCGAGTTGATTTATGGTATTGTTTAGGTCTTCTACATCCTTGTTGTTGTTTTTGTCTACTCATTATATCAATTATTGAAAGAGGAACATTGAAATTTCTGACTATAACTGAATCTGTATAAGTTCTTTGGGGTTCTATGAGGTTTTTTTTAATATAGCTATGTTGTTAGGTGCATAAATGTTTAGAATTGTTAGCATTCTTGGTGAATTGACCCTTTATTATTATAATGTGTTTCTTTAAAATCTACTTTGTTTTGCATTAATGTAGCCAGTCCAGCTTTCTTTTGACTAATGGTATATATTTTTTCACATTTTAACTTTAATTTATTTATCTATTTGTATTTAAATGTATTTATCATAGGCTTCTGTAAAGGATTGAATTCTGTACCCAAAATTATATGTTGAAATCTGAACTACTGGTAGCTATCAGTACTAACTTATTTGGAAATAGGGTTTGCAGGTGTAACCAACTTGAGATGAAATTAGATTAGGATAGGCCTGAGTCTAATAACTAGTGTCATTTAATAAAAGAAAATTTGAACACAGAGATACATAGGTAAAGAGGGAATATCATGTGAAGACAAAGGCAGAGATCGAAGTAATGCATCTGCAAGCTAAGGAACAAGGGAAGTCTGGAACACTCAGAAGCTAGGAAGAGACATGGAAGTTTCTACAGACTTGATTTAGGACTTTTAGCTTCCAAGTCTGTGAGATAATGCATTTTCCATTGTTTTAAACTCTCTAGTTTGTGGTATTTTGTTACAGTAGTCCTAGGAAACTAATACAACAGTATATAGATTGTTGTTTTTTTATCTAATCAGATATTGATTTTTATTGGTTTAGGGTTTTCCTTAAATCATCCTGCAGGCTTGCTAATGATGAATTCTTTCAGAGCAATCTGTCTATCATCTGCCTATCTATCTTCTATCTATCTAATCTATCATCTATCTATCAATCATCTATCATCTATCAATCATCTATCTCTCTACCATCTATTTTGATGTATTTTAAATTATTTTTGTTAATTTTTTTTGTTCTATTTTTTTGAGATGTCTTTCCTCTGTATATAGAATGTTGTTCTACTTCTTTTACAGTCTTTCTGTTGAAAAATGTTACCATTCTTATTTTTGTTTCTCTATATATATGTGTCCATTTCTACCTGCTTTTTAGATTTTCTTTTTATCATTTGTTTTGAGCAATAGCTTATAATGCATGCTGGTGTGGTTTTCTTCATATTTCTTTATCTCCGTGTTTGCTGAGTTTTTTGGGTAAATTAATAGATTTGATGGTGAGAAGATAAAACGTTTTCCTGTCATTGTGTACCTACTAGTATTCTCTCATGAAGTATAAGATCTAGTTTTCTGTTGAGAAACATTAAAAGAAAAATGAAGTCACAGGAGATTTAGGTTCAGTTTGAGTATGTAAGAGATGATGTAAATTTTGGTCTCTTTTTAGGAGAACACAGGTGTACAGAGTCATTTTGATAGGTTTCTTCTTTTCAAACAACTTTACCTTTTATTGCCCTTCAATGATGCCAGACTTACTCCAACTTATTTCAGACATCCCTTCATTTCAACTTCCATGTTACTTCTTTAGAAGTTTTCCTCTACTTCCAATCTAAATGTGAGCTATTATTATTTCTCATATTCATTTATAGTATTTTATAAACATCTGTGTACATATCTATCTAGGGTCTTTCTTTTCAATCAACCTGTAGACTCCATGAAATAAGAACTATGTCAGTTTTGTTCATAATGCCTAGCATTGTACCTAGTCCATAAGAGAAATCATACAAAGGTATATAGAGTTTTGAAGAATGTGCAAGAATTTTCTAATTTGCCCTTCCTTAAAATGAATGATTGTAGCTAAGGCTCCCAAATAGAGAGAAAAACAACTAAAAAATATGAAATAATGCAAATATTTAGAACTTTACAAAATATTCTTTATATATCAGCATTTTAGTGAATATGGGAATAACATATTTTGAAAATGGGACGTATTATCTTAGTTATGTATATTAAGAGGTTTGATGTTGATTACTGTTTTTCAGAACCCTGTGTTCTGCAGTGTCAATAGATTTCTTGTGCAACAAATCATTTTGTTATGAAACATTCCTTTATTGTTAAATGCATTCCTTTATTGAAGGTGGTATACAAATAATTAGTGAATATTGAGAACTACCAAATTGGATGTGATTTACTCAGGTTTATTCTTGTTTAGCTCTTGAACTCTTTCTTACTGAACACATATTAACTGGTTAGTAAGCACTACTGGTTCTAATATTTTGTAACGGTAAAAAAAATAGCATGATAATTATCAAGATTACTTACCATTTATTGAAAATAAAGGTCTAATTTTTATGTTACATTGTTAATTTCCTTCTTCTTCTTTTCCACTAACTTTTGATTCACTTTTAAAAAGCATAAATCACTCTAATTACAAACCAACCATCATCCTTAAAGCCTTTCAAGGCTAAATTAAAGCATTTTTTAATATAAATTTATTTTTAATTGGTGTTCAATTTGTCAACATATAGAATAACACCCAGTGTTCATCCCGTCAAGTGTCCACCTCAGTGCCCGTCACCCAGTCATCCCCACCCCCTGCCCACCTCCCCTTCCACTATCCCTAGTTTGTTTCCCAGAGTTAGGAGTCTTTCATGTTCTGTCTCTCTTTCTGATATTTCCCACTTATTTTTTCTCCTTTCCCCTTTATTCCCTTTCACTATTTTTTATATTCCCCAAATGAATGAGACCATATGTTTGTCCTTCTCCGATTGACTTATTTAAATTAAAGCTTTTAAGTAAATACTTTTGTTGGAAATGGAATTTCTCTCTCAAGTCTATTTAAGAAGGCTTGATTTTAAGTAAGCTAAGTACTTAAAGTCAAGTGTGGATCAAATTAATGTACTTTATCAATGATATGATCAGAACAGTCCAAAAATCAAGGATATCTTTAAATCAGTTATCCGCATCCATTCTTATCTGACATTCCAAATTTCGGACATTGCCTTCATATTTAAAAAATAAAAATAGCAATATTCCTTAAGGAAAGCACAGATAGTCATTCCATTTCGAGTAACCAACTGGTAAATAAGTTTAATCTGGAACAAATTCACTAAAGTTTCTGTTAAAAAACACATAATATGTCTAGGATCCTGCTAGTGATGTTTAGGATAAATGTAAGCGTTCTTCTGTTTTTTGGTTTTGTTTTGTTTTTAACCCACATCCTTTTTGGTTATTGAAGCTAAAATTACCATGTCATGGTTTCCTATTGAGTTGGCAGTGTTACATATCATCTTGAGTTGTATTGCATAGTCCATTTTCCCAACAAAACTTTAAACCTTAGCGCTATTTTCAAGAGAAATAAAAACTTTGATCCAGGAATGAGTAAGACTTTTTCCACAACCTTAAACTAGGAATTCTCAAGTGGTGCATTTAGATCCAATTTAGAACTTACAGCCTTATATATTTGATTACTTAGGTAGTTGATATTTCTAATACCCTTATCTCTCACATTTAACCACAGTAGGATTCCTTGGCTGTTGCATGTGTGAATTTCTTAGAATGAATGTTGAATTTATTTTGTTGAAATCTGGCAGAGTAGTCATTTTGAAATATCCAAATCTATTAAATAAGACTTCAGTCAAATATCAATCTCTTGGCAAATGTTTTCACTAGTAAGCAGAAAAGGAGCTCTCTCTGGATATTATTTCAATTGATGGTTTAAAATGATATAACGACCACAAAGGGACATACTGAGAGCTCAAGTAGAAGGCATGACAAAAGTAAGCACTGGTTTGGATTAATAAGCTATATTTTACAAGATATCTAATATTGAGAATTCTTTTGTTTGTTTCATATTTTAATTGTTAACTTATTCATAAACATATATAAGATACGTGTTTGTTAATTTAAAGATGATTCTAGTTAGTATATGACAATTTAGAATTGTACATGGAAGTATTGATTTTAGTCAACTCTATTGAATATAAGTGCAGCATGTGATTTTTTTTTTTTTTTTCGCCAAAAAATGTAAGTGCGAGTGATATGTATCCCTTCAGGTCAGAACTTCTAAGAGACAGCGACAGTGCATTGTGCTTGATTTGCCATGTTCTTTTCCCACTATTGCAGTGATAGTGGAAGCAAGCAACCCTCCCTCAACCTCGTTTTCTTAGCAATTGTATGGAGTTGATTGACATATAGCAGGAATGAGAAATTTTTCTTTGTTTATATTGAATGTCACTGAGTTTTTGGAAGAGCAAATAATGAAACCTTTCTTGTTTTAACATTATCTTTTTTTACTCTGTTAATCTAGTTACAATTTTAAAAATATTTATTTATTTATTTACTTATTTATTTATTTATTTATTTATTTATTTTAGAGAGAGGAGGAGAGAGAGAAAAAGCACAGGTAAGAAGGCAGAAGGAGAAAGAGAATCTCAAGCAGACTTTCAGCTTAGTCCTAAGCCCAATGTGAGGCTGGATCTCATGATCCTAAGATCAGGACCTGCCAAAATCAAAAGTCCATCACTTAACTGACTGTGCCACCCAAGGAGCTAAATATAGCTACTTTTTTTTGCAAACCTCATTTATTCTAATATTTTTGATGTATCTCTAGTAAAGATAGAAAATGTAATATTAAAAAAAGTGTGACACTATATTAACTGGTCATTAATATTTGATGTCATTATGGATATATTAAGATGTTTAACATCATCTCATGCTTTTTACCATAATTATTTATAAATATATATAAAACAATCTATTTTCTCCTTTATTATTTTAGAATTTATTTATTCTTTTAAAGTCTTTATTATTGGCCCAAGTATTTAAAAGCTGAATCATTGAATTTTTAAAGGATGTTTCATATAATTCTATCTTACTTTTAGGTAACACAAGGACATTAAAAAATATAACCTTTGTTGTATCTTTTGAAAAATTTCTATGCTATCATTTATAATGTCACAAACACACACACATGCACACACACGCACACACATAAGACATTCTTATTATTTTGTGTCACTGTTCACTTGGATTAACAGGGAGTTAGCTTCTCCCTTTTCTTCTGCCCCTCCTCACTGCTTATACTCTCTCTCTCTCTTTCTGAAATAAAGAAATAAAATCTTAAAAAAAAAAAAAACCGTTGGAAATTTGCTTTACCATGTGTCTTGTTGTAATGACTTTTCTGGGGTGTGTGAGTGTGTGTGAGTGTGTGTGTGTGTGTGTTGTGAAAATGACTTCATTCAGAAGGATATTCTTCTGAAATTTGCATTAGTTTTTCTTCAGCTGATTCAATATGTTCATCTGGTCTATTCTGGCTCTCATTATTTTAAGAAATCATTTGCCAGTTAAAACACGTTTTTTGAGGATAATCTGTATCCCCCCTCCTTTTTTTTTCAGAATTTCCTTTTATCTTTGATTTCTAGAGTTTACCACAAAGCATCTGTACTGATTTTTTTCTTCATTTTTCTTTCTGTACTTGGAATTATTTTGATTTATTCAATCTGTGATTTCTTTTCCTTTTCTTCCATAATTTTCTCATTTTTGTGCCATTCTATATAATTGTTTTGACCATATTCTCTACTTCTCTAGTTATCTTAAAAAAATAGATCAAATATGCACTTAAAATCCATCTAGTGATTTAATATTATTACTATATTTTCTTGTTTAGAATTTTATTTTATCATATTTGCCATAGTATCTTTGTAGTTACTAATTACATAATAATTTCTCTGCTGAGCTTTAACTTCTTTGAACCAATACTCAAAGTTGTTCTACCTTCTGGGTCTAATAATCCTAATATATCCAGACATGTGAGCTCTTTCTATTTATGTTTAATCTACTGAGTCTCATTTATTGTGTTGTATAGTCTACTATCTCATACTTTTGCACTTTTCTTTGGATTTAAAAAAAATTATTTATTCATGAGAGACACAGAGAGAGAGGCAGAGACATAGGCAGAGGGAGAAGCAGACTCCCTATGGGGAGCCTGATGTGAGGCTTGATCCCAGGACCCTGGGAATCACACCCTGAGCCAAAGGCAGACTCTTAACCACTGAGCCACCCAGGTACCTCTCATTCTTTTACACATTTAAATAAAAAAATATTTATAAATATAATGCAAAACCTGGGATGATGCTATTATCCTACAAGAAGATTTTGGTTTACTTCTCCTGAGTCATGTAAGTACAATCAGTGGAATACCATTTTAATCTTAATGCAAAGCTTTCAGTACTCTACACAACCAAGAGTATTGTAAGTCAAGCCTCAAGTTCACTCAAGGCTGTTTATCTCCCTTTGACTCTTATTATTTGGTACTTGACTTTGATTTGTTCCCTTGTTCTGTGATGCCTTCCAAGTTCGTTTAGCCATGAAATTATTGTCATTGTCTTGTTCTTGTTCTTCTTTTTCTCAGCAAATGACTTTAGGGCCAACAGAGTTCTGAGTGTTAGAGCTATTTCTCTGAGTTCTAGTTTGATATACTGAAATTTTCCTAGCCATGTCTCAGTATCTTGCTAGTATTTTTTCACTTTGAAGATAATTATAAATAAATGTTGTTTGTTGTTCTGAATTACCTACTTTACAATTATTATTTGACAACATCTTTCTGGCTTTTTATTCATGATTTTATTACATCTTTCACTGTAGTCAATTTTATCTCAGATGTACTGCATATTTTGAAGAGGATAATAATGAAGGTAACGTTTATTTATCATATTGAGATGTTTATAGAAGGGTGATAGAAATTATTGAGGGGCTCTCAGGAAGACAACAAGAAATAGAGGTCATGGTTTCAGAATTCTGCTGTTTTCCTCTAGTGGAGATCAGCCTTCCATTAGGTGCCACGGAAAATCATAATTTTAGGTATACTAAAAAAAAGGCAATTGTGGGCAGCCAGGGTGCCTCAGCAGTTTAGTGCTGCCTTTGGCCCAGGGCGTGATCCTGGAGACCCAGTATTGAGTCCCACGTCGGGCTCCCTGCATGGAGCCTGCTTCTCCCTCTGCCTGTCTCTGCCTCTCTATTTCTCTCTGTATCTCTCATGAATAAATAAATAAAATCTTTTTTTAAAAAGGCAATTTTAAGTCATCAGAAACTACACAATATTCTCCTCCCACTATGATCCAGGAATCACTATTAATTTCCTATTCTCTTTCATGTCCCAACCTATACTCTTAAGACTTTAGGGAAAGACTTGAAAAGTTATTTCTCCTCACCTAAATATTTGAGAAATGTATAGCCATCTAAATAAATGTCAGATTTAGAAACTTGAATCACAGAATTCTGTGTTTTTGAAAATTTTCTACTAATTGAAATGCATTGACTCTGAAAAAATTTAGGTTATGAGTATATAGAAAAGAAATTAATATAAGTATGGAGTAATTAGAAATAAAATATCTAATTCTTATAAATATAGCTTTCAACTTAAAAAGGACTGCTTGCATACATTGGTATATCTACAATCCAGTAATATTTTTGATTCCATTAAGTAGCTATGATGACAGTATAAAAATAAAATTATTTAGTTTGTTATTATCAATGTGACAGAATTCTATAATTATGATTGGAAAAGTTGAAGAGAGAATAAGAGGGTTGCTAAAGATAGAATTTGGTGTTTTAAAAATTTATAATCAAACTTCAATCCTTAATAATGCATTTTTCAAAAGTTAAGGCTGATCTAGGGCTTTTGTATAGATGTAATCTGTCAATCCCTCAATCTTGCCCACACTCCCAAGCTTTTCTTCAGAATTGACAAGACTTTTTCTGATTATCATGCAGGAAGAGAGATACAATTCAGGCGATCTATATTTTAAGACTGTTAGAGCAAGGAGGAATAAAAATGATAATGGAAAAGAAAATCTGAACTTTTTAAGTTCACCTATATAAGAATAAAATGTGAGATAAAGATCACAATTAAAAGAAAATATTAGATATCTATGGAACTATAAATATTCAAGGAAGGCTGCTACTCTGCAAATGGTTCCCTGAGAAACATGTAGTACTCAACGACCTCAACCATATGTGACAGCTGGGGTTGTGGGAAACTTACCTTAAGAAAAATGATAGGTAGATAGATAGATAGATGATAGATAGTTATTATATATCATATATTATATATATTATAATAATATATGTTACATATTATATATATTATATTATATATATATTTCTGGATGCTGGTCATTAATCACTCAGTTGAGTCCTATTTGTAATCTTTATTCATAATATTTTGGAAAGGAAATGGAATGAATGAATTAAAAATATTTGAGAGGCAGAATATTGGTGATACAAACATTGTGATGAAATGCATTTCTAGTTTCAAAATAGAAGTTTTGTATGAGGGAAAAAGTTCTTTTAGATATTCGGGAAGCTACTTTGAAAAGTATGGATCAAAAGAGAAAGAAAAAAAAAGTGGGTATGAGGGGGGAAATTCTCTAATATCATGCCACATAATGAGAAGAATTGACTGGGTAATGCACAACTAATTAAGGAGATACAAGAAATGAAACATTTGTTAACATATACTATACATTGATCATACAGTTTTCCTATTCCAAATTTAGAGTAGTTATATTTGAGAATAATTGCTAGTCTATAAGGGTGCTATTGGGATTTATCATCTGTCAGAGTATTGGCACGATTTTCTTAAGAAAATTTAATATAAACTTGAGGGGGAAAAAGAGTATTGTATTTTCTGAAAAATAAGTGATTATTTACATTGTTTTAAGACTTTCCACTTCACTATAAAATTGTGCTCAGAGAGTAAAAGAAAGAAAACATGAAGAAATTCATGTAAATAGAATATTCTGTTTCTATGATGTCTTTTTTAAACTGAGAGACTCTCTTTCCTCCGTCTACTCCTTTTTTAAAAAAAATTATTCACTTAAAAAAAGATTTATTTATTTATTCATGAGAGACACAGAGAGAAAGAGGCAGAGACACAGGCAGAGGGAGAAGCAGGCTCCCTGAAAGGAGCCCAATGCAGGACCCAGACCCAGGGACCACTCCCTGAGCCGAAGGCAAATGCTCAACTGCTGAGCCACCCAGGCATCTTCCCACCCTTATAAAAGCAAATTTACACCTGTAAACACCCCTATCATGGCTTAGCTTTTTCTATTATCTAACTTTCAAAAGTCTGTGTACTCCCATTTCTAAAATCAGTATTAATGCCTAACCCAGAGGACTGTAATGTGAATTAAATGCCATAATGTATTTAAAGGATTTCTTAAATAGTACATCAATCCAACATTTATTTCCCAATCTTTCCATCTAAGAACTCTAATAGAACTGTATGTGATATAATTTTATTCTCATATCATTCTATATGTGCAAATTGCTTGATAAATCTTATGTTGTTCAGAGCTCGATTTTTGTCTTTTACATATCAGCTATGACACATAAGGCTCATTAGTTGGTTGTATTGATTTTGTGAAAGAGTATTTCTTTACTTATACTGTGAACTCAGCAGATTATTGAAAAATTTTTTATTAAATGCTGTTAAAAAGTTGAGAGAACTTGAAAATAAAGCTAGAAGTTAGTGTCATTTCAGAAGATCCTATAAGGAAGAAGAATTTCCTCTACCCTTCAAGATCCTTCAGCCTGACTAAGAATCAAATCAATGTGAGAAAGACTAAAAGGAGAAAATCAAATGTAATTTTGTATGCAAGGGGAATCCACAAAGACATGCAAATTCCAAAGATAGTCACGCATATACATGCTATTCTGTATTAAGGAGAAGGAAACAGGGGTCTGGGACTTCAAAGGGAAGGAATATAATTCATAGAAAGATGAAAAAGAGTAACTATTGGGTAAACAAATGTTTGCAGGGCCACTCAGAAACAATGGGACATAGAGGATTTGACCAAGCAGACCTTGCTCTGTTCCTCCCCTATCTACCATAGCTAGTTCATTTCATAGTGTAGTTATCCATAAAGACAGCTGTCTTCCTGGAGCAGGTCCTTTAACTAAATTCTTTTAGGTAGTTGTAGGGAAGGTAAAGAGCTTTTCCTGAATCTGCCAGGTTTTGATTGCTTTTAACTCAAAAAGAATCTTCTGGACAATGTGACCCATCTTGGTGCTTCCCATCCTTGGCCCTTACAGTCCAATGGGGATAAACTCATGGGGGGATTATTATGTAGGAAGATATTCTTTGCTCTAATTACTTTTTTTTAAAGATTTTATTTATTTATTCATGAGATACAGAGAGAGAGGGAGAGAGAGGCAGAGACACAGGCAAAGAGAGAAGCAGGCTCCATATAGGGAGCCCAACGTGGGACTTGATCCTGGGACTCCAGGATCATGCCCTGGGCCAGAGGCAGGCGCCAAACTGCTGAGCTACCCGGGGATCCCCTCTAATTACTTTCTACCATTGACTGAAGGTATGAGTCTTCATAAAATTACATTTTAACTTGTAAATTTTTATCTATAGTAAGTTTGGTACCTTCTGTCCAGTAGAAATGATAATTATAAAGGTTACATTTTATTGCCTTGTAGGACAACCAGTAATCAATTTGTATCTCACCCAACAGTTTTATTCTAATATTAAAGCATGAATTGCCTGTAAATATATAGACCTTCAAATGCTCTTTGAATTGGCCTTAACATTTTATTTCTTCACTCTAACTAATGGGTTGAATAAAATATTTAACATACATTCTTCTAATTTATAAGAAAGTCATCAGTGTTTCACTTTTTGAAAATCATACTTTACCAGTGTTATGGGCCGAGTGTTGAACTACATGAAGGTTTTTAGGTTTAGTAGGTTCTTTTGCCCAGTGCTATAGGTAGTAATAGAAAATGTTCTAAATCCTAAGACAGAAAATAGTGCATATTTCTGTGTGGGGCACCTGGATGCCTCAGTGGTTAAATGTCTGCCTTTGTCTCAGGATTTTGGGATTGAGTCCCACATCAGGTGCCCCACAGGGAGCCTGCATCTCCCTCTGCCTATGTCTCTGCATCTCTCACTGTGTCTCTTATGAATAAATAAATCAATAAAATCTTAATTTATATATATATATATATATTTCTTTGCTCAGGGAGTGTAGAAATTATGAAAATTGAATAAGGAAAATATAATTTTGGTGAAATAAATAGTAAGGATTATTAGAAGCTATTTGTTAGGCTGCTGAACTCTTAATAGTAACACTAAAACAGAACCTAATGAAACTATGGGATAGGAAAGTGGTAAAATACTTATACATGCTCCAAAATATCTCATTTAGTTAATATTCAGAATGACAAATTATTTTTGATCAAAGGAATCCCATATGCTGCTTTAGGAGAAAAAAAATGTGTCAAGGTCTTGTTTTAAATTTACTTTTTTAAAATAAAATACAAACCTAAGAGAAGTTGGAAGATCTCAGATCCAACACCTACTTCTCCACTTGCTTTTATCTGCAAGTCTTGATAATAGCAGTCTGGGATCCAGAAATTGAAAGACTATCTTTTCCCAGACAAGCTGCTTTCTCAGAGTGAGGCTGTGAGAAATGTAGGAGCATGCCCAATGAATGCCGATGACAAATAGAAGACCCACTGCAACAGTCATTTTGATTTTGATTATGTGCCTAATTTCAGGTTCTGGCTGAGATTAAAAGGAGAGATTAAATGTGCATAATCATACAGAAAGAATCAGTCCCAACATTCCCTGTTAATTTATTCTTCTTTTTAATAGATTGCATTCATTAATTATAAATGGTCCTATAACCTAAAGCAACCTGAGCATCTGGAGAAAAATTTTGGCAACAGAAACAGATTCTGCTCCTGCTCAGGAAACAGTAAGCACAGTTATCTGAAAAATAATTCTATACTTCAGCACAGGGAATTATTCTTTGGTAGTCAGTAGAATGAGTGTAACATCTCAAGGCGATATCATGTGGAAAATTGCAGAGGATAATCATACTAGAAGCAAAATCATCAAGTGCTTTAGGATTTCTCCAGACGTAAAATTAGTAAGGAAGGGTTAATAATTAAATCCTGCTCCATTTCTTCTGTCTGTCCCAGGCTCTCTGTCCAGCATTTCATGTTGTTTAAAAAAACTGTCTGCACATAAATTTAGTATCAAGTAATGCTTGTGACTCTCAAGAAAATAAAATAATCATGTAAATAACACATTTAAGTAGATAAAACATAACAGAGTTTATTTTCTTTATAAAACACAAAGCCACCTTGAATCACTTTTCACGAAGTACATTTATTTCCATCTTAGGAAAGAAAACACTTATGATTCAGTGTATATTTTAAATGAGAAGATTCTAGTACTTAGGCAGAAACCATTATCTCCTATTAATCTCCATATTTTTTCTACATATTTTATCTTCTGTAACCAAATGTGTGACTCACAGTCACATTCAAATTTTATTGAGGGTTATCTTGATTTGTGAAAATTATTTTTAAGAAAAGTCAACCACAATTTTTATGTAATTTAGCCTTTGACATCCCTGAAGGCAAATGACTAAACTAGATAATTTCTCAATATCCCTTTGGTAATTTGGTAATACCATCTTTTAAGTCTGCCCCTGCAATATAGCACAGATGTTCATCTTTATTTCTATCAGGTTAAAATGTAGTTGGGCAGCATAAGGAGGCTCAATGTCCTCCCACAAGAATATCCAGCACACTACAACAATCTGTCACCTCGTTCACCTATTACTCAGCTTTCCTTGTGCCTCTCCCCACCTCAGTTCAAATATCATTCAATTACAAAGCATATATATAATTAGTACTCTTAAACTATGCTTATCAGATAGACAGCCAGTTGTAGCTGTGAAATCATAGGCATAGAGGCATAGAGAATAAATCTTTTGAGACTTCCATTGATTAAGAAATTTAGTCAAAATAGTTTTACTGGGTCTCTATTTTAGATCTGGGTTAAATATTATAATGATTTATATTTAAAGCTGTCATTTAATTTGAAGAGATAAAGAAAAGTCCATTGACAAAGGCCTCAAGAAATGTTTTTACTGATAAGGAACTAAAAAAAAAAAAAACCATGTTTGTTTTGTGATTGCAGAGAGAACAGAGTTATGATTCAGTAATTAGAGATCTAATAGAACCCATCTGAAAAGTGCATTAGAAAAGTGATTTGATAGAACAATTCAGTCCTCCCATTCAATAGAAGAACTAAGTATGCACAATATGTCAGGCTTTACTCATTTATAAATTCATTAAATAAATATATACTAAGTACAATATAGTGCTTGCTGCCAGGAAATCATCAAGTTGCTTACAAACCTGAAAGACTAGAAGAAAGCCCAGATGATTCTACAGGTAACTCTAGTGAAATGTAAAGATTATCTTGATGAAAGTGTGTCACGGGAGCATGAAGCTGTACTGGGGGCTCTTAGCACAGACATAAGGTCAGGAAAGGCTTCCATGGTAAGAAGATTCTTACTCTCAAGGTTGAAGAACATATAAGATAAATCCAGAAAAAGGGAAGAGTGAGTCCTAGTATTCTAGAGATAGAAAATAATAAGGGAAATTGTGCAGAAACTAAGAGATACATTTTTCCCCCTTTCACTGGTACAGTGAATGTTTAGAATATACTAGCAAGAAGGGGCTAGAAATTAATTCAAGATCAGATTGTTGCCAAATCTTGAGTATCATATTTATGTATTATCACTTTATTTTATATCACAGTAGGGTTAACACCAGGCAATAAGATGTTCATATTCATGTCAGAAAGGTTACTCTCATAAAATTGTGATGAATGAATTCGAAGAGGACAAGAATACAGATAAGAAGAAAATTTAGAAGGTTATTACAGCAGGGTGTGAAAGAAATAAGAGTGAAAGCCAAGTGGGTAAAGTTGGGGGGGGGGGGAATCTGAGATACAATTAGATGCAGGAATGACAGGACTTGGTTCTTCGCTGAATGCTGATGATAAAGGAGGAGTTGAGGATTCTACGGGCATTACTGAGTTGAAGAACGGAAAAGAAGGTTGTATTATTTATTGGAAATGTAAACAGGTGAGATTAATGGTAAGTAAGTTGAGTATGATAGGTTCTGTATGTTAGTCATTTGAAATGAGCAGGAAATAAATGGATATATTGCTTTGCAGTTAAAACAAAAGTTTGAGGAAGAGAGTGATTTTGGAGACAACAACCTCTAACATCGGTAATTTAAGCAATGGAAGTGAATTGAATTGACCAGATGGAGTATATAAAATAAGAAGAAAGAGGATTTAGGACAGAAGCCTGAGGAGTGTTAGAATTTAATTACAAGTAAGAGAGAATGAGATGTGTAAAGTGAAAAAGAGAAAGAACATAAGTAGTGTGGTGTCATGAAAGTTAAAGAAAGAAAACCTCAAGGGAGGCATTCAAGTGTCAAATGTGGCCACAGCAAGGCACTGTAAGGATAAAACTGTCCATGGTGAAGGTGAATAGCAACAGTGATAAGAGGAGTTTAGTGAATGGATGATGTCAAAATCAAACATTGTAGGGAATTTAGGAATGAGTAGGAAGTTGAGAAAGTAAAAAGTAGTAAATATAAGAGATATACTCTAAAATAATTTGTTCATACTCTAAAATAATTTGGGAAGCGGTATTACAGTATTTAGAAGCAAGGCAGGACTACTGCAGGGTTTCTTTTCCTTTAGTGCCCATGGTTTTTAGTCACAACACTTTGAAGAATGAAGAGATAGACCAGACAAAGAATGGTGGGCAGCAAAGCAAAAGTTTATTGAGCAATAGTACAAAAACAGGGCAGGGACCCAAGAGGGCTCTGGATTTGGCATTTAGATCTAAGGGTGTTTATGGGCTTGTAGGTGGGCTGTTTTAATCTGATTAACCCTCCATGTGCCTTTTACCCAATCAGGTTTTTGTCTATTCATGTGGCAAAGGGTGGAGGGCTCCTTCCAGGGTGGTGTTAAAATTCTTTCAAGGCTAGTTTCCCCTTAGGGTAGAGGGCCACTTGTTCCTGCCTGTCTTTCTTCTGGTTATCCTTCATCAGGTCTAGACATGCATATATGTACATATGTACATAAGACTGTATATAACTTTGCATCCACTTATTTATTGTTATGAAAATGAGAAAAATAAGTATGAGTGACTAGGGCTGTAAAAAATGAAGTAGAGAGTCTTGAACACATAAATCAGTTGAGATATTTAATTATTGATTCTTAGAACCTGTCTCATATGAAAATGAAAAACAATATAATACAGACGGGAGGTATTAGAAATAAAAATATCCCAGTGATGGTGTGGGAATGCACTGGAGGGATTCCAGCAGGATAAATAAATAATCTTATGTGTAGTTTAGACATACCATTCTGGCCTTAGTGTGAATATGAATTGCCAAGGGGATAGCTTCGAGGCAAGGAAGCCAGGTACAACTGTAATGCAAAATTTCAACTAACAAGTGATCAAGACATAAGCAGAGCAGGTCATAATAGAAGAAGGGATAAGAAGAATAATACTGAAGTTAATGAGGAAGTAAATGGAATCTATGGGACCTAGTTCCTGACTAGATATGGTGAGTGATATGGAGCTAAACGTAAGTGATTGGAGGGAACTTGTGCATTTTAGCAAATTCGATGATTAGGTAATTAGAAAACAAGTATTTATTGAATGCCATATTTATTTGAGTGCTATATATTTATTGTGTACTATATCTATTCTAGGGCTGGTGGGTCAAAGCTAAACAGAGAGATAATACAAAAACACTTTAAGTAGGGTCTTCAGGATATGAATGGTGGATAGGAAGACGGCTAGAAACAATGTTGTAACCTGGTGTGGATGAGCACAGTAAGAAGTTTAGGGGATAAGGAAAAAAGAGGGAACTGTGTGTAGGGCCACTTGCCAAGAACATTGACCTTTGATGGAGGAACCAAACAGCTGAAATAAGGGTTTCAAGAGGTGGAGGGAAGGAATCTCTCAATCTTTCCTTCCTTCCTTCCTTCCTTCCTTCCTTCCTTCCTTCCTTCCTTCCTTCCTTCCTTCTTCTTTTTTTCTAGTGGTTCCCTCATAGGTTGAACTCAAGCAGAAGCAAGAAAAAAGCCTGTTGACACTTATTGACACAATCCATATATATGGACTTTCTTGGACATGCTCAGGGTGTTGAAGAGTAGAGCATGGGTCTAGGGCATGAGTACCATAAGATATCTAGCACAGAATAGTCAATATTGGGGATACTAGGTTTGAGATAATTATGAGACCCTAGAGGAACTATCTAGTAAGTTGTCATATATTAGAATCTAGAAGTCAGCCAAGGCATTTGAGCTAGAAATTACACCATGTATACTGCTAATTTTCAAGAGATGATTTTGCAAATAATAATTACCAGGATTTATTGAATACTTATTCCCTTACAGGGAATAACTGTATAATTGTATAACTTCAAATATTTATATATGTACAGAACTTCTTATCATAAAACTATACATTTTACACACCTGAGAAAACTGAGGGAAAAAAATGCTCTAAAATTCTTACAGATAAGTGCATTACAAGATGTGCTTTTTTATTTTTTAAATAAATTTATTTTTATTGGTGTTCAATTTACCAACATATAGAATAACCCCCAGTGCCTGTCACCCATTCACTCCCACCCCCCGCCCTCCTCCCCTTCCACCACCCCTAGTTCATTTCCCAGAGTTAGGAGTCTTTATGTTCTGTCTCCTTTTCTGATATTTCCCACACATTTCTTCTCCCTTCTCTTATATTCTCTTTCACTATCATTTATATTCCCCAAATGAATGAGAACATATAATGTTTGTCCTTCTCCGATTGACTTACTTCACTCAGCATAATACCCTCCAGTTCCATTCATGTCAAAGCAAATGGTGGGTATCTGTTGTTTCTAATGGCTGAGTAATATTCCATTGTATACATAAACCACATGTTCTTTATCCATTCATCTTTCGATGGACACTGAGGCTCCTTCCACAGTTTGGCTATTGTGGACATTGCTGCTAGAAACATCGGGGTGCAGGTGTCCCGGCATTTCATTGCATCTGAATCTTTGAGGTAAATCCCCAGCAGTGCAATTGCTGGGTCATAGGGCAGGTCTATATTTAGCTCTTTGAGGAACCTCCACATAGTTTTCCAGAGTGGTTGCACCAGTTCACATTCCCACCAACAGTGTAAGAGGGTTCACTTTTCTCCCCATCCTCTCCAACATTTGTGGTTTCCTGCCTTGTTAATTTTCCCCATTCTCACTGGTGTGAGGTGGGATCTCAGTGTGGTTTCGATTTGTATTTCCCTGATGGCAAGTGATGCAGAGCATTTTCCCATGTGCATGTTGGCCATGTCTATGTCTTCCTCTGTGAGATTTCTATTCATGTCTTTTGCCCATTTCATGATTGGATTGTTTGTTTCTTTGGTGTTGAGTTTAAGAAGTTCTTTAGAGATCTTGGAAACTAGCCCTTTATCTGATAGATCATTTGCAAATATCTTCTCCCATTCTGTAGGTTGTCTTTGAGTTTTGTTGACTGTATCCTTTGCTGTGCAAAAGCTTCTTATCTTGATGAAGTCCCAATAGTTCATTTTTGCTTTTGTTTCTTTTGCCTTCGTGGATGTATCTTGCAAGAAGTTATTGTGGCCGGGATCGCTGGGTGGCGCAGCAGTTTGGCGCCTGCCTTTGGCCCAGGGCACGATCCTGGAGACCCGGAATCAAGTCCCACGTCGGGCTCCTGGTGCATGGAGCCTGCTTCTCCCTCTGCCTATGTCTCTGCCTCTCTCTCTCTGACTATCATAAATAAATAAAAAATTTATAAAAAAAAAAAAAAGAAGTTACTGTGGCTGAGTTCAAAAAGGGTGTTGCCTGTGTTCTCCTCTAGGATTTTGATGGAATCTTGTCTCACATTTAGATCTTTCATCCATTTTGAATTTCTTTGTGTATGGTGCAAGAGAGTGGTCTAGTTTCATTCTTCTGCATGTGGATGTCCAATTTTCCCAGCATCATTTATTGAAGAGACTGTCTTTCTTCCAATGGGTAGTCTTTCCTCCTTTATTGAATATTAGTTGACCATAAAGTTCAGGGTCCACTTCTGGGTTCTCTATTCTGTTCCATTCATCTATGAGTCTGTTTTTGTACCAGTACCACACCGTCTTGATGACCACAGCTTTGTAGTACAACCTGAAATCCGGCATCCTGATGCCCCCAGATATGGTTTTCTTTTTTAAAATTCCCCTGGCTATTCGGGGTCTTTTCTGATTCCACACAAATCTTAAAATAATTTGTTCTAACTCTCTGAAGAAAGTCCATGGTGTTTTGATAGGGATTGCATTAAACGTGTAAATTGCCCTGGGTAACATTGACATTTTCACAATATTAATTCTGCCAATCCATGAGCATGGAATATTTTTCCATCTATTTGTGTCTTCCTCAATTTCTTTCAGAAGTGTTCTACAGTTTTTAGGCTATAGATCCTTTACCTCTTGGTTAGGTTTATTCCTAGGTATCTTATGCTTTTGGGTGCAATTGTAAATGGGATTGACTCCTTAATTTCTCATTCTTCAGTCTCATTGTTAGTGTATAGAGATGCCATTGACTTCTGGGCATTGATTTTGTATCCTGCCACCCTACCAAATTGCCATATGAGTTCTAGCAATCTTGGGGTGGAGGCTTTTGGGTTTTCTATGTAGAGTATCATGTCATCGGCGAAGAGGGAGAGTTTGACTTCTTCTTTGCCAATTTGAATGCCTTTAATGTCTTTTTGTTGTCTGATTGCTGAGGCTAGGACTTCCAGTACTATGTTGAATAGCAGTGGTGAGAGTGGACATCCCTGTCTTGTTCCTGATCTTAGGGGAAAGGCTCCCAGTGCTTCCCCATTGAGAATGATATTTGCTGTGGGCTTTTCATAGATGGCTTTTAAGATGTCGAGGAATGTTCCCTCTATCCCTACACTCTGAAGAGTTTTGATCAGGAATGGATGCTGTATTTTGTCAAATGGTTTCTCTGCATCTAATGAGAGGATCATATGGTTCTTGGTTTTTCTCTTGCTGATATGATGAATCACATTGATTGTTTTACGAGTGTTGAACCAGCCTTGTGTCCCGCAGATAAATCCTACTTGGTCAGGGTGAATAATTTTCTTAATGTACTGTTGGATCCTATTGGCTAGTATCTTGTTGAGAATTTTTGCATCCATGTTCATCAGGGATATTGGTCTATAATTCTCCTTTTTGGTGCGGTCTTTGGTTTTGGAATTAAGGTGATGCTGGCCTCATAGAACGAATTTTGAAATACTCCATCTCTTTCTATCTTTCCAAACAGCTTTAGTAGAATAGGTATGATTTCTTCTTTAAATGTTTGATAGAATTCCCCTGGGAAGCCATCTGGCCCTGGACTCTTGTGTCTTGGGAGGTTTTTGATGACTGCTTCAATTTCCTCCCTGGTTATTGGCCTGTTCAGGTATTCTCTTTCTTCCTGTTCGAGTCTTGGTAGTTTGTGGCTTTCCAGGAATGCGTCCATTTCTTCTAGATTGCCTAATTTATTGGCGTATAGCTGTTCATAATATGTTTTTAAAATCGTTTGTATTTCCTTGGTGTTGGTAGTGATCTCTCCTTTCTCATTCATGATTTTATTAATTTGAGTCTTCTCTCTCTTCGTTTTAATAAGGCTGGCTAATGGTTTATCTATCTTATTAATTCTTTCAAAGAACCAACTCCTGGTTCTGTTGATCTGTTCCACAGTTCTTCTGGTCTCGATTTCGTTCAGTTCTGCTCGAATCTTTATTAACTCTCTTTTTCTGCTGGGTGTAGGATCTATCTGCTGTTTTTTTCTCTAGTTCTTTTATGTGTAAGGTTAGCTTTTGTATTTGAGTTCTTTCTAGTTTTTGAATGGATGCTCGTATTGTGATGTATTTCCCCCTTAGGACTGCTTTTGCTGCATCCCAAAGATTTTGAATGGTTGTATCTTCATTCTCATTAGTTTCCATCAATCTTTTTAATTCTTCCTTAATTTCCTGGTTGACCCTTTCATCTTTTAGCAGGATGGTCCTTAACCTCCACGTGTTTGAGGTCCTTCCAAACTTCTTGTTGTGATTTAGTTCTAATTTCAAGGCATTATGGTCTGAGAATATGCAGGGGACGATCCCAATCTTTTGGTGTCGGTTCAGACCCGATTTGTGATCCAGTATGTTGTCTATTCTGGAGAAAGTTCCATGTGCACTTGAGAAGAATGTGTATTCAGTTGAGTTTGGATGTAAAGTTCTGTAGATATCTGTGAAATCCATCTGGTCCAGTGTATCATTTAAAGCTCTCGTTTCTTTGGAGATGTTGTGCTTAGCAGACCTATCGAGTGTAGAAAGTGCTAGATTGAAGTCACCAAGTATAAGTGTATTATGATCTAAGTATTTCTACACTTTGGTTATTAATTGGTTTAAATATTTGGCTGCTCCCACATTCGGGGCATATATATTGAGGATTGTGAAATCCTCTTGTTGGATAGATCCTTTAAGTATGATATAATGTCCCTCTTCATCTCTCACTACAGTCTTCGGGGTAAATTTTAGTTTATCTTAAATAAGGATGGCTACCCCTGCTTCTTTTGAGGGCCATTTGAATGGTAAATGGTTCTCCAACCTTTTATTTTCAGGCTGTAGGTGTCCTTCTGTCTAAAATGAGTCTCTTGTAGACAGCAAATAGATGGGTCCTGCTTTTTTATCCAGTCTGAAACCCTGCACCTTTTGATGGGGTCATTAAGCCCGTTCACATTCAGAGTTACTATTGAGAGATATGAGTTTAGTGTCATCATGATATCTATTCAGTCCTTGTTTTTGTGGATTGTTCCACTGAACTTCTTCTTAAAGGGGAATTTTAAGAGGCTCCCTTAAAATTTCTTGCAGAGCTGGTTTGGAGGTCACATGTTCTTTCAGTTCCTGCCTGTCTTGGAAGCTCTTTATCTCTCCTTCCCTTTTGAATGAGAGCCTTGCTGGATAAAGTATTCTTGGTTGCATGTTCTTCTCATTTAGGACCCTGAATATATCCTGCCAGCCCTTTCTGGCCTGCCAGGTCTCTGTGAAGAGGTCTGCTGTTACCCTAATATTCCTCCCCATAAAAGTCAGGGATTTCTTGTCTCTTGCTGCTTTAAGGATCTTCTCTTTATCTTTGGAATTTGCAAGCTTCACTAATAAAAGTCGAGGTGTTGAATGGTTTTTATTGATTTTGGGGGGGGGGGCATCTCTCTATTTCCTGGATCTGAATGCCTGTTTCCCTTCCCAGATTAGTAAAGTTTTCAGCTATGATTTGTTCGAATACATATTCTGGCCCTCTGGCCCTTTCGGCACCCTCGGGAACCCCAATTAAACGTAGGCTTTTCTTCCTCAGGCCGTCGTTTATTTCCCTTAATCTGTCTTCATGGTCTTTTAATTGTCTATCTCTTTTTTCCTCAGTTTCCCTCTTTGCCATCAACTTGTCTTCTATGTCACTCACTCGTTCTTCCACCTCGTTAACCCTCGTCGTTAGGACTTCTAGTTTGGATTGCATCTCATTCACTTGATTTTTAATTTCTGCCTGATTGGATCTAAATTCTGCAGTCATGAAGTCTCTTGAGTCCTTTATGCTTTTTTCTAGAGCCACCAGTAGCTGTATAATAGTGCTTCTGAATTGGCTTTCTGACATTGAATTGTAATCCAGATTTTGTAACTCTGTGGGAGAGAGGACTGTTTCTGATTCTTCCTTCTGAGGTGAGGTTTTCCTTCTAGTCATTTTGCTCAGTGCAGAGTGGCTAAAAACAAGTTGTATTGGGAAAAGGAGAAAAAGAGAGGAGAGAAAGAAGGAAAGAAAAGAGAAAAAGACAAAAGAAAAAAGGAAGAAAAAAAGGAAAAAAAGAAGAAAAAGTGAAAGAAAAAGAAAGGGGAAAGAAAAAGGGTGGGGGAAGCAATCAGAAAAAAACAAAACAAAACAAAACAAAACAAAAAGAAAAACACGGGGGAGTGGGGAGTATCTTCTGCTTCTGTATACTTTAAGTCCCTTGACTTTCCCTGGAACTTGTCCGTCCAGCGGGTCTTCTGGGGGAGGGGCCTGTTGTGCTGATTTTCAGGTGTTAGCACTTGGGGGAGCTGCTCTGCCCCCTGCCTGGTGCAGGGCTCAGTGGGGGTTGTTTACCCGTGAGGCCCCAGGAGGAACAGCCCCAGTGGCAGCGGCCAGCTCTGGAGCCCTGGAGTCAGCCCCCGCAGTCACCATGGAGCTCTCCCTCTGCAGGGCCTGGATGCTCCGGGGCGGGGCCCCTGATCTGCTCAGCTGGGGCAGGAGCGTCCTTGCTGTCCTGGGCCCTCCCGGCCTCTGCCTGTCCCGGAGGAGGCCGGATCCTGGGCTGTGTCCCGCCCGGCGCCCTGTGGTGCCGGGGCCTGCGCTGTTGGATTCGCGCTCCCGCCCCGCAGCCCCCTCTGCGGAGCCGCCCCCGAGCCGCTCCGAGCTGCTCCAGCCTGCAGCCCCCTCCGCGAAGCCGCCCCCCGAGTCCCTCCGAGCCGCTCCCACCCCGCAGCCCCCTCCGCATGGAGCCTCTTCCTCTGCCCGAGCCCCCCCGAGCTGCTCCGGGTCCCGCGGTGCGCGCTGCAGCCCTTAGGGAGCTCGGCGCACTCTCCTGGGCGCGCAGTTGCTGTTACTGTCTCAGGGAGCCCGAGGGCATCCCTGCCCTCCTGGGTCCTGCTCCAACTCCCTGTGAGCCCCTTTCCGCCCGGGAAGGTTGGTGCAGCTCCTGCGTCCCCTGGACGGGGCTCTCCTGCCCTGGGGACACTCGCCCCGGCCTCAGCCCGGCTCCTGCGGGGCCCCTCCCCCTTGGAGGCCTTTTGTTTCTTTATTTCTTTTTTTCCCCTGTCTTCCTACCTTGATAGAAGCACGAACTCTTCTCACTGTAGCGTTTCAGCTGTTCTCTCTTTAAATCTCAGGCCGAATTTGTAGATTTTCAGGATGATTTGAAGGTTATCTAGGTAATTTGGTGGGGACAGGTGACTTGGAGACCCTACTCTTCCGCCCTCTCGCCCCTCCTCCAAGATGTGCTTCCCATCGAAGTCTTTCTATGATTTCACTTAACCCCTTCAAGACCCATGTGATAGTTAATATTATAATTCTTCCAGATTAGAAGTTCAGTCCTCCAGAGAAAATCTGAACAGGATGATATTTTTGTCTCTTTTTTTAGCTAAAATATCTTGAGAGTTTGGCATAAACTAGGAATTTCATAAGTATTTCCTTAATGAATTAAAAGATTTGGCTGAGATTTTATCCCTAGGAAGCAGTGAGGCCAGATTGCTACCTCACGATCTTTCTCTTTATGTTACACCTACCTACCAATGCCATGATGAAAATTCTTGAAAAATAATGGGTTTTAAAAGGATATGAATTATAGTGGAGGAATATAATTTGAAAAGAATTATATCATCTGAGCAATCAGAGAAAATGATACATCACATATATTGAGGGCAAGGAAATTTAAGCCCTTACATTGTGAGATCAGCAATGTCTTTATTAATCTAGCAATTAGTCATTGTGCTATGGACAGGTTCCCAGCTAAATCCTCTGAAAACAGGTGGAGCTGACATTATAAAGAATTTTTGTTCTTAAAGTCAAGAAATTATGATCTGGAAATAAGTCAGCAAGAATAAAAATACAAAGTTATACTGGTATTTTCTTTCTCTAATATTCCTAATGACTTAAGTTTGCCTTATCTCTTTGACAACTCATAATTGTAATAATGTGAGAGTCAACTGTCATAGCTAAATTTTCGTTAGTCAACTTTTACATATCAGCGATTATTCTCTGAAATGTGTCAAGGTCTGGCAAATACTGTATCTTCTCTAAATTTGTGGGTATTTTTTTAATTGTCAAATGTGGGCAAGAGTTTAACCTTATTATCTAACAGCATGTGCTCATGCATAAATCTGTGCCCCAAATAGTGTCTGCTATCCTTTGGTGACATACATATACATGATCTAGAATGTATTCTCAAATGTTTTCTTTTCCTTTTTTTTAAGATTTTATTTTCATTTTATTATTTGAGAGAGAGAGAAATGTGAGAGAGCAAATTTGAGCAGAAGGAGGGGGAGGGGCACAGGGAAAGGGAAAAGCAGGCTCCCGATGGAGCAGGGAGCCTGATGAGATGTGAAGCAGGGCTCTAACTTCAGGACCCTGGGATCATGACCTGGGTCAAAGGCAGACACTTAACATACTGGGTCACCCAGACACCTCTGTCAAATATTTTCTTAACCAAATTATCTAAAACAGTACTTTTTGGCAATGTCTGTCTCTCCATCTGAAAAGGTCTCTGCCTTTTTTACTCTTCAGAGAACCATTTGTTGTTTGACATTACACATAACGGATTTATTTATGTATTTATGTATTTATGTACTTATTTATTTATTTATTTATTTATTTATTTATTTATTACTATTAGTCTTCAAACTAGATGCAAAATCTTTGAGGGGTAAACATTTTGTCTCTTTTTCACCAGCTTCTAGGTGCTCATTAAATACTTGCCGAATGAATAATTAAAAACCCCAAATGCCTTCACTAATATTTATTAGGTCAATTTGTATCATTATTATGTTAACTGTGATCTAAGGTAAGATTTTAGAACATCAAGACTCAAAAGTAAATTTGAGCTTAAAGTCAAAATTCACATCTTTGAAATGGGAATTCAATATCCAGATTTTTAGGCTAAAATGTTCCCAACTGCCATGCCTACCTTTCCCTATCACAAATAAGATGGTTCAAATATTGTACAGATTGTTCAAATATTGTACAGACTTTTCATTCCAAACCTTTGTTTTCCCAGCTCTTCCCACATTTGTAAAGTATAATCTCACAATAAGTGCTTTACTTACTTCTTATAGTAAGTCCACTTCCTTAAGTGAACCTTATTGATTCATGTAACCTTCCATTTCTTGACCTGGGTGTTTGTTACACAGGTTTGTTCACTTTTGGAAAAAATTCATTAAGGCCAACACTTCTGGTTTTTGTCCATTTCCAATTATATTATATGCTTTAGCTAAATGTTTATTTATACAATTGCTTCCAGAAATGAGAAAAACATTTATCATAGAATTCAATTTTATTATCACAACAGAGTAACCCAAACTTCTCTATTGAGAGTATATACTCTTCCAAAAGAATAACACTGCTTACCTTTTCATCTACGATGTCCTTGTATCATTTATCAAAAATTATAAAGAATGAATTATTGTGTAGTATTGCCTAACTTGGCTATCCTAGACCTCAATAAATGCCTTCTGCAATGCCAACTGTAGAAGGTTTCCTTGTTTCAGAAGATGAAATGCCTGAAACTATTAGGTGCTTTAAAAACTCAGGTATGGGGATCCCTGAGTGGCGCAGTGGTTTGGCGCCTGCCTTTGGCCCAGGGCGCAATCCTGGAGACCCAGGATCGAATCCCACATCGGGCTCCCAGTGCATGGAGCCTGCTTCTCCCTCTGCCTGTGTCTCTGCCTCTCTCTCTCTCTCTGTGACTATCATAAATAAAAAAAAAAAAATTAAAAAATAAATAAATAAAAAAAAACTCAGGTATGTTCATGTATTATTGTGTAATGATAAAACTGAGCTGATTGGAAACCTAATATGCATAAGAATCTCAGGCTCTTCACTGAGGAATTTGCTAAACACCAAGGAAATACAAAGATGAAGCATCATAGTGTTTCTTGAATAACAGTTATTGCAAAGTCTCAAGGAATTAAATACTAACATGCACGAGGAATAAGTGTACCTGTAAACAGAGAAGAAAAGAAGAAAAAAAGAAACTCAAACAGAAATAATTGTAGATATTCTGTACTCTACTAATTTAAACAGAGATGGGAGCCAGAAAGATGGTGAGATTTTAACTCCATCGAATCAGTAGTCTTAGTATTGATTACATGTTCCATATAAGTCCAAGTAACCTTGGTCACAGGATACTTCTCTCACCAGGGACAATGATATTACAATAAAGAATCCAGGGGAACCTGGGTGGCTCAGACAGTTAAGTGTCTGCCTTCAGTTTATATCATAATCTCAGGGTTCAGGGACTGCACCCCTCCTGGGATTGAGCCCCATGTCAGGCTCCCTCCTCAGCAGGAAGTTTGCTTCTGCCTCTCACTCAGTCCCTCCTACCACTCTTGCTCTCTCTCTATCAAATAAATAAATAAAATATTAAAAACAAATAAAGAATCCAAATGCAATTTAAGCCATAAGTAAATACAAGGCTACATTTGACATACTAACTTCTCCATGAGAAAGTTCTAAGGTCAAATTTGTTAATTATTTGAATCACTGAACAAGAATTAGGTCAATGTGAGAAATATTTTGAGATGGTATATACTTACATATTTTAAATTTGGTATGTCTACATATCTATGTATTCCCACAGAGAGAACTAAATTTAAGCCTGTTCACTTTAGATTGGAGATACTGCTGTAAACCACTAAAGGTTTGTTTAAAAAACTATTTGCATTGTTAGGTGATTCCTAGAAGCCATTTCACACATTCCTACAGTCATACAACTAGTACCAGGCAATAATGGTCTTTAGAATATTATAATTTTTAAAAATCTTTTATTAAGACATTCTTCACTGGATTTTTTGCTATGCTTATAGTTTTCCAGTCTCTGACTTTTATTTATTTTTATTTATAAACTTGAGTCAGTCTTCTAGGTGATTCACCTCATTCACTTTTCCTGATTCACACTGAATAATTGCTAGGACAGTCACTTGGATTAATTCTCTGAAATAGTTAATTCTCTTGGATTAATTAATTGCTAGTACTCAGGCCACTTTAATGCAGGAAAGGGTTAACTCAGCAGAACTGTGTTGCCCTACATCCTTAAGTTCCCCAGAAAGGCTTAGTTTAATGACTATAACTGAGCTCTTAGAATGTTCTGTTTCATAAGGTTGTTTGTGTATGCCTGAGGCCTTGTGACATACTGTACCAGTTTATCCAAATAGTTTATACTAATAATGTTATTTATGGTGAACACCTGCTTCCAATCTAGGGGTCTGGGGCTTCAGTAACTAAAGTCAGTCACACAGGCACTCTAAGACTACATGATTGGGACTGACCCCAATAATTTCTGGAAAGCCAGGCTCAGTTGAACTTCCCTGGTTGGGAACACTTTGTACCTGTTGCCACACATCATTGCTGGAGGAAGTAAGCTCATTCTCTGCTATTCCACTGGGAGGGATGCCTAGAACCTTACGCCTGGTTTTCTCTAGCCTTTGCTCCATGAACCTTTTCCTTTGCTCATTTTCTCTGTATCCTTTCATTTTAATAAACTGTAACAATGAGTGTAAAAATGTTTGAGTTCTGTGAATCTTTTCTACTGACTCATCAAGATTGAAGGTAGACTTAGGGACTCCTACCACAGCCTTTTTTCAAGATGTACATCTGCAAAGACTTTTTTCACATACTCCCCTGGATGATGCTACAACTTCATTCTTGCTCTTTTCTCTGACAAAGTGCTGAACTGAATATGCTTAGAGCAAAGAAAAAAATGATTGAACAGAGAATTAATTGGTAATAGGAAAAAAAAACCTGTGAGCTATCCTTGCGCCACTCTTAATGTCTCATTGATTTTACCTCATTATGCAACTGAGAAAAAGTTCTTATAAGGAAGGGATCAGTCAACTGACTTTTTTTCTACTTTAATTTTGCATAATATTCTTATTTGTATTCCATGATTTCTTTGCAATAATGTTTTTTTTTTTTTTTAAGATTTTATTTATTTATTCATGGGAGACACAGAGAGAGAGCAGAGATACAGGCAAAGAGAGAAGCAGGCTCCATGTAGGGAATCCTCGGTCTCGAGGATTAGGCCCCGGGCTGAAGGTGGTGCTAAACCGCTGAGCCACCCAGGGTACCCTACAATAATGGTTTTAGTTTACTTCCCTTTTTGTGAAAATAAATGAAGATAATATGGTTTGTAAATGTTTTCTTAGAAAGCATAAGTAAAGATATCTTAATAGGTAAGATGTACATAATTGAATGAAAGTTTCAGCCTCAATCCTCAAAAGTATGGATTATTTGTGGATAAATTTTGTCATGCTGTCTCCAATGCCCTGCCAAATTCATGTTTTAATATTCTCATCCTCAGTACCTCAGAATGTGACTGCATTTGGAGAAAGGGTCTTTAAAGAGGTAATTAAGGTCACATGTGGTCATTAAAGTGGGCCTAATCCAATGTGATTTGTGTCCTTATAAAAGGAGATTAGGATACACTCAAAGGAAAGATCATGTGAAGACACCATGACAAGGCAGCCAGTTACAACTCAAGAGAGTGAACTCAGAAAAACCTGACTCTGCTCATGCTTTGATCTTGAATTTCTAGCCTCCAGATTTTGGGGGGGGGGGGGGAATTGTTGTTGTTGTTTAGCCATTCAGTTTGTTACTTTGTTATGGCAGCCCTAGGGAACTAATACACTTTCCAGACTATAAAAGTACTGATCGACCTTTAGAATACATTGCAAATGACATGTGATTATCTGCTATACCCACTCGGTGAGGGTGTAATTATCAATCTGATATTACATATTAAATATTGCAAAACAATTTATTTCTTAATGTTTTAGAAAAAATGATATATCAGTTCTAGAGTTTTTTATAGCCCAATTTCTTTTTTTTCTTTTTTTTATTTTTTTAAGATTTTATTTATTTATTTATTCATGAAAGACTGAGAGACAGAGAGAGAGAGAGCGCCAGAGACAAAGGCAGAGGGAGAAGCAGGCTCCATGCACCAGTAGCCTGATGTGGGATTCGATCCCGGGTCTCCAGGATCGCTCCCTGGGCCAAAGGCAGGCGCTAAACCGCTGCGCCACCCAGGGATCCCTATAGCCCAATTTCTATATCAGTGATTCCTAACCTATGGGCCATTGCCCAGGTGACTGAAGATTGAATACAGTGAACTTATGAATTCATTTCTATATCATACAATAATTCCTGAGTGAAGAACTAAAACCTATGTAGATCAATATTTTAAACTCTCAAATACATATAGATGACATTCTGAATTCAAGATACAAAACCATTTATAAGTATTTCTGAACACATTGTAGTGCTGTGTCATTAATCAGTGAATTCTAAGAGAAAAGCCATGTAGGAGTCCACATGTTTTCATGTTATAAAAAAACAATTGGGCACCTGGGCGGCTCAGTTGATATAGCATCTAACTCCTGGTTGCAGCTCAAGTCACGATCTAGCGATTGTGGGATTGAGCCATGCAGTTGGGCTCTGTGTTCAGTGCAGACTCTGCTTCAGATTGTTTCTCCTTCTCCCTCCCCTTTCATTCCTCCCCATTCCTGCTCTTTCTCTCTCTAAAATAAATAAACATCTTTAAAAAAACTAATCATACTAAGCATACAGAATCTGCATAAAGATATCATCTTCAATTTTAAGTAAGGCTGGAAAATGTGTTTTCCCTTTGGAAATATAGCACAGGACATGACCTAGAATCATAGAATAAAAAGGTGTCTTCTGTAGTAGTGATTTTAAAAATCTTTATTTTGCGCATGAAGGGAATAAACCCAAAATACTTTTACTGTTTCTCAGAGTCAAAGATTTAATTATTACTTAACTGAACTACCACCTTAGGTCACTCAATCTAGTAGAGGCAATATAGAGTAATTGTTGCTGACCTCTGGAGTTGGTTTAAATATGTTCAAATTCTAGCTTTACAACTCACTAGCTATGTGATATTGAGAAAATTAAATTAACATCTACATCTCAATTTTAAAACCTATAAAAATGAGGATGTTGTATTCCTCTCATTAGGGCAATTCAGAATTAAAGGAGAAAAAGCATGCAGAGTGTTTGGCACAGGGTCTACTAAAATACCCACTGGACAAAGACTGGTCTGCCATGTTTTCCTAGCATTAAGCTGACTTTTCTCTCGAAGCCCTGTTACTGCCCCCACTCACCCAGTCACCTTCTTCACTGACTGCAGAAAACACAGTGATACTGAGAATGTTCTTGAGACTGAATAAAGCAAAAATCCTCCTGCCCTGGCAGGAAGCAAATGAACTTAAACCCTGCTAATTTCCCTAAAACTAAGTATTTGGATTTATAGCTACAGGATATCTTCTTTCTGTGATGCTCTTCAATGTCTCTTGTGAAATTCCTAATTTTTTTACTTAATCCAAAGTCTTTCATGAAGTCAAAACATGACAATTAAAAAACATTTTGACATTGACTTCAAAATATCTCTCTGTGACTTTATTCTAACAATGCTTTGTGATTATTTTCTTTTTGAAAACAAGTGGTAAATATCACAGAGGAAAAATTAATGTCTGTAAACCTCCTTTTTAAAAAGCACTGATCTTTGCCATCTTTAAATGAGACATAATACTGTTGGGAGAGAGGATAATGTCACCAGGTTAACAATTTAATTTATGAGAGGACATATGCAATTGTATATTGCAGAGGAAATTGTGCTCACTCTAATCTTCAACTAAATCATCATAGAATGATATGGAAATCAGCCCTTTCAAAACTATCAGGCAAATTATTACTTAATCCATCAGATGCAGAACATTTCTTTACTTATTCTCACTCTGAAAATTCAACAGAATACTTTAAATGACTAATAATCAGTTACTTATTAATGTATTTGTAATTATTTTCTTTCATTTTACACTAGTATGTTTTGCCATATTAGATTGTTTTTATCTTTCTTCACTACCACCCAAACATTTCAGAATAAAAAAAATTACTTTTCTATGGTCTTATGACATTTCCAATTACAGACTATTCTCATTTGTGAGAACAATGGCTGGTAAATTCATAAAACAAGACAGAAGCCCATAAATTGAATAAGATATTTATAGAACATTATTTCAACTGTGTATTGCAGAATATTTGATTGTATAACTAAAATTATACTGAGTACAGAGACAACTGATATGTCTTTAAAAGAAAGCAATGCAAACTGGTAATGTAGTAAATGTTCTTTTTCTTCTTTTTCTTTCTTCTTTTCTTCCTCTCTCTCTCTCTCTCTCTTTCTCTCTCTCTCTCTTTCCTTCTTTTCAGTTCCTTTTTATAAGGAGGTAATTATAATAGTAATGCATGTGCTAAGAAAATTATCCAAAACTTGAAAATAAGACGAAAGGAAACCTATGATTTTCAGCCTCATCTTGGAGCATTGTTCAGAATGCCTATATATTGTTTCTAGGAACAACATATATTTGTTTGAGGTACTATTTCTTATTCATCAAGGCCCCCAAATTCTGTGAAGTTACTTGTTAACATGTAGATGCAAATTATCTTTGATCAGTAGGAAAGTCACCCAAGAGGTTATAAGTTTCTTGTCCTTGAGGACCATAACTTGTTTTGTATCTAATTTAGTAATATTATTTCACCATTTAAAAAAATTCATTTATTTTATCATGAAAAACACAGAGAGAGGCAGAGACACAGTCAGAGGGAGAAGCAGGCTCCCTGTGGGGACCTCAGTGCAGGACCCAATCCCAGAACCCTGGGATCACTCCTTGAGCCAAAGGCAGGCACTCAACCATTGAGCCACCCAGGTGTTCCCTATTTCACCATTTTTGAAAGTCCCTGCTCACTTTTCAGTTCTGTCTCTGTATCAATTTCCTTCATTAATGAGTTAAATCTTTCACTTTATAATGGGAAGTATGTTATAAACACTTTGAAGATGATATATTTATTACTCTTATTTTTATCATGAATACTTTGAATTTAAATTTTAAATTATAATGATAGCTTCAAGTTATGTTTTTATTAAGGAAAATAATAATCACGTGTAAAGTATGGTAGTTCCTGTCTCTAAAGAATAAAAGCAGTTAAAAGAGTAAGAGCAACTCACCTCAGAAGAATCCATTGGACTTAAGATATGCTATCCTTCATTGTAGCTTTATATTAGCAAAGCATCAAGCATCCTAACATTGTCCTAAAATAGGTCCGTCGACTCTATAAACTTCATCTAAATTCCCTCTTGAGGCTTTATCATACTTTGCTAGTTTAATCTATTTTCTTCCTCTTAAAAGAAAGCTACACTTGGTAATTCCTTGGTTTGAAGCCATTCTCCTAACCTTTCAGGTGGCAGGTAATGGTATAAGTAAGTAAGTACAAGTAAGTGCGCCCCTTCAGAAAGGGAATAAAGAGAGGAAAAAGAGGACAAAACTCATAATCAAGATTGATGGGACTGGTCCTTTGGGAACTCTTACCTTTCTGAGGAACGTCTCACAGAGGTAGTATAAGAGGGTCTATCATGAAGAACAGTGAAGAGGGTGGTTGGGAAGTGATCAAGATGCTCATCAGTGATTTACAATTCTGGTTAGAGATCTCCCTGTCTTCAATTTCATCCATCAAATGGAGGTTAACTGAGTTAAGTGGAGGCTTAACCACAAGAGAATATTTTTATCTGAAAGCTTTTTCTGCTTCAGTTGGGCTTCTTTCAGCATTTGCTTAGGTGCTGGCTCCATTTCGCTCACCACTGGTGAGAGTATGGGCACATCTGAGTGAAGGAAAATAGGTCCACAAGAAACTGTTTTAGATGTTTTTGGGTTTGGTTTGGTTTTTTGTTTGTTCTGTCTTGGTTTTTAGCTTATAAACTGTCAGCAAGTAATTGGTAAAGAGTCATTTTGAACATTATTTGTTCCTGTATCAACAAAAGTGCATTCAATAACTTGTGTGAAAAGAGAAATTTTTACAGATTCATGTCGTTCAGACCTGAAATGGAATTTGACATTCAAAGGCAATGGGTCTCCCTTCATATTTCTTCAAAGGAAGAAACATAGATTGCAAATGTATAGTGACTTACACAAGACCACACAGTCAGTAAGGAGATGGGGAAGGGGCAGCAGATTACAAAGAAACACTTGACTAAAATGGGACCAGCTTGAACTCCAGAGCTCATTTTGCCTTCAAAATTCCTTTTCTCAAATACCAGCAATGACATTACGACAACTACTTCAACACTGTTTATTCTGCAAAGCCCGATCTGGCCTCAGGCTACCTCTCAATCTTGGTACCAAATATTTTCAAGTTCAACAATTTGACTGCTACTGAAAGAAGAACAAAGCACTTCCAAGGATCATAACTATGATTGGTTTTATTTGATGCCTTTGGAATAGACTGCAGATATATTTATCATATTTATGTGTCCCACAGCTCTTGGTCTGAGGTTCAGTTGAGGTATGCATTAGTAACTAAAATTAATTTCCCTGTTCTATTCTGTGACAGCAATTTTGAAGTACTGTAAATTCCAAAACATGTTCATCAACTATAAGTAATTACTAATAAATGACAAGCAAATATTTTATTTTGTGTCTGTAATTAGTAATTGCGGAGTCATATATTTCCTAGGGTGTAAGATGATAAAAATAAATAGTTTAAATCATTTTAAGATTACTTTTTTGTTTTGAATGAAAATTATATAGAAGAATTGAAAAATATAGTGTGCAACACAACTAAATAGATGTCTCCAAGAATTATACCATTTTAATTGAAAATAAAAAAACCTGCATTCAATTCACCAAGCCACACAATACTATCACATCTCTCAATAGGTTTGAACAGTTTTATGCTTTAATATTGCATTTCACTTTTTTTTTAATCCAAGTAATCAGAATCTTTTTTTGAAAATAAGCCATTTATTACTTGGTATGTGGCTATTTATTACTTCTCGGTTACATTTTGCAGTCATGTAATAGAAATGGCAGTGAACAGATCATTTCTCTAGCAATCTGGGAATGAATAATAATGCCATTGAAACAAGTGTAACAGAATGAACAATTAATGGTTTTCAAAGGTATGTTAGTAAATTTGCACTAGAAGTGGAGGCATATCCACAGCTATATTTGATATATTTGTATTTATGTTCCATGTTTTCTGAGGACATCTGCCAAACAAACATGAAGACAGCAGAGATGTGGGAAGAAGTTTAAGTGGACCAACTTTCTCATCTTCCTTACATTATGTGTCAATATTTGAATTTAATTTGTAAACTCTAGAATGAGAAGTTTAGTTATATCATGGAAGTAATGCTGTTGAGGAAAAACAGGACTCATAATAAATAATAATTGGAAAAGGCAGGGATGAGGGGAAGGAAGGTAGATGCTAATGATATACACAAAAATTCAAGGCTACATCATGACTTTTAACTGACAGAAAGCCTTGATGTTGATTCTTGACTGTTTTTGAAGAAATCATTTTACCTGTTTGGTCCCCAGTCTCTCCTTTATAAACTGAGGAAAATAACAACTTTAAAATACAATGTTTGGGATCACCAAACTCTTATCCACACTTCCATTGTTTTGGAAAATTTCTGTCAAGTTTTAAATTCTGCAAGTATCTTAATGTTCTATGCATATTTTAATTTCCATGGGCATTTCTTATCTTGCAGAAACTATGTTTATATTTATAATTTCTTATATTTCTACATGTTTCTATTTATAATTCTATATTTATATGTATCTATACATTCTATTTATATAGTTCTATATTTAAAGCATGTAATAATTTAAAAATATTTATGTTGAAAATTTTAATAATATTAACATTAATTTTTTCAGTCCTTTCTAGGATATTAGGTAAAACCTGGTGCCTCTAAGTGAAAGATTAATGGCCATTTGTTTAGCATTCAGGTAAACAATGGCATAATTCTTAGAACCTAAGACATAAAATGCCAATTCCTTTGTAATAAGCATTTTTTTCAAGGGAAGTGGTTTATAATCTTTGCTTTCATTGATTGAGAGAAGTCCTAATTGAGTTATAAGCTAATGAATCAGTGCAGATAGTTTTTAATAATAGATCACGTTCTAATTTTCTGCACATATTTCAGAAAGATTTTTAAAAATTAACAAATTTGATAGAAGATAACTTCTATCACTTCTGTTTATTTCTATAAATACTAACTCTGAGTTGACAGCATTTATAAAACAATTAATAGAAATAAATTTATGGGATCCCTGGGTGGCGCAGCGGTTTAGCGCCTGCCTTTGGCTCAGGGCACGATCCTGGAGACCCGGGATCGAATCCCACATCGGGCTCCTGGTGCATGGAGCCTGCTTCTCCCTCTGCCTATGTCTCCGCCTCTCTCTCTCTCTCTGTGTGACTATCATAAATAAACTTTAAAAAAAAAAAAAAAGAAAGAAATTTATGCAGAAACATGACACTTTTTAGTACTGTTATTCTAATTGATGGATACATAGGCTGATGGGAAAAAATGATTGTTTATCTCATTAAGAAATATATTTCCAATTAATTTTTTATGTTTAATAAGTGCAAATAGTTTTTCATTTATTTGTTTTTGATCAAATATATACTACTAATAATCATAATAAAATCTAGAAAAATTTTCAGTTTACACTTCAGCCTTATGGTCACAGGAAAATTAAAAATTTCTATATTTTGAAAAGAATGAGGCTGCGTTTTTAGATTCCACTATGTATATTTAGAAGTATTATATAACACTTTAATTTATATAGTTTTTGATATTTAAAATATGTTGAAAACTAGTTCTTTTCAGCTATTTAATGTTATGATGAAATTTTTTTAATTTAGTTTTTTTCTCATTAAACTTTTGTTTTAATGGGTCTCAAAATTGTGTGACAGACTTTTAGTCAAGTTGTTTCCATTTAAAAGTACTGATTTTGAAAACTAATGACTTAAAACTGCCACACACACACACACACACACAGAAATTGTCCACAAAATATTCTCTGTTCCTTCTGAAGATTTTATGATGCAAATGGCCAATTGGCACAAACAGTTCTGAGAACATGTTCTTCCACCACTTATTAAGACTGGGGTGGCAGGTATTAGGGATAATATTCATTTAGCTTACTGAGCTGTCTGGGCAGACTTGGTGACCTTGCCAGCTCCATCTGCCTTCTTGTCCACTGCTTTGATGACACCCACAGCAACCATCTGTCTCATGCCACAAACAGCAAAACAGCACAGAAGAGGATAGTCAGAGAAACTCTCAACACACATAGGCTTGCCAGAAACCATATCAATATTGGTAGCATCACCAGATTTCAAGAATTTGGGACTGTCTTTCAGCTTTTTTCCCAGAACTACAATCTGTGTTCTTCAGCTCAGCAAAGTTACAAGCAAAGTGAGCTGTATGACAATCCAACACAGGTGCATATCCAGTACTGATTTGGTCTGGATGGATCAAAATAATCACCTGAGCTGTGAAGCCAGCTGCTTCCATTGGTGAGTCATTGCCACGACGAACATCTTTGACAAATAGGTTCTTGACATTGAAGCCCACATTGTCCCCAGGAAGAGCCCTACTCAGAGCTTCATGCTGTATTTCAACAGACTACCTCAGTAGTAACCCTGACTGGAGCAAAGGTGACCACCATGCCAGTTTTAAGAACACCAGTCTCCACTCGGCCCACAGGGACAGTACCAATACCACCAATTTTGTAGATGTCCTGGAGAGGCAGATGTAAGGGCTTGTCAGTTGCACAAGTTGGTGACAGAATGCAATCCAGAGCTTCAAGCCGTGTTGTTCACTGGCATTCTCATCTTTATGGGTGACTTTCCATCCCTTGAACTAAGGCATGTTAGCACTTGGCTCCTGCAAGTTGTCACCATTCCAACCAGAAATTGGCACAAATGCTACTGCATCAGAGTTGTAATCAGTTTTCCTAATGTGGGTGCTGACTTTGTTAATGACTCCCTTATATCTCTTCTGGCTATAGGATGGCTCAGTGGAATCCATTTTGTTAACATCAACAATTAGTCGTTTTACACCCAGTCTGTAAGCCAGAAGGGCATGCTCATGGGTCTGCCCATTCTTGGAGATACCTGCTTCAAATTCACCAACATCAACAGCAATAATCAGGACAGCACAGTCAGCCTGAGATGTGCTTGTAATCACGTTTTTGATAAAGTCTCTGTGTCCTGGGGCATCACTGAGGGTCACCTAATACTTGCTGGTCTCAAATTTCCAGAGGGAGATATCAATGGTGATACCACGTTCACATTCAGCTTTCAGTTTTTCCAAGACCCAGGCTGACTTTAATGAGCCCTTTCCCATCTCAGCTGCCTCCTTCTCAAAATTTTTTGATAGTTCCTTTGTTGATCCCACCACATTTGTAGATCAGATGACCAGTAGTGATAGACTTGGCCGATCTACATGACCAATGATGATGATGCTGATATGAGTCTTACTCCTTTCCATTTTGGTTTGGGTTTAGAGGGTTTTTTTTTATAATTACTTTTAGTCAGCAAGTGTTAGAAAACAAATTATATTTGGCCCTTCTGAAGTAGACTATTTGAATGCTTTTAATTTATTCTTTTTTTTGGGTATTTTTTATTGAGATGATAGTTACATACTATGCAAATCCAGAGGTCATGTTTTTAATGAAATGGAGTTCATTAACAAGAGGGTTAACATTAACACTCTTGAGTATTGTGAATATTGCTACTGTTGTGAACATGAGTGTGCAGAAATATGTTTGAGTATCTGTCTCACTTCTTTTGTGTACACACAGGAATGTAGTTAAGTGGCCCTATGATAATTCTACATTTAAATTTTTGAGGAACCACCAGACTGCTTTCCACAGAGATGAACCATTTACTTTCCTACTTGGCAGTACACCAGGGTTTCAATTTGTCCACATTCTTTCTAATGATGTTATTTTCCACTTTCAAAAAACTGTTATAGCTATCCTAGCAGATATCAAGGATTTTGACTTGCATTTCCCTAACGACTAGTGACATCATGTATCTTTTCATGTGTTTTTTTTGAGCATTTGTATACCTTCTTTAGAAAAATATCTATTCAAGTCTTTTGCCCATTTAAGTAGGTTGTTTGTCTTTTATTATTGAGTTTTTGGAGTTCTTTATATATTCCAAATATTAAATCTGTGTTAGTTAATTTTAAATGTCTACTTGACTGGGCTAACGGATGCTCACATACCTGGTAAAATATTACTTCTGGGTGTGGATTAGCATTTGATTCAGTAGATTGAGTAGAGAGAATCACTTTCAGCAAAGTAGGTCAGTATCATTTAAACCTTGGGGGCTGGTGTGAAACAAAAAGACAAATGGTGGGTAAATTCCCTCACATTTCCTGAGCTGGAATGCCTATCTTTTATCTCAGACATCAAAGCTACTGGTTTTCAGACTTTCAGAACTCTGGGACTTACACCATCAGCATCCCTGTTTCTCAGGCCTTAAGACTCTGAATTATACTGAGGACTTCCCTGGCTCTCCAGCTTGCATATGACAGCCTGTAGAGTGTCTCTACTTCCATATCAGTGTGAGGCAATTACAATAATAAAAGCCATATCTATCTATCTATCTATCTATCTATCTATCTATCATCTATCTATCATCTATCTATCTATCATCATATATCCAACCATCTATCATCTATGTATTCTCTCTCTCCTATTGGTTCTGTTTCTCTGGAAACCTCTGATGAATACAAAACCCTCATCAGATATGTGATGTGCAATATCTTTCCCATTCTACAGATTGTCTTTTCTCATTCTTGATAATGCCCTTTGATGCACAAAATGTTTTAATTTTAATGAAGTCTAATTTTTTCATCTTTTGTTGATTGAACTTCTGGTGTCATATCCAAAAACCCATTGCCAAATACAAGGTCATGAATATTTCTACCTGTGTTTTCTTCTAAAAGTTTTATGAGTTTAACCATTATATTTAAGTTGTTAATCCACTATGAGTTATTTTTTTGGAGGACTAAAATAGGTCCCCCCTTCATTTTTTTGTTCGTGAATATTCAGTTGTCCTACCACCATTTGTTGAAGGGACTATTTTTTCCTCCATTGAATGGTCACAGAACCTTTGTTGGAATCCATTAGCTATAAATGTATGTGCTTATTTATGGACGCAGCTCCATTTCTTTGATCTATATGTCTATCCTTATGCCAGTACCACACAGTCTTTATTATTGTACCTTTGTGGGTTTTTTTTTTTTTTAAGATTTTATGTATTTATTTGAGAGAGAGAGCAAGTGAGTGGGGAAACAGGGGTAGAGAGAGAGAGAGAGAGAGAGAGAAGCAGGCTCCCCGCTGAGCTGAGAGCCCAGCCCTACACAGGGCTCAATCCCAGAACCCTGGGACCATGACCTAAGCCCAGGGCACATGCTTAACAGCTGAGCCACCCATGTGCTCTATTACTGCAACTTTGTAACAAATTTTGAAATTTGGAAGTGCGAATCATCTTTCTTTTTTTTTTTAATATTGTTTTGATGATTCAGAGCCCCTTTAAGTTTCATATGAACTTGAGAATCAGCTTTCCCACTTCTGAAAAAAAAAAAAAAAAGAAGAAAGAAAAAGGCAATTGGAATGTTGATAGAAATGGCACCTATCTATAGAATTATTTGGGTAATATTTCCATCTTAGAAATAATAAGTTTTCCAATCCATGATTATATGTTACCTTTTCATTTCTTTAGGTCTTTAATTTCTTTCAGTACTGTTTTGCAGTTTTGCAGCCTCTCATTAATTTTTCTTTCTTCCTTTTTCAATTCCTTGAACTTGATTCTTTCCCACTTGTCTTCTGTAGTTTTACACCAATGATCCCCTTTAATACCTTTCATTCAGCTGAGTCACAACATTCCCACCCCCCCAGTTTTTCTTCTTATTTAAGCAATGTTTTGTTTAATATCATATGAAAACCAAAGATATTATTATATTTTTAATATGTAGATCTCCCAATTAAGGAAAATTCACAGAAAAATAGAAAGGGCAATTGCTCATAATTCTAAGTGTAAAAACACTGGAAATATAGCTAGTATTCAACAACTATTTTTGAAAAGATACATAAATGAGTGATTTCATGAATTTCTAAATCATAATACAATGTATTTACAGTTAAATCTCTTTTTTAGCCTTTTGCCATAAAATTAGCTAAGTACTTCTAATTATGGCTGGGGATATATTTTATTATTATTATATTATGTTGTCTCATTTATAAATATATTTATACATAATATTCATTATTATACTTTTGAAATTCAGCAGCATATCATGATTTTTTAAGACTCATTCATTCAGAGTTATAGAATTTTAAGGCCTTAGGATTATGCAGAGCAAGACAGAAACATATTTAACTAAAATAATCTAACATATCATTACATTTCATTTATAATTTTAAGACAATGTCCTATCTCAGGATTTTCTTGAAGAAATGAAATTTCAATGAAAATTTTACAAAATCCAATCTCTTTCCAGGAAACATCCTCCCCCATCACTATGCTAAATTGCAACCAGAAAGATTTTTTTTTTTTTTGATCCAAAGTTAACCAGACATTTGTCTTGGTTTTGAAAATTATAAGTTACAAATCATCACATAGTACCAGAACTGGTTCTTGTCAAAGGGATGCAGGAAATTTTGTTAATATCCTAAATCAATTAGTTTACATGAGTAGAAAAAATATTAATAAGAAAGCCATTACAAAAGTATCTGGCCACTCTGAGGTATTTGGTAATGGGAAAATAATGCCACATGATGAAGTAAGAAGGCTGAAATATTCTTCTGATTTTTTGCATTTATTTTTCTGTCTGCTTTCAGAGATACTGTTCATTATACACTATAACATTTTAAAATGTATATTACTCTATATTAATTTATTTAACTCTACTCATTAGTGACAATAAGAAATGATAAGTTTTTAAATTACTGTTACATAACATTGAAATTACTGTTTTTGTTCTTGTGAGTTTTTTTCTGCTTAATTTTTGTTTAGGAGATCTTTATATAAAATAATTAATGGGCCAAAGGGTGCTAAACCTTTTCTGATTATTAAGTAAATTGCCTTTTGTCTATAAAAGTCCCATTTATAAAGAATGGGTTCTAAAGACTATTAAGCTTTAATATGATTTTAAAATTCAGGGTCAATAAATTAATATTTCAATGTTGTTTGAAGTGATTTTTGTTTATGCTCAATGTCATTACGTACACTTCAATTTCAAGTATATGCTTTTTAACAGTCTTCATCCTTCTCTTCACTTGGATCAGAGATTTTTAAACATTTTGAATGTTTATAACATAGCAAATTATTTTAATAATTAAGAATTTTAAGTTACTTACTGCTTTGTTTTTAAGGATTTTATTAATTTGAGAAAGAGAGAGAGCACCTGAAATCATGACCTGAGCAGAAGGCAGATGCTTAACTGACTGAGCCAACCAGGTGCCCCTTAAATCCTTTGCTGTTAACTTTATAAGATTAATAGCAAGTATACCTACGTTTTGAAATATGGAAAATCACAATGTAGCAAGTCTATCCTATTCTATAAACATATTTCTTCTTCAATGGATGATTCCTCTCCTTTTAAGGCAATAATAATGTAGATATTAGCTATCTATTTTTATGGATTTATAAATATTTTCTTAGCACATAATTTTCCTTTTTATGTGTTTTTTATATTAAAAATTCTTTTTATTTTAAAGACAGAATTAAATTGCTTTTTTCTTTGTCATAATTTTTATTACTTCTCAAATAAGAAGGATATGCTTTTTTTAAGGATATGATTCTTTATATATATCCTGCATATTTTAGTTTCTACTAATTTTTAAAAATGTTTACAATTTTAATTTTTAGACACTAATTTTGTTGAAAAAATATCAAACTTTTGTTTTCTAACTATGAAGAGAAGCCAAACTGAGATAAGTTTTAGTAGTATTAGTGTCCAATAGTATGTGTGCATGCATATGTATGTTCAAACTCTTCTGAAATATTCTACAGAGACATTAAGCTTAACTAATATCAAAACTGACTATGGTAGAGTTTTTTGAGTTTTTTTTTTTTTTTTTTTTTTTTTTTAGTTTTTTGAGTTTTGATTAAATCACTAGTGTATATGAATTCATGAGAAAAATGTTGGGTTGAGAGATGAAATCATGTGTGATACAGCTCCATGCACAGAAACTTTCCCCACACCTACTCAGCTCACTATCCTCCCAGGCTCAAGACTTTGCAAACAATCGTTTTTCTGTCAGAAATCTACAAATGGAAACAAAATCTATTATTTTGCAAAGCAAAATCCTGATAATAGTCCCCAGGAATCCAGAGACAAATGGTGCAAGTCCCCAAATTTCTTTTCTCCCTGCTTTTTGACTCTGTTTATTGCTGACATGTCTTCATTTATAAGTTAAACAATTATCATGATGAACCTGAATACATATACAACTTCCTTCAACCAAATTTTATTAAGTGGAGAAACACATTTATAAATTTTGATCTGTAAATTCTACCTTTCAAAACACATCCTTAAAAATATAACTTGGACCAGTACACAAAGATATAGATGTTTTCTTTGCTACATTGTTCACATTAGTAAAAAATCAAGAACCATGTAAATATATAACAATAATAGGTCAAGTGATTTAGGAAAGAAGTATGTGGAGATTAAAAATGATGAACATCTATGTTTAGCATGCATTACAGTTCGTAATGTATTGTTATGTAAGTAAAGAAGTTTACAGGCAATATGTAGAAGCAAACAATTTTTGTAATATACTACACATATATAATATACATATGTTTATAAATGTATAAAGATATACATTTATTTTTTTCTTGTTTTGAGGTTATAGTAATTCAGATTATTGTATTTTTCTTCAGGCTATACTAATTTTCCATTTATCTGTAATAAATATACAGTGTATATTAAAAATAATATAATTTACCATTTTCCCTTTAGAATCCAATGAATAGGCCAATTTCTTCCATTATGCAATATAATGGAGTTGTCAAAATGAGACACATTTAAGAAGCCAAAGGGCATGATAACAGTACATCAAAGTTAAAGTTAAAAAATAAAATACAAAATAAAATAAAATAAAATACAAAAACATAAATAATTTTATACAAAGATAAATTAATGGCACAATTTTAGCTCGGAGTACCAGTAGCATGACTTCCCCACTGAATAAAGTCTTGTGATATAAATGGACACGTCATCCAATACCTGTATAGAGTAATAAAAAATGTATTTCTGAGGAGCTTCTTATAGACATTCGATTTTTCATTCAAATCCTTTGCATATAATTAACAATAGAGGCAGAAAGTAGCCTGCAAAAAATTGTACTTGTAATGGGTTTCTTGAGCAATAAAAGTGTTACCTGTTCCCTAAAATGAAGGGCCTTCTTTCCCATTGTACATGCAAGTACCTCATTATGAAGTCCATTATTTTCAGCAAGTGCAAAAGATTTTGGTATCAAAATGGTGACTGTGTAAAGGGCAAGCATGAATAATGTACTCATTCTGGTTATCTATTGCTGCTGCATTACAAACTATCCAAATTTAGAGCCTTAGTGATAGTCATTTACTAAATTATTATGATTGCATGGTTCAGGAATTTTCCAGGAACCAGCTGTCCAATTCTCCTACCCCTTGTGGCATTGATGGTGGTTATTTTGTTTTACCTATATTGTGGATGAGGTAACCATGCTTTATTTGCATACCTGGCACCTTAGTGGAGATGGCTAAATAATGGTACTCTGCTGGAACTGGAGACCAAAGCACCAGCAGAGTGGCATAGGGCAGTTGGAAGTCTTACCATGGAGGTTCACAAAGGGAAGATGGACTGTTCCAGAGAACAAAGAAGGAGCTGCATATACTTTTGGTCACTTTTGAAAGTCACATAGCATTACTTCTGTAATTTTTTGGTTGAAGTAATTATAATTCTTCCCAGACTGAAGAGGAGGGTAGCAGTGTCAAAGAATTTATAACCATGTCTAAAAATTGGCATAAGAGACCAAGAAAGAAAGATGGGAAATGCAGTAGAAGAAACTTGAATGAGTAAATGAAGTATAATTTATCATTGATTGAATGCTAAAATTGAAAACAGGATAAATTACTTATTATGAAAATATATGATATCTTTATCATGTAGAAAATATAGGTATGAAAACAACAAACCTCAAAGAAACAAAATATAATCTTGTTTAAAATGCCAGAGATGCTTCTTCAGTTTTTAATATTTTTATTAAGTGCAGTAGCCACAATTTATAGATCATGGGCTCTATGCCAGGCACTGTATTAAATGCTCTGAATTTATTATCACATTTAATTCATGAAACAATGCAATAGGGATACTAGATTTTATCTCTGTGTCATAGTTTAGAAAACTGACATATGAAAAGGTTAGGTAACACATCAAAGACCACATTACTTGTTAACAGAAATAACCATACTACATCCCCAGGTCATCAGACTCTAAAACACATTGTTTTAGCTACTATATTTTACTACCTTCAATTGTTTTAAAGGATGACTTTTAAAATATCTTCAAGTTATTTTTTTCAAATATGATTACTGAAAAAAAATACCAAATATGATTACTGAAGTATCAGAGAAAATTATCTTTAATAGTGCATGTCCCTGGACTTTTGAGGAACAAAGGTATTCTAAAACTTAATTCAATAACTAAAAGTAAGCTTAGAGTTACAGGAAGAAACCTACTTTATTTTCCATGTTCATTTATGCTAATGTTTACTGAGAATTTCTTTCCTTTTCTTTTTTTTTCTTTTCTTTCTTTTCTTTTCTTTTCTTTTTTTCTTTTCTTTTTTCTTTTCTTTTCTTTCTTCTTTTCTTTTTTAAAGATTTTATTTATTCATAGAGACACAGAGAGAGAGAGAGGCAGAGACACAGGCAGAGGGAAAAGCAGACTCCACGCAGGGAACCCGATGGTGGACTCGATCCCAGGTCTCCGGGATCACCCCTCGGGCCGCAGGTGGCACTAAACCGCTCCGCCACCGGGGCTGCCCTTACTGAGAGTTTCTATAAAGAAGCTATCATTTTTGAAATTTTGAATCATAGAAACTTTGAGATAAAGGGAACATAGAGGTAGTCAAGGCAAATAACCTAATTTTATAGTCAGTATAATTGTAAAAGTCATGAAAAAGCATTAAAATGATACCTTCTATAGAATAATTCAGAGTACTGAAGTTCTCACTAAAAATTGTAACTTTTCCCAAATCCTCCTATCAACTTAAATTTCCTAAAATAATTGTAACTTTGAAAGTAACTTTTAATATTTGACCTTAAAAGAAACAAAACAAGTTCATGAACACCTACCAAAAATGTTCCTAAAGGAATGAATTTTCCAAGGATTCTGATGATATATTGATTCACTTTTCTTAATATACCCTGAAAACTTTTTGGTTAAAAAAAAAAAAAGCTAAATAAATAAAGTATCAATCATGAATTATACACTAAGATATGAGGCACATTTAGAAGTAATTTGCAACAGGCATGACAAATCTAGGTGATTTTCCTTCAGAAAAGACAATGTAAGTTGGCTTGAAAGGCAAAATTACAGTCTGTCATCTGAAGTTGTTGAAAACTAAAATCATTTAAGCAGGACAGAGAGATTTTCCATAATAAACACAGCATGACAATGCTTTGTTTTTATAGCTCAATAGAAACCCAAATCTATCAGGGAATGAAGCAGGAACTTAAAACTGGTTTAGAGTTTCCATTTTGCAATATTATTTCTATAAATAATTTATTGCTCCAATATTTACATATCTACACTTATTTATGTTACATCCTGATGGTATAGGAAATAGAGTCTCTAAATTTCTCAGTACACCATTCTAGGCTCTTCCTGGACCTGCATTTGGTATTTTTTCCCAAAGCAGAGATCTTAACCTAACCACATGAGGCCAAAAATTTCACCTTCAATAAATTCATTAGCTATTCTGAAATTGTTGCTCAATTTGAACCATCAACTTAGTTTGAGCTTACAACTATTTCCTGTGGGAGACTTGCTTCCTTTAAAGGATCACCTAAAAAGTCTCTTCCTCCCTGAAGCCTTCCTTCATACATTTACTTTACTAAAATTATTTCTTTCTTCATATATTAACACTGTCAGTTAGCAGATCCCTTTGAACTCATTGAGGGAGAGACAAAGTCACTTTTATCTTGTATCCAGCAAGGTCCTTAGCACTCTGTATTGCTCATTATAGGTTCTCAGTAAGTACATATTGTGGCAGATAAAAAGAAAGAAAAGAACATAAAAGAAGGTAGAAAAAAAGTGTAAACACAAAATTCTGATATTAGGTAATGGATAAAACTAGTATCAGACATAATTCATGTCCTGTGCAAGACTGAATAGCTATAAAGTTCTTAGATTGTGACCACTAGGAGAATAGGCACCATGTCTGTCTTGCTCAGTATGTTTTCCAAAATTCCTGGAAGATAATAGACTAAGGAAGTTGAGAAATCTTTTTTTTTTTTTTTTTTTTTTTTTTAGAAATCTTAAAGTATGCAGTTGGCAAGCTGGAGATCCAAAAGTGTCAATGGTTTAGTTCTGGTCCAAAAGCCAGTAGGCTCTAGAAACAAGGATCTCCAAAGCTTTAGTTTGTGTTTGAAGGTAAGAAACAAACAAACAAACAAACAAACAAAACAAAAACAATCCACAATCTCATCTCAAATAGGCAGAGAAATCTCCCTCTTTTTCTCAGTCAGGATTTTCATTCTATCCAAGCCTTCAACTGATTGAATGAGGACCACTCAAATTAAGGAGGGCCATCAGCTTTACTCAGTCTACCAATTCCAATATTAATCTCTTCTGAAAATACCTTCACAAGAACACCCAGAATGATGTTTTACCAATTATCTGGACACCCCATTGCTCCGTCAAGTTGACTCATAAAATTAATAATCACAAGTCCATCCCTTGTTAACTTGCCACCCATACGTAGCTTCTTAAACCGCACTTAATCTCCAAGTAAGGACAATAACAAGGCCACAATTCCACCCACCATGATACGACTAGCCTGCTACAGCTGGAAATGCACTAAAATTCCCCAGAAGATGAGGTAAAGTTCTTGAATTATATTTACTTTTCTTTTTGATATAACTTAAATATTATAAAGTCAATATTCCTTATATTACGTGATCAGGGAACAAAAGAAAATAAAAGACATTGGCATTGCATACATACACACACGGACACACACACAAACATATTCGTAACAAAATAATGAGGAAATGCTCATGACAATTACAGTCCTCCTTTTTGTAACTAGGCACATAGTCATAGCTGGTATTTATAGTCTTTATTTTCTAATATCCATTTGATATTCCCATTGGCTTCAGCAAGCACCTCAAGTGGTGGTGGTTCTTTACTTGGTACTATGTCTCAAATCTTAATTTCTGAAGAGTCTGGACCACTAGTAATCCTGCCTGGATTGAGTTGTTATAGATTTGCATTGACTTAATTACGAGGCATAGAAATCCTAAGAGACAACCTAAGCAATCCTGTATTCCAGTCATGTTCTCTCTTACCTCCATTGTAAGAAGCAGTCCAGTTTCCTCCTGGTAATCAGGATCAATCATCCCAGCCAGTACATTAACTCCCTTTTAGTCTATTGATTCAGAGGTATAAGGAACACAAAGTGATCAGGTGACAGTTTTAACTTCTAGCTCAATGCAATCATTGTATCTCCTGGTGAAAGCATTGCAGGTGGGGAAGATAAATCTGGATTCAAGTCCATGTCTACTCTAGCAAGAGCAAAATGTTGACTCTTCCATGATGGAAGCTGGCAAGTAATCACCCTGCCACTACCTAGGTTGTTGAACTCTCCATAGAATGAAGCTATGCTGGGGCCTCAATATTGGTCTCTGCTACTGGAAGACTAGGCACTCATCAGGGGACATAGACAGGTTTACCTTGGAGAGTGGAGTCTATGTTGCAAAGATCATGCATAACCTCTCTCCTTACCACCATGGCCACTTTGTTCATGAGCCTGTTGGATGATGGCAGGAATAACTGGGGGGAAGAGGCTGACTGGATACGTGTGTCCCCTGAGTGGGTCATCCAATCCACTTGATTACTAAAATCCTTTTCTGCAGAGGTCACCCTTTATTGAGTATTCAAATGGGACACATGTATCTTGATGTTTTTCTACCCATTCAGAGAGGTCCGTCCACATAGTTCTTCCCAATTTTCCTTGTCACTAATTTTTTAAACATCTTCCTTCCAAGTCTCTGACCACCCACAGTCTATGAATTAATAAATAATCACACATGTGGCCATTTCTCCTTCCAAGCAAAGTGAACAACTATGTGTACCACTCAAAATTCTGCCTACTAGGAGGATAGTCCTTCATCACCGTCCTCCATTGGATGTCCCAGGAAGGGACTAGAGTGCTGCAGCTGTCCACTTTAATATGGTTCTTGGACATCAGGCGGAATGGCCTATAAAGACAGTCCTGAGTCTTCTCTTCCTCTGTTAAGTGATCATAGGGAACACCCCAAGAAACAATAGGAGAATGCTGGCTGGGACAAAGAAGGCAGTGTTGTAGCAGAAGTGGGGGCCATACACATTTCAATAGGTCTTAAGTGACAAATCCTCTCTGATAGTCCAATCTCTCTAAGCCTCTGACTTCCTTTTCCTACATTAAAGTAATACATGACTGGCATTTCCAGCTCACTCTTTAGGGGCCATATTGGGCCCATGCTTCGGCCAAACAACCAAACTGTTAGAGCTCTTCCCAACTCCTAGAACTACAACATTAAATGTAGAGTCTCTGCTTCATAAGCCCATATTAATAAACTTGGCCTGACCTGACTTTATGTTTCTTTTACCAATATGGTCCTGTTAGATTTATTTAGAAGTAAACTTTGCTCGAGTCACCCATTGCTCTTCATTTTACCCAATCTTGGTTCTGAGACATCAAGGACATTTAGTAGATATCCATTGACAGAGAAATGAATGAATAAATGTTTTATGAATGTTTTTAGAGTTTTATACACTAATTGCCCTCGAGAATTGAGTTATTGTTCCCATTACTAGAATCAGAATATGCAGGTAAGGTTACAAAACATAAGGATGTGACTGAGAGTTATTAATTCAAGCAAGGCAGATGTTTGAGAAGCACCTTAAGTTTCAGAATTTTTTTTTCCTTTAGTACCTGGTGTTCTTGATCACACCATTTCAGAGAATGAAGAGGTAGACCAGATGAAGAGTGGTGGGCAGCAATAGTCAAAGTTCCTAAGAGGGAGGGGACCCCAGAGGGTTGTTGCCAGAGTTTCTAAGTCTAGGGGTTTTTATGAGATTTTTGACAGGCTGTTTTTGTTTTGTTTTGTTTTTATTTTTTTAAGATTTTATTTATCCCGTCATGATAGACACAGAGAGAGAGAAAGGCAGAGACACAGGCAGAGGGAGAATCAGGCTCCATGCCAGGAGCCCGATGTGGGACTCAATCCCGGGACTCCAGGATAGTGCCCTGGGCCAAAGGCAGGCGCTAAACCGCTGAGCCACCCAGGAATCCCTTGGCAGGCTGTTTTAATCTGATTAACCCTCCAAGCTCACCTCACCCAATCAGGTTTGTGCAAGCATGCATCTATCTATCAGGCACTTATTCATGGGGCCCCTTGCCCTTGCCTTTCTTTTGACTATCCTTCATTACTTACACTGGTGGTTGGTTTTTGGGTTGCCTTTTATAGTGAGAAGTGCTGGTTTAAGATTTGGATCAAGTGACAGCAAGTGAGAAGGCCAAAATTTAACAACTGGCTTTGTGGTCTCAAGATAGAAGTAAGATCAGGAACTAGGCCAACTCTGTGATTAACTTCTAGCCTAGAGAAATCAGTGGCAGATGTAGAAAGGAAGAGAGAGAAAGAGAGAGAGAGAGAATAATCTAGAGCAGCTCATCTGTAACTTTGGAGGCCAACTTCTTTAGCTTACAGGAAAGTTATTCAGTAGGAAGAAGGAAACAGAAGGTCACTTATTTCTGTTTTTTTAATGATTTTGTTTTTTAAATATATTTAGCTTTTTCTGAGTAATCACACATGGGATAGAGCAGAAAGTTACTAATGTATAGCTCATTCTGATACCAAAAGCTGATTCATTTTCTCTACCTTAGACCTTTAAAATACAGAGCAAATAATTAGGCAGAGGAAAAGACCTCATATTTTTACTTTATTCACATTATGTTCCTAATTTGTCACTGAAGTGGCCATCCAAAAAAAGGTTGGAAGGCAAATGCATCTTGCATTCTAGAATCTGGCTTTAAATTCTCAAGGGACTCTGTAGAGAGAGCATTAAAGCAGTTGAGGTTTTACTCAGCAAAAGCAAAAGGACACTCCAGAGACAGGAGTGAGATGACCCAAGGGTAAGTAGCAGTCCACTGAGTTCTGAATTGTGTGTGTGTGTTTTTTTTTTTTTTTTTTTTGGTGGGGATAAGGGGGTGGGTACATCCACAATGCAAATGGTACCATAATGACATTATAACAGCCTTTGGGGGGTACTAGCAGACAAGGCTTTCAAGTGTGCATGCTCCAAAGTTGGAGACATCCCTGTGACCCGTATCTTCTGCTGATCAGACTGTGCAAAACCACAAAAGGGGTTGGCCTAAGGGAGACTGAGTGTTCCCAGCCCGTTTCCATCTGTCATCCTCCTTTTTCCCCTCCTGCTCTGGTCTACCTAACTGCCTACACTAGCAGTTTCCCTGCCTTTGGATTTTTGTCAGAGCCAGAAAAATCCCTTGCTGTGGGGACTACCCTGTGCATGGCAAAATGCTTAGAGCATTCCTGGCCTCAGTTTATTATCTACCAGCCACAGCTCTCCTCTGCCTCTCAGTCTTGATAAACCTAAACTTCTGTGGGTTGTCAGAGGTATCCAGGGGATCAAAATCATTCTCACCTACAGCAGCTGCTTAAATGTTTAAAGAGAAGAGACACAAAATACTGAACTCAAGAGAGACATAAGGGCAGTCTATAACCTCAAATACATGAAATACCTTTTTAGTGTAAAACATGGAAGATCTGAAGCAAGAGATGGCAGTTTAGGTGGCCATGAAGTTAACATGAGTAATACATTCATTCATGTATTCTATCAATATTTATTGGATGCTAACTAGATGTCAAGCCTATGCAAGGACCTGGAGAGTCTAGTCTGATGAGACAGATAAATAATGGGAGGATTGTAAAGCCATGTGTGCATGGGGTCGAGGGAGGTAGCCATTTTGAATAAGAAGCACCTTTCTAGTTATACCTCTCTGTGACATCTCTTGATATATTTGCTCCTTGGCAAGCCTTTTCTAGTAGCCTTTTTTTTTTTTTTTTTTTCCCTCACACCACCCCTTTGATTACTCTCTTGGTCTAATGTGGGGTCTAATAACGGACTTAGTTTTGTTCCTTGGCATCAGCAGCATGAGCTCTCATGTGGTGGCAGCTTGAGCCTCTGGGAACCTGCCCACCCACCCCCTCTCCCTGAAAGCAGCAGCAGAGGATCAACTGGCTTTTAAACAGAATCATATTTGCAAGTGGCCAGCAGGTTGGAATGTGATAACAGCCAGCAGACACTTCACAAGGGTTTGCTTGGCCAAATCTGGGAAGCTTCTGTCAGGAGCCATTGTGAAATGAACAATCAAAGCTGGTCTTGAGGGAGGGGTCCTTCCTCACTGCCACAGGGCCTGTGACTAGCCCAGCTGAAAGAAGAGCAGAAAGCCATAGGGATTAAAAGAGAAAGAAGAGTCTGATTTTCAGGACAGATTGCAAATTTTCTAGGCATTTCCAAAAAGAGATGCATTTTGACTATTCTGGCTCACTCTGTATTTTCTTTCTTTCTTTCTTTCTTTCTTTCTTTCTTTTTTTTTTTTTTTTTTTACCCAATCTCTCTCTTTCAGGGTGCCAAAGAGATTTAATTTAAAGGCAATGATTGGGCAACAACCTGACTCAGCTTTTTGTGGGATCCTTCATATCTTTTCTTTTCGGACCACGGCTGGGGTGAGAAGATTGCCTGTGTTACATTCTCACGATCGATTTGCCACTTACAGACTGAACTCTAGTATTTTTTTAAAAATATAATTTGATTAAAATAATATTGACTTGACTTTAGTCTTGTTTTCCTGAATTTCCAATGGGAGTCCTAGTTAGAACATCACAGCGTTAAATCGAGTAAGATAAAGAAATGTTGAGCATGGTAAATGGAAGATTTGTAAGACAGAGATAGTATTTGTGTAAATTAAAATGAGTCACCCGTTGTTTGAAGCCAGATCATGCCACCAAAATAATTTGGCAAGGGCTGTATGGTTTTATGGACACTGAGGTAGCCCAGAAGAAAGCGTGAAATCAGGGATATCAGTGAGAACAGGCACGTCTATTCAAAATAAATAAATACAAATAAATGCATGCTAATGGAGTTATTCGCAATTGTTATTCTCCAATAAGAGCTTCTTAAAACTGGTCCGGAACCAGCAAACATTATTGAAAAAGCTGTAGAAAGTAAAGAAATATGTTTACTGCTAAAGTATAAAGTAGAACTTAGTAATTTTGCAACTCTTTTTTTTTTTTTAATGATGTTACTAGTTCTGCTTCTAGTAAAATAAACCTTATTTTAGTGGAAATAAAATGACATAAATGTAATTTACTTTTCTGACATTTATGTGTTTGTTTTCTTTCCCCATTTAACTTTACGGGAACTATAAAACTGAATTAGTTAGAAAACCACTCCTGTGTTTAAAAATGTTGTCTGTGTAATTGGTGTATATTTTACTGATATGAGATCACCATTAGTAATATTAGTAGATGTAGACCAGCATTCATATTAAATGGTATCTCATTAACAGTATCTAATCAGATGATTATGATATTGGCAATGGAATACATTTTATAAAACTGTGATTATACTTTTCCAAAGTATACTTGAGAGTAGTATTAGAGCTTCCTTGAAAAATGTCTAAAGGAGACAAAAGGTGACCAGAGCTTCTATTTATTTATTTATTTATTTATTTATTTATTTATTTATTTATTTATGATAGTCACAGAGAGAGAGAGAGAGAGGCAAAGACACAGGCAGAGGGAGAAGCAGGCTCCATGTACCGGGAGCCCGATGTGGGATTCGATCCCGGATCTCCAGGATCACGCCCTGGGCCAAAGGCAGGCGCCAAACCGCTGCGCCACCCAGGGGTATCATGACCAGAGCTTCTTAAAAGAAGTCTCATTTTTTTTTTATTAAAAGTGTATCAATTGAATGCTTAATATCTTTGTTTTGATATTATCTGATTGGTTTCATTACATTTAACTATGAAAATTAGTTTTTAAAACAGCAATATATTAAATTATTATTTTTCAAAATATTTTGAATAATTACTGCATCTGATCCTCGGGATGATGAGATAGATGGGGACTTCAGTGATAGTTGTTTTCACAGAGGAGGAAAGTTAGCATCTGAGAGAGAGCTATGTCACTGTATGTGTGAGTCTGGGCCCCAACAACATCCAACAGTTTTACATTATAATAATGCAGTGGTTGACTGACCAGGGAGTGATAGCAACATATATAGATATTTTATAAAATTCTAAAAGATAATATGTTTCAGATATAAAGGCTATTATACATCACAGACCAAAGAAATTATGGATGACAAATAACTTGCAGAAGAAAATTACTTTTTAGTTTAGATTGTTTAAGGAAATCATTCAATCTAAATTAATCTAAAGAAATATGATTAAAGAAATTAAAATAAGTAATTCAAAACATCATAGGTTATGGAGAAGGTAGAAATCTTCCTAGACAGCTGATATTGAATGGTTAGTTTGGTTTACTTTATTCTATAGAACAAGCCTAGTAAAGGTTACATACATGCATGTATGCATACACACATACACACACACACACAGAAAGCAAGCACATAAGAAGAGAATTATATTTGTTTAACGGAAACCTTCTGAGGAGTCATTTTGATTGTGGAAGGTTGGCTCTCAATGCACAACTATAATGAAATAGAGCAGACAAAGCAAGAGCTAAATTGCTCTATAAAATAAAGTGGGAAACAATTAGAGATTTTAATGAAGATAAATGTGAACACAGAAGAGAGGGCTTTAGGGCTTTAGAGGAACATCATAGTGGGAGGTAAATAGAGTTTAGGTGGAAAATTTGCCCATTTTTAATCCAGTATTGAGTCCATATCATGAGCTAGGCACAATCATCAGCACTGAGAAAACAGAAGTGAACAAGACATAATGTTCCTTCTAAGCTACTGGTGAGAAATTCCCAATGTTGGTCAATAAGGGTCTTCTATGAAAATAGATGTCTAAAGAAGTGTGACTAGACATCTTGCCCACTTGAAATTGTCTTACTGTCTTTCTTATATGCAGAATCTCTGTGCTATTTTGTCCTAGTCTGTTGCTTTTAGGGCCAGGTCTTCGGCAAAATTTAATACTACCACTGGCGTGACTATTATTTTGAGGTGGAGGGAAACCAAAGTATAGAAAACTATAGCTTTAGATTTCACAAGGAAGTAAGAAAGGAAGAGGCAGGAAGGCCAAATAGAATTTGATCACGGAATAGTATGAATAGAAAATCATTACAAAGTTGATCATAAGAATACAGGCCCTGAGTAGTCACAGAAGTATTGGGGAAAGGAATGGAATTCTGTCAATAAGTAAACAGAATAGGAACAATTTTTAAAAACCCTAAAAATAGAGCAGGGGAACTTCAGATATCTGGGTTCATATACTTCAGAGGGTCACAAATAAGATAAAATAATATAATACCTAGCTTCATGCCTGACTTTGTAGATCACCAAGAAGGCAATGTTTCTTTTACTTGTGTCTTAACTCAAGTAACTCATTATGGGCCACAGTAATGATGAAAACCCAGAAGTAATGGTCCTCATGTTTCAAAGAGAATGGATTTGATTATTTACCTGTAATTCTGCCATAATGAGGCAGGTATGACAGATGTGTTTACAAAAAGATTAGGGAATAAAAAGAAAAGTTTATATGAGATTTTCATAGGAAAGGTCATCATCTTACGTTTCTATTAAATATTTTTCAGTCTATAGTCTTATAATTCTAGGTCTTCAGAGCATGCAAAATTAACACTTTCCTAAGCTTTCACACATAGACTTTTACATCTAATTGTGTAACATGAGTCAAAAACTGAGAATAATAATTCTAGAACTGGTAAATGGCAAGTTCTTAAATATTTTCAAAATTGCTTCATTTGGTGACTAAGTTTTGAGTGAAGGCATCCCTCATTTTAACGTTAAACAATATATAGAATTGTCTGTGAAAATTATGATAGGGAATATATTCCAAGGAAGTTCCCAGTGTTAGTGTATGAATTTAACACACACACACACACACACACACACACACACACACGTACTGTTCAAAACAAACTCTTAGCTATAAAAATTAGAAAACATAGATTTACTCAATGGGTTGAAATTTCATTTAAAACACTTGTTCTGTGATTTTGAATTTAGGATTTTGCATAGTCAAACAAAATAAAACAGTATCTAAAGTTAGAATAAAGCAGGTTATGAAATCTAAAAAGATATTTTTTTTTATTTCTAGGGCTGGTTGTCAGTATGTTCTTGAGAGGCAGTAAAAGAAAAGATGTAAGCAGAGTATAAATCCAGAGCAATATTCACAAAGGTTGAAACAGGGTCTTTCCTATGACTACGTGGATATCATCTCATAGCAAAAGAAATTATATTCACTCTTTCCAACTAAGTCATTGTTAGAGAATCAAAATCAAAATGTGAACATTTTGATTAAGATACTTTGTTCAGGGCACATCATCAAATAAATTTTTACTAGTCAAAGGAAAAATAATCATCAAATTTCACCTAATTGATGGTCTTTTGGGGCTGACACTAGTTTACATATCAAAAATACTTGGGGGCTCAGCAGTTGAGCACCTGCCTTCAGCCCAGGGTGTGATTGAATCCCACATCGGCCTCCCTGCATGGACCCTCCTTCTCTCTCTGCCTATGTCTCTGCCTCTGTCTCTGTGTGTCTCTCATGAGTAATAAATAAAATCTTAAAAAAAAAAAAAAAACCTTGGATTTTATTTTCTTTCCAAGGGCTTTTAAAATGATTTATATGTGTGCAAATTTTTAAGTACATTTAGATATTTAAAAATTAAAATGATCTCCAAGAATGATTAGATCTTTAAGTAGTCACAAGAATGCTTAAGACCATGCTAAGCCTGATAATTTCTCCCAAATGTTATTAAGGAATAATATTGTGCAATGCTAAAATATTTACTATTTAATTATATTTTGTCTTAAATGGTAAATTAACATCAGAATGGGGTGAGCTAAATATGAGGTATATGTCAAACCTCAAGGCAGGAACACCTGAGGGCTCAATGGTGGAGCGTCTGCCTTCAACTCAGGGCTTGATGCCCCTGTCTAGGGATCACGTCCTGCATCGGGTTCCCACAGGAAGCCTGTTTCTCCCTCTTCCTGAGTCTCGTCTCTGCCTCTTTCTGTGTGTCTCTCATATTATTTTAATAAATAAAATTTAAAAATTAACAAACAGACTAACCTGGGGGCACTATTCACATTGTCATCTGTGGGTTGCCCCTGCCAGAACTGGTCATATGCTATGCAAGGAAATGCATAATTTTAGCATAATGAAGTCTTAAGTATAAATATAGTAACTGGTGAATAACAAAAGCAGCCCCTAAATGTGGGAAGCAGCTTAGTGTTTGATAGGAACTATACTAAGAACTCTATATACATCATCTACTACATCCTCTTAATATTTAATCACCAGCAAACGAGTGCATGCTAAGCATTTGATATAAGTTCATTTAAAAAAAAAATGAATCCCTGTTTGGAGTAGGAAACTACGATGTGGATGCTTTAGTAACTTATCTAAGAGATTCAAAACCCCATCTTTCTAATTCTAAATTCAGATCTTGTAACCATAGACAATTTTAGTCAGCAGAGTTCCAACTTCAAATCCCAAATAATCTATGGATTGCAAGCTTGCCTTTCCTTCTAGGTCTGAGCATCCCTGATTTAATAGGAGGATGATTCTCATTCCATGACTAGTCTGACTAAGCCTTCTTCACTGGGTATCATCATTTCTTAGATTCTATCAGTGACTTAACAATAACTGAAATTATGAGTGAAGTCATTTGGTGCTCTGCATGAACTAGTTGAAGAGTAGAACCTGTTTTCTCACATAGTGCTAAGAAGAGTATTATGAAGTATGTAACATTGATCAACTTTTTTTTTTACATGTGAGGAAACTGGACTTAAGATAAATTACACTGATAGCTGAAGTCCCAATCTAATCAGGGATTCAAATAGGATACATACCCAGGTTTGCTGATTCCAAAGTCCTTCATGTCAACACTGATCTTGTATTCAGGGAGCTCAGGAGATGGCCCCAGTGAAGAATTTCACTGCTCTTTCACCCTCTGATACAGGTGCTGATGCCTCTACTGTCAAGAGGAAAGTGTCAGAAAACAGGTCCTGGTAAATATTTATGCTTGGTTTGCCCAATAGATATCAAGAGTCTCCAAGATAGTCCAATTCTGATTGTTAATGTTTACCTATTAATGTCTAATAATGTCAACAAATAATATTTTGCACACTAATTGGTAGATGCTAGTGTTTATCCTAATATTTTATGCATATTTTCCCTTTATGGAGTGGTTTATTATGATCCCACCTCACAAGGAAGGTGGGTGGGCCGAAGTGGCACATGAGCTATGTAAATCCCTGACAGATGTCTGCCTTGAGTACATGTGAACAGTGCAAATGGTCAAGAGCAAAAGACAGAGACTGAGGCATCACCCAACAGAGATCACAGAGTGGGCAACAAGGCTTCAGAGATGAGTCCCTAAAGAGAATCCTCCTCTCCCCAACCTTCATAGGCAGGATAGGAAAAATTAGATTTGTACTTCTTGTACTTGTAAAATGCCCATTTCCTTTCTTATCATGAAAATCAATAATAATCATTATGATAAAAACATATTGAAAATAAAAATCTCACAAAAGGAAAACAATAAAACTCTAGGAAGGCAAGATGGGCAGCTAGAGGAAGTCTGACCATGGTAAGAGGTGTCTACTTCCTCCCTTCTTGAACTTTAGAGTGGATCAAGCCCCACAGTCTGGTCTATGAGAGAACTTCTCAGGCCTAGGTGGGATCTAGGGTAGAGGACAGAAGGTGCACAGGGTGGGACAGGGGAAAGAAACCCACTGTCCCTCTGGGCTCAGTTCGGGTTTGGGCCCAGTGAGTGGAGGCACCAGGCCCACAGTCTATCCAGATTCACTCCCCACCCTCCCATGACCTGGGCGGAAGTTGGCAGCCAGAGGTGTTATTTATGGGTTTTGATGTACTAGAGCTTTTCATGTAACTGCAGGAAGGAGGGCAAGGGACAGAGTTCAGGTGCCCATAGTTCTTCCTGACTTTGTGCACTGCAGGTGGGCAGCCCTGGGGACATCCATCTTGTAACCCTTCACCTGAGACACAAGGTCCTTCACAGGAATTCTTAGACAAGGAGCTCTCTCAAAGAAATAGGTTTCCCAGAGAAAGATTCCAAAACTCTACACCCCAGACTTGGTGGAGAATTTTTTCTCTTTCAGGGCTGTGGGGACTGCCCACCTGACCTGAAGCTTGCCTTTCTGGTGAAGTGGAAATCACTGACCTTGGCCATGTTGTCCTTGGACATCAGCATGTTGCAGTGGCCAGGTGCCAATGCACAAAGCAGTTGTCCTCCAGGTATTTCATGGCCTTATGGCCTTCTAGTGAGAACTTGAGGAGACTGTCTGGGAGGCAGACAATCCACCAGGCTCCCTTGGCCATGTACTCAGTGACAATGTAGTGGCTGCCTTTCTCCTCCCCTCAGAAGCTGTGCCTGCTTGCTGTGGTCAATCTGTGTCACAACCCAGGATTCAGCCAGGAAGACCTGGGCAGTGGCATCATTCTTCATGCACTGAACAGAGAATTTGTTCCCTCAGTAACCGCCCAGCATCGGTCTCCAACACCCCTCCCCTCCACAGTGGTCTGCACATCTTCGGGTCATTGTTTAGTGCCCAGCTGCAGTGGAAGAGCTCTGCCAGGGCCACCACTGTGAGCTCCATGATCATGGATTCATAAGGCCATCTGAGTGTGAGAGATGGTCTCCACCAACGGCATCATTTTCTCAAAGTGCGCCTCCTCATCAGTGGTGAGTGTGCTCATGTGATGCTGTCGTGCTCCACCTTGCCATCACACATCACATGGTGTGTAGCCCACCTGGGTAGGCCAAGCTCTCTCTCATGAGGAACAGGCCTGTCTCTGGCATGCACAGGGGAGCCTACAACCATTAGTGTCAGCTGATGCTCTAGGTGGTGCTGCAGCTCATCCGGAGGCTCTATCTCCTCCAGTGAGGCCTGGGGGTCAGCCTGGAGGAGGCAGGGCTGCCCCCCCACTTACCATCAACTACCACCATGGCGAATTGAGTTCATTAAAGCTCTGGAGTCCTTACTGTACCAGGGCCTGGCTGGGATTAGTGTCCTCCTAGCCCCAAACTACTGTGGTGGCCTGTCTTTGGAAAGGAGTCATGCTCTCATGAATCAGTCATATGATGTGGAGGTGGGGATGGGAGGTGTTTGGTAGGTAGAGCTGGTCACATCTTCACATCTGTGATGTCCACAGCAAAGAGAAAATCTGCTGGGATAATTTTCTGAAGGGTGAGGAGAGCTTACCAAAATGATTTCAAAAACAAAAATTCTATATTATATTCCATTTACATATATTTTTTCTGTTAGTCAAGTTTCACGTATGGAAATGTATTTGAAGATGTATTTTATATATTACATAAAGTTTGAGTAGGAGAGTGAATTGAAATATTTCGAATACAAAGGAAAGTTAGTTTATCATAAATGTTTGGAAAGATTACTAAGTGAATTTTGTGCCTAGTCTTTAATGTCCTGAAAATGTACTTTATACATGCTAATCCGGATTGGTGTGTATAAATTACATGTGTAGCATGTATATAATACATAATCTATTTATAAATGCTTATATATATAATATATAATATAATTTATAGATACTAATTCTATTAGTATCTATTTATACATGCTTATATATATAAAATATTATATATATATAATGTAATTTATAGATGCTAATTCACCTATAGGCAGAGGATTTGAAATATAAGCTAATTCTTACCATGGAACTATTAAGATGTCCTTCATTAAAAATGGTCATTTTGAAAGAGACATTAAACTTTCATCCTCCCAAAAATTGTTGTAATTTTAAATGTGATGGTTTAAAATTTATTCCTGGAGTAATAAGGCTTCATTAATTTATTCAGTAAAATTTTACTGAGCATTAACTACAAGCCAAGCCTAATGCTTGGTTGGGAGAATAAAAATATATATATACGAGAGATAATCCCTGTTTTCAGGAAGGCAATAGTAAATCCAAGAAGGCATACACATTCCCAAAAAAATCCATTCAAATATAATGAGTACTAGGATCATAAAGAAGATATTAAAATAATTCAAAGAAGAGGCATCAGAATCAGCTAGTTTTTTCCTTCCAGTCTTATTGGGATGACCATATTAATTTAAGATGCATGTTGTGATGTTTGATATATGTATATGTTGTGAAATAATTACCACAATCAAACTAATTAACACATCCATCATTTCAGGCAGCTACCTTTTTTGTGTGTGTTGAGAACCTTTAAGATGTACTCTAGTCCGTACAAACTGAAAGTTTGAACCCTTTGACCAAGTTATTTTAAGTGGCCAATTTAGTCTTTTTATATATTCTCTTATGTATGGAGATTTAAAAAACATTTTCTGTCTAATTTGTAGTGGAGCACATTCAGAATGATTTCCTTACATCTCCCCGCCCCTGCCCACAGAATTTTACCAAAAGAGGTAGCATTTTGCATGAACGGAGCCTGAAGTGGTAAGGTAACCCTCCTCTTACAGCTCCCCCAAAGGCAAAGAAGTGAAAGATGATGAGCTGGGATAAAAATTATAGATAGGATATTGTCAGAAGAATTTCTCATTCATTTCTATAGCTGCAAACATTCATTTTTTTTCCCCAAGTCCTTTTTATCTTCCATTTAGCAAGAATCCAATTACCGAGCATGAGCTTACTGCCTCATAAATAACATCCTCTTAGCTTTCCAATCACACCATTCCAATTCTGTATTTTGTCAGCAAAAGTCCTGTTTTTAAAAATAATACTTTGGCCATCTGCTTACCCATATGTGCTACACATCACTGAATGTTAGATTCTCTGCAAATTTTATAGACGGTACCACAAACTTTGAATGTGTTTTCTCTCATAATTAGCATTTTACAACCACATTAAATTGATCACAGGTAAACTGTTTCATTTTGGTGTGTTATTTTGATTGTAATCAGACTACTTGCTGGAAAGTGATTTTGTAGCCAATATATTTTAGTTATAAAGAGTTTTCTTTCCTCTTTTATAGCAAATACGTTATTTTAAAGGTCACACTTGTCAGACCCATAAACTAAATCCCAGACTTGCAATGTAAGGCATCCCTCGAAGGATCCATCAGTGTTTACACTGGGGTGAAAAATGTTATCTTAGCAGCTTCATCAATTTCAATGACTGATGGTGTCATTTGCAATCTCTACAATTGGCTCCTCCCAGACGAAAGGGAAAACAGCCCAGTCAGGGATTCGGGTTTTTGGTTTTCGTGTTTTCCTAAGTCATATATATGTATTTGTGACTATTTCCTTTTCCTAAAAACAAAACAAAACAAAACAAAAAAACAGGATTAACTGCAAATAGACGAATAGTGGGATATGGAGTTACCATAGTTCTTCAACTGAGAAACTGTCCAATTTATAGGTGAATTAGGGAAATTTTAAATCCCTTGGAAGCCTGCCAAACTTTGGCTTCAGTGTTTTTGTAACACAGCCATGAGGTATAAAACCTTTCAAGTCCAGTTTTTGTTAATATCCCACATTTCCATGGTGAAAATGCAAGTTGAGCAATCCCACATGAATGTGCAACAAAATAGTTGCTGCTCACAATTTTTAATGCACAGCTTATTTTAGCTCTTATTCAGTTATAAGGAGTCAATCCCTCTTGTTTCATGTTTTGACCCATGAGCATATAAGTGTCAGCTTCTGGTTAACCATTCTCAAGACTGTTTTTCTGCTGTCTAAAGCTTTGTTTCTTTCTTGCTTTCTTTTTTCCTGGAAATTTATTTAAATTTTGTCTTTACAAAATTGGGAGCTGTGCAACATGTTTATTTCTTACTGGATTTCTTACCTGAAGCTACCTGGGATTTAATATCCTGCTCCCTTGCCTAGGGCAGATAGGTAAGAAAAAGCTCAAATGTCCTAGGTTTTATTACCAACCTTCATGGCACAACTTTGCTTGGGTGCTGAGTGCTCAGTTTTTCCGCCTCACGACATTTACAGAGTTGTCATCTGTGAATTCCTTGTCATCATTTCTGGTCAGAGATTCAATTCAAATGCGTCTTCCTAACCTTCTCCCCACGCTTTTTCATAATTTCGATTGTTTTTTGCTGGGATGGTTGTTTGCAGTTATTTCAGTTCTGTTTTCTTTTGAAAACAAGGACTGAATAAATGAGTAAAGCCAGTCTTGAAAGTGATTTATTATAAGATTAGAATTGACTCATTCTTGACATCTTGTCACAAGTAAATTAATAAAAAGTTCTTATTATGTACAAGTTCCCTCAAACATGAATTTAAAAGGACAGCCTAATGGAAAGTTTTATGTAACTTAACTTTAGCTATATTAGCTGCTGAGAATTCTTAAGAGATTTAATCATAGCTAGATTGTAATAAAATTAAGCACTCATATCCTGAATGTATTTGTGGGGCATATAGGGACACTAAGGACAACTACTACAATGAGATTTTTCTAAGTTCACGCATCTAGCTAAAGACCGTGAAAGGACTCTAATTTAGGACTTTTGACTTCCCTTTGACATTCTTTTCACTAATACTAGTTTAAATTTGTTTGCCTAAATTGATCACATAAGTGCTGTACTACTCTTTGTAAAAATTATCATCTTATTTAATCTTGAAAACAAAATAGCAGCTGTGCAGCAGCAATTGTTTTCATCTTATTTTGCAGATAGGAAATTGAGTCTTGTAAAAGTTAATATTTGTCTTTCCTGAATTCATATCACAGAAGAGTAATATGAATATCATTTGTATCCATTGCTAGCTAGACTCTCTAAAAGCATGTGTGTTTGCCTCTGTGTGTGTGTGTGTGTGTGTGTGTTAACGGCTATATTTACAGTCTGTCCTATTACATGCCCAAAGGCTCTTAAGAACCACATAATTAAAAAGTCAGTTTGTGGTGATGAGGTTTAGGCTTACAAAAGAGTCTTAAGGAAGTCTGGGTTTATTCTAATTAAGTGAACTACCAGGGTGCTAAATGAAATTCTGTGCTTGGCAAACTCTTCGCTTTTGCATGGGGTTATATTTGTGGATGAAATATTCTGAGGATGAATGTTAAAAGCCCTTGTGACACCTAGACCCTCTCCAGAATTATTTCCTGAAAACACTCTGTAGTTTGGCAGCTGCTTTGCAACCTGGGAGTGCATTTTAATTGGCATCCCATAACTTTATGACTGAGAGATTTATTCCTCTCTCCACAAATTCCCTCCACTCTTTCAGCCTATTAGTCGAAAAGTTTGAGTTAATATTATAGGCATTTCCCCTTATAAACCCTTCAGGGCCACAGTGCAATGAGATGTCCAGTTTTCCTTCATAAAACAAGGAGTGAAAATCAGCCTTTGCAAAAAAAAGAAAAGAAAGTTTTGTTAATTTTCAAGTTTCCTTTTCCCCTCTCATCATTTTGTTTTGATCTTTACCTACTGTTATTTGCCCAGTGTGACTCAATAAATTTGAGAGAGAATTTACTTTGATAGCTTGTCAATCTTAGCACATCAATAAAATTTTCATAGAAGAAATATCTTTTGTTTTACTGCTCACTGGATTTGTCTTAATAGCTCAGACAATTTGAGACTTTCTGCTAATTTAGAGTAAGCAGTTCTGCTTATTTCCCAAAAAGAATAACTCACATTATCAGCGACATACTTGTGTTTTTTTTAAGAGCTTGTCTCTCTCCCATTGCCCTTGGATTTATCTCTAATAAAGCACAAAATGTGAAGTAGAAGTATAGTGACTAAGAACCTGACCTGGGCTGTCAAGTAAGATGTATCTAAAAACTTGGGTTTCAATCCTGCCTTTTTGGCTTGATGTCTTTGGACAAATTGTCCTCTTTACTATAGATCCTTCATCAATAAGTTGAGGATCAGAATATTAAGAGTGAATGAAGGAGTATAAGTGAAAAAGCTCAGCACAGTGACCTGTCAGACACCTATCATGCAGTAAATTAACAGTAGTTAACTATTGCAATAAAATAACATAATAAAAGAGTAATATTGTAAGCCAAGAACAGCCAAGAAATGAAATTTATAGAAATTGTCTCACTTGGAAAGAACTAAGAAGAGAATCGTAGATTTGTAGTATCTTGGATCTCTCATTGTGGCAGTAAAAATTAAAGAAACTTGCAGGGGGAACAAAATTTTGAAAATAACTACAGTTAATTAATTTCAGATAGATAACAATGTTATTTTACATATTTACAGAGCACAAATTGTTTTGTGAATGCAAAATAATGACACACTATGTTGAATTCATCTCATCTTGTGAACTATTTGAACACATTTTATTACATCATTTGATACCCCAAGAAAATGTGAAGACCGCAAGACCACAAGACCAAGACCAAACCAAGATGGTTCTTTTTGTGAGCTAGTATAATAGCCAAATCAGAAGCAAAATAAAGTAGAACATGATTAATGGAGATGCTCTAGGCTTCTGGTGTTTTAGTTTAATTGTAGAACATCATGGTTCCTAAATTCAGGTTTAACTATAAAGCTATGTTTCCCTCTTATCATATTAGTTTTGAATGCTTCCACCTATTGTATATTGGATGAATCTAATTATTTGATAGAGTATGCCAGTTCTAGATATTATACAATATTTTGGAGAATGACACAGGCTGAATTAAAGGTAACCTAGGAAAATGGACCCTTGGGCATTCTTTGGGTATTATTTTCCATTCTTCCTAACAAATATCTGATAAAGGGCAAACAAACTGTCTGAAATAGAAAATATTATATTAAATGAAAAATACCCTGGCATTCAAAGTTTGTATCTCATTGATTTTGATTTATTAACAAATTACTTTAAAATTATATCTGTATAATTTACTTACTTTTATATGCAATTATATGTATGTGTGTCTATTTGTGTATGCATGTATGTTTATGTGTATGTACATATATGTATATATGTATATATACCTACACAGAGATACATAAGACAATATATATAATATATAATACATATATAAGATATAGAATATAATATAAACACATTGATCAAAACTGTACATTGCATTATAATTAATAACTAGGAAGAACAGTAGCATTTTATTACATTCAATTACTTTAAAATTTCTAATAAATTAAAAAATAAATTTTTAAAATTAAAAAATAAAATCTATATTGTAATATTATGGCAAAAGACACTAAAAAAGCTTTTCAGTTTTATTTACATATTCTACCAGTTTCCATCATCATGATGTAAATCAAAATGTAATTGGTTACCTTTTCTGTGTCCACAAAATATGAAGTTAAAAAATGAGATATGGCTCCTGCCATTTAAATGTTTACTGTCTGGATGGAAGAGATTATATGTACATAAGCATAAGCTTCCCAAGTAAAGAGTAAATGATGACAGTGAAGTTAAGCACATAGGTTGTATGCATTGGAGAGGATCCGAATAAAGCAACATTACAAAAGATAGGATTAATAAAAGAAGGCTACAGAAAAAGGGAACAATTGAGTTGGGAAAGTTATATCAGTATTTGAATGGAACAAAGAGTAAGAAAGTGGTTTAGGCAAGGAGCATGGGAACAAAGTTTAAAAAAATCATGTTAAAAAAATTAAAAACTCATGTTAGATTAAGACTACACTTACCTTGATCAGCATTTTGTAGTGTATGGAATTGTTAAATCACTACATTGTACACTTGAAACTAATATTATACTCTATAACAAGTGTATTGGAATTAGACAAACAAATGAAACAGGAACAAGAGAAACAGGATAGACCTAGACTCAACCTGTATCCTAAATTGAGCCCTGCCAAGGCTAGCCTGGATCAGCCAATCTCCAGATGCATGAGAAACAGTAAATTATATATATATATATATATATATATATATATATATATATATATATTTACTTTTAGTGGTGATATCTTTTTTTTTTAAGATTATATTTATTTATTCATGAGAATACACAGAGAGGAGAGAGAGAGAGAGAGGCAGAGACACAGGCAGAGGGAGAAGCTGGCTCCATGCAGGGAGCCCGACATGGGACTCAATCCAGGGTCTCCAGGATCAAACCCCGGGCTGTAGGCATCGCTAAACTGCTGAGCCACCGGGGCTGCCCTATTTTTTTTTTTTTAAACACAGACACTTAAACACATGCACACACACATACACACACACAATCATGTTAGAGAAAGAGATGACTATGGCCTACTTTTGGAACAGGTAGAAATTGTTTCTAGTTGCCTAATTAGAGGTGCTATATGAATGAGGTGTAATGAAAACCATAGAGTGAATGTATTAAGGAGGGAACCACAAGAAGAGACCATATCTCTTGAAAGTGTTACAGAATACCAATGTCTTTGCCATATATCAGATGTCTAATAAGGTAGATTCCTGAGCCCTACTCCAGAGTATTGACATATTTCCTAGCAGTTAAGTCCAGAGACCTGCACTGTTAACCATGACCCTGGTATTCTCTATCCTAAAAACTGAGATCTTTATTATGAAACATTTCAAAGGCCTGTCTAAAAATTTATCTTCAAGTCATAGGAAACATGTAGTAATAGTTTCAATATTTGTTTGACTATACATTTGGAATTGAGATAAATAAATCTTAAATTATATTGATAGACATGTGAGTTCAAATCAAAGGAAACTATGATACTGTATTTTAGGCTCATTATCTATATCTAAAAAGTCAGAAGGATTTTTGCACAATGCTTTATGAAATAAATATTAATAAATTAACATATACTCAAGATTATGACTATAACAGTCACAGTCTCCACCTTTTATATAATTAATTTTTCAGGAACCCCTGAATCATTTACTGCTGTTATTGTGTGGTTACAAAAAATACTTGGAAGATCTATTGTATTGACAGATGAAAGCACATATTTTTTGTGAGCATAAGTCGTATCTAGCTTATAATACAGGAATCCATAAGTTAAAAAAAAAATATATATGCAGACACACACACACACATATATATACACTACTCTTAAAAATTATTAGTAGCAGATTGAGACATAAATGAACTAAATTAATTATAAAAATTCATCTGAGAACACATTTTATATACCAAAGACAAACCTTTAAAGTCTCAAGTTATCTCTCCCAGCAGTGATCACGTTCTCTTCAGATTTCATATTCAACATTAATATCAATGCAGCAGTTTTATGTTGATATACATATTTAAAATATTAGACTGTTAATATCCACAAGGGAAATAATATATGTGCTAGATATTAGACTTACTTGCTCTCTATGTTTTCCCAAGTTTTGTCTCTTCCTACTTCATTACGGTCATTGCCCTATGACCTTCTTTCCCAATCAGTAAGTTTATCTTCAGCTGTGTCATATATGTTATTAAAATATTCCATTTATTTATTTCTTCCTTTAATTTACCCTACATTTCGGGTCTGGGGATTCTATTTTGTCCTTTTTTATAGATTTCAGTTCTTGGCTAAATTCTTAACATTTTTTTTTCTTTTATCTCCTTGAAAAAGGTACCTATATAATCTCTTTCTCTAATGTGGGCTATTTATTTATTTATTTATTTATGAGAGAAAGAGAGGAGACGATAGAGAGGGAGATAAGCAGACTCCCCACTGAAAACCAACTCAGGGGCTCCCTCTCAGGATCCCGAGATCATGACCTGAACCAAAACTAAGAGACAGATGCTCAACTGACTGAGCCACCCGGTCACCCTGTCCCAGATACATGATATGTTCTTCCTCTCTCCTTGGTTATTCTGTTTTTATTTTATATAAAAAAATATTTTAAGTCTAAGAAGTATCAGCAATTTTGTTTTTTTGAAAACATCTAAAGGTAGTCTTTATTTTTTACAGTTGTGTCTATTTTTGGTTTACTCTTACTCTCAGAGTAATTTTTCTTACTCTCATAATTTTCTTGAATCCTCATTACTAAAGTGGAATTCTTTGGAATCCTAATCCAAAATATAAAAGGTTTTCCAGGACCTTCAAATCCAGTTTCCTACATTATAATCTTTATATGAGTAATGCCACTGGGTTGTCAAAAGCAATGTATAGTCAGCCTCTCAGACATCTCTTCTAAAAATGACAGATGCCCTAGGATAAGATCAGTCTCCAATGTTGGTCTCAACTTTTTAGGTTTTCTTCTCTTAGATCTATCAATTGTTCATAGGCCACAATTCATATATGGTTTATTAGCTCCCTGATAGCTTTATGTCTTTTAAAATATTTTATTCTCTGGAAGCAAGAATCAATTGTTTTGTTTGTTTGTTTTCCTCAGTATTAAATCTCCTATTTCTAGCACAAGTAAAATAATCAACATTTACCACATAGGTAATATGACATCAGCATTGTTCTAATTTATTTCTAGCACAACCATTGTGAATAATTACTATTATCCCTATTTTACCTGCATGGAAACTGAGGTATGGAAACTTTAAGGTTTCCATACCTTAAACTATAAGGTATGCCAACTTGCTTATAGTTGCATAACTAGCAAGTGGCAAAGTCAAGATTTGAACCTGGAACTCTTATACTAGAAACCAAAATCTTAATCACTGTAATATAAAGAGCTTAGTGATCCATAGCAATATCTTTTGAGTAAACTAATCTAAAATGTATTTTTTTGCTTTTATTTGTGTTGAGAAATCTTCTAAACTGTGTTTTTAGTTTATTATAAAAATAATTTATATTCAGGTTCTTGAAAATCTTTGGCATTTATCTTGAATATAAGTCAAAATTAAGTGTTATTTTGTTGTTGAAACAGAAGTTTAGGAATGCTTATTAATTCATAAGTATTACCTCCAAGTTCTTTTTAGATTGAAATATTGGTAACAGTTGTTTTCTTATCATTTTGTATACTGAACAAAAATTGAAATATACTTTTGAAAACTCAATTAAGTCCTTCTTTTATTTGAGCTTTGGTTTTATAGAACTGCTGTGTTTCTCATTTTCAAAAGACTTTGTTTTCGTAAAGCCATAAAATATGTTTAAGGGCAACATTTTTTCTCTCAAACACTTAGATGTCTAACAATTTATAATCTTTTTTATTCTTGCCAATTAACATTTATTGAGTGCCCATGGATTATACTTGGTTACTAAGTATTTTCTTTTTTTCTTTTCTTTTTTTTTTTTTTTTTTTTACTAAGTATTTTCTTGATGCAGGGATAGGATAATATTCTTTTACATTTAATATTGTGTATGTATTCAACACAAGAGAAAACAATGCATGAATCTATGTAAGGTATTGGGCATAAAATACTTATTTCATCACACTAGCACACATGCAATACACATAAAAAAATGTACCACTACCATAAATACATTTTATTTATATTTTTATATATCACTGCAGGAAAAGACAAGGACCTCTTTATTTTCAATGTTGTAATTAATTTTGGTCCTAATAACTATTTCTGCATAATAGATCTTATATAATATTAATGATGTGTTCATTTCATTTCTATTCTAGATTTTTTGCTTCATAATTTTCTATATAAATTTGATCAAAATTATGAAAATTTTATAATGTTCCCTTTTATGTTTCTATATAGTATATATGTTCATTATTTTTACAGTGGTGGTTAATCCATCAAATAGATGTACAAATAATTCGCCTATTTCCTGTATTATAAAATATATCACATATATCACAGTATATCACATTTCTAAATTTTACAATTACAAATGCTGTATAATTCAGAATTTTACGCATTTAAGGTTATATACCAAGGACAAGTAGTAGCATACATGATTACTGAATCAAAATATTAAGACTGTTGATGGTTATTGACAAGAAATAAAATTATCTTCTAAAATTTTATCAATTTGACAATCAAAAAGCAGCAGTAGTTTTACTGCCCTCTTGCCATCCATGTGTATTCACTTCAGTGTTTTCTTGCTTATTTATTAGCATCTGAAAACAGTTTATTAACATTTGAAAACTATAAATAGTCATTTTTAAGAGCAAAGTATTCTTTAGAAATACATATTATGTTTATGTGTTGCCATGGTATAGGTATCAAACACCAAACTGGAGATCACAGACATGAATTTTCTCCAATAATCTAACAAGTTCATCTGGTATTAATGTAAAAAGATGCCATTCCATGTCACTGTCTTTCATTCACAGAAATATAAAAAAACTACCAGCATGAGAAGCTGCATCAGAATTAATTTGATTTCAACTGATGAATGACTGACAAAAGCTGATGATCAGTCTGTTATTGATCTTTGACTTTTAAGCCCCATAAAATTTCATCTACAGGTCTCTTAGGTGCCTAATAATTATAGCAGATGACTCCAGTGTTTCATGGTTTTTGCTTGATAACACACTTTGTGTCTGAGCCAGATTCATGTTGATTTCTTGTCAGTTCTACTTCATTCCAAAGAGACCTTAAATCACCCAGGGTTCTTTTTTGAAGTTGACTATAAGCAAGGAGATCTTGAATCCATTGTGTTTAGGACAGAGGTTTAAAGCAAGAGGTGAAGTTCAATAATCCTATGTCATATTTTAACACATTCCAGAATTTTTTACAAGTCTTCTAAAGTGAGAGGTTGATGCATTAACTCCTTGTGGTCTTGCTTCTGATTTAGGATTTTGGTGTTTTTTTTTGTTTTTTTGGTTTTGTTTTTTTTTTCCTAACATATACCAGTTTCATTTGTGAATTTAAAAACAACAGCAAAACAAAGTGACTCAGTTACTCTTTTTCTTCAGGTCGCAATATTAGCAGAAGTGTTTTAGCCAATGGTATATAGAACTGCCAGAGTAACAAACTTAGAATGCTGTTTAACTTGACTGAATGTTAACAGCTATTTTCCCTAAGGGTAGAGGGGGAGACCTGGGTGATTGGAGGTTGGGGGCAAAAGGTACATTAATGTTTATTCTGACATTAGTTTATTTTGAGTTAATCAGGTCCAGGTGGACCCAAATTATTGCTCAAGGCCCAAATGTCACCAGAAATATGGCCCCAGCACTCGCTTTGATGCTAAAGTGTAGAGTTGATCCATCCCAGGATGCTTTCTTGTGAGGCCCTTAGCCCCAGATTAAATTATATTCAACCTAGAAAAGTAAGAATTAAAAAAAAAAATAATTCTGACTCTGTACATGTCTATAAATATCTATAAATCAGTATCTGGTGAAATCATGACAAAATCATTTTTAACTCTGAGTTCCATTTTTCAAGTGGCCATGTGTCTAGGCTGCCATATTTTTCTCTCATAAACTCTTTTCTTTCAAATACTAAAAGCTGGTCTTTTTTGATATTGCTTAGGCATTTATAAAACAAAGGGAAAACTGAAATTATATTTCTTTTTTTAAAGCTTTATTTATTTATCCATTCATGAGAAGCAGACTGAGCGAGAGAGGCAGAGACACAGGCAGAGGGAGAAGCAGCTCTTCACAGGGAGCCCGATGTGAGACTTAATCCCAGATCCTGGGATTATGACTGGAGCCCAAGGCAAACGCACAACCGCTGAGCCACCCAGGCATCCCTGAAATTATATTTCTATGTGGCAGTTTTAGGTATGCACTTTAATTGAAGAGCCATTCAATGAGTTTGTTTAAAAAAATAGCTCTTAAGAGAAATTAGGGTTGTCTTTTGAGAACACAGTGTGATAATCGCATGAAGCTAAATAAATTAGAATGCAACCTATAAAAGTCAGTTAATAACTATTGATATGAAAGATGTTGATATACCAAGTATGACATTTATCCAGCCTAAATAACCAAAGAAACATGATTAAAATATTGTTTGGTTAGTTAGTCCCCAACAAAAATGATTTATGTCTGAAAATACTTCAAAGTTGTAAAGAAGTAAATAAGAAGGGAGTGTTAAAAACTGAGAGGAGGGAAATACATGTAAGGGAATATTGTCCATGTAAGTCTTTGCTAAGTGGATTATTGAAATGCTCACAATGGGACCTACCCAGGATAGTCTCCATATCTTTTCATAAAGATAGATATATTTTAAGGAACTGTCAATAAAATAGGCTTAAAAATCTTTCTTAGAATAAAAGTTGAGATAATCTTTCTTTCTCTAAGTTACCTTCTAGAGTTAGAAAGGACAGAGTAAAGGTTCAAAAACAGCTGAGGATGGATTGCTCTGGAGTTAAGCTGCTCAGGTTTGAATTTCACCTACCCTGATTTTTAGTGATGCTATTGTCATCCTTTATCTAATCTCTCAAGGCTCTGTTTTCTCATCTAGGAAAAGGGATAACAATTCCTATCTTGTAAGTTCAAAAATAGACAACTATTATTATCTAAGAGAATATGGATTCATCAACTCAAGATAGTCAAATAAAAAGGGCTCTCAAGTTATAAATAATAAGACTTCAGTTGAAGGAGAAATATACTTTTGTGTTTGCTCCAACAGTAGAGGGCCCCAATGTGTTCCATATTATGTTAATTATGGCTTTCAAAGGTTGGTGAATTTCCAAATTTCAGATAAGAGATTATAGACGTGAGTCCTATGGGGAAAGCATGGAGTAAGAAGAGCCAAGCCCTGGTAAGAGAAAAACTTTATCCCCAAATGGACCAATCCATGTGCAATTAATTTATAGCTAAAATTATGTATATTGCATTGTTTTAAACATCCTGATGGGATAATTAAATTATTTGAGGGAAAAGTTAGAGTATTATAAGACAGCCCACATTGCTTGGGCAATTATCTGCACAAGGCAACAATATTTGACCTGAATGAGCAGAATTAGCTTGCTGAGTTTTTGCTTGAGCTTGATTTGAGTAACTCTCTCACTTGTTCCCCTTCAACTCAGAGGAAACTTTAACAAGGAATGTTACCAGCCAATCTGGTAAATCATCATGGCACATGATTCTTTCCTTGGGAAGGAATAATCATTCCTTGTTGGTCATGAGCAGAGAGTGGAGACATATGAATGATCACTAATTGTTAGATCGTAAAATGAGGTGATGGTGAAATCACAATTAATTTTTGAGAGTGACAAAATGTGGAAGCAGAAAATAAGCATGGTATGCATTGAAAAATGCATCATTTGCTCTGTATTGTAAGTCTTTTAGGCATAAAGTAGTCTATGTGATAATAGAATCCACTTTAAAGATTTATGTACTTGAATAATAAAACTGGAAGTCAAACCTAATCCTCAAATATTTCACAAAGGAGTTTGGTCTCCCCCCAAATCTCTCAGAATTGATTTTAAAATAAAATCACGTATTGAAGAAAGCATTCACATGTAAAACATTGATAACCTATAAATATCTTTTAGTTACAACTGAAAGTTCATAAAAAATTAAATGAATGATTATTGCATTTGAAATATTTACAGTTATAATTTTCCACTCTTCACTGATTTAGTCTAAACTAATTTTGGTTAATGTCCAAGGGGTTACAGTATTAAAGTATTTTGAGGAGCTGTTTGTTCTTGCACAAGTCTCACAGTTTCCCACCTTCTCCTTCCATTTTTTTTTTCCTTCTCTGTTTTCTCTCTCCTGCAAAGCTCTTCTTGGCAGTCACATCTTGGGAAAGTTTTCTTTTCCATTAGATAGCATTTAAAGATTATCCCTATTCCCTAAAATGTCTTTTGAGGCCCCTATCTCTCTTGCAAACCCGTGGAATTAATTTCGCCTCAGAAGTTCTTCACTGCAGAAGGTGTTATTATACCCTGTATTTAAAAAATACCTTATATTATACTTTCCAATATCTGTGTGTGTCTTTATTTCTCAGTAGACTGTGTTCAATTTTCATCATTGTATCATAGCAGCACATAACACAGCAGACTGCTCAGGGGTGCAAACAATGGTTGCTTAAATTTATTGTTCAATTGTTATATTAGACCGATTTTGAGAAAATTGTTGGGGTCTCTGTAGTCCCTGTGAATGAAACCAGAACTCAGCTGAGAGAAATCAGATGAATGGTTGTAAGAATATATGTTGTAGAAAGCAAAAAGTCTTTTGGTAATAGAAGAGACGTCCAATTCAAGTCTTGGCAATATTGTATTTGTATGATGCACTGCATTGAATTCCTGTAGTAGAAGTTAACATGGGAGTAAGAAAGGTCATGTGACAAGTAGCTAACCCAGGCACAAGAGGGTGGGAGAAAGATGTCTCTCAGTGGACACCTGCAAAACAAAGAATTAATTGTAGGAAAGAGTGGTTACAACTGGAGTGTCTGAGGGGATGTTTCTGTTCTCTTACTGTTTAGCCATCATCTTGTATAAGCACCTACTTTCTGGCTTAAACTGGGATATTTCGTAAAGTACATAGTGATTCAAATTAGTTTTTGTTGTAACTGCATTAGTATATTCATTGATTTGTCTCCTCTATTCCTCTGATATTGTAACTTTCATCCCAAATCAATTATATATAATAATATGTAATAATTGATTTATATATTTGTATATTTAGATAATATATATTTATGGTTCTATAATATATATTTGAGGATTAAGTTTGACTTCCAGTTTTATTATACAATTACATGAATCTATAAAATGGATTTTGTCATCATATAGACTACTTTATGCCTAAAAGTCTTATAATACAGAGAAAATGATACATTTTTCAATGTACACCAATTTATATAATATATATAGTATGTATTTATATAATAATTGATATATATATTTAGTATATGATCTGCAGCATAAGTGAAGACATTTAGCTAGCACTAATATAGTACATGAGTGTCTTTTAAAGAGTTTATTTATTTATTCATGAGAGACACAGAGATAGAGGCAGAGACATAGGCAGAGAGAGAAGCAGGCTCCCTATGGGGAGCCAGGTGCAGGATTCGATCCAGGACCCTGGGATCATGACCTGAGCCAAAGGCAAACGCTCAACCACTGAGCCACCCAGGTGCCCCTAGTACATGATATCTTAAGAGGTTTATAAATCTTGAGAATTTTATTTCGCTTTGGTTTTGTTTAATGGCACGAGTCAAATACTCAGCCTTCTTGAAACTCTGAAAGGTGAGCTATTTATTCTCCCCTTTACAGATGCTGCTGGGCTTTCTATGGCATTGGGAGAGAAACGGCAGAAAACTAAACTGATAATTACTATTAGAGTCTAGAATAATGTTCCTTGTAAATATCTTTCTCTTAATATCTCAGCAAGCTATTTTCATCATGATAGAAAGGGTTAATTTTCAGGTACGAAATTTCCTTCCATGTGCCCAGTGGTAGTGTTGATTAAGTTACTTGAAAGTTGTTACAGTATCCCAGCGGAGGAGAAGCAGAGCCCAGAGAAAACTTGGATTCATCTTATTGTAAAGTTATTGGATCCTTTTTCATACCTTTTCTACTCTAAAGAATTTAGGGGATGAGATAATGATAGTGTTTACCTCAAGGGGAAGTTTAGTAGATTAAATGTCATAATGGATGTAAGTGATTATCACAAGGTCTGGCATATACTAAGTATCCATAAGGCTAGCCAGTGCTTTTATGGATGCATTAAATGTATAATCCTATTGTATTTTGTTTTTTTTCCCCCCCAGTGAATCTGCTTCAGAAAAAAAAAAAAAAAAGAAATGGAGAAGAAGCAGAAGAGAGAATTTGAGTAGCCTGCTGCTTTTGAGAATTGCTAACCATCATTGTGTACATGATGGGGTAGGTGAAGCAGGTTATAACACATTTGAAATCATTCCAGCAGTAGTGACCCTTTCTCAAACCCAGATGTTTAAATGACTGCTCAGTGGGGATGTTTGGGATTATAAATATGTCCCATCTGCTGCTACCGTCTGCCTGCTCTTGAAAGGTGTAAAATCACCCACTGCACTCGACATCGTAGCAATCCCCACTCCAATTTACAGGAAAATTAAAAGGTGACCGGAAACCTTCCTTGTTGCAAAGCCTTTCCACATTCGCCTAAAGGGAATAAACGAAGGTCAAGGCAATCACTCTGTTAATGTGCTATTCGATAGAAGTGCTATGGTTAATGTTTTATGCTTTAATTGAGAGATGTATCAATCTAAATAATCACAAACAAAAATGAGAATGCATTTAAATTTTCAACTTTAGAAACCTGAAGGCATCTTTGCAACACTGTATGACATACATAATCCTTGTTATCGGATGGGATTATAGCTGCAAGTATCTTAATACCTTAGGAAAATAGAAGCTTGCAGCCTGAATATATAATACTAGTAATATTATTAATAATAAAGGTAGTATTAATAGCAGTGATATTCAGGCTAGGCAGTTCTTCTGCCTTCCATTATTCTGAGTTTTAGCACCCCCGTTTTTTTTAGCACCCCCGTTTTTATGCTTATTTCCTTGATACACTTTGCATTTTGTAATAATATTATTATGGATTTGTTTACTTGTCATCAGCTTTCCACTTTATTAGGTAATATTCTCCAGGAGAGTGGGAATTTTATTGCTCTCATCTCTTCTTACACATTATCCGGAAAAATGATTGGCATAGAGTAGACATCAATAAATAGTGTAGAATATGTTAAATATTAGTAAAGATTGTTTAGATTGTCTAAAATTGTTCCAAATAACACTAAAGTGGACATCAACAGGAAAATAATTCCAGATTTCCAGATACTTCAATTCCCCCTTTAGTTCTTCCTTGAGCATAAGACCACAGCACGCATACTTACACATCAACTCATGGAATAGGAAATACCGCAACAAGGAAGCAGTCTTTATGGAAAATATACTGAGACCTGAATCTGTGTTGTGTTCTCTTCATTGAAGAAGATTACACATTGAGATGATTCCAGGGATATCAAGAAAAAATCAACATAGATAGATGATGATAGATGATAGATCTTTCTAAAGTTAATGTCTGAACTCCTTTTAATAATGGACAGGATGTGAACTCAGATGACCTGAGTTCTTAATCTTATTCTATCAGTTAGAAGCTTGATCTTGAGCAAAACACCTGGCCTCAATTAATATGTACATTCTCATACATGTGTTCTCATCTGTTAATTAAAATAAAATCTAGCACATGATTTTTGTTAGTATCAAATAAAAAAAGACACTTGAAAGCAATTTGTAAAATGGAAAGTAGTAGCCCAATAGTGACCAGTTTTGTACTCTTCATTGGTAGGCTTGTTTTTTAACTCTTGATGATCTTTTTCAGAAAGATGAAAGTGGTTTGATAGAAGAATAGAAAAGTTAAACTATTAGGGCTTGACTGAAGGAAGGAACTAAAAGAATATAATGTTATGAAACTACAAATGAGAATGGGAATCTAGCTACTTCTATTATTCTACAACTATGTATTTCATTTGTAAAACTTGGGGGTGGTAGAAACTAACACATGTCTCTAATATTGATGTTGCTCAGATCACTTTATTTTTTTAAGCTTTTATTTTTAAGTGATCTCTACTCCAGTACTTCCTTTTCAAATATGGCTGTACTTACACAAGTTAGTTTGTGTCCTGGGAACCAGAGAAACCCTCATTGATACTACTCGGTGACACACTGCAGATACTGAGTAAAAGTGAAGAAGAAGGTGGAACTATGGGCTATTCTCTGGTTTAGCCAACTCAAAGCTGGTTCCACATAATTCTGAGGGATACAGGAAATAGGTTTAAGAAAGAAAATACGTTCCATTCCATTTGGGATATATTGAGTTCGAAGTACATGTAGGACATTTAGGCAGAGATGTCCAAGAGAACTTAACTGGAGAGAGAAATTAGTTATTTTGTAATTTGAAGATGAGGGAGCAGGGAATGCAAAGAAAGAGCAAGTAGAGTGAGAAATGGTCTGGGACTGAAAGCTCATATCAGTGTAATTATCTTATTTACTTAAAAGATACTTTATTTTCTACTATAATTATGCTATCATATTATCCATCCTTTCTCCCTCAATATCCTATATTTGCAATGCTTTTTAAACTTACATATGTGTAAAAGTCATCTGGAGAGATGATTTCCACAGAGATTCCTGGGTCCCATTACTAGAGATTCTGATTCAGTGAAGCTGGGGTGGGCCTGAGTCTTTGCACTTCTAACATGTTTCTAGATGATTCTGATGATGCTGGCCACTGAAGCACTGTTCCAAGGGAGTGATTGTGAACGGAACCACTCTAAGTGGCTTCCTCCCTGATAAAGATATTTCAAATGAGTATTGTCCTATTTTTAATGAGATTCTGAAATTTTTGAGGACATTCATTTTTTTTCCCAGCATGAATATGGCAAAAATACATTTTGGTATGTAGGTGTATAGGTTGGGTTTGTCAGAAACCAAATCCTGAGGCAAAGATTTGTATCAAGGAATGTTCAAGGAGAGTGTTTTTATGAATGACAGCTTCAAAGGGATGAGAGAGACAGGACTAGGTGGAGCAAGAATGTTGAGCTATGATGAAACTGCACCATGGAACATAGATTGTCACCAATTCTATGGGAACTCTAGAGCTGTAGAGTTCCTCAGAGCCGTTTCCATTCAAGATAGGAGGGTCAGGCCCTTGTACCCCTCTATCAACCAGAAATTTAATATAGGTCTACTCTGGGAAGGGAGTAATATTGGGTGAAGTGATTTCCTACCAAATTTCTCCAAAATTTCTGGAGATGGATTCAATTTTAAACCCTCAGAAATCAACACTTCTGGCAGCTTAGGACAAGCGTGCCTTGCTCAGAGGGAAGGAACTTGGGAGTGCATGACCCAATTCACTGGAGATTGTCTATTTGATATTTTGAATTAGTTCCATTTCTCTGGGAGTCAGGTATTGAAGTTTATATACTTCAGTTGTAGATTACTTGGATAAAAACATATATTACTTCCAATCTGAAACCTATAAAATTTGGAGTCAGCAAAAGTAAACCAGAACCTCATAAAAGTGTGTACCCCCCACCTTGCAATATTTTTGTTGCTTCCTGCTTTTGAATGAACTGGAAAGAGTGTATCAGCACTTTACTTTCAGAACTGTCTGTACAAAAATTGTGAAATGAAAAATGGTGAGGATAGAATGTTCCTTGAACTATTTCTCCCCTTCATAAAAGCAATATAGTAATTGATTTAGCCTGAAATTATAGCATTTGCCCTAACCCATCCTACTAACCCAACAAATACATTAATTAACTATGAATCAAATGGGTTAGTTTAGACAATCAATTTGGATGAAGCAATTAGACTTGTCAGATTGTTTTATTCAAGTATACTTTTATTGAAGTGAGAAGGGACAGTATGAATTGTTTATTTCTGTGAGTTTACAATGTATATATCCAGTTGCCTGTTTGTCAAACTTTCTTAGATGTTTCAAATGAAAATCAAGCTAACATGTCTGAAACCAGAATTAAAGATCTCTATAAGAATGATTTCTTATGCATTTATGCAATGTAATAATCTTTTAAGATTCCTCTATGAATGTCCCCAGCTATGTATGCAGCCCAGATCCAAATTTTAGTTCCTTTTCTCCCCCATGTCCAGTCAGTCATTGAGTTCTAACCATGTATGCTCTATTTCTAAGACCCTCTATACTTATTTTATATAAAAGTTATAAGATTATATAACTAATTGTATATTTCCATGATGATGAAAACTCCTTTACTAGGCTGAATGCACCATGAAATCATTGGCGATCTTTATTTTGCTTGTTATTGTAACCCCAGTCTATAATGCAGTGCTGGCATATAAAAGATGCTTAATACACACTCTTTCAGTGAATTAGCAAAACATATAAGTAAAATAAAAACATTCTATAAAAAAGTGTCTCACATCTTTTTTAGGGTTATTGTGACTCTTTTAAAGATCATTTCTATTTATAATCACAGCCAAATTTTTTTTAAATGCAAGTACATTTACTTTGATCACTAATAAACATATTGAGTTTAATGGGGCCATTTCTACTCCAACTCATGGAGAAATAAGTCAATTAGACAAATAAAACTTTGGACTTATGTCAAATATTTTGATGAAACAACAGATAGTGGTGTTTAGACACAGCACATATTGTCTTACACATTACAGACATTTAATACTTTTTGAATAAATACATAAATAAAAAGAATTAATTCAGCAATATAGGTCATAGAAACTATATACCCAATTTCTGATCTGTTTTGTATCGCACATTCTCTATGATTATTTTAATACAACATTACCTTGACTACTAAGGTTAAGGAGGTTGGCTCCATTTCTAACAAGTTCTTTCCTTGTCCGTATTGCTTTAAGTTTATAAAAGCCTAAATACCATTGTAGGCAAATAGGAATTCAAACCTAAATATCAATGAGTAGTATTTTAAGCATTCACTGACAGCTTGGATTTTGGTAAAATGAATCTCCGTTCCTGGAAATCTTTTGTTTTATGTATTGATGTCAAGGGTCAGGAAATGCAGAACCATAGAATTCTGAGCAAATGACATCTTGTAAGAAAGAATAGGCCTGGTGTTTATTATCATTTATGTTTAGCTGCTAGATTATTGCTCTCACTAAGATCATAGAAATTTCAGGAAAAGTTATGAACTGACAGGATTAAACTAGGTGTCAGGAATTCAGTTTCTCTCAGCCTAAATGTTTTAACATTATTCACTGTGTTTAACAAGTATTAATTGGTGACATGTGATGTAGTTATCCATTTGCTTTAATAAGGTAAAAAGCTCAAGGGATTTTAACAAACTGGGATATCTTCTATACACAAAGCAGCATATTTGAATCTAGGGAGCGAGAAAGAATGAATCATTTTTTTTTTCCTTTTTTTTTTTTTTTTATTGGTGTTCAATTTACTAACATACAGAATAACACCCAGTGCCCGTCACCTATTCACTCCCACCCCCCGCCCTCCTCCCCTTCTACCACCCCTAGTTCGTTTCCCAGAGTTAGCAGTCTTTACGTTCTGTCTCCCTTTCTGATATTTCCCACACATTTCTTCTCCCTTCCCTTATTTTCCCTTTCACTATTATTTATATTCCCCAAATGAATGAGAACATATAATGTTTGTCCTTCTCCGACTGACTTACTTCACTCAGCATAATACCCTCCAGTTCCATCCACGTTGAAGCAAATGGTGGGTATTTGTCATTTCTAATAGCTGAGTAATATTCCATTGTATACATAAACCACATCTTCTTTATCCATTCATCTTTCGTTGGACACCGAGGCTCCTTCCACAGTTTGGCTATAGTGGCCATTGCTGCTAGAAACATCGGGGTGCAGGTGTCCCGGCGTTTCATTGCATTTGTATCTTTGGGGTAAATCCCCAACAGTGCAATTGCTGGGTCGTAGGGCAGGTATATTTTTAACTGTTTGAGGAACCTCCACACAGTTTTCCAGAGTGGCTGCACCAGTTCACATTCCCACCAACAGTGTAAGAGGGTTCCCTTTTCTCCGCATCCTCTCCAACATTTGTGGTTTCCTGCCTTGTTAATTTTCCCCATTCTCACTGGTGTGAGGTGGTATCTCATTGTAGTTTTGATTTGTATTTCCCTGATGGCAAGTGATGCAGAGCATTTTCTCATATGCATGTTGGCCATGTCTATGTCTTCCTCTGTGAGATTTCTGTTCATGTCTTTTGCCCATTTCATGATTGGATTGTTTGTTTCTTTGGTGTTGAGTTTAAGAAGTTCTTTATAGATCTTGGAAACTAGCCCTTTATCTGATATGTCATTTGCAAATATCTTCTCCCATTCTGTAGGTTGTCTTTGAGTTTTGTTGACTGTATCCTTTGCTGTGCAAAAGCTTCTTATCTTGATGAAGTCCCAATAGTTCATTTTTGCTTTTGTTTCTTTTGCCTTTGTGGATGTATCTTGCAAGAAGTTACTATGGCCGAGTTCAAAAAGGGTGTTGCCTGTGTTCTTCTCTAGGATTTTGATGGAATCTTGTCTCACATTTAGATCTTTCATCCATTTTGAGTTTATCTTTGTGTATGGTGAAAGAGAGTGGTCTAGTTTCATTCTTCTGCATGTGGATGTCCAATTTTCCCAGCACCATTTATTGAAGAGACTGTCTTTCTTCCAATGGATAGTCTTTCCTCCTTTATCGAATATTAGTTGCCCATAAAGTTCAGGGTCCACTTCTGGATTCTCTATTCTGTTCCACTGATCTATGTGTCTGTTTTTGTGCCAGTACCACACTGTCTTGATGACCACAGCTTTGTAGTACAACCTGAAATCTGGCATTGTGATGCCCCCAGATATGGTTTTCTTTTTTAAAATTCCCCTGGCTATTCGGGGTCTTTTCTGATTCCACACAAATCTTAAAATAATTTGTTCTAACTCTCTGAAGAAAGTCCATGGTATTTTGATAGGGATTGCATTAAACGTGTATATTGCCCTGGGTAACATTGACATTTTCACAATATTAATTCTGCCAATCCATGAGCATGGAATATTTTTCCATCTCTTTGTGTCTTCCTCAATTTCTTTCAAAAGTGTTCTATAGTTTTGAGGGTATAGATCCTTAACATCTTTGGTGAGGTTTATTCCTAGGTATCTTATGCTTTTGGGTGCAATTGTAAATGGGATTGACTCCTTAATTTCTCTTTCTTCAGTCTCATTGTTTGTGTATAGAAATGCCACTGACTTCTGGGCATTGATTTTGTATCCTGCCACGCTACCGAATTGCTGTATGAGTTCTAGCAATCTTGGGGTGGAGACTTTTGGGTTTTCTATGTAGAGTATCATGTCATCGGCGAAGAGGGAGAGTTTGACTTCTTCTTTGCCAATTTGAATGCCTTTAATGTCTTTTTGTTGTCTGATTGCTGAGGCTAGGACTTCCAGTACTATGTTGAACAGCAGTGGTGAGAGTGGACATCCCTGTCTTGTTCCTGATCTTAGGGGAAAGGCTCCCAGTGCTTCCCCATTGAGAATGATATTTGCTGTGGGCTTTTCATAGATGGCTTTTAAGATGTCGAGGAATGTTCCCTCTATCCCTACACTCTGAAGAGTTTTGATCAGGAATGGATGCTGTATTTTGTCAAATGCTTTCTCTGCATCCAATGAGAGGATCATATGGTTCTTGGTTTTTCTCTTGTTGATATGATGAATCACATTGATTGTTTTACGGGTGTTGAACCAGCCTTGTGTCCCAGGGATAAATCCTACTTGGTCATGGTGAATAATTTTCTTAATGTACTGTTGGATCCTATTGGCCAGTATCTTGTTGAGAATTTTTGCATCCATGTTCATCAGGGATATTGGTCTGTAATTCTCCTTTTTGGCGGGGTCTTTGTCTGGCTTTGGAATTAAGGTGATGCTGGCTTCATAGAACGAATTTGGAAGTACTCCATCTCTTTCTATCTTTCCAAACAGCTTTAGGAGAATAGGTATGATTTCTTCTTTAAACGTTTGATAAAATTCTCCTGGGAAGCCATCTGGCCCTGGACTCTTGTGTCTTGGGAGGTTTTTGATGACTGCTTCAATTTCCTCCCTGGTTATTGGCCTGTTCAGGTTTTCTATTTCTTCCTGTTCCAGTTTTGGTAGTTTGTGGCTTTCCAGGAATGCGTCCATTTCTTCTAGATTGCCTAATTTATTGGCGTATAGCTGTTCATAATATGTTTTTAAAATCGTTTGTATTTCCTTGGTGTTGGTAGTGATCTCTCCTTTCTCATTCATGATTTTATTAATTTGAGTCTTCTCTCTCTTCTTTTTAATAAGGCTGGCTAATGGTTTATCTATCTTATTAATTCTTTCAAAGAACCAACTCCTGGTTCTGTTGATCTGTTCCACAGTTCTTCTGGTCTCGATTTCGTTGAGTTCTGCTCGAATCTTTATTAACTCCCTTCTTCTCTTGGGTGTAGGATCTATTTGCTGTTTTTTCTCTAGCTCCTTTATGTGTAAGGTTAGCTTTTGTATTTGAGTTCTTTCCAGTTTTTGAATGGATGCTTGTATTGCGATGTATTTCCCCCTTAGGACTGCTTTTGCTGCATCCCAAAGATTTTGAACGGTTGTATCTTCATTCTCATTAGTTTCCATGAATCTTTTTAATTCTTCCTTAATTTCCTGGTTGACCCTTTTATCTTTTAGCAGGATGGTCCTTAACCTCCATGTGTTTGAGGTCCTTCCAAACTTCTTGTTGTGATTTAGTTCTAATTTCAAGGCATTATGGTCCGAGAATATGCAGGGGACAATCCGAATCTTTTGGTATCGGTTCTGACCCGATTTGTGACCCAATATGTGGTCTATTCTGGAGAAAGTTCCATGTGCGCTTGAGAAGAATGTGTATTCAGTTGAGTTTGGATGTAAAGTTCTGTAGATATCTGTGAAATCCATCTGGTCCAGTGTATCATTTAAAGCTCTCGTTTCTTTGGAGATGTTTTGCTTAGAAGACCTATCGAGTATAGAAAGAGCTAGATTGAAGTCACCAAGTATAAGTGTATTATTATCTAAGTATTTCTTCACTTTGGTTAATAATTGATTTATATATTTGGCAGCTCCCACATTCGGAGCATATATATTGAGGATTGTTAAGTCCTCTTGTTGAATAGATCCTTTAAGTATGATATAGTGTCCCTCTTCATCTCTCACTACAGTCTTTGGGGTAAATTTTAGTTTATCTGATATAAGGATGGCTACCCCTGCTTTCTTTTGAGGACCATTCGAATGGTAAATGGTTCTCCAACCTTTTATTTTCAGGCTGTAGGTGTCCTTCTGTCTAAAATGAGTCTCTTGTAGACAGCAAATAGATGGGTCCTGCTTTTTTATCCAGTCTGAAACCCTGCGCCTTTTGATGGGGTCATTAAGCCCGTTCAGATTCAGAGTTACTATTGAGAGATATGAGTTTAGTGTCATCATGATATCTATTCAGTCTTTGTTTTTGTGGACTGTTCCACTGAACTTCTTCTTAAAGGGGAATTTTAAGAGTCCCCCTTAAAATTTCTTGCAGAGCTGGTTTGGAGGTCACATATTCTTTTAGTTGCTGCCTGTCTTGGAAGCTCTTTATCTCTCCTTCCATTTTGAATGAGAGCCTTGCTGGATAAAGTATTCTTGGTTGCATGTTCTTCTCATTTAGGACCCTGAATATATCCTGCCAGCCCTTTCTGGCCTGCCAGGTCTCTGTGGAGAGGTCTGCTGTTACCCTAATACTCCTCCCCATAAAAGTCAGGGATTTCTTGTCTCTTGCTGCTTTAAGGATCTTCTCTTTATCTTTGGAATTTGCAAGCTTCACAATTAAATGTCGAGGCGTTGAACGGTTTTTATTGATTTTAGGGGGGGATCTCTCTATTTCCTGGATCTGAATGCCTGTTTCCCTTCCCAGATTAGGAAAGTTTTCAGCTAGAATTTGTTCAAATACATATTCTGGCCCTCTGTCCCTTTCGGCGCCCTCGGGAACCCCAATTAAACGTAGGTTTTTCTTCCTCAGGCTGTCGTTTATTTCCCTTAATCTATCTTCATGGTCTTTTAATTGTTTGTCTCTTTTTTCCTCAGTTTCCCTCTTTGCTATCAACTTGTCTTCTAGGTCACTCACTCGTTCTTCCACCTCGTTAACCCTCGTCGTTAGGACTTCTAGTTTGGATTGCATCTCATTCAATTGATTTTTAATTTCTGCCTGATTAGCTCTAAATTCTGCAGTCATGAAGTCTCTTGAGTCCTTTATACTTTTTTCTAGAGCCACCAGTAGCTCTATAATAGTGCTTCTGAATTGGCTTTCTGACATTGAATTGTAATCCAGATTTTGTAACTCTGTGGGAGAGAGGACTGTTTCTGATTCTTTCTTTTGAGGTGAGGTTTTCCTTCTAGTCATTTTGCTCAGTGCAGAGTGGCCAAAAGCAAGAAAAATATGGAACGCTTCACGAATTTGCGTGTCATCCTTGCGCAGGGGCCATGCTAATCTTCTCTGTATCGTTCCAATTTTAGTATATGTGCTGCCGAAGCGAGCACGAATGAATCATTTTTTAAAGGAATATACAAATGTGTGGGAGAGGACATATATATCCACAATAATCATCATGCAAATAAAACTAAAATGAATATAAGAATAAGACAGAAAATAAAAATAAAAATAAAAATAAAAAGAATAAGACAGATGTACAAAAGGAGAGAAATCAATTCCAACTGTAAGAAAGGGTACTTAATTACAAATTTGAAAGGATAATTTTCCAAACTAAATTAATGGCATGAGTCAAAAAATAGAAACAAGGAAAAATTCAGAATATTTTTGCATCATTCAGTTCAACACAAACCTAGCTATAGACTTTGACAAATTTTGAACAACTACAATTTACAAATCAGGTATTTTAATGTCAGTATATTCTAATACGCACTTTTATTTATAAGTCTCCTCAAAGCAGTGGTCCAAACATGTGCTACAGTGTTAAAAATAATCATTGTAATATTATTTAGTGGTTTAATGAGTTAAAAAAAAAAACTGTGGAAGCTATTTGTATTCATTCTTTCTTTTTAACTTCCGAAATAAATACAACTGCAAAGACTATGTAAATCTATCCTTCATTTCTGATCATAATTGAAATGTTACTTTGTTTTCACACATCTGTCTGGCTATAACTTCCTATTTTATTCACATATTTGAAGAAAAAAGCCCTCCTACTTCCAGTTAACACCTTGTATGATGAAGGGAGGATATCTGTTAAATGAAACTAGCAGATTTTTCATAAAGCATTTTGTAAATGGACTCCTCATTAATTATACATCAGTGTTGGCCAAGTGAAGCATTCTAGTGTTGTAGATGATTTACCATAGCAAGTTTTCAGCTTTATGAAACTTTATTTAGGCAACTCTAATGAAATTAGTTTTAGATTCATCTAAGCAATATCAGCTATTAGAATATCATTTCTTCTCAATTTGCTTGAAACTTCTCACTCCATTCAGCTCAATGAACCACAAGCAGACCCCCAAAATACAGATGTTTGCATTTCTAACAAAGGCAGTGTCACATGTATGTGTTTGTTTGGCTCTTTCTATGAATATCAGAAGGTGCTTCTACATCTTCAGTCTTGATTGACAGAGTAAAGGTTTGCATATAAATCACTATTTAGCTTGAAATAAGTTTTGATTTGCAATGTAAAGGGAAGCTGTGATATACTGAGAAGACACTTCATACAACCATATTGATCTGGAACTTCCTAACATTGTCTGGTACATTGTAGGCATGATTTACATATAATCTTTATACATATCTATATTGATATGAATATCTGTATTCATACATATTTAATAAATGAATGAATAAGCAATACATTTTTACTGAAATAACATTTAAAATGTATTTATATGTTCTAGCAAAATACAAAGTTTGAAATTTAAATCTTTTTCACAGTATAACTGGATTTAAAGAAAAAAAACATCAAAATTAATACATTATCAGAGAGAAAATTCCTGCATACCTCCAAGAGAGCAAATTATTTAAAGCTTATTTCCGTAAACGTGCTATGAGCATAGTCTTGGACAAAAGTGATATAATCCAGTTTATATAATAAGTGGGTCTTTATATAAATATATATAATAAACAAGCACCAAAAATAACTGTAGGTGAGCCACGAATACCAAGATCTGGCTTTCAATCAGCACTAGTTCTATTTGGCTCCCTGCATTTAAAAAATACATTTCTGAGCTAGGAGTTATGGGACCACTGTGCACAGTTGGAAGTGCAACTGTGATCATACATGTTACTTATTTCATAAAAGAATCAAGTTTTCTCCCTCAGTCTTATTATCAAGCAGCTATAGGCATCAAGACTTTAGGGACTGGCATGATATTCTTAGTAACAAATTAAAAACCGAGTATTCCATTTTATTATCCTTAAAGATCTTCAAAAGCTGTAGCTATGTTCATAAACAAATGAATATTTTGACAACTATGCCAACAACTTGGTTTTGCTTTATATTAAAAATAAATATGTGGCATGATGATATATAGCCTGGCACGAGATGATTTGCCCATGGAAAATAAAGCCCATGAAAAATATAAGAATTATGCTCATTCTGTTTTCTATCATATTAGTGCATGCTACAATGAATCTAGTGGAAATATCCAAATCTGTGACTTTACATTCAGTCATAATTGAGAAACATCGCTAAAGTCTTTGGGCTTCTGTTTCATCATTGATATGTAGAAATAGGGCCTAAACTCCTTCCTATTCATTGGATATTTAAGAGGATCAAATCACTTGATAAAAAACTTTTAGGTTAATATGGTCAGCTACTTTGTTTGATTTTTTCTTTTTTTTTTTTTGCATTATAATACACATTAAATGCATATCACAACTCTCAAACAACTGCTTTCTAAGATGCCCATGAGCATTTCAGATCCCTCATGAATAAATAATATGTAAACATGCCAGTGATAGTGGTAAATAAAACAAAAAAGACACTGAAGGGATACAAATAAGCAAGTATTAAATTATGCTCAGACTAATCAAAATAATTAAAATCAAGTGATGAAAAAGGATTGATGAGGACTTGGTGAAAAGGAACACAGTCACTGCTGGTAAAAGCAAATTGCTATAATTGTTTAAAGCACTGTGGGAAGGTATGTACAACAATACTTAAGACAGATTTATATTATTGACAAAACCTCTTCCAAACATCCCTAGTAGGGATGCCTGGGTGGCTCACAGTCGAGAGTCTGCCTTTGGCTCAGGGCACGATCCCAGGTCTGGGGATGGAGTCCTACATGGAGGGAGGCCCACACTGGTTCCCTGTGAGGAGCCTGCTTCTCCCTCTGTTTCTGCCTCTCTCTGTCTGTGTCTCTCATGAATAAATAAACTAAAAATCTATTTTAAAAAATCCCTAGTAAAGGGATTTTCCTTCAGCTGAGATAAGCTGTTACATAGTTTTAACTGAGGCATTGTGGAAATTGATGTCATCAATGCAATAGAAAGTACCTTACACCCCACTTAACTCAATAAACTTGCTCGTTTTATAAGAATCGGATTTGGACCATAAAATAACAACAGTACAACAACAAAGAAACTGCCCAAACTCTCTCTCCCTCCCCCCCCCCCCTCACCACACACATGCTCAGAAGAAAATCTCAGTTCATTATATGAAATAAAATTAAAAAAATAACAAAACATACATATGTTACTCTCCCATTTAAAATGGGAGGAAGAGTTGTATGAGAGTATTTTGTTGTATTTCTTATTTGTTATTATTTTATTTTAATGGTGAGGGCACTTGTTCTGACAGTGAAAAATCAGGTGCTTTTATGAAAAGACATAAATTTAGTGGCTATAATTGAGGGTAACTTTCAACACTGTGGACAGATAAAACTGTTGGGTGGATCCCTCCACGACACAGCCGTTCAATACCATGCTTAATTCCACCCCATTACCTGAGTGCCAGTCTTTTCTCAGCTCCTTACAAATAGATGTTGGCTAGTCGTTGGGAAACAAATTTGGTGTTGGCAATCAGATTCTTTTCCCATTAAGTTCCTGTAGCATTGCTGCACAGACAAATGGCTTTACTCCTCATAGTAGCCACACTCCAGCAGATGGATTCCAGGACTTGCTTTGCTTGACATTGAAGGGTAACCCACAGACTCCAGTAGACAGTCCATCACTGTATAACCTACAGGGGGCAAGAATTTCATGAGCAATAGGAGGTAGATGATGGGTCACAACATACTCTACTTCGCAGCAACCAAATTGGAAATATCCTTTTTTTAGGGTCTGTGATCTTTCAGTCCAGTTTCTTGTGACACACATTTTAATCTGTTGTTTGCCATTTGTTATTACCTTAATCGGCAACTTCTGCAGAAAAAAAAAAATCAATGATTCAGTATCTCTTGTTATTAACTCTGCACTATTATCTAAAACAAAACCAAAGAGAGAGAGAGAGAGAGAGAGAGAGAGAGAGAGAGAATGCAAATCAGATGAGATTTTTATTTTTATTTTTATTTTTTTCAGGTTGAGTGTTTTCTCCTACCGATTATTCACTGAGCTGCACCTGCTTACCAATTATAGCTTAATCATGTCCTTTGGAGCTCACAGCGCTCGTTTGCATTCTACACACTCCCCCTGAACTTTGATGTCAAAACAAAACCATCTATCCCTCATACCTGGAGGTCTACACATGTCTAAGTGGGCTCAGAAAAGAATCTAGATATCAAAGGCAAACCAGAGACTGACACACTATCCCAAATCTCTGCTTTATGTTACTTGAATCAAAAGATTTCCTTTAATTTTTAGGCTTTCATGGATTAACCACTTCTAGGGAATGCTGTTTTCAGAAGCAGATTAACCTTGTACATTGTACATGACTCTGTTCAAAAATCTAGATGACTGAATGAAAACAGCCAGGAATAGAAGAAGGATGCCTCCAGCCTTTTGGAAGAAGTCTGTGCCAATCAGGTATGAAAGAAATCCAATTCATGTTATGTTATCTTAGTAGGAAAAATGTAGAGCATGCACCAAGGATTTGGCTAAGTTATTGTGTCCTTCTTGGCCTTTGGTTTTGCTCTGAGTTTCAGAGGTTATGCATCCATGCATATGTTTGCTCTTTGGAGTTCGGAGAATCTCTATGAAAACATATTTAATAGACAGCATGGTTGGGATGCCTGGGTGGCTTAGTGGTTGATCATCTGCCTTCGGCTCAGAGCCTGATCCCAGGATCCGGGATCAAGTTCCACATCGGGCTCCCTGTGAGGAGCCTGCTTCTCTGCCTCTTTCTGTCTCTGTCTGTCTCTCATGAATAAATAAATAAATCTTAAAAAAAAATAAAAATAAAGACCCAAGGTTTATCATCTTAGAAGAAAAAATACAAGTAAAATAGGAAATAAGATACCAACCTGAAAAAAGTATTTTCTTTATGTGTTTAATTTCCCAAACTACCAAGAAGTAGTTGGTATGTGAAATTATGATCCATGAATTGCTGTAAGAGAAGAAACTGACCATGAGAACAGCATTAGCTAATACAACTACACAGGAGAAAACACTTAAGTCAATGACAAAACTTATATTTTCTTCCCTATCAGCAAATGAATGAATCAGTACACACAGTATTGCACATAAGTACTACCTGACTTTTTTTAATGAAATATATTTTTCTCTTTCAGATATATTTTCATTAAGTCAGGAAAGCCAGAAAAAGAGTAAAGCAAAAATCAGCTCACCACTTAAAAAAATACACTGCAACCATTTATATGTATGATTAATTCTTTTTTTCTCTCCATGTCATTTCATTGATTATGAAAGTATATAACCAGTGTACTTAAAGTCTTATGTCTTTAAACATTATATGGTTTCATTCATATGGGGAATATAAAAAATAGTGAAAGAGATTATAGGGGAAAGAGGAGAAAATTAGTGGGAAATATCAGAGAGGGATACAGAACATGAGAGACTCCTAACTCTGGGAAAAGAACAAGGGGTAGTTGAAGGGGAGGCGGGTGGGGGATGGGGTGACTGGGTGATGGGCACTGAGGGGGGCATTTGACGGGATAAGCACTGGGTGTTATACTATATGTTGGCAAATTGAACTCCAATACAAAAATATGACCAAAAAACAAAAACAAAACAAACAAACAAAAAAAACCTTGCTGTTCTGAGCAGGTAAAAAAAAAAACAAAAAACAAAAAAAAAACCAAACATATGTTCTTATTACCTTAAACTTTTTTTCCACTTAATAAATTTTTATACCAATATTTAAATATTCTAGAAGACAAATTTCAGAACTATATTGTGTTATATAAAATAGTTCTTAAGCCATTTATGTTGTATAGATTTAGCCAATTCTTTTTTTAAAACGAATTCTTTAATATAGGACATTGTTTCCCCCCCAATTTTTCAGTATAATAAATATTACATTTTTAAAGATTAATTTTTTAATAGAAAAATATGACCGCTGAAGGAATTATCAGATATAATAACATATTTTAGAAATTCAATGTTGCTTAATTGCCCTCTGGGATTTGATAATTTGCAATTAAAGCAGAACCATACTAGGGCTCTTAATACTTCACTTTTGCAGAAATACTGGATAGTATTTATGTACATAAGATGTAGATTGACCTCTTTGTGTCTTGTTGCTCATGTGCAAAATGGGGAAAATACTAACACATGTTTGTGTCAGGTCTTTCATATTCTTGGAGATAAATTTATATGAATAAAAGTTATTTAGGTGTTATTTTGATCTTAGAATTTATATACAAATTTTCCAATTACCTACCTCCTCCTTAAGCTTTTATGTTCAACCTATGATTTTGATTATTCTATTTACAAGTAAGGAATTTGAAAAATATTTTAAAGTGGCCTTTGAATAATGCTTGGCATCATTAATATACATGGTGAAATTAAGGTCAAACATTTTAAATTAAAATTAAACTACTTGTTTTCATTTTAAGTAATCTACTCGACAAACACAATTTTATAGTTACCTGAGTAATTATTAAAAGTATAATAAATTTATAAATATGGTAAATCATGTTATTAGAAACATAAGACTATAAAATTAGTAAGATTTCAAATTAAAATAAAAGTCTAAATAGATTGCTAACAACTTATTTTAAATTGTAATTAGGAAGCTATTACACCAAACTTATAGGCTAAATTCACTTAAAGTAACTATTTGCACTTAACTTATTTCACATGTTTAGATTTCTGTTCTCCAGGAAAATAATAAATATTTGATTTTTAAAAAAGTATCTCTTCACATAATTCCATTTTTTTCCGATCTTAACTTTGTTCAAAAGTAAATAATGTTTGAGGACTATCAGTACAATATTTTTACTTATTTAAAAAAATCTTTATTTAAAGTTAATGTAAAATAAGAGACTCTTTTGTGATCTATAGTTCTGTTAATGTTAACATTTGTATAGAATCATGTAACCACAATCAGAATACATGTTTTCATTACTATCACCGCCCCACAGATTCTCATCTACTGCCATTTTCATTGCAAATTCCTTCTAATCTTAACCCTTGGAAACCACCAAACTATTCTTTGTCACTATAGTTTTGCTTTATAGAAAATTATGTAAAAGAAATCATGCCATATATAATTTTTGAGACTGGTTTATTTCCTTAGCATAATGTTTTTGGGATTCATCTATGTAGTTGTGTTTATCAATAGCTCTTTACTTTTTATTGTTGAGACTCATTGTATGAATGAAGCAAAGCAAGTCTATCCATTCATCTACAGAAGGACCCTGGGTTGTTTTCAGTTTGGAATGATTATTAATACAGCCACTCTAAACATTTGTATATGGATTTTGAGTGAGCATAAGTGTTTATTTATCTAAGATATGTACCCAGGAGTGGGACTGCTCCAGTATAGGGAATGTTCAGGTTTCACATTTTTAGAAACTTTCAATTTTTTTTTAAATTATTGAATTTTAAGGAGAATTTTGTTTATAAATCTATCAAGATACACCCTTTTATATAGTTACAATTTTAATTCTAAAATTTAATAGAGTAGAAACCTATATCCTTGAGATTAAGTCATCTCATTCTCCAATTTCCAGAGCAGATTAGAATCAGTATCAGCAACCTAGGTAGCTCTACCATTTGATGGATTCCACTAGGCTATTAATTGCTTCATGAGATTCTGAATTATGTTCTTAATTTTTCTGTATATTATGGTTACTTCTACTATAGACATTTAAAGGATAACTGGAATTTCTTCACTACAAACTTAAGGTGGACTCTGGCCACATAATTTGATGGCCTTTCCTGGATAAGGATATGACAAGACTGTCTATAGTCATAGTGCATAGAACGATATCCAGTGAAATAGTAGAACCTCAAACTGTGTTATTAATATGATTATATATTATTTCATTTTTGTTTCTTTGATTTCAAGAGTAACCTTAACATCTAAGAACTAATAGCCTGTTTCTACAGAATAAAATCACATTTGACTTTATAGACAAAATCATGGAATTCTGCTGAAAGACAAGATTGGATTCTGATAAAGTAATTTACTCAACTTCTCACGGGCTTGTTCCACACATGTCTACCAAGTAATGTTTTATTCTTCCTTTTCTACTCCTATTCCTACTCAGGCACTGGTATTGAGTCTCTGCATTGGCCCTTGGCCAATGTCTGAACTGCAGTGTGTCTGCTTGCCAGGGGCAGTGCTTGGATTTACTCAAATCTCTGAGTCCTCAGAAGCTGCTAGTTTCCAAGAGACAGGTTAGAGCAGTCCCTTTTCCAACTCACTCATGTGCACTTCAAAGCTGCTTTGTGGTGTCAATAGTCTCAAAGTCCATCACGAACAATTCCACCTATGTAGAATGCATTTCCTTATATCAACAGCAGATCAAAGAATTGTCTAGGCTCAGGAAATTATGAGATATCATTCCTTAAACTCCATTCTCCCCAGTTTGTCTACTTCTCTTCTACCCAAGACAAATTACCATTTTTTTCTCCATTTAAAAACAAGCAACTCCCCCCACACCCCGACAAGTGCAAACATCCAAAGTATTTCAATGACGAAAAACACATTCTGGGAGAGTAAATAGACTCTCCATTAGCATAATGAAGTGGGATATTTTTAAAAGATTGATAACCTTTCATATTTATTTTCTTGTATGGTCTTGCCAATATTCTAGGATTATTTATTTGAATGGTCTTTTTAATTTATTAGTTAATAACATTATTTGGGTAGTGTTTATATAATTAGCTATTACATAACAAAAATGCACCTGAATTCAGTGAGGGAAGTATAGAATATTGAATAAATGACATTGAGGCTAAAGTTAAAAAGTTTGAAAATATATTGCTAGATTCCTATCTAGCAATATATTGCAAAATATTTTGCTGCTGAGTTAGGAAGGGTAAATACATAAATCTAAAGTAAAATAGCTAGAAAAAATATCTGTGAATAATTATTTTCACCTCAGGTTGATGATTGCTTTTCTATTTATAAAATAAAAGAAGAAATATATATGCCTCTGTGTACATAAAAATTTACAAACAACAGGGAAACAACAATTAATTTCCCACAAAATATTTGTGTGTCAAAAAATAAAGCAAAGTTAAATACCAAGCAAACATATGTGATATATAGATATGTATCTGATCAGTCATCTTATTTTATTTATTCCTTTTCTACTACCAAGATTTCCATTAAGATAGAGTATAGATTTACATATTTGGGTTTTAAGCCACATATCCTCTTTCTTTTCAAATTAGTTTTGCTATTTTTAACTGTAAATCTTTGTGGTGGATTTTAGAAAGAAAATTCTTTGTCAGATTCATGGTATCTGTGATTTTGATTTTCCCTGTTACATTGAGATTTGGTTATTTTAATTGGACCTACAGAACTCCATTTGATTATTATATAGATCTTTGAGATATTTTCATTATAGAATTTAGCCCTGACATCTTTTCTAGGCTAATGTTGTCTCTAAGGAGTTTACTAGGGACAATGCAGAAGAAGCCCAGCTGCATCTCTTTCTACTCTTCAGAGCTTTCTGTAACTTTATTGTTTTCAAGTTTTATAGAACTTAGAACACTCACACTAATGACTTCTTTTCTGTTGCCCTAGGTTTAGACACTAATTGCTGAACTATTATCCGAAGGATTTGTGGTTCTATTTTCTGATCTCTCCAACCCATCCTTCACATTGGAGACAGACTGGCATATTTTTTCTAACTCCCCATGACCTGTTTAATCAAATCTAACAAATCAATAAGATCCTGAAGACCCTTGCCTTTGTCTGTTCTCTGGTTTTGCCCATTGTGCACAAGAATGCATATTCCATACTGCAAACTCAGAATCATCCTCCAATTGCCAATATTTCCTTGTGCATCTTTGTCTGGTGTTCTTGAGGCTGAAATGTCTAGGCCACATTTTTTTTTTAAACTACGCTCTCTAAAGAAACTATTTCCTTCCTTTATTTTTTTGTATCAAGTTTTTATTTAAATTCCGGTTACTTCATATATAGTGTAATAGTAGTTTCACTAATTCATTTAGTGATGAATGTAATATTAGTTTCACTAATTCATTTAATGATTCATCACTTACATGTAACACCTGGTGTTCATCACAAAAAGTGCCCTCCTTAATTCCCCTCGCCCAGTTAGCTCATCCTTCCCCACCTGCCTTCCAGCATCCCTAGGTGGTTCTCTATAGTTAAAAGTCTCTTATGGTTTGCCTTTCTCTCTACCTCTTTTTTTCCCTTCCCATATGTTCTTCTGTTTTATTTCTTGAATGCCACATATGAGTGAGATCATGGTATTTGTCTTACTCTGACTGACTTATTTTGCTTAGCATAACTCTGCCTCCATTCATGTTCTCGCAAATAGCAAAATTTCACTCTTTTTGATGGCTGGGTTGTATTTCACCCATACATATATGATATATATGTATAAATATCATATCTTCCTTATCCATTCATTAGTTGATGGACATTTGGGCTATTTCCGCAATTTGGCTAAGGTTGATAATGTTGCTATAAATATCAGGGTGCATGTGCCCCTTCGATTCAGTATTTTTGTATCTTTTGGATAAATACCTAGCAGTGCAGTTGCTAGGTTGTGGGATAGTTCTATTTTTAACTTTTTGAGGAACCTCCATACTGTTTTCCAGAGTGGCTGCACCAGGTTGTGCTTCTATCAGCAGTGTAAGAGCGTTTCCCTTTTTCTGCATCTCGCCAACAGCCGTCACCTGTCAGAATGGCTAAAATTAACAATAGAGGTATCATCTTTCTTTAAAAGGTATCAACTTTCTTTAAAAAACAGTAAAACCAATGCCTTTGGAAAGTTTTCAGTGAAGGGAGAAAATTCACACAACCATGGTAACTTAAAAATTGTAGGCAAGATTGGTCTTCATGATTTGTCTTTCCATAGAGTACTTCTAATTTTTCACTCTTGAGAAAATAATAAATGTTAGGTAACAACTGAATGTTGAAACTCAGATGATAAAAATCCAAGCTGCAAATGTATCTACACCTATCTGTCCCCATTTTTAAATTAATATTTCAATGTTAAGTTTATAGAACATGAATTTTTTAATTATTATTTTCTTTTACAAAGAAGGTGTATATTTAAATTTTCATCCACATATCCTTCTTCAATCTTTCCAAAAAGGATTGAATCCCATGCTTCAAGAAAATACTTTATCTCTGTCATAACTAATACGTCTCACTTTATAATGAAATCTATAATTGTCTGAATTACATAGTAGACTATACTAACTCAAGAGAATAGGTTCTACTCTGTTTACTTTTCTACATTTTATTATTATTTATAAGTTATTTTGCAAAAGTTAAATCCTCAATATACAATTGTAGTTGAAATGAATTTTAAAGAATTCCATTAGTTATTAAATCCATTTTTGAATGTTGATTTTGGAAAATTACTTTATGAATAACAGAGACCTGAGTTTGAATTTCAATTCTACCATTGCCCAATTGGGATAACCTTTAACACTGATCTTGACTCTGGCAAGACATCAGAGAGAGAAACAGAGAGAGAGAAAGAATTATATTCTTACTATGATGATCTGGTTGGGTGAGAGAAAATAAATAAATAAAATTAAAATAAATAGTACAGAATTTGATAAGATCTGGAAAATAAAGAAGTAGAACAATGTAAAACACTTCCAACCATGCTAAGTTCTAGTGTCACAAAATTATTCTTGGTGTGCTCTTTATTGCATTTTGTTGGTACTATTATAGCTTTCAGGAATATGCTTTCCCCCAGTTCTCCATCTGGAAAAATATGATATATTAATTGATTCATCCATTCTTTCTAGTGCTGGTACATTGTTTCACACGTTGTTGCTACATAAATCAACAAAACCTCTTCCCATAGTCTTCAGGGAAGTCAGTGTGATGAGGCAGATTGACATTAAAATTCAAATTACACTATAATGTAATATATGCAAATGGGTTGTATCAAGTATGATCTGTGGTCATTCTGGAGGATCTAAGAGGCTATGTTAAGAGAAGCAACTAAAACATAGGATGTAGGCTGGAAGGAGTAGAATGATAAGAGAGTTTTGGAGAAAAAAAGAGCATGTAGAAAATATCATTTCTTCCAAGCCAATTTCAAGAACCACCTCCTTAGGGACACCTGAGTGGCTCAGTGGTTGAACATCTACCTTCAACTCAGGGCATGATCCTGGATCCTGGGATCCAGTCCCTTATGAGGATCCCTGCAGGGAACCTACTTCTCCCTCTGCTTATGTCTCTGCCTCTCTATGTCTCTCATGAATCAATCAATCAATCAATCTTAAAAAAAAGGAATCTACAAAGGCTTTCCACAAACTCAATATTTATCATTCATTCCTTTCTTTGTACTTAAAAAGCTTTTGAGTATACATTCTCTATATGTCACATATCAGAATATATTATAATTATCAATTTATATTACTGTCTCATCTGATAAATGAGGTGTTCTAACAGCCAACAACTAAAATTGATTGACTATAACAATTGGCCCATTTTTTCCTGTGCTGACTTAAATGTTGAGGTAATATAATGCTGATCTTCTGTTTGTGAAAAAATAAAAACATTGTTATCTATCATTAATGATGACCTATAGATAATACATTTTATCTATTAGGTTCCTAGATATATTCAGAGGTCAATTTATGTTTATTATTTTTAATTATAAAATTTTACCTAAAACTGATTTAATGTATATAAAACTCTCCATTCTGCATTATACAACTTTTGGTGAATTGGGATATTCGAATTTCTTTTTGTTTTTGTTTTTTTAGATTTTATTTATTTATTCATGAAAGACAGAGAGAAAGAGAGAGAGAGAGAGGCAGAGACACAGGCAGAGGGAGAAGCAGGCTCCATGCAGGGAGCCTGACGTGGGACTTGATCCCAGGTCTCCAGGATCACACCCTGGGTGGAAGGTGGTGGTGCTAATGCTGAGCCACCCAGGCTGCCCCATATTTGAGTTTCTATATTGTGAGTATGATGGATGACATATAATAAATGTAACTCTATATGTGTCAAAACCATTTTGTTTCCTCAACTAGTAGCATCCACGAAAACCTAGAAAGTGCAATAAATTTGTACATTAAGGGAATATAAAATTGCAGCAACACTGAAACATTTCCTATGTATTTGAAAACTATTCCATGAGCTTAAATATGTTTTATGAATAATATTTAAAATATGCTATTAGTTCCAAATGCATCACTACTTGGAGCTTACTTTCAAAGATTCACTAAAATGATAAGATATTCAATAAAATAATAAGTCAAAAAATATAAATTAGTTTACAAGGATTATTTATAAAAGGTAAAATCTCTTGCTTTTTCAATCAAAAATTAACATTCATTTTTCTGGAAACAACAAAAATGTGTTTTATTTCTATCAAAGGAAAACCATGCTTTACTTTCTGCCCTACCTCTTTTTAGTCTCTCAGTAATCAGCTAAAGAGACTGAATTTGACATGGTTATTTTATTTTTTAATGTGGACCTTAAAAAATCTTACTTAATAAATATTTATTACATTATACTTTGAAAAAAATGTAGAAGAAAATTGGCTTGAACCTTCAGCACAAACACCCTTGCTAAGAAAGAGAATAGAAGATTTGTAATTTATTAAAAAAAAATTTTAAATTTTAAAATAAATGTTTTTGGGGTTTACGGTTCACTTTCATCTATTTCATTTACATACCTACTATGAATTACTACAATTATAACTTTGATACTGGTAAATAAAAATATGTCCTCACACACTCACATTCATTACATTTAACTAGATATTTTCATCTGTCTTAGTGAGATTGTCATGAACTATACAATGTCGAATTTTGTTGTTGTTTCTTACTTTTTTTCTTCTCAAAGAATCTCAAAACCCATCCTAAATTCTCCATGCCACAGCCACAATGAACTGTGTTGGAAGTGCCAAAACTCACCTTTTTCCACTCTAGGTTTGGTAATAGAAGGGCATCTAATAGCTACCTCTTAGTGACTTGCTTTCCAAACAAGGAGCCAAATCTTTAACTCTGACTGTACTATTTATTATCCCATAGTTAGGATGTCTAGAATTATTTAAAGATGAAACTGTCACATGACACCAGATTTTGCTATGTTAGATTTTACAATAAAATCTATCTTATACAAAAGTTATTCTCTATACATGCGTTTGTAATGAGATAGACTAAATGTTTTTGTCCCACAAAATGTATATGTTGAGACCCTAACCCCCAACATATGCAGCCTTTGGAGGGTTGCTTAGGTCATAAGGATGGGACTCTCACAGATCTGGGCCTTATAAAAGGAATCCCAGATAGTTGTCTTACCCTCTGTCTGTGAGGAAAGGAGTAGATGGCTTTCTATGAGCCAGAAAATTGGTCCTTGTCAGACAGAATCTTCCAGCAATTTTTCTACTCTCTAGCCTCTAGAACTGTGAGAAATAAATGTATCTGGTTTAAGCCACCAGTATATAGTACTTTTGTTATAGCAACCTGAAAAGACAAAGTCAGTAATAAACCTCATGAAGTTATGTTAGGATGTTACCTTAAAAAACCTCCTATTTTAAAATGTCAATTTTCTTATCTGACTGATAAAACTTTGCTCCTTAAAGAGGTTTAATTTTTAAACATCCCATCAACTGTGGAAAGACTCATGAATTGTCAGTTAATGCCTTAGTGATTTTTATTTTATTTTATTTTTTAAGTAATCTCTATACCCAATGTGGAACTCAAACTCACAACCCCAAGATCCAGAGTCACTTGCTCTACTGAGACTGCCAGGCATTCTACCTTAGTGGTTTTTATTACTTTTTACATAACACCCAAAACCTTTGGGAAAGAATAGGAAAAGTATGGCTAGGTCACTATTAAATGTTATGTATATAAGGGAAAATTGAAGTTTCATAAAAGGATATTACTTCCAAATGGAGAAAATATGAAGAGATTTTCAGTTCTATATTGAAACAACAAAAGGAAACTAAATTATAAGATGATCCTTGAATTATGTTTGAAATGATAAAAATAGGTTCAGAGGATGGACCACATCTTAGGCCTCAAATAAAGCTTAACAGTTGAGAAAAAAAAATAGACATCATACAAAGCATCTTCCCTAACCCAACATGATGACATTTGAAAACAATAACAGAAGAAAAATTGGCAAGCTTGTGGAAAATAAACAAGACATTGTTAAACAGAAAAATCACAAGGAAAATTTAAAAATATTGAAAAATGAATTACACGGCGCACTAAGACTTATGGGACACAGGGGAAGCAGTGCTAGTGGGGAAATTTATTGCCATATATAAACACTTATATTGGAAAAGAAGAAAGAGCTCTACTCAATGACATATTTTATAGCTTCAGGATCAAGAAAAAGAAGAAAAAAATAATTTCAAAGCTAAAGTAAGAAATAATTAAAATTGGAGCAGAGATAAACAAAATTGAGAATAAAAAAGGAGAGAGAAAATCATGAAACCAAATTTTGGATCTTTGGAAATATCAACAAAATTGACAAACCGTTAGCTAGATAAAGAAAAAAGACTCAAATTACTAAAGTTAGACATGATAATAGGAACATTACTATGGATGCTATAAAAATAAAAAAAGTACTTTAAACAATTCTATACTAACAAATTGAATAACTTAGATAAAATAAGCAAATTCCTAGAAATAAACTGCCAAGACTGAATCACAAAGAAATAGAAATAATATTAGACTTAAAACTGGTAAGGAGATTGAATTAATAATAAAGTGTCTCCCAAAAAAGAAAAGCTATGGACCTGATGGCTTCACTGATGATTTCTACCAAACATTAAGAAACTAACATCAATATTCCTCAATCTTTTCAAAAAACAAAAAAATCGAAGAGGAAACACTTCCTAACCCATTCTATAAGCCAGCATTGCCCTGGTACCAAAATCAGGAAAAGATACTACAAGTAAAGAAAACAAACTAAGGACCAAATTCACTTCATGAGTATTGATGAAAAATCTCCAATAAAATATACTAGGAAGCTGAATTTAGCAATGCATTAAAAAGATAATATACAATGACCAAGTGGGATTATTCCTGAAATGCAAGGATGGTTCAACATATAAAAATTGGTTGATGTACAAACTACAAAAGCTACACTCTTATTTTCACTTGATGCAAAGAAGCATTTAACAAAAAGCAAATGTCTTTAAAAAAACTCTCAATAAAATACAAATTGACAGAAATTAAATCAATAAAAGTCATATCGGAAAAACAGAAAACTCACACTATCATATCACTATCATACTTCATCATGGAAAAATGAAAGCTTTTCCTCTCAGATCAGTAACAAGACAAAGAAGCCTCCTTTTACCAATTCTATTCAACATAATACCAAAAGTCCTAGCCATATCAATTGTATAAGGAAAACAAATGAAAAACACTGAAATTGGAAAAGAAGAAGGTAAATTATCTCTTTTCACAGATGATATGAACTTATAGTTAGAAAACTCTAAAGATTTCACTAAAAAACATGTTAGAAGTAATGAAAAAATTTAGTAAAGTCCAGGATACAAAGTCAACATACAAAAGTCAACTGCATTTCTGTGCATTAACAATGAATAATTTCATTTAAAATAATATCAAAAATAATAAAATACTTAAACATTAACCAAGAAGATTTTACCACAGAAACTATAAAACATTACTGAAAGAAACTAAAGACAATGTAGGAAAGATATGCCATGTTCATTAATTCTTAGGTAGACTTCATATTATTAACATGTGATATTACCCAATGCAATCTACAAATTCAACACAATCCCTATCAAAATCTCAATAATTGTTTTTAGTACTCATACTTACGAATGGTAAGACTCACTACAAAGCTATAGTAATCAAAACAGTGTGACAGTGGCACACAGACATATTTGTAATGTCAGTTATATAGAGCAATGGAATAGAGTCCAGAAATAAACCTTTACATAGTCAAATGACTTTCAATGAAAGTGTCAATACAATTTAATAAGTAAGGAAAGGACAGTCTTTTCAACAAATGGTGCTAGGAATACTGGATATTCTACATATAAAAGATTAACGTTAGACCATAACTTTACACTGTACAAAATATAATTCAAAATACATCAAAGACCTAAACATGAGAGCTAAAACTATAAAACTCTTAGTAAAAAGCATAGGGCAAAAGCTTGACAACACTGAATTTGGCAATGATTTCTTAGCTGTGACACCAAAGGCACAGGCAACAAAAGAAAGAGACAAATTAAACTTTATGAAAAAAAAAAACAAAAAACTTTTGGGCTTCAAATGTCAAATGTACTAACAGAGTGAAAAAAAAAAAAAAAGCAACAACAACAACCCACAGAATGGGAACTGATATTTATAAATCATATATCTGATAAAGGATTGCTATTCAGAATATAAAACAACTTCTGAAAGTCAATGGCAACAGTAACAAAAAAAAAATTCAGAACTGGGCAAAGAACTTGAATAGACATTATTTAAAAGAAAATATACAAATGACCAATAAACACAGGGAAAGATGCTCAGCATCACTAATCACTGAACAAATTGAAATAAAAATCACAATGAAATGCCACCCACACTTATCAGGATGCTTACTACATAAAAAACAAAACACAGAAAATAACAAATGTTGGCTAGGGTGCATAGAAGTTGGAACTCTTGTACACTATTGGTGAGAATGTAAAATGGTAGAACTGCTATGAAAAACAGTATGATGGTTTCTTAGAAAAATTCAAAATAGAATCAGTATATGATCCAGCAATTCTACCTCTGAGTATATACCGAAAATAATTGAAAGTAGGGTCTCGAATATATATATTTGTACATTCATGTTCATAGCAGCATTATTTATATTAGCTAAAATATGGGAGCCACGCATATGTTCATTGATGGATGAATAGATAAGCAAAATGTTGTATATACATAAAATGGAATATCAGTCAGCCTTAAAAATGAAAGGAATTCTGACATATACTGCAACTGGAAGTTCCTCCAGTGGAGGAAACTTCACTTAAGCTAAGTAAAAGAATCCAATCACAAGAAGACAAAGATAGTATGGTTCCACTTACATGAGGTACCTAGAATAGTCAAATTCATAGAGATAGGAAGTAGGATGATGTTAACTGGGTGGGAGGGAGGAAGGAATGGGGAGTAATTGTTTAACGCATATAGTTTGAGCTTTGCAAATGAAAAGAGTTCTATAGATGGATGGTTGTAATAATTGCACAGTAGTATGAATGTATTCAATACTACTGAGTTGTGCACCTAAAATAGTCAAGCTAGCAAATTTTATGTTGTTTTATCACATTAAAAATGTATTATTAAAAAATAAAGTTCTTTAGACATATAATATGGTACCACTTTTATTGCAGCATCACTAAACACTTTTAAATGCTTTCTTTTTTCGATGTTACCTTATTTCTTTTTCACTAAGCCATTTCAAAAAGGACGCCAATTGTGAGAATGAAATAACCAAATTTTTAACCATTATGAAAGTCTCTGGAATGACATGATTTTATTTCATTGCAAAATGGCTGTGAGTTTTCCTTGGCAAAGAACAGTTCTACTAATCTGCTTTGTCTATCATCAGTTCCTTTAGGACCATGAACAGACCAAAAGGGCTATTTCTGGTCATACCTTACACAGATTCTTCATATATTCACTTTCTTTTGTAAAAGGACTAGTGTATGAGTGAAGCAGTGAAACACCTGAATGTGTGCTGGCCTCTGGACAAATACATCAAGTTTAAGAAGAAAAAAAAATGACCTTCATCATATCTCTTAATAACAACATTCTCAACTTTTTTTTAAAGATTTTATTTATTTATTCATGAGAGAAATAGAGGCAGAGACACAGGCACAGGGAGAAGCAGGCTCCATGCAGGGAGCCCGACGTGGGACTTGATCTCAGGTCTCCAGGATCACACCCGGGTCGAAGGCGGCGCTGAACTGCTGAGCCACCTGGGCTGCCCTTCTCAACTTTTTTCTAATGCATCTTTTGAAAACTTATCTGAAAATTTATGTGTTCAGAAGTATGTACAGGTGAAAATACTGGCAGAGTTTATTTATGTGGAGAGAAAAAAAACATGTGACTTAGTTAAAATACTCAAAATTGATGTAAGAAGTAGTGTAATTAACCTAAAATTTCCTTTGTACAAGTCAAACTGACTTTCATCCTTCTTTACTTCTTAAAAGAGATCTTATTTTTATCTAGATCTATTTCAAAGAAGTGTTTTCACTTTTTAATGACAATTAGGCAGATCCTTTGGAGAAAAATCTACGGCATCTTTCCAAAAACACCATACAGTGCAGGTGACACATGTTCACACCATGATGAAAGCTTTATTTAGATTATATCTCTATTTTTTAGCTTCATCCAAGGGTGGCATTATTGTTGAGTAAAGCTCATATAAAAAGGAACAGAATCACATGAAGAATACTACAATTTTACTCCCAGTGGGAATTGCCACATTGGCTACATAAATTTCATCGTTTGAAAATATGAGAATCAAAATAAAGCAATAGACGATTGAGGTATACAAGCAGGCCATTTTATCATAGAGTTTTGATGAATGAATTTTATTAACAATGGACAAAATTAATGCAGGTACCTTAGCAAAAAGTTATATCAAGGCTTCCAATGGCATACATTTATCTGAAACGTAAAGCATGTAAAATAGCTTTTATTCTATATGAGGTAACTTTTGGAAGGAAATTGAAAGCTATCATAAATCATTTGGGAGGAAGAATTAATCTTCTTTGCTTTTTGAGGTAGAAATACTAATGAGTGCATTTTATGTATTTAGATTTTAATGACAGATCAAGTAGGATTATTATAGTTGCAAATTAGAGAAAAGCCAATCAAACTGGCTTAGTTCAAGGAAAGAAATTTATTGGTTTATGTCACTGCAAAGTTCAGAGGTATGAGAGCATTCAGATGAGTATTCATCAAGTGACTGAAATCATATTCAATTTTTTTCAAAGATTGTATTTATTTATTCATAGAGACACACACAGGGGGAGGGGTGCAGAGACACAGGCAGAGGGAGAAGCCGGCTCCATGCAGGGAGCCCGACGTGGGACTCGATCCCGGGTCTCCAGGATCAAGCCCTGGGCTGAAGGCAGGCACTAAACCACTGAGCCACCTGGGCTGCCCCATATTGAATTTTTAAAAACATTTATTTATTTATTTGAGGGAGAGGGGCTGAGGGAGAGAGAAAATCCTGAAGCAGACTCCTGCTGATCATGAAGCCCCAAGTGGAGCTCCATCCCAGGACCCTAAGATCACGACCTGAGCTGAAATCCGGAGTTAGCCCCTTAACCGACTGAGCCACCTAGGCACTTTGTGACTGAAATCATATACCAGGACTCAGAGCATCCCATTTTTGTGCTCTTTCTCAGGTTCTATTGTCTTCATTTTCAGTTTCCCCTTGGTAACCTCAGTGGCTCGAGGCTTATGTTATTCTTGTGGCTAGCAGTTCCAGAAAAAAAATAACAGTCTTTTCTCCAGAGCAGTGCTTCTTGAATGGGGACAATTTTGCTTCCCAGGGGACATTTGGAAATGTCCGTACATATTTTGTTAGTCACAACTGGGTTTGAAACTACTGGTAGAGGCCGGCGATAATGCTCACTGTCCTGCAATATGCAGAATAGCCCCCAGGAAAATGACTTATCCACCCCAAAATATCAATAATTCTCAAGTTGAGAAATCCTGAATCTACAATATTCAATATGCCAGCCACTAATCACATGTGGCTATTGAATCATTGAAATGTAGCTGATTCAAATTGAAGTATGTTTTAAAATATAAAATACATACCAGATTTTGAAGACTTATTATGAAAAAAATAAACATAAAATCTCTCATTAAAATTAGCATATTTATAACCTGTTAAAATGATGCCTTTTTGGATTCATTGGGTCAAATGTTTTATTAAAAGTAACTTCATCCGTTTCCTTTTACTTATTTAATGTGGCTATAATTTTAAACTACCACTGTATTTATATTGAGCAATGCTTGTTTAGATGAACTATAGTAATATTGTCCAATAGAAATTTCTGCCTGATGATAACATTTTTATATATTTACTTTCCAACATGATAGCCAAACAACTGTGACCATTGAGCACTTGACTAGTATAGCTAGTATGACTGAGAAACGCACTTGCTAATTTCATTTAAATTCAATTAATTTTGATTTAAGCTAGTCACATTGGGCTACTGCCTACAGTATTAGGCAGCACAGATTTAGAGTCATATTCCAAACAAAATGCTAATTGGTATTATTGCCTGAGAATGAAACACATTCACCCATGACTTAATCACAGGGCCAGCACACTATGTTGCTGATTGCCCAGACCTTGATTACCTGCCCAACTCCAGAGCCAGGTGAATTCAGTTCTGGCAGAAGCCCATGAACGGAAGAATGGATGGTGGCCTGGGAAGTGACTGCAGACATCTTTCAAGAGAGGTAAGCTGCGGAAAGCGTATATGGCAAAAAAGAGAGAAAATATATCCTTATTTTTTCTGCATTATTATACCTCACTACCTCAGATGATCTACACTCATTCAGAAATTTATTTTTAAGTGAATTAGCAAAGGCATTTAGGTCTTTCTCAGTCCAATAAATGCACTATGTGAAAGCATAATTCAAGCACAAAAGTGTTCAACTTTAGGAAAGCAAGGGATTTAGAAAATGAATAGAAAATTGTAAAGAATAGTCCATCAATACTTAAAAATTCATTTTCTTCAGGAAAGGGTAACTTTGGATCTCAAAAACATTTTGTTCATTCAGTTGTTTCATTTTTAAATTGGAATAAAAAATTTATTTATAATTACATAAATGTAATTCATGTCACATATAAAATAATATTATTTTAATGGACGTAAAATTCATATAACATAAAATGCACCATTATATCATTTTAAGGCACATAATTCAGTGGTTTTTAGAATATTTACAATGTACCACAGCCATTGCTACTATCTAATTCCAGAGTATTTACATAACTGATTATTCTTATAAATATTTGTAAAAAGAACACTGGCACCATCCAATTTGCCCCTTCTGCCTTCCCCTGGTATCTACTGATCCACTTTCTGTTTCTATAGGATTGCCAATCCTGGACATTTCATGTGAATGGTGGAATCATACAATATATGGCCTTCTGTGTCTGGCTTCTTTCACTTAGCATAATGTTTTCAAGGTACATGGACATGGTATCAGGTTTCATTATTTTATCTCCCTCCCTTTTTTTAGTTCAAAATTATTTTTTCTTTTTTTATTGAAGTATAGTTGACAACAATGTTATAGTAGTTTTCGATAGTGCTTCATTCCCTTTTGTGGCTAAATAACAAATAAAACGATATGGATATGCTGCATTGTATTTATTCATAAGATGATGGGCATTTTGGTTGTTTCCATTTGTTGGCTATTATGGATAATGCTGCTTTGAACATCCCCATGCAAGTTTTTTTTTTGATTCTCCTGGGTTTTTGTATCTAAAAATTGAATTGCTAGGTTATATGGTAACTTGATCCCCCCTTTAACTATTTTCCACAGTGGTTATGCCATTTTGTGTCTCCACCAGCCATGTATGAAAATTCAAATTCTCTCAATCCTCACCAATTAATTGTTATCTTCCATTTGTAGATTATAGCCATCCTAGCATGCATGAAATGATATTTCATTACGATGTTGATTTCCATTCTCTAATGACTAATGACATTAAGAACATTTTCATGTTTCAATTTGCATATCTCCTTTGGGACATATCTATTCATGTTCTCTGTCCACTTAAAAAACAAAAACAAAAACACTGAGTTGTCTTTCTAATATTGCATTATAAGACTATTTTTCATAGTCTGGATTTTATAAGATATACAGTTGCAAATATTTCATCTCATTTTGTGGGCTGTCCTTTTACTTTCTTGGTAGTGCCTTTTATGCACAAACTCTTTAATTTTGTTAAAACCAAATTAATCTATGTTTTCTTTTGTTCCTTGTGCTTTTGGTGTCATATTTAAGAAAGTATTACTTAATCCAAGATCACAAAGAATTACACCTATCTTTTTTTTCCCCAAGAATTTTATTATTTTGAGTTTGCATTTAGGTGTCAGTCAATTTTAAGTTAATTTTTGTATATGATGTGACAAAATGATTCAATTTCATCCTGTGGCATTTGGATAAAATCCAATCAACCTAACACCACTTGTTGAAATGACTATTCTCACCCTATTGAATGGCCTTGACAACTTTGTCAAAAAAATCAATCAGACATAGATTTATGGATTTGTTACTGGACTCTACACTTTATTCCATTGATCTATCTATCTTTCCTTATGCTAATACCACATTGTTTTGATTACTGTAGCATTGTAGTAAGTTTTCAAATTGTGAACTGTGAGTCCTCAAACTTTGTTCTTCTTTTTCAGGATTGTCTTGACTATTTGGGCTTCTTGCATTTATATAGGAATTTTAGAATCATATTATTGATTTCTGTAAAAAGGTAGTTGGAATTTTGTAGCAATTGGATTCATTAATAAATGTGAGAAGTATTTCCAATTAACAATACTAAGTCTTCCAATTCACGAACATGAATGTCTTTTCATTTATGTATCCCTTATTTAATTTTTGTTAGCACTGTTTGGCTATTTTTGATGTACAACTCTTGCACTTCCCTGGTTAAATTTAATCCTAAATATTTTATTCTGTTTGACACCATTATAAATGGAATTTTTTTCTTAATTTCATTTTTGAGTTTTTAATTTTTAGTGTGTAGAAATCCAATGGATTCTTGTATGTTGATTTTATGTCCTACAACTTAGCTGAATTTATTAAATTTAATAAATTTTAAAAAGTTTGGATTTATTAGGATTTTCCATATATAAGTTCATATAAGTTTTCCATATATAAGCGCTGCAAATATATATTTTTTTACTTCTTCCTTTTCAATTTGTATGTCTTTTGTTTTGTTTTATTATTTCTTACCCAACTTTATGACTGGAACTTCCAGTACAGTGTTAAATAGAAGTAGCTAGAACACATATACTTGTACTATTCCTAATCTTTTTTTTTTATTTTTTGGGGGGGGGCATGTGTGAGGCCCTCTGCCCGCAGAGTTGGCCTTGCCACAGCCCCCTATTCCTAATCCTAATCTTAAGTGAAAACCTTAAGTCTTTCACAATTAAGTATAATAGGAGGAAGGGCTTTTTATAGATGTCCTTTATCAAAGTAAGAGTTTTCTTTTATCTCTAATTCATTGAGTGTATTTATCTTCTATTTTGAAGAGTTTGTGAAGGATTTAAGATAATTTTTCTTTAAACATTTCATCATTGAAAAAACTTCTGGTTCTGGACTTTCTTAATGTCAGAAGTTTTTTGATCATGGACTCAACCTTTTTAATTGCTATAGATCTATTCTGATTTTCTGTTTCTCTTTTTGTCTACTTAGGTTGAATATGTGTCTTTGGGAAATTATTCTGTACTGGTCTCCATACTGTGGTATTTTCACAGTTACCATTGAGCTGAAGTGTGGAGAATTGGAAAAGGGTCAAATGAAAACAATAAAAAGCTTACTGTTTTACTGTGCTTCAGTGTTTTCATTGAATAAGTATTTCTCATGCTGAGTTCCAAAAATTGATTCTAATGTCTTTGCCACTATCTTACTTTTTCCATGGAAGGATGAATTTTGGAGTTTCTCACTTAGCCATTTTGTTGATATTGTTCTACAATATTTTATTAAATCTGGACTTTATTTCCTATCACTGTGGACTTTAAATCAAACAAAAACTATTTTTATCAATTAAAGTTCCTTTAATTTCTTCTTATGAATAGCTTTTAAGTATATCTAATATAATCTTGAATTTGTCTCTATTTTATTTATATTTACATATTCTGAATAATTATGGTATCTTTAATTGCACACTTATCTATACAAAGGTAAAAAAATAAAGCCTAAATACGGGTAGAAGGGAGCTTTTGGAAATATTCTAAATTTGTGAACATAGGCAGAACTGATTCAGTAAATGGAAAAAACTACAAAATCACAATTTAAATTCACTTGCAATTTATTATCTGTATGTGTGAAAAGACATGGTGATTTAAATTAAATTTGATTTTATTGCAATATAATTGTTTTTTTCTGCATTACTTGTAAATATCTAAGAATTAGGTTTCTTTGTCATTTCACTTTATTTCCCCCTAGATTTTCTTGTCAAATGAAAATTATCTATCTATCATCTATCTATCTATCTATCTATCTATCTATCTATCTATCATCTATCTAATTATCTATCTATCTATATCTGCAACTAAGATGGAGGTTTGTATTTGGAAAATTATCAGGTTTATTTTTTTCTTCTGTGATAACAATTAAAATGTGTTGTATTGGAGAACAAAGGAGAACAGTTAACCACTAATTTGAGAAATTATAAAACTTCTTCATTTTCTTAAAATAATTTGCTAGTATTTAATTGTGTATATATGGACAGAAGTATATTCAACCAATTTCTTGTGGATGGATGTTTGTGTTGTTTTCAATATATTGTTTTTACAAATAACTTGGCACATAAGTTGTTGGTATTTTTGGCATATTTTCATGATGAAATTCTAAAAGTGGGATTCTTGGATAAAATAATAATAGACTATGAATATTTGTTAAATATTTCCAAATTCATATCTATAAGATCTGTTTAATTTTCCATTTCCAGGAGCAATTTTATGAGTGCCATTTTTTCCCTCATCTACTGGAAGAGAATGTATTGATAAGATTTTGGATTTTTCCAATTTGAAATATAAATAATTATTTCTCTGTAAAAATTTGGTTTGTCTCTGAACATCTTTTCAGATGTTTTGGGTGCTCTGAATATTTTTAATCTCTGGGAACTGTGTATTATTTTGCACAATTTTTCCAAGGGGCTTCTAGTCTTTTTCTCCTTGTTTTTGTGAGTTTTATATCTGAGACACAAGTTACAGATATTTTCTCCCAACTTGTTATTGCCTTTTGATTTTCTTCTGGTAATTTATTAAAAACTTTTTTTTTTCCTTTGGTGGAGCCAATTTATCAATTTTTTTTTTTCTGGATTTCTCAGACAAATTTAGAAAAGCTCACTGCAATAGCGGGTAACAAAAATTTTCTTTTGCTTACTTCACATAGTTGTATGATTTTTACTTTTACCTTTAAATCACTGAAATTGTTGAAGTTAATTCTGTCACATGGTGTGCTATGGACCCAATTCCTTGCTTGATGTCTGTACAGTTATCCCAATACCATTTATTGCAAAGTTCATCTGTTTTGCATATTTGAAAAGCCCATCTTATCATATATGAAATTTTCAAGTGTTCTTGCCTCTTTCTGAGTTCTTTATTCCATTCCATTACTCTGTCTATTCACATGGTTCTATGCTATTTTAATTTTAGAGGCTTTGCAAAATGTTTACATATCTGGTAGAGTTAATCCCCTCTCATTACTTTCTTTTTTCAGGATATGCCTGCCAGATACTAACCTTTGAATAAGAGCACATAGAAAAGAAGGGGAAATTACTGTGATTTGGAATCTTTTCCAACAAACTTTTACTAGAGAATTTATAGATTACGTTATTTTTTTGACACTGGAATTCACCAAACACATAATAAGGTGCATTTTTTTTTTCATCAATGACACAATCATTAGGACCACAGCATCCATAGTCACAATCCCTAGGATATCTAAGCTCCAACTATTACAACTAATTATGAGATCTTGGATAAATTATACTCTTTAAGCCTCAGCTCCATTACATTAAAAGGGAAAAATAATACTACAACTTAATATTGCAGTGATTGTCAAAAATAGAAAATGCATATTAATAGCTTAGCATAGTGACTGGCAAATAGAAAGCTCACAATAAAAATAATAGATTTTTAAACGAGTATAGATTATTACTATATCTTAAATGTTGTGAGGATAGAATTTAGTTATTTTTACAAGTAGCTTATTTTTACATACATCTATATACACTAAATATTTACAGATTATCAAGAAAGTTCTCCAAAATGGAGGGCTCTCAATTCATCCCATTCAATTATCTCAATTTACATAAAAGGAAACTGCAGGCCAGAAAGATACATGATTTGCCTAAGATCCCACAGAAAAATAATGACAGTAAGAGTTTTTTCTTCTCTTTCCCAGAAGTTGGAGGTACAATAAGATGGTATATGAGTTATTTTCCAACTCCATGATTACATATAAAAAGCAGATATATTTGTCTTCTCATAGAAAAGCTGCCCATTGTACTGCTTTGGTTTTAAAAATCTCTTTTATTTTCACATCTTCCTATTGCTCTATTTTTTTTTCCATTTCATTCTATTTCATGCATACTATGAAGTTGGAAAGTTTAAATAAGATGATTAGAATTTATCCCCCCAAACTCTATCACCAAATAATAAAACCTGGCTCCAGTGCTGGCATTATTAAGTTTCAACTTCACACTAACAATTTAAACACTCTTTAGCTGGAAAACTGCTCTTGAAGTATGATTTATCTTCATGTTTGGCTGATGAAGTATAGAAAAAATCATCACATCGTATATTCTCACATATCTCAGTGCTGTCAGCTTAATCAAACCAGCTGCATCATTGTTTCTACAATAGGCACTAGTCCACAAAAGGAGTGGATATACAGCAAGGCATATTTCAGAATACATTGAGTACAGTTTCACACATTGTAAGTGTTTATCTCTAATATGAGTTATTGTTCCCCTGCACAGTTAGCAATCATCAGTGGAAGATTTCTTCCTCACTGACATGTGTGTGGGTCTTATACTGGTGGTCTCCATGCTATATGAAAGCACAAGGGAAAGCTAAGAGCAGCACCCAAACTCATATCTCATCATGAGTATGAAAATGCAACATGAGAAGGGCCAGTCAGCAAAGGGTAACATTGAAAGGCAAAATGTATTTGGAAGACTTTTCTTTTTCTTTGTCTTTCTTTTTTTAAATTTTTATTTATTTATGATAGTCACACAGAGAGAGAGAGAGAGAGGCAGAGACATAGGCAGAGGGAGAAGCAGGCTCCCTGCACCGGGAGCCCGACGTGGGACTCGATCCCGGGTCTCCAGGATCGCGCCCTGGGCCAAAGGCAGGCGCAAAACCGCTGCGCCACCCAGGGATCCCAGGAAGACTTTTCATATTAAGCATCCATCCTCCAGGGCACTTGGGTGGCACAGTTGGTTAAGCCAGGCTCTTGGTTTCCAATCAGGTCAGATCCTAGGGTGGTGACATGAACCCAAGTTGGGCTTCATGCTAGCTGCAGAGTCTGCTTGAGATTCTCTCTCTTTCTTTCCTTCTATATACCCTTAGCTCCTGGCTTCTCCCTTTCTCTCTCTCTTTTTCTCAAAAATATTTCTAAAAAATATTTAAAAAAAAAAAAAAAAAAGCATCCATCCTTCAGTAATACCCGACCTTGAATGTGATATGCAGATTAACTCTGATAAAACACATGGCTCAGACAGAAACCATTGCTAATAGTTTAATTAAAAAAAAAAAGAAAAAGAAAAAAGAGAGAGAATGGCAAGCAGCTAGACTTGTTTAAAATACAGATTCCCAGGGTCTCACTAATAATTTTTATTTAATAGAGTGTGGAAGTGGCTTGAGAATTTAAGTTTTTACAACACCCCAGGTGACTGTGACACATTTGTTCTACAGAGTACACTCTGAGATGCTGCTCTGGAGGAGAAAGGAGACAGTGCGTGACACTGCCCTGGCAAAAGCCTTGGTGCAGCATGTGATTACCAAAATATAAAGAGACGTTTTGGTTTAACTCAGAGTACACCAGCAATGATGCTAGCAGTAAAGCCATACCTTTTATATAAAGCAGTGGTTTACAGCCCCAACAGCATCTTAGAATACCTTGTGGAATTCATTCCCCTACAGAAGGTGCTGATGAATATTCAGATTTAAGAAGGACAGGTGGTATTTATCTAAAGACCAGAACAAGTCGGAAAGTTTGTTTACATTTTAAATTATAAATCAATGTACATCTCCATTTATTATGAATATGTGGACAAAGTATGAGGGAATGAAAGTATAATAGGACACTTCTAGTCAAAGTGTTCCTCTTGACAAATATAACACCATGAGTCATGTATTACTGTTACACACAAGTACAGACAAAATTTTACTAGAAAATTTACTATTTTGGTATTTGATAGAAGTAATACTTCAATGATGTAATAACTCTCCATAAGATTTTATTATGTGGGACATCTCCTCTCCTTAATATTAATTTATCAAATAGAAATGTATTTCCAGAAAGGACTTCATAACTTGGGGGTATTCAATCCACTGTTTAACCCTAAAGTCAGTGCTAAACAGGTTTTTGTTTTAAATAGCACAGGGAAGAAAATTTGCTGTAGCCTTTATCGACATATTTTTTCATTTTGTATCTATCATATATTGCTCTATATTTTCAAATCTTTGATATACATTGATCTTAACATTTAGTTTCACAGCTATGGCTTACTTTGCAAAAAAATCTGTTTAAAACTGAATTATTGAAAGATGTAAATAGAAAACCAAGTGACAAAAAATAAATTTCTAAAATCTGTGATGCTTCCTATCAAGTGGAATGAGTCAGTTTTAGATTATAAGTACTTTGTTTTTCCTTTCATCTTTTTATTAGTTGTGTGTTGTTTCAAAACAAGTTACTGCAAAATAAATGGGCATAAAGTAAAAACAATTTATGATTTTTCATGACACTGATGGTTAGCTGGTCTCAGCTGGACAATTCTTCAAATGGTTTCTCCTGTGTTCACTTGTGGAGTTGCAGATGGGAGCAGCTAGTCCTGGCAATCTCAAGATGGCCTTATTTACATGCCTGGCATTGGTGGTGGCTTTTGGCGGAGACCTCTTGGTTTTCTTCCATGTGGCTTCCTACCCTCCAGAGATCTAGACAAGCTTCATTACAGGGTACTATTTGGGTTCCAGAAAGCAAAGAAATTACCAGGTCTCTTAAGACCTCTTAAATTCTGGAATTCACACTTCATCATTTTTACCATATTCTAATGGTCAAAGCAAATCATAAATCCAGCCCAGGTTTAACTGAAAGAGAAATAGTCCTCACCTTCTGATCAAAGAAAAGTCATAAAGACACAAAGATGTAACAAATTTTGGTGACCATCTTTGTAGATAATATACCCAACCTTGAATGAATTCATATAATGCATTTTGTATATGTTAGCAAGTTGATCATTATAAGTAAATCTACTAATCTCCCACTGAGAAAAAAAATATTGGACAGAATTTGACATATACTTATGTAATACTTAATTTTTAGTAGAATTCATAGTTATACTTTTAGAAGTCTGAATTTTGGAGAATACAGGAAGTAAGAAATGAGAGCAAAAGATTTAAAAGAGGATCTCTTTTTGCTTTTTCTTTTTAAAAAAAGCAATGTATCATTTTAAATTTTGAAGTAGAAGGTATAAATTTAACATTTAATTAATGTTCTCATCTATTCACTAATTTTAAAGGACTTTGTAACAATGTGACAACTAATGTCAATGTTTGGTATTACATTTCAACTTGTTAGACATTTAAAAATATCAAGCAAAAAATAAAATCACAAGATTGAATAATCCTGAGTATGGGAAAATTATAACCTCAAAATATGAGGAAAGTATCTAAATTCATTTCGCATCAAGGTTTTGCAATCCCTTCTCAGTATTTTTGAAATTCAATTCCCATAATTCATCCCAAGTAAAGAGAATTCTGATTGTATATTAAAAAGAAATCATGAAAATAAAACCTGATTTAATGATATATATTGATGGTCATAGTTACTACAGTTTTTCTTTTCATAAATTTGACATGTTTATTTAAAAGCAATTCAAGGCTCTGGAAAACGTTTTCACTTTAATACAATTAATGGAAGGAGCAAAGGTAGTATAGCATTCCAACTCAGTTAATTAGACTAATATCTATCTATCTATCTATCTATCTATCTATCTATCTATGCATCTATTTATAGTTTATTGTTTCCACTGGGGTTCCCTATGGTAGTTTGGTAATTCTCTGAAGGTGTTAATCAACAGGAAAACGTATGCATGATCAATAGCTACATCTTTGTTTTTTCCTATAGATGATTGTGTTGTTTTATTTTGTAGTGGTATATGTGGAAAAGTAGTAAATGCTAGGGTTCTAGGAATTGCATCTTTTGATACATTATTTCCATTGCTAGGATGTAAAAAACTTCTATATTCAGAATAGAAGCTAAGATGATGGCTGGGTTGGAGCTCCCATGCTGCTTTTCATTCCTGCACATAACAAAGACTCTGCTTGAATAACTTTAATCTACTTAGTATGAACTAATCTCAACCTTTGCAAGTGATATTAATGGCATGATAGAATAAAGTGACACAAAGGGGAGTGTACTCTTGGAATAGAGAATAACAGAGAATGACAGGAAAAAAAAGAAAAACAAAATTATTCCTGCTATACTGCCTAAAAAGTAACCTTTTTTTCATTAATACAGTCATTTTATGATTGTTGAAATGATCACAAAACAGAACTGCATTTTATTGGAGTGTGTATTTACTGATTTGTGAACAAAGGTAAACATTGTGACCTCAGAAATGTATTTTTAATAGGCGTTCAGTGAATATAATTTTAATCAACCCTGATTGTGCTCAAACGTTTTTAAGATTTGGCAGTTAAAAATAAACATCTCTTTAACTAATAGTTGTTGAGAAGAAACTATGTGCCAAATACCATGTAAAACTCTAGGCATACAACAATGGAGTCTCTGCTTTAAGGAGCTTAGAGTCAATTTTGATAATGGAAAAGTCAATTGATCATTAAAATCCAGTAATTTAAGTAATTTTCTAGAAGAAAGCATGGCAAATTAGAATACCCACACTATGTGTTATCATGAAGAATTAGGACACCTGTATCAGATCTTGTATCATGAAGAGTTCCACAAAAGCTATCCTTGAATTAAGAAGGATAATTTGATATTTAATAATTAAACAATAAATAAGTAGAATATTCCAGTTGAAAAAATGGTATGTACTTTCATGCATAACATCAAAGACCATGACTATATCATAAGTTATGAATGTCTCTCTCATAGCTAGTCAAAGTTCCATTCTAGTATGTGCAGATTGCATCTTATAGCTAGTATTTGTGGGCTTTTTTGTTTTGTTTTGAGAGCTCTTTCCTGACATGTGTACCATGTGGAATTAGTATCCCAGGGAACAGCCCTCTGGCAGTAATGAATTGAAATTGGGTAATAAATGCCAAAACTTCCTTACATTTCATGATGAGACATCTCCAAGGTGTGTTGCATGTTGTCTCCCAAAGTACCACAAGAGGGTAATCTGTCATGGTAGCCTGTTCTTTTATGTAACCTGTATTGGCTTCCTTTCCTTCCTTATCTCACATATTCATCCTCTACAAGTGCTTTTTGAGATTAACTCCGAAATAAATTACTTGCTCTTAAATCATCTTTGAATTTTGCTTTTGGGAAAAGCCAGCCTTAAATAATGTCAGTTTGTAATAGCCTAGTATGACTGGAATGAAGAGTATGGGTAAAATAATACTGAAAATCTCATGCAATGTATGATTTATTTATTTATCTATTTGTTTAATTATTTATTTATTTCAGAGAGAGAGTGTGGGGAGTGGAGTGAGTAGAAGCAGAGGGAGAATGACAAGAAGACCTGTGCTGAGTACAGAGCCCAATGAAGGGCTCAATCCCATGACCTTGAGATCATGACCTGAGCCAAATTCAAGAGTCAGACACTCAACCTACTAAGCCACCCAGGTGCCCCTAAAAATATCATGCAATGTAAAACACTGATGGAAATAGGAATACAAATGCACAGAAACATATGTGCAAATACACACACATAAAAATTAAAATGCTGAGTCACACTATGTGACAGCAGTTAATTTTTATTGAGCACTTAGTATGTGCCAAATATTGTACTAGGCACATCATATATGAACCTTCTCTTTAATTTTCACAACAATTTTCTGAGATAAGTTATATAATTTTCCTCATTTACCTGGTGAGGAAGGAATCACCATGGAGTGATTAATAATGATTTGGTAAATGGTAAAATTGTGGTCCAGAAGATAAGTACTTCAATTAGATAGTTTAAAAGATGTCAAGTCCTGGAACGTCCTCAAAAGAAGGAGGAACAAAGGTGAGGAAGAAGGAAGAGTTCAGGCATCTTTAGGAACAATGGAGAAGCTAGAACTCTAGGTTAGCTTGACGGAAGAAACTAATGGCAGAGAGAATGTCTCCAATTACACAGTTATGATGAGTCATAATAAAATAGTAATAATCAGAATGTGTTTGGCACTGTATCATTGGGACTATACGGTGAGAATATTTTTTTATGCTTACAAAATAGCGAATACTATCATTACTCCCATTGTACTGAATAGGAATTGAAGTCTACTGATTTTAAAAGGGAACAAGTAGGGCCTGCAGGAAGAAAGAAACTTTCAAACCCTGGGGTTTATACTATTGTTTATCATCCATCATGTATTACCTACCTGGCTGCCCTATTTACATTCCTCCTTTCAAAATTCTATCATAGGTATAAAGTTGACTAGAAAAACAAAAGAAAAGCATCTTGTAATTTAATAGTAGGACCATCCACTTAAGTTTAAGTCACACTTTTAACATAAGAATAAATAAAATGAAGTACAGCAGTCTTATAACAGGAGAGAAGAATTCAGAATGCTCTGTTATAAGGCTTTGTGCTACATGTGAAGTGTTATGGTGTTACTGCATGAGGAACTTAGATTAGTTACAAATGTATATTGGATGTTCTAAGGAAAGCCTATTTTTTTAAGTTCAATTAATATGTTAAAAGAGGAAATAATATAGATCATATAACATAATTCCTTAAACGTAGAGAATACAGAAAAAGGGAGGGGGAGAATAAATGCAACAGCCAAAAAAGACTTATGTAGTAGATAATAACCCACCTCCATACATAAATAATCTCTTTAAATATGAATTGTCAGAATACAAAAATTAAATAACAGACTTTTCAGAATGACTAAAATAATATTAATAATCAATAAACTAGTGATTAATATAATAATCAATAAAACTAATTATTAAAATCATGAATATTAATATTATTAATTTATAAACACCACTAATAATAACAAAAACAAGACCAGTCTATTGAAACTTACTTACTAACAAGTTAAAATAGAAGCATGAAGAAAGATATAATATAATAACACCAATCAAAATTAAGCTGGAGGGCAGCCCGGGTGGCTCAGTGGTTTAGCGCCTGCCTTCAGCCCAGGGCCTGATCCTGGAGACCTGGGATCGAGTTCCACATCAGGCTCCCTGCATGGAGCCTGCTTCTCCTTCTGCCTGTGTCTCTACCTCTCTCTCTCTCTCTCTCTCTCTCTCTGTGTGTGTGTGTGTGTCTCATGAGTAAATAAATAAAAAAATTTAAAAAATTAAGCTGGAATAGCTATATTGATTTCAGACAAAACTGACTTCAGAATAAGGGAAATTATTGGGGGAAAAGAGAATCATTACATAATGATAAATGGGTCTAATCTACAAAAGACCTAACCACTTTAAATGTGTATTCAACTAATGTCAGTGTTGAAATATAGGAGGAAAAATCTAATAGAACTACAGAGAGAAATAGACAAGTTTCACGACTAGAGTTGAAAACTTCAGTGTTTTGATAGTCAAAAAATACATATGGTTGACCTAAATATCACTAGCAACCAACTTGATCTAATTGACATTTACATTCTACTCTGCCCACAAGAGCAGAATATATATTTTTCTCTTGTTCACATGAAACATTCACCAAGATAAACCACAATTTGATCCATAAAATAAACCATTAAAAAAATCTAAAAGCAGAAAGATCGAATATCTATAACCTAAGCTTTCACCATAAGAAACTAGAGATGGGAGAGTAACTTAAGCCTAAAAGAAGGAGAAGGGAAGAATTAACTTAAAAATAACTTTGAGCAGAACCCATGAAATTAAAAATGGGAAAACAATAGAGAAAATCAATAAAAACAAAATTTGGTGTCTTGAAAAGATCAATAAAATTTATAAATTTCAAAGCAGACTGACAATGAAAAAAAGGCACAAGTTATCAATATCAGAAATGAAATAGGCATCATCACTATTGATACTTTGGACATTAGAAAATTAACAAAGAGATACTATGAATAATTCTATGTCCACCTGTTTGAAATAGTCCAAATTCTTTAAAGACATAAACTACCTAAATTCATAAAGGAGGTAGATATTTAATAAAGAAATGATAATATTTCTCCACAATCTCTTCCAGAAAATAAAAGCAGAGAGAACACTTCCTAACACATTCAATGAGGCTAACATTACTCCAATATTAAAGTAAAATAAAGGCATGACAGAAATAAAGAAAGAGAAAGAAGAAAAGAAAGAAAGAAAGAAAGAAAGAAAGAAAGAAAGAAAGAAAGAAAGAAAAAGAAAAAGAAAGGCCATTAACATAGACACAAAATCAAATCCAATAATGTATGGAAAGAATTATGGATTTTTAATCCAGGTGGATTTATTCCATGTTTGCAAGTTTCGTTCAACATTAGCAGTCTAAAGAAAAATCATAAATCATATTGATTAATGCAATAAAAGTACTTGAAAAACTCCAGCGCCCTACTGTGATAAAGACTCCTAGCAAAAACAACAACAAAAAACAAAAACAAAAACGAAAACAAGAAAAAAAGAAAAGAAAAGAAAGAAAAGAAAAGAAAAGAAAAGAAAAGAAAAGAAAAAAAAGAAAAGAAAAGAAAAGAAAAAGACAGGCATAGAAGAGACTCTCCTAAACTGGATTAAGAATGTCTGCAAAAAATACCTAAGCCAACATCCTACCTACTGATGACAGCCTGGATGCTTTACTTCTAAAGTTGAGAGAAAGCAAAAATATTATCTTTTCATACTCCTATTCAGCATCATACTGGAAATTCTAGCTGGTGAAATAAAACAAAATAAAGTAAAATGAAATAATAAAATAAAATACATACAGATTGGGAAGGAAGACATAAAACTTTCTTTGTTCCCTGAGTACAACATAGTACATTGAAAATCCCAAAGAATCAATCGAAAAACTTATGGAACTTACAAGCAAATATATCAAGGTGACAGTATACAAATTCAATATATAAAAGTTAATTGCTTTTCTATTCACCAGCAATAAACAAATATAATTTAAAATTTGAAAAAAAAATTGAATCAAAAATGGTGAATTCCTAGGTTATAGATCAAAAAGACTAGAGTTTATATATGGAAAACTATGCCTCTGATAAAAGAAATGAAAGACTATCTGATAAATGGAAACATATACTGTATTCTTAGTTTATATTCTGTTTTGTTTCTTTTTTTTAATTTTATTTATTTAATTGAGAGATTACGAGCAGTGGGGAGGGATAGAGGTAGAAGGAGAAGACTTCCCACTGAGCAGGGTGTCCCACGTAGAGGTGATCCAGGGACCCAGAGATCATGATCTGAGCCAAAGGCAGAGGCTTAACCTACTGAACCACCCAGGCCCCCCTGTTCTGTTTTCTTAAAGATATATTCTGTATCCACAGTCAATATTGTTAAGATGTTAACTCTTTTCAACTTAATCTACGGACTCAGTTCAATCCTTATCAAAATTCCAGAAAGCTTTTTCGTGGATGTAGACAAACTGATAGTGAGGTTTGTACGAATAGGCAAAGAATCAGAATAAGAAAAATGATACTAGAAAAGTAGAACAGAGTTGCACTGACATTACCCAATTTCAAGACTTTCTAAAAAGCTACAGTGATCAAGACAGTGTGATATGCATGAATGAGCACAGAAATACAGCTGTGGGACAAAACAGAAATAGATCTACACAAATATAGCGCACTGATTTATCTTAAATGAGCAAGTCAATTCCATACAGAAAGAATAGTTTTTTTTGGTTTTTCTTTTTCTTTTTCTTTCTTTCTTTTTTTTTTTTCACACAATGTTGGAACGATTGGATGTTGAATGCAAAAGAATGAATCTTGACATGGAGCTTTCATCCTCTGTACAAAAAATAACTCAAAATTGATTTTAGACATAATTGTAAAATGCAAAACTCTTAACACTTCTAAAGGATAATATAAGAGAAAATTTTGATAACCCTGAGTTTGGCAAAGAGTTTTTATTTATTTTTTATTATTATTGGCAATGATTTTTTAGATACAACATCAAATGCACAGTCCGTGGAATAAATTTCCCAAGCTCGGCTTTATTAAAATAAAAATAATTGATTATGTGAAAGCCTGTTTATTTTATTTTTTAAAATTTTATTTACCTATTCATGAGAGACAGAGAGAGAGAGACAGAGAGGCAGAGACACAGGCAGAGGGAGAAGCAGGCTCCATTCAGGGAGCCCTATGTGGGACTTGATTCCAGGTCTCCAGGATCACGCCCTGGGCTGAAGGTGGCATTAAACCGCTGAGCCACCTGGGCTGCCCCAGTGAAAGGCTGTTTAAAAAATGGGGAGAAAAGCCACAGACAGGGAAAATGCTGCAAAACACATACCTGGGAAAGTTTTTGTATCCAAAATATACAAAGAACTTTTAAAAGTCATCAGTAAGATAATAAACAACTCCATTTGAAAATGAGCAAATGATCTGAACAGACACTTCACCAAAGAAGATATTCACATGACAAATAAGCAGTGAAAAGACACTTAACATGATTTTTCATTACAAGATAGCAAATTTAAACAGCAATGAGTTGCCATCATACAACTATTACAATGACTAAAATCGAAAAAACTGACAATACCAATTCCTGGCAAAGATGAAGAACAACAGGAACCGTCAATCATTGCTTATAAAAATGTGTGGTTATACCTTCACTGTGGAAGACTGTCATAGTTTGTCACAAAGGTAAATGTGATCTTACTATATGATTCAGAAATTGCACTGCTGATTTGGAAATGTGTATCCCTACCAAAACCTGCTTGCAAATGTTTATAGCAGATTTATTAATAGTCATCAAAATATGGAAGCAACCAAGTTGTCCCTCAACAAGTGAATACACAAACAACTAGCACATTCTGACAAGACAATGTTTTTTGGCTATTTAAAATATGAACCCTCAAGCCATAGAAATACATGGATGAATCTTAAATTAGTATTGCTACATATAAAAAATCCATGTGAAAGTTTACATCATCTACAGCTCCAATTTTATGGCATTCTGGAAGGGGAAAAAGTATACCTATAATAAAAAATATCAGTGGTTGCCAGAGTTTCAGGGAGCAGGGGTGTTGAATAGCGAAGCACAGGTTCGCTAGAGTAGTGAGACTAATTATGAGAACATAATTACTTGCATCATGACAATGTGCATTTGTTAAAACCCACAGGATACGACAGCACATAGAGTAAACTTTACATAAATAAACAATCTTTTAGGAGGTTTGGGGTACCACATTTGATCAGAATGTGGATTATGATCAAACAATCTAACTGCATTACAAATGTATAAAACACTTTCACTGAAACTGCTGACCTAAGTAACTGGATATGTCAGGTCTGTAAAAGTCAGGATAAAATAGACCGAACGTAAGGACTGTACTCTGGTCGATAAAAATAATATTTCCCATGAGTATATGAGTACACACTTCTGATACTGCTACTCATGAATCCTGGAAATGAACAATTACGTAAATGAATGGCAAAATGAGAGCCAGAGTTCTCATGCTGATGCACTGGGAGGTTACAGACACACAAATGAGCAAGGCCAGAGTGTAATAATAAACACATCATGACGTGTGATATCAGTATGAACTCATGTTTCTGTTCATATAGATTCAGATGTTTACACACAGGCATATTTACAGATCCATGCACATATGCAGGTTAATGCACACAAATAATTTTTCTTCTTGTGCTCAGCTGAGAGGGCCTGCCGACAAGAACAGCCTAGTAGCAACAAGCACACCGAGGGCCCACATCTAGGTTTTTGATACCACTCTCCAATAGAAGGACCGCAGGTTCCTTGGAGAAATAACTCACTGTAGGCCTGGGGCAGATATATGCAAGATGTTCCTGTCACAGGTTGTAGTACCTGAAAGCAAGCCAGTGCTAGAAAGACACACACACACACACACACACTGATAGAAATAAGTGATTTCATAAAGAAATACATGGAAGAGAAGAGAAAAATCTCTTGTACAGAATTACAAGTAATTTATGTAAATAGTTTGCTTTGAAAGAGCTGAAGTTTTGTCTGACCTGAAATGAAATGAAGAGTTGGACGCTGGGGAAGCCTAGGTGGCTCAGTGGTTGAGCGCCTGCCTTTGAGCCAGGGTGTGATCCTGGAGTCCCGGGATCGAGTCCCACATCAGGCCTGCATAGAGCCTGCTTCTCCCTCTGCCTGTCTCTGCCTCTCTCTCTCATGAATAAATAAATAAAATCTTAAATAATAAATAAAATCTTAAAAAAAAGAGTTGGACGCTGAACCGACTGAATCACCCAAGAGTCCCAAAATAAAGCTTATTAAAAAGAAATACATGGCTGTGTGTACACCATACTCAAAAACATTTTTAAATTAAAAAATAAAATACATGGGGCTCACGTTAGCTGTAGGATTATGTGTACAACATTTGAAAGGTTTGACAGCAAGACATTAAAAAAGAAAGCAAGCAAGAATTCAGCACAATCTAAGTATGTGCCTATTTGGCTCCGAAAGAAAAGTGAGATGGTGGGAGGGTGTGGAGGTGTGTCTGAAGGCTTGTATAGACTGAGTTTGAGGATGTAATGGAAGCAGATCGCAGGCTGAACACCAGATGTGACTGGGTGTGGCTCATGACACAAGAGGTGAACAACTGTAGCTGGTTGTGGTTTGAGGTGTGTGTGTGTGTGTGTGTGTGTGTGTGTGAGCGCGCTCCGATGTGCATGTAAACCTGTCCATTTTGTTCATTTCTGCTTACATCTGTTCAGCCGGATGCAGTTTTCTGCGATTTCCTAGTGTTTCTTGCAGAGAAAATCATGCATAAGCAAACATGAAATTCACGTTCTGCTCAAATTGTTCTCCAATATATCAAACATATTGGAACAAATTCACATTTTGGAAACAAGTGTTGTAACACAAGTGACAGTACAAGGAAATATTAATACAAACACACATTTTTCTTCCCCTCTTTGTGCATAAAAGTAGCTTATTTGCTAAATGTAATCTGCTCCTTATTTCTTCTTTGATAGTGTTCAAGGTATCCGAGGATGACCAGGGCTAAACACTGATATTTCAGTGGCAAAATATTTATAGTAGGTTTGATGCTGTGCAATCTAGACTCTGTTGTCCAACATTAACCTCCACCTAAGCTATTTACAAGCCTCTCTTAACACCTGAACTACCTGTGTGGCTTTTTTTTTTTTTTTTTTAATTTATGATAGTCACACACAGAGAGAGAGAGAGGCAGAGACATAGGCAGAGGGAGAAGCAGGCTCCTTGCACCGGGAGCCCGACGTGGGATTCGATTCCGGGTCTCCAGGATCGTGCCCTGGGCCAAAGGCAGGCACCAAACCACTGCGCCACCCAGGGATCCCTGTGTGGCTTTTTAAATAGAAAGATCTCCAAGTCTTACTCTAAACTGGTGCTCTTCAAACTCTGTTGGCATAAAAAAACACTTGGGGATATTTATTAAAAATGTGCATTATCAAATGTTTCTCTAGGACTACTCCATCTGGATCATAGATGTAGGTGAGGTCCTGAACCTATCTATGTGCTTAAGAAACAAGGTGAATTTCTTTTTAAGATTTTATCTATTTTATTCATGAGACACACACAGAGAGAGGCAGAGACATAGGCAGAGGGAGAGGGTTTGCTTCTCCTCCTGCCACCTTTCCCCTGCCCCAGGATCCAGCGATCACTCTCTGAGCCAAAGGCAGATCCTCAACCACAGAGCCACCCAGACTTCCCGAAACAAGGTGATTTTTATGCAAAATAAATTTTAGAAACACTGTTTTAGACCCACTGAATCAGAAGAGCTGAAGTTCTAATGTCTATATATATATAATAACCACAACTGATGATTATCATGAACATCCAAATTTGAGAACTGTTTCTTGATATTGCAAATGTAGCTCAGGAATATTCTTCCTGCCCTGAAGCACATAACCCTGATCCCTCTGGCCAACTGTTTTGCCTGATGGTCATTTAGCAGAATGTTGGTCAATGTTAACAATCCTCCAATAAGAGCGAGAGTGATTTATAACAAACAGTAGAAGTGTATTTTAAAATTATAAAGCAGAAATGGTTTTCCTAAAGCTCACTTGTAAAAATCAGGATAGAACGACATGGTAAACCACAGAATCTCCAAAGGGTAAATTGAATTGTGTGTGTATCTTCTTTGCCACATCTGGAAGCTTATTCTTTACTGTCCTGGATTGCTTAGCTGTCTCTACGTGTGATTCTGTCCCATTCACTGCTGGCTAGGGACTGGCTAAATGGTTTACGGATACTGAAATCATACCAGCTGTTCAGATTTCCCTGTCACCGTGTTAAAGGCTTTTCTGTCTTTTTCTTTTATTTCTATTCTCTTTCATTTTTTTTTTTTGCCTTATTATTATTTTTTTTTAAGCCAGCCACCTTTAAAGAATGTGAACTCCCCATCTGCTCAGACCAAGCAGAGGCTGGACCAGATGTGACCTGCAATTTGCTGAATGGGAAACAAACACAAGGAATGCAGCCTTCTGCCATCTGTTGATGCAGAAAGCAGCAGGGCATGCCTGGCATTTCAACAGGGCTTCCCCGCTGGGAAATCGAAAGAGAAAAAGCATTTGTTTTATTTTTCCCCTTTCTTGACCTGACAGCTCCTTTGAGCAAGGTAGGGAGGAAGGGAAGACATCTTGCCATGAAGCAGTGACAGCTTATATCTAAATGTTGGAGCTCGATAAATAAACTATTTTGTATTACAAGTCCTTGACACGGTTGCCTCTACTTGGTGGTATTGAACATCTGATCTCTGTAGTTGTCAGAAATGCAGCAGATTGGCAGATTCCCTTCTTCCAAATTCTTAATCAGTTTTTTTTTTTTTTTTTTAATCCTGAATGCCACTTAGAATACTCTTGGGGGAGTTAAGGGTAATGAGGCCCCTGCTAACAGCAGATACAAAAAAGGCAAGTCTTTCTCTTAGATGCAGCGTCCTGGTCTCAACATGGTCAGAAACCATCTGGCTCACATTTTCAGAAAGGGATGAGTGTAATAGAACAAGGTGCCCCAGTGACATAGACATGTCAACTTGGACCCTTCTCTCTCTTCGTCTGATTGTATGGACTGTGTCATTCCATTTTCAGATACAAGCTGCTGAGATAGAATTTCTTACCCTGATGCATACTCTTGGTGAAAGTCTTTCTTGGTGACTTGTGTGAACCATGATGATAACAGAGTTCCTGGTCTCATGAGGCTTGTTGTCTATCAAAATATGTATTTGAAAAAAATATATCTTAGAAAAGTAAACTTAGTTTTGAAGATATCTTTGTTTACTATGGAAGTAACCCTGTATTAAAAAGTGTTTTCTTTTAAGGAGGGCAGCTGGGTCTTCCTGATGCTTTTAAGCCCTTTATTTACTAAATGCAACCTTAGATTATTTCAGAAGTTGCCCTCTTTGTACACAGAATTATCATTTTAATCAACAACAATTAGATGTAGAATTGTTATTAAGATGGCATTTCTCACTTGAAATAGTAATGACCCTTATTTTAAACACAGATACTATTCTAAATGAACAAAAGCTATCTATCAGTACTCCAGAACCTGTGAGGTCTCCTCGTATTACCATACTACATGCAGCACACTTTTGCAACATGGGGCAAGTAAAATAATTCTTCCTCTTCTTTTTTTCTCCCAATAGCTTATAACTTTCAAACAAAAAACCCACTAAGTGCCAACCACTACAAAATGTATTTGGTATGCAAAGATGGGAGTGCTTCTCTTCTCCTAAAGCTTTTGTCACCCCTCGTAGAGGGAGAGTGAAGGCTATAAGTGAACACAGCTATGCACACATGATGATGTTATTGACGCTTGCAAGCACAACATTCTACACAAGGGATCAGAATATTCCTCAAAGAGTGAACAATATAATTGGAGATAACCTCATAAGATGAGTTAACAACATAAATATATAGTGAGGGCAGCCCAGGTGGCTCAGTGGTTTAGCACCCACAGCCTTTGGCCCAGGGCGCGATCCTGGAGACCCGGGATCGAGTCCCATGTCAGGCTCCCTGCATAGAGCCTGTTTCTCCCTCTGCCTGTGTCTCTGCCCCTCTCTCTCTCTGTCTCTCATGAGTAAGTAAATAAAACTTAAAAAAAAAAAAAAAGTGAAAGCTTCTGTCTCTTTTTCTTCCTTCCACGAAATTCAAAATTGGAACAAGGACTGACTGAATGGAGTATAAATAGTATTTCTATTTATTTACCCATCTATACATTCATTTGTTCAGATAATATTTATGAAGATTCTACCATGAAAGGGACACTGTTCTAGGTGGATCTGTGGATGGAGAGCAAGATGTAGAGTTAAACTCAAGAGACTAAAATTTCTGCTCTCATGAAATTCACATTAGTGTAGGAGACAGACAAAATAATAAAAACAAAACAAACAAGAAATTCCTCAACATACAGGCGATAAAATAGAGTATGTTAGATCAGATGAATTACTGTAGAGACAAGTCAGGGGCTATGCGAGGGACTGGCTGTGCTCTAGTTTTATGTAGGGGATTATGGGAGTATTTATGAGTCTTTATGAGCAAGTACTATTGGCATAAAGACTTGGAGCTGGTGAGGAAGTGAGTGAAGTGGCTATCTAGGGGAATTGCACTCTAGGCAGAAAGAATAGAGGGTGCAATAGTCTTGAGGCTGAAACATGCCATGTTCAAAGAAGAGAGAAGAATGCAATTGGTAGTAGGATATGAGTCAAACAGGAACAGAGGTCAAGACCTAGAAGGGTTTATGTGCAGTTATAAGGACTCTGGCTTTTTCTCTGGGTAAGATGAAGAACAATTAAAGAGATTGAGCAGAGAGGCAATAGGATCTGACCTAGTCTTCATACAATCATTCTAGCTGCAATATTAAGACCAGACTTAGTGGTGCTCAAGGGTAGAAGCAGACATCAATTTGGAAGCTATAGCAAAAACAATGAGCAAAAGATCATACATAGTTCATGGGAATAGGGCAACGGTCTTAGAGATACCAAAAAGTGGTATGAATAAAACTTCCACAAGACATGCTAACCCATTGAATGTGGAGTATAAAGGACAAGGATGGAAGGAGGGGTTATTCCATAGTCTTTGTCACAAACTGAGACAATAAGGAAGAGAAGGAATAGATTAGGAGGAGGTAGAAGAAATGTGTGGGAAATATCAGAAAGGGAGACAGAACATAAAGACTCCTAACTCTGGGAAACGAACTAGGGGTGGTGGAAGGGGAGGGAGGGCGGGGGGTGGGGGTGAATGGGTGATGGGCACTGAGGGGAGCACTTGACGGGATGAGCACTGGGTGTTATTCTGTATGTTGGTAAATTGAACACCAATAAAAAATAAATTTAAAAAAAAAAAAGGAGATAGGAGCAGATTGAAACTTGGAAATGTTCAGGAGGACCACTAGACAATGGAGTGGAGATTAGCATCAAGGAGGAGTTGGGTTTAGAAATCTGGAGTCCAAGGGGAAACTGATCTTGGCTATGTATTTGTTAGTTATGAGCATATAGATGATGTCTAAAACAAAACAATTAGATGAATTGCCAGGGGAGTTTAGGAACATAAGCAAACATAGGAACACAAGGAATGAGCCCTGGGGCATAGCAGTGGTAAAAGTTTAGGAAGCTGAGGAGGAAATAAGTAAAGGATTTGTTTTTCAGAAATGTTGCCATAAAAGGGAGGGAGAGAGGATTGAACAAAAGCTGGAGAGCGAGATAAGTTGAAGATTTTTATTTGAAGAGTTTTAAAAATAAGATAATATAAGCTAATTTTACTGATGAAAAGATCCAGGTTTTTTTTTTTTTCTTAAGGTTTTATTTATTTATTCATGAGAGACACACAGGGAGGCAGAGACACAGGCAGAGGGAGAAGTAGGCTCCCTGCAGAAGTAGCCTGATGAAGACCTCGATCCCAGAACACCAAGATCATGCCCTGAGCTGAAGGCAGAAGCTCAACCACTGAGCCATTCAGGTGCTCCAAAAGATCCAGGTGAAAGGGAACAAAACGATGAAACAGTTGAGAAAAAAATAAGTGATATGATGTCACTGAGTGTGTAATAGGGGGTGGATCTTAGTACACACAGAGCAGAGTTTACTTTTACTAAGAGCACACACAAGTCTTCTATAAGAACAGGAGAAAAGACACAGCACGTGGACATGCACACATGTGGATGGCTCTATGTGTGAAGGACACTTACATTGTTTTCAGTGAAATAGGAAACAAAAGTGTGAATATGGAGAAGGAGTTTGATGTAAGAAGACAGTTTCACAAAATAATCATTTGGAAGACTTAGAAACTGAATAGATGAGAGAAGTGTAATATTTAGAGGCACCACTATGACACATTTGCAATGAATGATTACTAATTTAAAGTGAGAGGTGTCAGCATAGTTGTGTTTCCTGTCATTCTCCTCTGCATTCCACCAATGCAAGAATAATGTAAGATAAAAATTGGATGAAATCAGGGTTATGGTTTTGCCAAACTAAAAAATGAAAACAGAGTAAGGATTGTGAAGATGTAGGGGGGAAAAAGTATTTAGTATAATTGGCTGTTGAACTTATGCCGAGTAAGGAGGAACGAGAGGAAGATGATTGGAACCAAGGAGAATTAAATATTAGTAGGTTAAATGAACTGGAGTCTTATATATGTCACTTGCTGCAAAGATTGTCGGACACAAGGATGTAGATGGAGGAAACTAGCCAGATGGAAATCATTGGAGACTAGAAGTTTCGAAACTCAGTTTAAGAAAGGCTGAAGTTATGAGCAGGGACACGTTCTAGCCAGAGTACCACCATGAGATTGAGGAGTTTTGATGAGATAAGAGACAAGAAAATCACTAAACTGAGAGGCCAATTTGCTGGAAGTTTCATCGATGTGGATATTGCAATCACCAAGTATTCTGGAAGAAATAGCGCAGAAGAAAGGGACAGTAAGCCAGGAGGGGAAATATTCAAAACAGGAGGGGAGGAGAAAAGTGCCTTAGGAATTGGTGGGTAATTTTTATAGGCAGGGATGATGTGTTTTATAGCTTACTGCCATGAAATTCAGAGACTGGTATTTTTATGGGGAAAGACAGGAATGACTATGAGAAGAAAGGTTGCTATTTTCCTTCAAGTAAAGTAGCAGGAGTCAAGGAGGAAGAGTCACCTTTATATGGAGAACTCCATGGGATGTCATACCTCAGAGAGTTGATCTCAGAAGAAGATAAAACTTTCTGATCAATTTTCTCACATGCAGAGGACTTTGGTGATGAATGGAAATGATTATCGGGGAGCACAGATGAAGGAATTCCAGCATTAGAGCGAGATACAAGATGGCAAATACGGAGTTATAAAGTCTGTTGGGTGACATCATTATCTGAGTGACTTGGTTTGTTTATGGTGACCGGTATAAACGTGGATCAAAGAAAAAAAATAACCATCCTGATGATTTGAAGTTGGGTTATGGAAGCCACCTTGTCAGAGGCATACAGAATTCTGTGGCCCCACCTGATTCAGGGATAAAGGGGTAGTAGCTACAGGGGGACAGAGTTTCTCCTAGGGCTCAAACCCCTTCTTGTTTTCTGCGGGTCTAGGCCCACAGGCCAGCAGAATGGAGCTCAGACTTCAAACCAGAGTTTCTTTTTCATCCTTACTTCCCCTATCATACCCACCAGTGTGATTTTTATTCAAATAATAAACCAAAGCTTTGTGGAAACAGGTGGGTGTATGTGGTGGTCACACTAGCAGAATAGATTTTGGCACTCTATGCTCCTTTCCTGAACCACTGTTTTGATATCTTTCTCAGGAAAACAAATGCTGCAATATTGAGCAATGTGTACATATCTGTTCCCAACCATTTAAAATTAGCTCCAGAAAAAAATGTCCAAAGTTTCCTTCTGTGAGTCATGACTTAGATTTACAGGGTCCAGATTCACGGAGAGGCTGACAGTTCTTAACTAGAACTTCTATCAAAAACCTATGATCGGGCATCTTCTGGTTAGAAGTGTTTGTCCCTTGTTTACAAGGTTTCTTAAAAACACTGTTTTAGTCAAACAGAATTATCAGAAAATATCATCAAACAAAAATGAACCACATGACACCATATGGTGAATGCAGTCACCATAATGACTATTACTCACAGTCCTACTGGAAATGGGACAAGTCAATATCTTGTAAAGCAACATATGATGTTACTCATGCTGTCCTCTGTTGTGTACTCAGTTTCTGAATCTTGGGCTTGGAAGCATCTCTTAGCTGAGTCATATAACTTCCCTTAATATGACAAATTGCTTAGGAAAAATTTCTTTTGTTGCTTTGTGTATATTGTTTTGTTTTCCCAACTGAAGCTCTTTCTGAAGACACAATGTGCGTACCAGGGAATCCTTTTTTTTTTTTTTTTTTTCTGTTTCCTAACGCTACCACATTTCCTGAAATATTATTTTTAAGTCTCATCTACACTTGACTAGTCCCATCTGTTTACAACTCTCTCCTTTTTTTCTGGAACATTATTTCATTAGAAACCACATATTAGAGTAGAGGTCAAAGGACAGAAAACATTTCCTTCTCGTTTTTGTTTTTGCCGCTAGTGTTCCTTATCCCAACTGAAGAGAAACAAGGAGAGTTAACAATCAAAATTGGGATACCCTCTAATGCGAAGAATGTCCTGAGTTAGATCAGATTTGCACTGACCCTTGTGTGAAAGCCCAGGTTTAGGGGAGGTAACAGGATGATGGATTTTCCTGACACACATAAAGATGTAAACTGTCAGAATGTGGAAATAGAAGTTAACCTGATTCCTTTATCCTGAACAGAGTGCCAGCTCTAAAGCCGAGTCAAGCGCCCCTTTAAATGAGATGACTTCACACAGTTGGTGAAGTCAGTTATTTTTAAATTGCTATTTTGGGAGGGTGGTAAGATGCTGAGAGTTAGAATTACCCCAACAACGCTTTGTTATTTCATTAGGCATTTACTAAAAGATAAATCTTCCTGCTTCTGCCCTCTTTCTACAGTGAAAAGGAGTGATCAGTCATCACTGAGTGTGCTGCCAAAAAGTTTTGTAAAGTCAGGAGCCATTCCAAATGGGAATTAATGGGGAGCAAAAATGATCTTTTCATATTCTCAGCCTTCATAATGTATGGCAATCCGTCTTTAGGTGGGGCTGCAAATCAATTAAGCATGAATGATGTATATGGTGTAGAATGTGACCTTATAACAAGTTGCCTTGTCTCTTCCTTGATGTTTCCATCTGGTTTGTGCAAGGAATGTTCTGATAATGCAGAAAGAGGAAGATTATGCTTTCAAAAGGAACAGCCATTATGGGTCACTATCTTCCTGGGCCTGATAAGTTTAATCCAAGTTGCCTGGGAGGGAAGAACTCATAAAATACTTTATCTGAAGCAAGTGCAAAAATACTCATAAACTCAAAGGTTAATCACTGCACCAGAAGAACAGATGAAGGAGACAGGGCAGTTTTATGTTTCTTTACAGTGCTGCCCTTATTAATCATGTTGTGGGTTGCTTTAAAATATGTGCCTGCACTTTATTTTAAGAGCCAAGTGGATAGACAGACAGACACTGGAAATGAAGTTAGAATGCTGATGATGTGATTTATTCATCTCTCCTTCCACTTGCCAGTATTTCTAGGAGATATAATCAAGGTCAGGATGTGCATTTAGTTTTGTTTTTAAAATCTATTTTATTTTCAAGAAATATATATATATACATTTTTACTATTACTTTTTACTTAATTCAAAATTCAACATTCTTTGTTTACACTGAGCTTTGGGTTTTCACTTCATTTTCCTGTCTGTGCAAGTAGTGTTATTTTGAGGTGACAGGTGGATAGCTTGATCATCTAGGTACAGATCCCTACAGATTTCACTAAGCAGCACGTAAATGGGTTGGGGAATTATGCTGAATTCCATTTCTGGAATAGATTCATGCGGGTCATCTTTAGATATATTATAGCATAAAGATCTGTGCAGGTGTAAATAAGGCAAAATACAGAATAAGTTCCTTATTATCATTTATACTGATGTGATAGGACTTATACATAATTGAACTACTTTACTCTAAATTATTCAACTAGAGATTGGAAAACCTTACTTTGAAAGGCAAGATAATATCTATTTTGAGCTTTACAGACTATCTGATATCTACTATTTTAGTGTGAAAGCAAACATTGATAACATGTGAGTACACGCGCATGGCTGTGTCTTAGGAAATTTTTTTTTTAAATACATAAAGGTGCAGTTTGAACCTAGGACTAAAGTTTGTTGCATGTTGATTTAGGTTATTTATGAAGAACAAAATAAAGAAGATGTTCGGGAACTGTGCCTTTTATTTAGTTTACTACACAGAAGGCATTTGAAAGCTTTTTGTTCTTCGTTTCTTTTAGTTTCTTTTCAGGAGTTATAAGCTCAGGTTCCTACAGTGGGCAGGAAGTAACATAGAAAGCTAACACGGTTTAATGTAATAAAGTATGGTGGGTCTTGTGATTAACTGAGCATATGTGCTCTAATTCTTTTTTAAAAAATGCAGCAAGTTTGGCCCGAGGGCCACCAGTGTGCAATTTCTGCTCTGTGTGGCAGTTTGAATCTCCCTCTGCTTGGTATGTCCATATGGTGGACTGCCTGATGAAAATCTCATCATTTCAGGCTCCAGTCCAATCATTACCTTCTCCAAGGGACTTCCATTACTGTTAATATATAAAATTCATTGTGTCTTTCTTTATGCTTTCATCATGTAGACTTTTTTTTGTTCCCCTAGGATGTAGTTGTTTTACCCCCACTAGACTGTCATCTTAAATTATGACATACATTCATACAGTATTTGATTCAATGAAAATTCTACTCTTGTGAAAGACATAGCCTCTCTCTACATGACATGCCTTATGTCTAATTTATATTTATATTTTTATAATTATCTGTAATTATAGTTATATTAAAAAAACTGTTTTGGTCTGATTTATGTTTAGATAATCCTTGTTATCCCAGGGTTTGTTATTTAAACTTCCACATTTTGAGTTCAAGAATCAACAGACTTTGGTATATTTTTACGTGAAATCTTCCTATCTGAAATCTTACTACTTACTCTCTCAGATTCAATAACATTAAGAAAAAGTCTTATATTTTCTCATCCAAACTCACTATGTGAACTTGTTATGTGCAAATAAAGAAAGTCAACCGTTGTTGGTAGCAAGAAATAGAGTGGATTGCAGCTCAAGGCACGCAATGATGCTATCTTTTATAATCCAATAGGACCATGTCATGAGTCGATAGTTATCAGAAGCATTTGCATAGCAGTTCACTCCCGTCCAATGACTTTGGAAAAAAGTCTAAATTTTCCATGTCCTATAATATTATATTTAAGTAAGCTGTACTAACACTCCACCTTAACTTCTGCAATGACCCCCATTGATAATTCTGCTCAAGCTTTATAGCCTTTCAGTTTAACTAATAGTTTTCCTTACCTTTGATCATTTTACTTACTCTTTCTTTTATTCTGAAAACAATTTCTCCCTTTTTACTCATGCTGGGCCCTTCCTCATCCTTCCAGTCCATACTTAAGTAAAGACCTTGGAAAGGACATCCATTGTCATTCTAGGAAAGAGTATGTCACTCATTCATTCATTGAATTCTCAAATGTTAACTGAGTGCTATTATGGGCCAGATAATCTTCTAAGTACTATGGATATGGTACTATGTTGGATATATTAGGTCCCTATCTTCATGGGTCTTACATTACAATAAATTATAAAATTCCCTGGGGTTATTCTATACATCTATTACATCTTAGATGTATTCTATACACCTAATAGATGCATGCGTCTATTCTCCACTATCTGGCTCTACTGCACTTAAGCTTATTTTAAATTTAGGATTTATTACTTTTTTTTTTCATTAGCTTATCTTTTGCAACCATATAACATTAGGAACTTCAGGAACTATATCTCGTTCACCATGGAATCTACCTCATCCGGCACTGTGGCTGACACACAGGAAGCATGTTGCACTTATGATAGTAACTGAGTGCAAGAAACTCTAATTTTGCTCTCATGTGCTTTAATTTGACTCAGGTTTTCAATGAAAATATTCTCAGATATAATGTATTCAGGTTGGTAAATGTAAATGGAGATGTATTGTTTTAAACATACACATTAGGGTATATAGCAAATACTTATAAAATTGAAGTGGTTTACCAGTTAACAGTTATTTGTTAACAGTTATTTAACAGTTATTTGTGTATCTACACAAATGAATCTACAATCATTGAAAAAATTTAAAAAAATATTAGCAATTACTATTTTATTCTTTTGTTTTGGTTTTCATCAAGTCAATAGGCAATTCTTATTTGGAAGTAGTTCAGGTTCAATTCAAATATAAATACATTCAGATGAACTGTCTTCCAGTAGGTATCAGATTTGGATTGAGCATGATATGCAGCCACTTTGATGTTTCATTTCTTTCTTTTTTTTTTTTTTTTTGATGTTTCATTTCTTAACTCATGTCAGTTCCTCCAGGAACTTGATGAAGACCTTATCTGGACTGTTTACATAAATCTTATTTATCACATAAGTAAGACAGTAAGTTGCAAATTAGACAGAAAAAAATACTTTCAAAGATCAATTAAAAATCAAATTTCATCATAAGCAACTTTTTATATTTTCCATGAAATGAAAATGTTTTATTTCTTCAACCTTTAAACATTTTCTACCATATCATATAGATAACTAAGCATTAGAATATTCTATAAGCAAAATGATAACTGTAAGGTTTGACAAAAGGAATTTAGCATTATTTGCAGATGATGTATGATCCAATTATTTTTATTTTGCTGATATAAGGTCTGCAAAGCATAGATCTCATTTATGTTAGTGACCTGAGGAAAAGTTTGACTTACAGTTCCTAATAAATAACTTCATTTATATTTCATACTACCATATTGAATAGCTGTAGTATGTTCTCCTAAAAAAAACATGAGAACAATCCTAGGTGTACTGCCAAAGTTTTAACCATATCAATGATATGGAATATTCCTCTATCAAATATATGCTCTATAATCAAAACTGTCAGTAATAGTTTTAAGGAACTGCTCATTACTTTTTAAAAAAGATTTTATTCATTTGAGAGAGAATACAAAATGGGGAGGAGGAGCAAAGAGAGAAGCAGACTGTGCACTGAGCAGGGAACCTCATGCAGGGCTTGATCCTGGGACTTTGGGATCATGACTTGAGCTGAAGGCAGACACTTAACCTACTGAGGCACCCACGTGCCTTGTTCATTACTTTCTCCATTCCTCAAAAAAGCTCAGATGTGCATGTTGCTAACCATTCTTTTTCAGGAACTGAAATTTAAAATGGAAATGGAAACAAAGTGTCCCCCTATCACTTGCTTCAACTAAACTCTAAGGTTTTATACAACTTTGGTTTTATGATTGCAGAAAGATATGGAAATATTCAAAATTTCCAGAATATTAAATAAATAGGGGTATGAATGAGAGCAACATTCCCAAAGGAGCTCAAATAATAGTCACTCTGAGATAAGGCTCAATTAGGAACATCAGTGAGATAGTATAAAGAGACACTTAAGAGTTGGGGAAGTAAAAAAAAAATGTAAAATAAAAAAGGAGTTGGGGAAGTCACTGTTACTTGAACCATTTGCCTACTTCCCTTTGTACATGTCAGATAGAGACCAAGAGATGGTCAAAAATGGAAAAAGGAGGTCTCCCTGGAAACTGTAGCCCGTATTTATGGACAAAGAATGCAGACTTAGCACCCCTGCTATGTAAGGCAATATAAGGGAGATATTTGCAAACTTTCCAAAGATCATGAAGCTCTAGGAAATTGGTGACAGTCTAATGCCTAGCAAAAAGCATGAAATGACTATAAATAATGTGTCTCCTGGTAAGGAACTGTGATTTTAGCAAAGCATCCAATGCACCTTTTAGGTTGGAGAAGTATATTGGGGTTTTTAAAGGAAACAGGACCAATGTCAAAGGAGATTTATTATGGAGAATTGGCTAGTGTCATTATGGAGTCTGAGAAGTCCCATAATCTGCTGTTTGTAAACTGGGACCTAGGAAAATCTAAGTTCATAGGCTTGTAAACCAGGAGATTTGACTGTGCAAATTCCAATTCAAGTGCAGAAGATAAAGTGAGATGTTTTAGCTCAAGAACCTGGGTAGAAAAAAAGGGGCAACATCTTCCTTCTGCCTTTGGTTCTCTTCAAGCTTCATTGTATTGGATGGTGCCCATCCACACTGGAGAGCGGATTCTACTTTACTGTCGGTTCAAATGCTAACCTCATGTAAACACATGTTCATGGACACATCTAGAAATTATGTTTAATCTGGGCACTCCCTGATCAGTCAAGTTGATGCATAAAACTAGTGATCATAGAATGTAACCTCAGAACTGATGGAGCAGAGCATAAGAGCAATGGCATCTTTGTGCTCAGCATGCTTTGTTGAATGCCCCGGGTGGGCCTGTGCTCCAATAAGGCGACACTGTTTGTCACTTATCCGTAGTTGCTTTACTGACAGGGCACAGCACATCCAGTTTACAAAATTCTCTCTTATCAGACCTTGAATATTTTTCTCTTCATTCTTCTGTTTTTCCTAAATGTCCCCCTATATGTCTCTTCAGTGAACATGACTTTGTGATTTCTGAATCTCATCCTTATGATTTGCTGTAGGACAAATATCCAATTTCCCACTAAACTTGCATATTTTTTTTCTGTATATCTAAGAGCTTTCTGTTTTCCATTTTCATGCTTGTGATTCAGCATAATATTTCTGACTTCTTTTTTTTTGGATAGCAAGGACATATTTCCCCTTATTGTAACATGTTGTTTTCCATATTTCAGCATTTGTAACCAAAGACATATTTTAACATCATTGTGCTTATTTAATACTACATTCTGGTTTGTTTAATTTTTCTAAAAAGCTATTGTTAAATCATTGGTGAATCTCAAAATTGTTGTGTCATAGAATTTAGAAAATATAATAACAATCATATTTTATAATAATATGTTTTGAGTCATTTTAAGGCTACTTTTGTTCTGGGTTCTGAACCATTTATAATTACTGAATTTTATTTTAATAACTAGGTTTATCCTTAGTATTTGTTGCTTTTTCTGTTTTTTAAACTCAAAACAACTGTTGGAAGCACATGATACAACACACAATTCTGCATACAATTGGTCTTCCGTGTAAACTTGAGTTTCAAATATTTTTCTTGTTTCTTCCCATGGGAAATAAATATAAAGCTCCCTATTTGCACATTTTATGAGCAGACACATGCCTAAATTCAGGCCCCTGTAAAATATGTCTTTTGAATATGTTTCTTTAGCAATACCAAGCAAATTGCTAAGGTCCAAGAATTTCTTTTTTATTTGCATTGGCTTTTACTTGACATCAATTCTGAATTTTCAGAGAGAACTACTGGATGTAGACTGTTCCTAGATACCTGG